>NC_044983.1:137938963-138560878 GCF_008728515.1 Papio anubis
TTTTGAGACGGAGTCTCGCGCTGTCGCCCAGGCTGGAGTGCAGTGGCGCGATCTCGGCTCACTGCAAGCTCCGCCTCCCGGGTTCACGCCATTCTCCTGCCTCAGCCTCCTGAGTAGCTGGGACGACAGGCGCCCACCACCGCGCCCGGCTAATTTTTTGTATTTTTAGTAGAGACGGGGTTTCACTGTGGTCTCGATCTCCTGACCTTGTGATCCGCCCGCCTCGGCCTCCCAAAGTGCTGGGATTACAGGCGTGAGCCACCGCGCCCGGCCACATTTTCTTAATCCAATCTGTCACTGATGGACATTTGGGTTGATTCCAAGTCTTTGCTATTGTGAATAGTGCTGCAATAAACATACGTGTGCATGTGTCTTTATAGCAGCATAATTTATAATCCTTTGGGTATATACCCAGTAATGGGATGGCTGGGTCATATGGTACATCTAATTCTAGATCCTTGAGGAATCGCCATACTGTTTTCCATAATGGTTGAACTAGTTTACAATCCCACCAACAGTGTAAAAGCGTTCCTATTTCTCCACATCCTCTCCAGCACCTGTTGTTTCCTGACTTTTTAATGATTGCCATTCTAACTGGTGTGAGATGGTATCTCATTGTGGTTTTGATTTGCATTTCTCTGATGGCCAGTGATGATGAGCATTTTTTCATGTGTCTGTTGGCTGTATGAATGTCTTCTTTTGAGAAATGTCTGTTCATATCCTTTGCCCACTTTTTGATGGGGTTGTTTGTTTTTTTCTTGTAGATTTGTTTGAGTTCTTTGTAGGTTCTGGATATTAGCCCTTTGTCAGATGAGTAGATTGCAAAAATTTTCTCCCATTCTGTAGGTTGCCTGTTCACCCTGATGGTAGTTTCTTTTGCTGTGCAGAAGCTCTTTAGTTTAATGAGATCCCATTTGTCAATTTTAGCTTTTGCTGCCGTTGCTTTTGGTGTTTTAGACATGAAGTCTTTGCCCATGCCTATGTCCTGAATGGTACTACCTAGGTTTTCCTCTAGGATTTTTATGGTATTAGGTCTAACATTTAAGTCTCTAATCCATCTTGAATTAATTTTCGTATAAGGAGTAAGGAAAGGATCCAGTTTCAGCTTTCTACTTATGGCTAGCCAATTTTCCCAGCACCATTTATTAAATAGGGAATCCTTTCCCCATTTCTTGTTTCTCTCAGGTTTGTCAAAGATCAGATGGCTGTAGATGTGTGGTATTATTTCTGAGGACTCTGTTCTGTTCCATTGGTCTATATCTCTGTTTTGGTACCAGTACCATGCTGTTTTGGTTACTGTAGCCTTGTAGTATAGTTTGAAGTCAGGTAGCGTGATGCCTCCAGCTTTGTTCTTTTGACTTAGGATTGTCTTGGAGATGCGGGCTCTTTTTTGGTTCCATATGAACTTTAAAGCAGTTTTTTCCAATTCTGTGAAGAAACTCATTGGTAGCTTGATGGGGATGGCATTGAATCTATAAATTACCTTGGGCAGTATGGCCATTTTCACAGTATTGATTCTTCCTATCCATGAGCATGGTATGTTCTTCCATTTGTTTGTGTCCTCTTTGATTTCACTGAGCAGTGATTTGTAGTTCTCCTTGAAGAGGTCCTTTACATCCCTTGTAAGTTGGATTCCTAGGTATTTTATTCTCTTTGAAGCAATTGTGAATGGAAGTTCATTCCTGATTTGGCTCTCTGTTTGTCTGTTACTGGTGTATAAGAATGGCAAGTAATGTCTTCTGATGGCTCTCAATGGGCCTTGAAGAAAGACTCCTGGAATGAGACCCCATGCCCACTGCTCATCAGGGAGGTGGTGGGTGGAGCCACTGCTCATCAGGGAGGTGGTGGGCGGAGCCACTGCTCATCAGGGAGGCGGTGGGCGGAGCCACTGCTCATCAGGGAGGTGGTGGGTGGAGCCACTGCTCATCAGGGAGGTGGTGGGCGGGGCCTGTGCATGTGTATACCTTTGCCAGGTGGCCTGTGGCCAGGAAGCCCCATGAGCCAGGACCCCGTGTGGCCAGCTGAGAAGTAGGTGCCTTGTCTGGATTCCTGCCTTCCACATTCAGGAAATAGAGGTCGCCCCTAGGCTCCAGGGCCCCTGGGAAAGGGAGCTGTGGTTTTCCAGCCCCTGCAGCGCCAGGCAGTGTCCTGGCATGGTTGTGGGTGGAAGCCAGGGCCTTCTACCAACACAGGCTGGGCTCCCCGCTGGCCCCAAGCCACAGTGAAGTGCCACAGGGGCAGCACTGGGGGCCTCTCCCCTGCACCCAGGGATGCCCTGCCTGTACACAGCCCCACCTACTCTGCTCTTGGTGGCTTCTCCTCCATCCTCTCACCCCTGCCCCGTCCTCTGCTTTGGGGCAGGAGTCCCCAGGCCCCATGTGGGAGGCTGTGGCCAAGCCCGGGGCAGGCAGTTTCTGATCACACTCATATGGGACAGCCTCATTTCTTTTTTTGCCTCCAAAAGAGGAATTCCTCTATTTGAGCAGCTTCCTGGGTGGACCGGGAAAAGGAAGTGTCAAAAGTTCAGGCCTGGGGCACCCTTCCAGGCTAGATGCCAGCAAGGCTCAGGGAGGGCTGGGGGCTGGCTGGAAGGAGTCAGGTTTAGAGGTGCTGAGTGGGCAGGAGACACAATCCTGAGTCTGACACGCAGAGCCCTGTAGGAGCTGGCACTGTTCCCCTCTGTGGCCTTGTCCCCTGCACGGTCCCTCCCAGTTTATGTTGGCAACACCCACCCTCACCCAGAACCCAGAAGAGCTCTCTCTGCCACGGCAGCTCCAGGGCCCAGTGAGCCTCCCGCGCAGCCTGCCCTCAGGGTGGTCTCCTCCCGGGAGTCTCAAGGGCTGCCCCACCTGGGCTCTGGCTCTCCCGGGCATCCCCCCTGAGGGGCTCCAGCAGGGCAGACCAATGGCTCCTAAACCAATGTTACTATGTTGAAAAGGAAGTGGAGGCACAAATAGCACCAAGGGTTGTACGTTGGAAGGAGGTATCCTGTGTCCTTCCAGAAGGGATGTGCCCTCCAATGCCACCCTCTGCATGCACACAGGTTAGCTTCATGATGGGAAAACTGCAGGGAACATCTGTCTGTGCACGTTCTTTGCCCCCTACCCTGTTAGGAGCAGTGGGGAGCAGTGGGGCTAGTTCACACTGAGAACCGGAGCCAACTCCACCCACAGGGCTCACTGTTCATGGGACCACGATCCCCTCCCTTCTCCTCCCCTCCCCTTTTTTTTTTTTGACAGAGTCTCCTTCTGTCACTCAGGCTGGAGTACAATGGTGCTATCTCGGCTCACTGCAACCTCCCCCTCCTGGGTTCAAGTGATTCTCCTGCCTCAGCCTCCTGAGCAGCTGGGATTATAGGCACATGCCAGCACGCCTGGCTAATTTTCGTGTTTTTAGTAGAGATGGAGTTTCACCATGTTGGCCAGGCTGGTCTTGAACTCATGACCTCAAGTGATCTGCCCACCTTGGCCTCCCAAAGTGCTGGGATTACAGGAGTGAGACATCATGCCAGGCCTAGACCACGACTTTCCACCCTGCGTCTTCATTCCTGAGCTTCACGCTTCTAGGAAGATAAAGCAGCAAATAGCTATCATTTATTGAGGATCTTCCCAAAAGGCCTATTGACCCTTCAATAGAAACCGTTGGGGGACACCTCCAGACTCAGAACCCATGGCCTCAAAATTCTAAACTACTTTTTCCGAGTCCTGGCCCAACCCTAACTGAACCCCCACCTAGGAAGACCTACCTCAAATCAGACTCAAATCCCAGCAGTGCTGGAGGGAGCTGGGGTGACCTGTCCTTGGGTTTTTGGTGACATTTTAGGGAGCCAGCATTCAACAAAGTGCCAGTGGCATTTTGAAGTTTCCTGGACAGGGCTGATTTGTCCTGCAAGGGCTGCATCTGTGACAGCACAGAGGCTGGTCCATGTCCTTTCTCACCACGTGGCCGGGTCGCTCTCCTGCCTGGGGGTTTACAATACTGCTTGGCACCTCTCTGATTCTAAGTACGGTTGAATTTCTTCTCCTTGGCTTGGCCACTTGAATGGCTTTTTCTCTGAACAGGCTGCTCATATCTGTTGCTCTTTGGGAATCTGGAAGGATTATTTACCGTAAACCAAAAATAAAATTCTAAGCCCCCGCCCCCAACCATCTGAATGGACCCTCTTCTCGGCTAGGGTATTCCGAAGTGAACCTGAAAAACTGGTTCGGACCATGATGGGAAAGGGTTGGACAGCCTCATCATCCCTCCTCCGTCTTGGAATTCAGGGAAAGCTGACCAGTGTTAACATCCACACGGACCTTCAGTCTGATGAGAAACATTTACCATCTATTGGCTCAGAAGCCTGCTACCTGGAGGCTTCATCTGATGATAAAACCCTGGTCTCCACACCCCTTATAATCCACACATTCCTTTCTATTGATTCCAGGTCTTTAGATAATCTTAACTCTTTCAACCAATTGCCAATCAGAAAATTTTTAAATCTGCCTAAATCCTGGACTCCCGCCTCCCGCGCCACCCCCCCCCCCCCGCCCCCGCCTCATCCCCCGGAGTTGTCCCGCCTTTCCGGATGGAGCCAATGTACCTCTTCCATGCATTTTATTGAGGTCTTCAGTCTCCCTAAAACTAGACTGTGCCCCAGCCACCTTGAGCACATGTTCTCAGGTCTCCTGAGGGCTGTGTCATGGGCTATGGCCCTTCATATCTGGCTCAGAATAAATGTCTTCACATATTTTACAGTTTGACTCTTTTCGTGGACATTATGTGTGGAGGGAATCGTCGTATGTTACATGCGTGGCAAATATTTCCTTGTTTGTCTTGTCTTTCAGTTTGTTTATTTTGTTTTATTTTATTTTATTTTAGATTTTTAGATAGTGTTTATGAATCCCAATTCTGGTTTTGTGTCTTTTCTTTAAAAAAATTTTTAACAGCTTTATTGAATATACTTCACATACTACACAATCCACCCATTTAAAGTGTGTAATTCAGTGGTTTTTAGTGTATTCACAGTTTCAGCACATTTTCATCATCTTGAAAATAAACCCTGAACGCTTTAGCCCTCTCGTTGCTTCGTTCCTGTGAGGACGTGAGATGCTTATTTTGTGAGATTGTGAGGTGGATATTTTGGTTTCCTGACATACAGCTCTTAAAATCCTTGGAATCCCTGGAGTGGCAAGGGCATCTTTTGTACGCTAATGAGAGGACTGGTGACTGGGGGTCCCCAGGGAGCTTCAGGATGGGGACCCACAGGATTAGAGAGCTGGGACTTCAGCCCCACCCCCAGCCTTCAGGGGAGAGGAGGGGGCGGCAGGTTGGGTTCATCAGTGGCCGGTAGTTTAATCTATCATGCCTATGTAATGAAGCCTCCGTAATTCCCCAAAAGGACAGGGTTCAGGGAGCTTCCGACAGCAGAGCATGCGCAGGTGCCTGGGGGTGCCGCTGGGAGGGCCTGAGAGCTCCGCGCCTCTCCCCGTGCCTGCCCCGCGTGTCTCTCCCACCTGCTGTGCATCCGCACCTTCGTCACAGCCTGTGTCATCAATGGGTAAACGCTGGTCAGTGCGTCCCTGAGTCCTGTGAGCTGCTCCAGCAAGTCATCAAACCCGAGGAGGGGGTCGTGGGAACCCTGATTCATGGCAGGTCGGTCAGAAGCACAGGCCACACCTGGGGCTTGTGACTGGCATCGGAAGTGGAGCTCATCATGTGGGACTGAGCCCTCCACCTGCGGGATCTGACGCGACCTCCATGGGAATGGCGTCGGAATTGAATTGAGGACACCCAGACAGTGTCCACTGCAGTGTGGCTTGGTTGCTGGTGGAGAGAAATACACACACACTTTGGTGACGGGGTGAAGTACTGTATTGTGTGAGAGCAGGAAAAGTACTCTGGCTTTTCCCTATTTCTTTTTGTTTGTTTGTTTTTTAAGATGGAGTCTCGCTCTGTTGCCCAGGCTGGAGTGCAGTGGCATGATCTTAGCTCACTGCAACCTCCGCCTCCCTGGTTCAAGTGATTCTTGTGCCTCAGCCTCCCAAGTAGCTGGGATTACAGGGATGTGCCACCACACCTGGCTAATTTTTGTATTTTTAGTAGAAACGGGGTCTCACCATGTTGCCCAGGCTGGTCTCGAACTCCTGACCTCAGGTGATCCACCCTCCTTGGCCTCCCAAAGTGCTGGGATTACAGGTGTGAGCCACCGTGCCCTGCCTTTCTCTATTTCTTAATAATCCCTGCCACCCTCTGGTAACCACTCATCTCCTTTCCCTCTCTATAGAGCTCCCTATTCTGGCTACTTCTGAGAAATAGAATTGTACACTGCGTGGCCTGTTGTGCGCGGCTGCTGTCTCACTCAGCGTCGTGTTTGTTTTCAAGGCTCCCCCGTATTTTCAAGGCTCCCCGTGTTTTGACGTGGGTCAGGGCTTCATTCCTTTATGTGGCTGAATAACATCCTCTGGTATGGGTCTGTCATCTCTGTTGATCCGTCCATCATTTGATGGGTATTTGGGTTTTTCCTGCCTTTTGCCTGCTGTGAATAACGCCGCTGCGAATGTTTGTGCACAGGCTTTTGTGTGGACGCCTGTTTACTCCTCTTGGGCCATGTCTAGGGGTGGAAGTTGGCCCAGGAGTGGAATTGCTGTGTTTACAGCAACTCTGTGTCCAGTCCCTTCAGGAATGTGTCTTGTTTTTCTATTCTGAATTGTCTAGCATTTAAAAACCTCTTCTTTTTATATTGAAACCTCTGATTCAGTTGGAATGCCTTTGGCTTTAACAAGAGAGGTGAGGATCCAGCCTTACCCTGTTCTCGCAGCAGTGCTCCACGCTGCAGTGCTCCACGGTGGCTGTGGGGCGCCCTGTCCCTCCCCCGCAGATCTGAGAAACACTCCATTGTCACCTCAATTCTTGAGCTTATCTGGGTATCTCCAGCGCACCCCATTTGCATCTCCTTCTGTGCCTGGGGCTACTCTGAAAGTTGTCCTGGCACCTGAATGTCCGGAGGCCCTGCCTGGGACCCCCCCTCCTTGTGGAGCAGCTTGACAATTGCATCAGCTTTCTCCTGAGCTGATTCTTCACGAGAACTTTGCGAAGGTGAGAACAAGAAAGGCCAAGGAAAGGGACCGACGGTGTGTTTCTCGGCAGGTGCTAACTCAGTGGGGGGGACCTGCAGATGTGGACTCGCCTCAGCCTCTCCGAGGGGAGTGCCAGGCTTATGTGGGGGTCTCATTCAACCTTGCAGCCTGAAGCTCAGCCATGACGCAATGTTTGCCTAGCGAGTGATCAACTTCCACAAACATCGCTCACCTAGTTTCCCACGTCCACCCCGAGATGGGCGGCCACAGCTGCCTATCACCTCAGTCTGATTCATCCCACTCCCAGCATCTCTCCCCAGCGCCCTGCCCTGCATGCTGGGTACCCAGTGGCCCAGAGGAGCTGGAGGTAGTGTTCCCTGCCAGAACTGGGGGTTTCCTAGAGAGGGGCAGGCCGGGTCACTGGCCCAGGGGTGTGTATGAGGGCGAGGGTGAGGAAGCTACAGCCTGCCTCACCCCTCTCCCTATTCCAGAAGGCCTGCGGCAGCCGTCTTTGCCAAGGGCCCCTCCTCCCTTCCTCCACCCCGCACAGCCTCCATGTCTCAGCCGGGATGTCCTTTCTCTGAGGCTTCCCAACTCCTGCTCTGGGGTGGGGGTCTCCTCGTGTGCCCCAGCCCCAACTCCCACTCTGGCTACTTCAGGAACAGCAACTGCCCAGGGGGCCTGGGCCCCTGTGCCCTTCAGGCCTGACAGTTGGCTGGAGGTGGGAGGGCCTGTTCCGTGATAAGGGCAGGTGGGGGTGGGGTAGTAGGGTTTAGCCTGGGGTGAGGTAGCGAGGCATTGCCAAATCTACTCCCCTCTACCCCCAAGCCCAGGATGGCGGGGCTCCACTCCCACTGGATAGCTTGTGCCACATGATCCAATCATATTTTATTTGGGGGAGGTCGGGAACTGAAGGGGTGGCAGGCACGTCGGGCCCCAGGCTTGGACAGCAGCAGATTTAGACAAGACTCCACACAGGACTTCCCGAGGACAAGTGATGCTGGATGGTGGCTGCAGAGGCCGGGAGATGTGGGCTGGCCAGGCTCGAGGGAGGGGCGGCCGTGAGCCCTGGCGCCAGGCCGTGAGGGCTGTGGGGGCTGAGTGTCCGGGGGCCTGGGGGAGGGCAGTCGTCAGTCATGGTTGCAGAGGCTGGTCTGGCAGCAAGCAATGGATACGTAGGGGCCCAGGCCCAGGCTGGGGATATCGGGGCAGCCCGTGTGGCACATCTTGGTGACCAGAGGCAAGTTCTCGATGTTGCTGAGGACCCCTGAGTGGGCAGGAGAGAAACCATGGAGCTCCCTGAGCCTCTGGTTTGCCCAGACCGTGCTGCCCCATCTGCCACTGAGCTGAGGGTCAGACGCCCCAGGTACATGAAGCATGCGGGCACTCCTGGCGGCAGACGTGGCCCTTTGCTCATACCCTTCCCTGGCATTGCTGGTGGACACTCTCCCCTATGCTTCTGACTTACTGGGTGCCTGGATCAGGCTCTGTCCCCCTCTGAGCCCACATCTTCCCACCTGGGCAAGAAGGGCATGGCCAGCCCCCCGCTGGCCCCCTCACTCACGGGTGGCAGTAGTGACGCAGTGAGTGGAGTCCCTTGGGCATCTGGATCCACGGGAGCACCCTCCGAAGCCCGTGCACTGGTGACACCACAAGGCTTGGGCTGCAGCTGCCGGCATGGGGACAGACAGGACACAAATGGACGGGAGGCAGGTGTGGGCCACCTTCTGCAGTGACGGTGCCCACTCAACTCCACCCAGCAGCCCATGCCCCTTCTCAGTGGCCAGTCTCCCAACCCTGTGATCCAGTCCTCCTGGGAACTGGGCCCCTGTCCCTCATCTTAGGGTGCCTGGCAGCCCTGCAGCTGGAACCAGCTGGTTGCATCCTTGCCTAGGAAGGAGCCCTGGGCAAGGGTGGGGCTGGGCAGCCCTGGCTTGTGGTGTGATGTCCCAGGGGAGTGAGGGTACAGCAGCCTGGCTGTTTGAGGTCCCTGGGTGGGGGGTGTGGGGGAGGTAGAGGGGCCCCGAGACACTCTTTCTGGCCATGCCCCCTTTTCCCTCTGGGTACTGAGTGGTACCCTTTAGACCCCTGGGACCAGATTCTGGTGACTGAGATGATGGGGCTGTTCCTGCCTCCACAGGGAGCCCAGGGCAAGGGCAACCAGGACGTGGTAGAACAGGAATTAAAAGAAATTAAAGAATGTGTAGTCCAGGCGTGGTGGCTTACGCCTGTAATCCCAGCACTTTGGGAGGCCAAGGTGGGTGGATCACTTGAGGTCAGAAGTTCAAGACCAGCCTGACCAATATGGTGAAACCCCATCTCTACTAAAAATACAAAAAAATTAGCTGGGCGTGGTGGCATGTGCCTGTAATCCCAGCTACTCAGGAGACTGAGGCAGGAGAATTGCTTGAACCTGGGAGGCAGAGGTTGCAGTGAGCCGAGATCGCACCACTGCACTCTAGCCTGGGCGACAGAGAAAGATTCCATCTCAAAAAAAAAAAAAAGAACGTGTAAACAGAAACTCAGTTGTATGTAAGAAAACCCAGTTCCCCCTGAGGAAAAGAAAGAACTAGAGTCCTTTAAAACTTAACTGCCTGTTTGTCTGTGGCTGGTGAGCCTTATCTCTCCCTTTCCCAGGCATTGGGAAGACCCTGTTTCTCTAGCTGTGCAGTTGCAAGGTCACAGACAGATAAAGTCAAGTCGTAAAACATGTTTTTCCTTGAAAAGTAAGAAATGATGTAATGCATGTCTCAATTAATTGAATAACTGTCTTTGTTTCTCGATTCTGTAACATGCTTCACCCTGCAGAGATCTCTCCCCACCCCACGAAATGCTTAAAAGGTAACTTAACTCTTTGTTCAGGGCTCAGTCCTTTGGCTATTAATCCGATTGGGCCATTGCACCTAAATAATAAATATCCTCCTCAACCCCTCGGTCTCTCTAATTCCTTAAAATATCCCGCTACAGTGGCAGCGCCCAAGCAGCAGCAGGGAGCGGTGAGCTCTGCCTTGCTTTATCCAGGAGGATGGCCCGTGCTCAGGAGACACTATGTTCTTCCACCAGTGCTGCTGTGTCTCTGCCCAGCAGTCTTGCTCTCTGCTTTGGGCACTGCTCCACTCCCAAGGCCCACTAGCCCTCCTGGGCACTCCCCAACGGCTTCCCTGCCTGGTCTCTGCCCCTCTTCATCCCTGACTCTGTCCTCTCCTTCCTGACCACCTCCGTCCATTTCTCAGCCTCAAACTCCCTCCCTCCCTGTCCTCACCCTAGGTTCACACACCCAAGACTGGGTAAACAGAGTCCCTAACACCTGCTGGCCCCCGGTCTGCTCTCTCTGCATAGGAGCCTGCAGGGTGACAGGGCCAATGGTGTGACCATAAGGATGTGAGGGCTGCTCTGTCACAGGCACCAGGCACAGGCCCTGGCTTCCTCTTGAGCTGTGCCCCAGGCAGCCCAACCTCAGGACACTGGAAGCCATGCCTGCCTTATCCCGTGTCTGCTGGGCTGCCCCTGCCTCACTGTTGCCAAAGGTGGAGAAGGGCTGGAGTCAGCCCTGGTCAGCGCCAGCTCCAAGCCCGGGTTCCTGACAGCATGGCTCTGCACGCACCAGCACGGAGCTGACCTCAGACCTCAGTGCACACCAGGCCCCTGCCACTGGCCAGAGTCCTCTGGTCACCCCTAGGCTCTGTGGGTGGAATCCTCCATCGAGACACCACAGAGAAGGTGACACAGACGGGAAGTTCCGGCCAGGGCAGGCCCCTACCATCAGCTTTGGCCCCTCTACCAGCCCCGGAGAGCAAGCTGAGACCCCACCTTCAAAAAAGAAAGGTGGTGGCAGCTGCCTCCAAGCCCCTCTCTGCCCCTTCCCACCAAAGTGGCTTGAAGCTCCCCTTGGCTGTCACAGCTGCCTGGGGTGGGGGGTAGCAGGGAAGATGGGCAGGAGGCTGGGGCACCAGAAGGAAGAGGTGAGGATGTGGGTGCCCAAGGGTGGCATGGAACCAGCTCCTGCCTGCCCCCTACACATGCCCACCCTCCCAAGCCCCTGTGTGTCTCAGACCTTCATCACAGAGCTGGTCTGCCCTCATGACCCTGGGGCAGTCCTCAGGGTCAGCGGCTCAGCCGCTTACAGGCCAGGAGGGTGCCCCTGGGGATGGAGGCTGGAGGGGTGTAAGAGACACCTGAGCCAGCGCCAGGGACTCACGGATGCTCCACCACCTGCTCATTCAGGGCCTGGGAGGTGGGGGATACCCAGGTCATCCAACCCACAGCCAGGGACACAGAGGCTTGGCCCCTGGGGGGCTGGGCTGCTTGGGCTTGGAGGTGGGGGCGGCCGGCAGATCAAGGGGCCAGTTGGTTTTGTTCAGGTCTTGGGATGGGAGTGGAGATGCCCTGCCAAGAGAAGATGCTCAGGCTCTGCTGGGGCATGCCAAGGCCAGGTGTGCATGGCTGTGCTAGTGGAGTCATACCCTTGGAGCCCTCAGGAAGGCCCTGGGCCAAGGGGCCTGAAGCTGGGGGGACAGGGCCAGCTGTAGCAGACGTGGGCACTGTGGGGGGGTGAGGATTGGGGGATGGGCAGTGGGTAAAATCACCCAGGGAAGCAGGGAGCAGAGGAGAGGACCCGGGAGCAGGGACTGGGGATGGGAGAGCAGAGGGACTTGGTTTTCCCAGGCAAGAGGGAGGAGGGAGTCCGGGGAGGGTGGCCTCAGGAGACAAGCCAGTTGGGAGGCCAGGCCCAAGAGGGCTGGGGGGCGCAAATTCAGAGTGTGTGTATGCGCGCACACAAAGGTGCGTGTGTGAGGAGCGACACTATGGACTGGAGAGGCCTGGGGGTTGGGGAGAGGAAGAGGGGGTTTGAGCCAAGGGCTGTGCGCCCTGAGAAGTTGGGGGGTCAGTGTGGGGGTCAGTGTGTGGGCTGGGGCTGAGCTGGATGGGCCTGCAGGATCGCAGGAGGCTTTCGGAGGAAAAGCTGCACCTGGCAGATGGTGGGGGACAGGAATGGGTTCTCCTGAGGTGGGCAGTCACAGCCCAGGGCTGGAGGGACAGCGGTTGGGCTAGAGCGATGGGGGCCCTGAGCAGGAGGTGGCCCCAGCCCCTGGACTCACCCAGCTGTAGGCTCAGGACGGCGGCCAGCAGGAGCCCAGTGTGGAACTGCATGTTCTCCTGGTGAGGTCGGGCTTTCAGTGCTCTGGCTGGCTGCCTTATACCTGCTGGCACCCCGCCCTGGCCCTCGCCCGCTCAGCAGACTCTGTGGGTCTGAGTCACCGGGCAGCTGGGCTCAGCCAAGGAGCCGGGCTGGGGTCCAGGCGATAGGGGCCAACCTGGCCCCAAAGCTTGCTGGTTAGGCCTCCAGGCGGGCCTGTGTAATCTCATGAGCCATCTCTTCTTGTCGGTAAAGCAGGACAGCCCTGGTTGACCGGACTGAGGATCCCATAAAATGGCCTGGCACCAGGCAGGCGACGGCCTCAGGCCGGTCTCCCTCTGCGGCTGGGAAGGAAGGTCTGGTGGGAAGGAGGGAGGGCCTCAGGCACCAGCACCCAGCCCACCCCTTACACCTCAAAATGCACATGAAGCTCAGGGCTGGGTGTAAGCCAGAGGTCTTCACCCGTACTCCCACCCTAGAGTGAGTTCGATGACAAGACCTCCTCCAAAGAAGTCAGAACTTTCCCATCCCGACCCCCCCAGGGCTGGGAGAGCGCAGAGGGAGCGTGGCTGTGAGCCGCCTCTCCGTCGTCTGTCATTTGAACAAGGAACCACGGCCATTGTCACGCTGTGACTGATGCTCCAGGATCTGTGCACAGGAGTCGGGGGACAGAAAGGCCCTTGGCACTAAAAGGGGCCCCAAGGATAAGGTAAGAGCCCAGAAAGGATACCCTGGAGAGCGGGAGCCATCGGCTGTTCCTCCAAAGGCTGGTGAGGGGCTGGGGCCCCAAAGGACCTGTCCGTAACCAGTTAGCCCTGCCAACCCGGGGACCCCTGTGTGTCTCTTGGGCTGCCCACATGGCTTCTGTCCACCCCTCTGTCTAGGGGGCTCCTTATGGCTGGGAGGTGGGCCCAGGAGGAGGGAGATCCTGAGAGAGGGGCTGGCAGATGCAGGTCTTCCTTCCTGGGGCAGTCGAGAAGCTGGTCAGGAACCAGGTAGCCTGAGAAATCAGAGATGGTGGGATGGGGTCCTGGGGGGTTCCCGCCTCCCTTACTCTGCACCCCCAGCCTTCCCCAGGGGCTTGTCTGCCCCTCGAGGGTGCTGGCCTCTCTCCCACGGAACTGGGGGCAATTCTCAGCAAGCCCCAGGAGCCCTGCCTGTCTCCCTCCCTGTGCCTGGCTCCAAGGACAGGTCAGGCCTGGAGGCAAGAAAAGCCCAGGGCCTGCACCAGGTAGGGTAGACAGGAGTGTGGCTGCATGGAGCCCAGAGTGCCAGCCCAGCCAGGCTGGAAAGGTGAGGCCTGAGCTCAGGCCAAGGCAGTGGGGCTGGAGAGAAGCACAGACAACGTGAATCTGTTGATTTATTCATGGCTTGGTGAGACAACACTGGAGCTCTCCTGGGTGCTGGGTACATGGTGGGCCAGGGAGAGAGTGGCCTGCGGGTGGAAGTCCATGTCCTGGTTAGGGTGAGGGTTAGGGCAAGCAATAGCAGCAGGGGCATGGCCCTGGGAAGCACCTGGACCCCAGGACATAAGACAGGAGGAAGAGATGGCATCCATCCAGCCGTCACTTATGCCCACGACCAGCTGAGTCAGACCAGCATTCCATTTCACCACCCCTTACTCCTCAAGATGCAAATGAAGCTTGGGGCTGGGCGGAAGCTGGCAGGGCTGTCCACAGGAGGACTCCCGCGTGTCTCTCGGGCTGCCCAGGTGGCTCTGTCCACCCTTCTGTCTGGGAGGCTCCTTAAGGCTGGGGAGGGCCCAGAGAGAAGGAGATCCTGAGAGGAGCTGGCAGATTCAGGCCCTCCCCGCAAACGGAGGCTCGAAGAGGAGCACAGGCCACCCAGAGTAGTGGGACAAAGCACCGGCAGAAAAGCTCGGCGTATCCACCGAGGGCCTCTCTGCTTCTTTCGACCTTCTTCAGAGTTTCAGAATTATGAACCAAATCGCCTTCATGGGAGATGACAAATTAGAGGCTACACAGTGGGGGAGGCGGCAGCCGGCCTGGCTCCCCCACTTCCCCAGGACCTCCGCCTGGAGGAAGCCTGCCCAGGGCCACAGCCCTGGCCCCAAAGACCCCAGGACAGACCAGAGCCCCTGCTGGAGCCAGGTGTCCCCATGCTGACCCGGCCATGTCCCCAGGTCCCACCCCAGGGTCACCGCCTACAGCTACAATTTCTTTAGTGACTGATTCCAGTTCCCAGAATGTTCCTAGGATGCCAGAGCCCGCCCAAGCAGCCGCTCCTGTCCAGTTCCCAGAATGTATAACATCCTGCGGTGCCCGAGCCCGCCCAAGCAGCCGCTCCTGTCCAGTTCCCAGAATGTATAACATCCTGGGGTGCCCGAGCCCGCCCAAGCAGCCACTCCTGAGTCACTCGGGAATGTCCAGGACTCAGGTCCACACAGACAGTGGGAACTGCTAGCCCTGGGCATCTACCCCCACGAAGGGGACCCTCGGCTCTGTCAGAGAGATCCCCGAAGTAGGAATTGGGCCCCCATGGTGCCCAGTGCCTCTCCCCCTTCACTATGCCACTCTGCCCTGCACCCAGAGGCAGCGCTGGAGGCCTTACTCTACCACTCAGGGCTTCTCAAACCTCTGGTTCCACTTTTCTCCTTTTAAGTTCTCCACTTTGTAAACTCACCTCCCCCTTCCCAGGCTTGGGGGCCCAAGGAACCCCAGCTGGTGGGAGAAGCGGCTGCACTGTGGTACAGGGGGTGGTGAGTAAGCGAGGAGGCACTACTGGGGGCAGCTACTTCACCTCCCTGTGCCTCAGTTTCCTCCTCTGTCAAAGGGACAAGATAATGGCTCCCATTGCAGGGCTGCTATACAGTGCTCAGGGCCACAGTGCAGTGGGGGGACCCATGTCCGTTGCCACCTTGATGCTTACAATCGGGACAAGTTTACTGCTGTGATTTCTGCCGGCGCTGCTGTCCCGGTTCCCTGGTGCTGCACAGCCGTGCACTCCCCATGAGCGGGCCTGGCCAGCATTAGCCAAGTGCCTTCTGTGTGTTCTATGCCAGGTACCAAGGGCAGGCCAGCCAGGCAGAACCATGTATGGGGCTGGGGGCAGTGCTATCAGCATTGGGCTGGGACAAGTCAGGGTGGGGGAATGGTAGACAGGTGGAGGCAGGAGGCAGGTGTGAGAAGCTGCCCACCCCACCCCTCAACACCACGGCACTTCCAGCTCCAGCAGGTCCTTGTTCTCAGCTGCCCCTGAGCGCCAGGTGGCCAGGTCTCCTCCCCATCACCCCACTGAGAAGCAAGACAGGGAGGACCTGATCCTGGAGCCCCTCCCAGCCCAGCTGAGGAAACCACTCGACCGACAATGGGCTTGCGCAAGGCGCGCAGTGACTGCTCCCAGCCTCTCCCACAGACTTAGGAGCCCAAAGCCGCCTCCCTCCCAGGGAGCATCCCAAGGCCTCCCTGGCTGCAGCTGAGAGGGCCTCATCTGGGCACTGCTCTGAGGCTGGCACTTGCAGGTGGGGGCCCTTGGGAGCTCTGGGAGGCACCTGGCAGCCTCCCAGCCACCCCGGGCTGGGCCCGCTCTCCAGGCTCAGTGCTACAGCCACAACCACTGGGGGTAGGGGCGAGGGGAGTCCAGGCCCACTCTGTGCTGCAGCAACTCCTTCCCAGCTGTTGGCCCAGTATGATGCCTATCTTCCCTCTGGGGAGTCACGTTCCTCCCACTCCGGGCCCATTCCCACCCAAGGCCCCTTCGCAGGAGACCAGCACTTCCCTCCTCCAACAGGAGCTGGGTGTGCACTAAGCAAGATTCTGACCCCTCCTGTCCTCAGGAGACTGAGGCAGGACCATCAGCCCCAGCCCCAGGAGCAGAAGGCAGGCCTGCACATAGACTCACTGCAAGGAGACCCTGGGGTGGAGCCTCTCACTCCCCGAGCCCCCAGGGGTCCTGCATGAAAGCTCTGGAGATGCAGTTCCCAGCAGGGGCTCCCCTGACCAGGGCCACACTTTGGGGCCAGGGCAGTCCCACCGCATGGACGTGTCACCATCCTGCCCATGCGGGATGGCTTGAAGGGCTCCTCCAAGGACACCAGAGCTGGGAGCACTGGTCAGGTGGGGGCCTCAGGTGCAGTGTGACTGCTGGCACCAAAAGGTCTCATGCCCCCAATGGCTCCATTTGCAGCGGGGGCAGATGCTCCCAGGGCTACCTGCATCGGGGACGAATTGGTGGGTGTTGGGCTGAACCCTGCTTCACAGGCCTGGGGTGGGGTCCCTGGGAGTCCTCATACCCACCTGGAGCTTCCACCCTGTCCTCCCCATGGACGCAGTCCCAGGTGGAAGGTGATGGAGGCACCCACTCATTGTGTGCATCCTGCTGGTGGGGAGGGGCTGGGTCTCATCCTCCAGCCCTCGCCCTCCCCACCCCTGCCCCCACACTGCCCCAGGCTGCTCCCAACTTCCAGCCTGTGGGCGCATCCCCCAATCCCGTGTCCTTTGCCTTGCTCGGCCAGGTCCCGCTGTGGTTGGGGACCAGGCCTCAGCGGGCCACCTGCCCTGCCCCTTTCCCTCCCTGCCCGGAATAGCGCTGGCCAGGTCAGCAACCAGGACCCACCAAATATGGCAAGGCCCTAGGTCCTGCCAGCCTCAGGCCCAGCGCCCTCCCCATGAGGAGGTGGGAAATGTCAAGGAGTTTGACTGAGAGGACACAGACCCTTTGCTGGACCCGGAAAAGCTTCTACAGCTTCGGAGGCACTGGGGCCTGCTGAGGCATGGCCACCCCTCCCTTGCAGGGGGTGGCTCCAATGCAGGCCTGGCAGCCTTCCTAGCACAGGGGCCAGTGCCGAAGGCCTTCCTCCCACAGCCCTGATCCCGCACCAGCCCTGGCAGCTCCTGGCCTCAGTAGGAAGCGTGACAGCCTTCCTAGGCCTGGAAGAGCCTTTCCTCCTAAGAGTCCCCCCAACCGCCCCACCTGGGGGAGGTCCTCGTTTCCCCGTGCCCCAGCACACCCGGGGCAGGCTGAGGCAGGGGCCTCTCCTAGGGCTTCCCAGAAGGTGGACTTGGCCACAGCTCCCATCTGATCAGCGCTCCCTTCCTGACTGGGCCCCTCCCCATAAACAGCACTGTGCCAGTGCCCCCAGCCCTTTTGGATCCCACAGAGCATCGGAAGGTCAAGGCCTTGAAGTGAGGTTGCGTGGTGGTTGGGGGGGATCAGGTGTCTTCTTGCCCACAGTCCTAGCCCTGGGCACGGCTGAGGAGGTCGCAGGGAGGGTGGAGAGTGAGGCAGGGTGAACTGGGTGCCAGGGTGCAGCAGTGTGTCTCGAGAGCTTTGTTCTTGAGTGGGTCTGCCTCAGGGGCTTTAGAGCAGACCCCAGAGGGTGGCCAGGAGGACGGGGGCCAGGGCGAGGGTGGCCGGGATGGCAAGGCCGGCGCCGTTGCAGAGGTCATACTGGCAACAGGAGGTGGTGGACGCGTGCTTGGAGTAGCCATCGTACACAGTCTCGAAGCAGCTGGGCACGCAGGACTTACTGACCTTCATCCTGGTGGGGGTGTAGTCTGCAGAGGGGCAGGGCAGTGAGCCAGCTCCGCTAAGAGGGGCAGGGGGCCCACCCAGCCCCACACCAGCATCCAAGGCCATCAGGGCAGGGCCCCTCAGCTTAGAGCTCCCAGACAGCATCCGGGGACAGGAGAGCCTCCTTCCTCAGGACCTCCACATGCTCAGAGGCAGGGCAGAACCTCCCCCTCATCCTCCCCAGGCAGGGCCATGCAGGGCCCCCAGACTCACAGGTGCGCGTAGTCATGCAGTAGGCAACCATAGCCGGGCAGCGCATGGGGTTGAAGCAGTTGTCTCCGTTGTAGGCACACACATGGCAGTCCAAGGCCTGGACTGGGGCTGGCAGATGGGTGGGAAGGGAACGGGGGTTGCAGAACATGAGAGGCCCCTCCTCCAGCCCATCAGGTCCCCAGCCCATCACCTTCCCCAGGGCAGGGGGCTAGAAAGAGGGGTGGTCACTGGGAATTCTGGTCTCCTTCCCTGCTTTCAGCCCACCTTCCCTCAACGTGGGTCTGTCCATCCCTCTGTCCTTTGTCCATCTTACCCAGAGGTAAGCCCATGAGGACCACCAGGAACAGGGTGAGCAGGGGCATCATGGCTGCAGGCAGGAGGGCAGCGTGAGAGTGGGGAGGAGAACAGCAGCTAGCCCTGGATCCAACTCAGGGGTGGCGCACAGAGGATCCAACTCAGGGTGGTGCACAGAGGACGTGGGGCCGGCCCTGCCTCCTGGAGCTCCTGGTCTACTGGGAGTGCTGCAGCCCTGCACAGCAGGTGGCAAAGACAGGTGGTCAGTGCTGGGCCTGAAGGACCCATGGGGGGCCTGGGCAGGGATGACAGTGGGCAGAGGAGCCACCCAACTCAGTGGGTGTCAGGGAAGGCTTCCTGGAGGAGGAGACACTTGGGAGGGGACAAGAAGGGAGAAGAGATCGGGACATTTCAATCAGAGACCAGCGCCTGCAAAAGCTCAAAACAGCCTGTAGCGCTGGACGGAGAAGAGATGGGGGGAGGATGAGGGGCAGTGCTAGAGGAGTGGGGGTGGGCAGAGGGGCCTTAAATACCAGGCCTAAACAAGGATTTTACCAGGGGATGGTTGGTACAGAGGTCCTCTGGGAGGTGGTCTGCAACCTCATCCCACGCAGGGCCCTGGGGGCCAGATGGCTGGCCACGGCAGAACGGGGCCCAAGGGCTGGGTCTCTTCTCGCTGTTCCCCTCCCCTCTGCTCTGGGGTGTCCCTGTTTGGGGTCCCCTCTTCCAGGAAAACCTCCAGAGCCCTGGTTAGGGTCGTCTGAGTCCTCGGCCACTGCAGAAGCTCCCCAGCAGGGATGAGCTAAATTAAACTTACGCCTTCCTGAGAACGACAAATCCGTCTCTCAGGACACATTTGCCCAGGCCAACCCTAGGATGCCAAAGGCCTGGGTGAGGCCAGGCCTGCGGCTGCGAGCTTCCCGCCCCCTCTCAGAGAGCCCCGCCCCAAACACTGCGGTCCCGGGTGGAGGGGAGGGCTCTTGGCGCGAGCGGGACTCTCAGGGTGACCTCACCTGTGACCTTCACCACCTTGAGGTACCGCCGCGCCTGGGAGTCACCCGCGGCCGCTCGCCGGTAGGTGCCTGCCTCGGTCTAACTGTACGCGTGTCTGTGCGTCCCGCAGCACCCGTGCCGCATCGCTGAATGCTCACCGCAGGCCCAGCCCAGTCCCGCCCCCGGAACGGCCCGCCCAGCGCGAGTTCACCGCAGGCCCCGCCCCGGCCCCGCCCCGCCTCCTGGGCACCCGCCGAGCCGAGCTCACCGCAGGCCCCGCCCCGCCCCGGCCCCGCCCCCCGGACCGCCGGCTCGCCTGGCAAGCGCTGGGACCCCAAGGCCAGCCCAGGCATCTGGATCGCCGACACGGGCAGCCACGCAGTGACTCCCTAGCGACCCTCAGACCCACGTGTTCCGCCCGGGCACTCCGCAGGCTGTTCTCACCGGCTCCCGCCGCAGCCCAGCCTTCCCCGCAGCCGCCTCCGCCCACTCGCCCGCGCCGCGTCGTTCGTGGGCTGGCACCAGCCATGCCGCCCCAGCTCCGCGCTCCTCCAGCCCAGTCCCAGCAGTTCCGGAACTGGTGCCCTTTGGTGCCCTTTGGCGCTCCCGCTTCGCTGCCCATGGCCTCCGCCTGCCTTCCCCGCGCTCAGTCCCCGTTTCTGGTCCCCCCGAGCAAAGCTGGAAGGCAGGCCTGCAAGGCAGCCCCGTGCTCCGTGGTCCCTCTCACCATCATAATGTTAACATTAAATAATTGTCTTTACATAACTTTAAATACTTACATTATTGGTTCTGTTTTTGGCAAAATGTAATAAAATTTCATGAGTCCGAAAGTTTTCATTTTTTTCCAGTGTGAGAAAGAAAAATAAAACCTTTTCTTCGACCCTAAAGCTCATTTTTTTCTTTAGAACATTTTTGTGGTCCTGAGGTACAGAATACCCCATGCCTTCTGGGCAAGCGGGCTCTGGTTCCAGGAAATCCTTCGGTCCCCAACAAACTAGGCCAGTTGGTGGTTCTGTTTGCCGACAGGTAATGCGCGCCCTCCTGTGCCAGGAGCTGGGGAGAGGGCAGAGAGTAAAACCAGCCGACGTTCCAGAATATTCCCACCCCATGGAGCTCACACTCCGGTGGATAAGAGGCGTGAAAGAAACGCATAGGTCAGAATCGGAGTGTGTCGCAGGCTTCAGCCTCAGACCACGACGAATTAATACGATGAAACTTCCCTTGCCCGCCCGCCAGCCGCTCGCCTCCTGCTTTGTGGCGTGGTTCCTGACCGGTCTGTGACCCGGGGGTTGGGGACCTTTGTGTTAAAGGAAGTTCTTCAGGCAGAAATACTGATCTACATAAAGGAATAAAGGACACCAGAAATAGGAAATAAAAGGTAATTTTTTTTCTTATTTTTGAAAGGTAGTTGATTTCCTAAAGCAAAAATAATAACAATGTATTAAGGAATCTGTAGCAAATGTAGAAGTAAGTTGTATGATAACAGTAGTACAGGCTGGGCACCACGGCTCACACCTGTCATCCCAGCACTTTGGGAGGCTGAGGCAAGTGGATCGCTTGAGCCCAGGAGTTCTAGACCAGGCGTGGCTGGGCAACGTAGAGACACCTCGTCTCTAAAAACATACAAAAAATTAGCTGGGCGTGGTGGTGCACACCTGTGGTTGCACCCAGGAGGCTGAGGTGGGAGAATCACTTGAACCCAGGAGGTGGAGGTTGCAGTGAGCTGTGATCACACTACTGCACTGAAGCCTGGGTGATAGAGCAAGACCCTGTGTCAAATTTAAAAAAAAAAAAAAAAATAGTAATACAAGTAGACCAGGAGAGGGACAATGGAAGTTCGCTGTTGTAGATCTGTTCTACTGCATGTGAAGTGGTCTCCTACTTCTTGAAGTCAGACTAGTAAGTCAAAGGTGCATACTAAGACACTAAAGTGTTGTTAAAAAAAGAAAAAAAAAAGTCAAAGCACTCTAGTTGATAAATCAACAAAGGTGATGGTACAGAATTATTTATAAAAACACATGTTACAGAGACTGCAGAAGAGGAGAAAGGAAATAGAAAACAAATAGCAAGATGACATATATTTAAACCTAGCCACAGCAATAATGACACTATGTCATCTAAACACTTCAATTAGACCGAGCATGGTGGCCCACACCTGTGATCCTAACCTGTCATCCCAACATTTTGAAAGGCTGAGGCAGGTGGATCGCTTGAAGTCAGGAGTTCCAGACTAGCCTGGCCAACATGGTGAAACTCCCTCTCTACTAAAAAATACAAAAATTAGCTGGGGCATGGTGGTGGATGCCTGTAATCCCAGCTACTTGGGAGGCTGAGGCAGGAGAATCGCTTGAACGTGGGAGGCGGAGGTTGCAGTAAGCTGAGATGGTGCCACTGCACTCCAGCCTGGGTGACAGAGTGAGTGAGACTCTGCCTCAGAAACAAACAAAAACATCTCAGTTAAAAACAGAGGTTGTCAGATTGGATAAAAAGAGAAACAGCCAAGTATATGCTGTCAGCAAGAAACTCACCAGACATAAAAACACAATTAAGATACGAATAAAAAGATGGAGAAAGATATACTATGCTAACACCAATTAAAAGAAAGCAGGCATGACTACGTCAATATCAAAGTAGGTTAAAGCAAAGACTATAATCAAAAATAAAGAGGGAACGTTACCGGCCAGGTGTGGTGGCTCTCACCTCTAATCCCACCACTTTGGGAGGCTGAGGTGGGAGGATTGCTTGAGGCCAGGAGTTTGAGACCGCTTGGGCAAAACAGCAAAACACTGTCTCTACCGGAAAGAAAGAAAAAATTTAAAAAGAGGGACATTACCAAATGACAAACTGATCAGTTCATGAAGAGGACTTAGCAATTCTGAATATGTATGCATCTAACAATTAAGCTTCAAAATACACAAAGCAAAACACCAACAACATGTGATAGAACTGAAAGGAGAAAAAGAAAATCCACAACAACAGAGATTTCAACGCTCCTCTTTCAAGAAATGATAAAGACAGACAAAAAGTCTGGAAGGAAGCAGATGTGGACCACATTACCAGTCAACACGGCCAACTGATGTTTAGAGGACACTCCACCTCACAGAAGAGAAACACACCTTTGTTTACCGATAATGTCCTCCAAGGCAGACTGTATTCTGCGCCATAGAACAAATCTCAGTAGATTTATGAGGATTAAAATCATACAAATTATTTGCGTGGACTACAATGGAGCTAAATTAGAAATCAATAACAGAAATATATCTACGAGATCATCAAATATTTAGAAACTGAGTAACAACATATTTCTAGACAACTTATAGGTCAAAGGAGAAACCAAAAAGGAAATCAGAAAATATGTCCAACTGAATGAAAATGCAAACGCAATTCATCAAAGTCAAAGGATGCAGCTGAAGTGGGCCCTGGAGGGAAATTTTGCACTAATGCTTCTTTTAGAAGAAAAAAAGAAGTAAAACTTCTTTTAGAAGGGAGGGAAGTTCTCCAAAAAAACTACCTAAATGTTCACCCTCAGAAACTAGAACAAAAAGAGCAAATCAAACCCAAGGTAAGCAAAATAAAGAAAATAGCAAAAATAAAAGCAAAAATTAAAAAAATAAAAATAAAAAGTGCGGTAGAAAAAGAAAATAGAGAAAAATCAATGAGACCAGTGTCTGAGAATGCACCTCCAGGAGGAGGACCTCAGCAACCCTCCCAGTCCAGCTTGGACGGCAGGACCAGAGAGAGGACTCTTGCAAACCAAAGCTAGTTGCTCCTGAGTTGGGGGCTGGCCAGTGGGGTGGGCAGCTGGGGCTGCCCCTCGAGCTCTCTGTGGGATCTGGCTGCCCAAACTGGGCATGAAGGGAGGCTCTTGGGCCCCCCTGACCTGACCGAATAATGCTCCTTCCTTTCTGGTGGGAGCTCAGGCCCGACTGGATGGTGAGGAGAGTAGATGTTCAGAGCAGGTGGAGGAGGGATCCCTTGTCACAGGACCTCGTCGGTCGCTTTTGCAGTCTCCCTGAGAGCTGCCCTCTGTCTGGACTTTGTGCTTTGACTGCTTTTAGCATTTCCATTTTTAAGGCATAGAGAAAATTGCATCCTGGTGATGGGCCAGGAGAGTCAGCCATGCACCCCATGACAGGGTCAGTGCCCCACCCCTGGCTGCTGGCCGAACCTCAACATCTGTGCCTTGGGGCCCCACCCCTCAATCCTGTGCCTCAGACATCTCCCTGCAGGTTCTGAGCTTGGGCTCTGGCAGAGGGAGCTCCTCCTTCAGGGGCACTAGGGACATGAGGCAGGGCTGCCGGCCCCCATCTGGCCAGCTGTGCTGTCCACACCTACAGGGTTGCAGGCCCTATGTGGGGCTGATGATGCCTGACAGGGTCTTGGCTGGGGCTGGGGTCAGGTTGTGTCCAGGACTGTTGAGATGTTGTCCAGCAGGGCACAGAGAAGCAGCCTGGAGGCTGGGAGACTGAGCTAGGGACCCTTGGAGGAGCAGGGCAGAGGGCAGTGATGGGCTAGGAGCTGTGACTGTCCTTGGGCTTGGTCTGGAGTCCTGCCAGCTCCCAGGCCCCACGGCAGCCACACAGGCAGCCCAGCCTGGCCCTCTCTGGATCCTGCAGGTCGGTTTCCACTTCTGGGCCTTTGCCCAGGGCGCACACACAGCCTCACCCATGCTGCTCCGTTGTCCCTATACCCGCCGCTGCTTTGCGAAGTCTTCCCTGACCCCCAGCGGAACCGCCTCCTCCTTCCATCCTGGAATTTGGTGGCCGCAGCCCTGGTTTCCTGACTTTCAGGGGTGGGAGTGGTGGGGGAGGTGACATTCCCTCCTGCCTGTGGGCGGCACTGGGCACAGAGCACTCCCATTCCCTGGGCCCTGGATGAGGATTCCTGCAGCCAGCCTGCCATGAAGTGGCAGGAGTCACTTTCCCTTGCCCAGCCTTAGTTTCCCCACGCGGAAGTGGGGATGGGTGGGTCTGTGCCCTGGGCACTCCTACCCCTCTGCTCTCTGCCCGACTCCCATGCCCAGGTGCCTTCGCACACCCTGTCCTGGGGGATTGCCAGGACTCAGGCCACCTGTCCAGAGTGGTGTGGAAAAGGGCACACACGGGGCCATGAGTGGCACTGGACTGGGCGAGGGCGGATTTTCCCTGTGCAGGAGCCCCAGCACCCGGCTCTCTGGTGGCCACCAGGGGGCGCTCCTACGCAGGCCTCCAGGAGCGCTTGCAGGCCCCTCCTGCATGCCAACACTCAGGGGAGAAGGGTCCCCCTAACCCTTTCACCCTGGGTCATGTCCCTGAGACTGGGGTTCAAGAGCCTCCAGAGAGGCCGGCTTGGAACACCCCAGGCCTAACCCCAGCCTTGGAGCCATGTGGGAGCTGACTACCCACAGCCACCGCCCAGTGCAAGTCCAGCTGCCTGAGCTGACCCCCATCCATGGGAACCCAGCAGCCCCCTTGGCCAGACCTCACCAGGGTAAAGTTAGACCGGAGGGGGCGGGGAGCGTGACGCAGGGAGTATGGGCCAGGTGAGGTTGCCCAGAGGCAGGGAGGGTTCCGTGCCCACTGCCTGGGTTCTGGCTGTATTTCGGGGATGAGGCTGTGACGTGGAGTGAGAAGAGGCCCCAGCAGATGCCCCAGCAAGGAGCGCTTCTCCTTCTGGAGAGGGCCAGAGGCTCCCGCAGGCTGACCCCACATCCCCGGCAGGTGAAGTCTCAGGCCTCACCCAGTCAGAGCCGAGCTCTGCCTTCCCCCAGGCCAGCTCCCTCACAGGCCAGGCCTGGAAATTCCATGTTGGCCAATCCCCCTCTGGCCGCGGCCAGCAGACGGTGGTGTAGCGTGGGTGGCAGCTGGTGAGGGGTCAGTGGTGCTCCCCGGCCCTAGGTGCAGGCACTCAGCTGTTTGTCCAATGCACCATGAGACCAGCACCATCACCACCCCAGTTTTAGCCGAGGGCAGGAGCACTAGGTGGGGTCTGGGGCCCCAGGAGCGCACGAGGGGAACAGGAAATACCTGCAGCCCTGGAGTGGCTGGAAGGAGGGCTGAGGGTTTGCAGGAGGCCAGGGCCACCATTTACAGCCACAGGCAGCATATGGGGTGCTGGCTGCGCCAGGTGGGTGCCCAGTGGAGGAAAACGGAGGCTCCTGGAGGTGGAGTGCTTTGCCTAAGGTCTCTCAGGGCAAGGAGTGACCCACCTTGGCCACCCTGGGGAGATGGAGCTTGGGTGAGGAAAAGGGGGATCCCAAGGTGGAGACAGTGAAGCTCACCCAGACCCAGTCCTGGGTTGCAGGGCCTTGACTGGGCGGGCAGCCCTCCAGGATGGGGTTGCACAGTGGCCCTGGATCCCAGGGGAGGCAGGATGGACACGTGTTAAGAGCAGGCCTCCGAAATCATGATTCACCTCCTGGTCTCATGGTGTGTCCGTCCATGGGACTTTTCCTAGGCTGTGGCTAGACTTTCCCTGGGCAGCTGGACTGGCCCTGGGCGATGGCTGTAGGTAGTCAGTGCCTACTTGGCTCCGAAGCTCGGGTCAGGCCTGGGATGTCCCAAGCTGGCCTCTCTGGAGGCTCCTGAACCCCGGTCTCAGGGACACGACCCAGGGTGAAAGGGTGAGGGGCCGCTTCTCCCCTAGGTGCTGTGTGCGGGAGGGGCCTGCGAGCCCTCTGCCCTGGGCTCCTACTCAGGCCTCACCCCAGGAGCGCCCTCCACCTCCGGGGCAGTGGGGAGGCATCTGGGCAGCCTGCCCTCCCAGGGTGGGGACAGATGGTGCCATTTCAGGCATCGCTCCACGACTGGCCCAGGGGACATGTGCTGGAGGCTCAGGGGACCTGTGTGGCCTGATGCCCGCCCCTGACCTCCTCCGTCCCAGAATAGCACAGACAAACCACACTGGTTTAAATCATTTATCTCCATGCAGAGATTTGAGTAGAAAAATAAACGCAACAAAACAGGAGTGTGAAATCCGGGGATCCACAGGGTTTCTGTCCCCACCCTCCATGCGGCTGGGGGCTGCATCCTCTGTAGAGGGGCTGCATCCTCTGTGGGGTTGTGGGACCAAGTCATCAGCACTCCATGCCCACCTGGACCTGGTCCCAGACTTTCGGGGAAGCCCTCAGCCTGGGGCTCCTGGCACACCCATTGCGGCTGGGGAAGAGGAGGGTGGAATCCCCAGAGAAAGGGAAGGAAAGGCATGAGGGGCCTTCCCTGGGGGGAGGTCACAGGCTGGGGGCTAAGACGAGGGCCAGGAGGCCCAGGACCAGCCCCAGGCTGTGGGCGAAGGTGGTGCGGGTCGGTGCAGCATTGTGCAGCTTCTCATTGCACAGGTCCTCCTGGCAGCACTGGATGGAGCCGGTGCCGCTGCTGACCTGGCCTTGCAGGGTGTAGCTGGGTGTGCACGACTCCACACAGTCCTTCGTCACCAGATTCCCCCTCAGAGGCTCCACTGGGCACAGGTGAGTGTGGTCAGGCCTGCAGCTGCCTCTGACCCCCAATCCCTGCCAGCCTCCCAGCCAGCACCCACAACAGCCAGGGAGGTCCCCCCAGTGCCAGGGAGGTCCCCCCAGTCCCAGGGAAACCTGGACAGATGCTGCTCACCCGTGTGCATGGTCCTGCAGGAGCGAGAGCCGGCCGGGCAGACCTGAGGCTGCTTGCAGTTGCTGGAGCTGGTGCACACGTGGCAGCGCAGGGCAAGGGCTGGCGGGGAGGGAGTCGGGCTCAGCGGGCCCAACAGAGGCCTCCTGGTGACTCAGCAGGGCCCACTCCCCGACCCGCAGAGACCCCTCCTGGACAGAGGCCCTGCTGCCCTTGCCCTAGGCCCCCAACTCCGGACCCTGGGCCCTGGTGAATGCAGCCTCAGGGGACAGGTGCTCTGGCCTGGGCCGGCTTGGAAGAGGCGTCCTGCCCCGGCCCTGTCTAGGGTGTGTTGCAGGCCTTTCCTCCCAGGCCTCAGGGAGCTCTGTGACTGCCAAGAGCAGTCTGCAGGACACTGGCTGTTGTCCCCACCCCAGGGGCTGTCCCTGGAGGAGATGGCCATGTTTCTGAGGGCCTGATTGAGCTAAGGCCCCAGGGGCAGCCAGCTTGGCTGCTCTGAGCCTATAACGGGAAGGGCTTGGTGGCCTTTGGGCTGTCCTGGGTTATGCTGGGGGAGACCTGGGGACCGGGAGGGGCTGGTGGCAGGGGCTAGATGGCTGCCCTCCCAGTGAGAAGCATCTCAAGACAATCCCCTGCTCCACTCTCTCGGGGTCCGTGACTCCAGGAATCAATTCTGAGATCCTCAGATTCTGAAACATTGTAAATCTGACACTGCTTAAGATTGGGGCTCCGTGTTGTTTTAAATTTGAAGAATCTGGCGCCCAGTGTCGGGGTTCTCTGTGCCTAGAGGTCATCAGCTCCAGGCTCCTAGTATTTGGTGACCACACGGGCCAGAGCCGCCCGCCCACCCGCCCATCCCCTTGGCCCAGCCCCTCACCTGGCCCCGTAGCCACGGCCAGGATGGCGAGGAGCAGCAGGACTGTCCTCATCTCTGGTGTCATCTGGGAGCAGTGGGGGCCCCTGCACTTCGGAGGCCTTATAGGCACGGGCTGGGCGGGGGTGGGCAGTCCGCCAGCCAGCGGCATTCCGCAGGGCTCTGTGCAAGCATCAGCCCAGGATGGGAACCTGCCCCACCCTGCCTGGCCCACGCCCACCAGCCTGGCTGTCCCTGGGCGCTGCCCCTGCTGCCCCCCTAGGCAGAGGTCTGCCCTCCGCAACGGGGCCCAGTGGCTTCCTGGCCCTGCTGTTGCAGCTGCTGCGCCTCCGTCTCTCCCGCTTTCACTTCTCTGTCTCTGTGGGTCTTGTTCTCGTGCTGCCGTCTGTTCCTGGGTCACTTTGTCTCTGACCTGCCACCCGTTACCCCACCCCCCACTCCCCACCATCACCATCCCGTGTCTTTGTCCCTGCATTCCCCCCATAGTTCCCTCAATAGAGTTGCAGCCTGTACCAGGCGCCCTGTGGGTGCCTGTGGGTGCCCAGGGCCGGGGAGGTAGGAAGAGCAGGTGCTGGTCCTACCCTTCTGGCTCTGGGCTCAGGGTTGCTGCCTGGGACGCTGAAGGTCCTTGAGCTGCGAGGGCTCGGGGCAGCTGTGGGCTGATGGGGTGTGTGAGGCAGAAGGTGAGGCCACCCCGAAGCAGGGAGGGCAGCTGGGGCAGCAGAGAGGTAAGCACTGGACAGGGTGAGGACTGTGAGGACCTGGCCCTCAAAGTTGCCTGGGGAGCCCTGTGGGTGGAAGGCCTGGGCTATGGAGGCAGCAACTCCATCCTGCGTTGCGCAGGGAGAGACTGAGCCCTCCTGGTCTCCACCAGCCCTGCCTCCCACCCTCCAGGGCCCCAGGACCCCTCCCCGTGGGATTCCTTCCCCCACTCTCCGGGCCGCTCCTGCTACGTTGGGGCAGCGCCATCCTGGCTACTTTGCAACTATTTCTCTAGGTGTCCCGGCTCCAGTCTCTCCAAGACCGTGAACTCCTTGGGGCTGGGCCCCAGCACCCAGGGCCTCAAAGCAGGTTCTTGGTCTGCTGCCTGTTGAGTGGAGGCCAGTCCCCACCTTCACCCTCTTTACTCTCACAGGAGGGACTTTCTTTCCATGGAGACGGGGTCCTGAGCACCCTAGCGCAGGAGCCCACCTCTCGGGGCCCCCATCCACCTGCTCGGCCCAGCCCGCTCTGCCGCTCGCCTGTGCTGGGCAGCACCCACCTGGTGGTGTGGAGGGACCCACAGACGTGCTTTGCCCCTGCCCTGGCCAGGCGGATGGTGAGTGGGAGCGGGGGCACAGAAGGAGGTCAGCCCTGGGCCCAGCCTCCGCCGCTGCCACGTGGCTGATGAACCAACAACAACAGGGCCAGGGCAGGGCAGGGCCGGTTCCTGGGAGGGTGGTCCTGGGCTGGGCTGAGGCTCTTGGGGGCACCATGGGTACTGGGGCTAGTCAGGCCTGGGCTTGAGACAGACCCTCTGGCCCTTCCTCCCGGCATCTCTCCCTTGCTAAGTCCCACGTCACGGATGCCGGGGATCCCAGCAAATGTCTCCTGAGAATGCTCCTGGCCGGACTCTCCCTGACGCAGTGCCAGGGCCTGGAGGATCCACCTACAGGAGGGGGTGTCTGGTGGTGCCTTTGGAAACCAGGAGGGGTGCAGGCAGGAGCCCCCTGGGGCAGCCCCACATTTGCCTCTGGTGTCTGGTCCTGGCTGGGGCTTGATGGGGACGCGTGGAGTCTCATTTGACAAAGCAGGTGACCCAGAGGTCCACACCCACACCCAGAGGGAGGCGGTTTCCTCCAGCTCCAAGGCCCTGTGTCCATGGGGCACAGCGAGAGGCATGGGCAGCTTTGGGGAAGGTACTTCCAGGGGCCTTGGGAAGCAGAGCTCAGGGCTTGGTGACAGGGTGGTGACTCAGTGGGCATGGCAGGTGGGGAGGGGTGAGTCACTGTGGCCAGGGGCATGAGAGCTGCTGGAAGAACAGGTTTGGAATTCCTGTTGGGCCTGGTGGTGCTGGAGGGTCCAGGATGTCAGGTGGCCTGAGAGTGGGGTCTGAGTGTGGGGTCACGGGGGAGTGGGCTCCCCACACCTGGGGCTGGAGGAGGGCCCTGCACACCTGGCTCACCCCCGTGGGACACCTCAGACGTCGCTGTGGCTGCGTCCCTGCCAGGCATGGAAGCCGGAGCGGGATTCCAGTTCTGTGGGAGGAGGGCCTCTGACCTGGCAGGGCTGCCCACGAGGATGAGCCACCCATCCCGGGTGGTCCTAGCAAAAGCAGGAAGAGCAGCCCTACACACAGGTTACTCTCAGGAGAAAGTGGGTGATTCTGACGCCAGGAGCTCTTGGACAGCTGAGCTTATGGGGACAGTGCAGTCAGGGAGGGCTTCTTGTAGGCAGCGACCTGACTAGAGCCTCAGAGCCAGGGGATGGAATGGGGAGAGGAGCCATTGTGGCCGCTCATGACAGTCCCTGCCCAGTGCTTGTTCACCGGTGAGGAAATGAGGGTCAGAGAGTGCCAGGCAGGTGCCGGGATGCCCCCTGAGTGGGGCAGAACCTGGTGAGGTCTCAAGCACTTCTCACTATCACCACCAGCCTTTCCCCCCTCCTCCCTCCTCTATTCTCTAGAGCCTGGGCCCTCTCCACTCCACCCCTCCCACTCAGCCGCTGGAGCTGGGGCCCTGGGCCTGGTTGGTACCATCAGGGTGTCGGCAGCAGAAATGACACCTGGGAGAGGCGATGAAGGGGCCTGGGGCAGGGAAAACCACCGCCCCACCCCCTTAGTCTTGCCTGCTGCTCCCTGAACCAGGAAACCCGGCACAGGGAGAAGCCCAGCACAGGGACAAGCCCAGGCCTCTGTCTGGAGCAGACTCTGTCTGGAGCAGAAGTTCCTTGCTTATGCCCCTTCCCCTACCTTCTGACCCTCTACCTTGTGCTGGGCCCCTAGGATCACACAGGGGTGTGGCGACTCAGAGGGGGAAGCACCTGGCTCAGGGCAGCACAGCATGGTACTCCAGGCTTCCACCAGCCCAGCCCTGGGCCCTGTCCTGGCTGAATGGGTGCCCGGTGGACAAGGCAGGGCCCGGGGCTGGAGGAGCTGGCTGAGTAGGTGCCCGGTGGACAAGGCGGGGCCCCGGGCTGGAGGAGCTGGCTGAGTGGGTGCCCAGTGGACAAGGCAGCGCCCTGGGCTGGAGGAGATGCCTGGGCTGGAGGAGATGCCTGGGCTGGAGGAGCTGGGAAGCTCCAGGGCACAGGGAGGGGCTTCTTCACCCTCAGACTGTCACCTGGGCAAGCCAGAATCCCAGCCACACCCCAGGGGCTCCAAAATGCATCCCTCTGCCTTGAGGTACTTCATTCATTCATTCATTCATTCATTCACTCATTCATTCCTTCTTCAACAACATTTTATAAAGAGCAGCCATACGCAAGGCACTTTGGGTATAACAGAGACCAAGAGAGGAGAGAGACAGGGCCCCGGTCCCGGGGCCTGCAGACCAGTGGGGAGTGGGAACAGACAATTGCTGGCTCTGTAGGACCCACAGCAGGGACGTGACAATGCAGAGGCTGAGTGAGGGTCTGGGGCTGAGAGGCCGAGAGAGAACCAACCTGGGTGGGGCTGTCTAAGCAGGGAAGGGTGTGTGGCCATCACCTGGTAAGCAGGTGGGTGTCGGGCAAGGGCACTGGGGCCCAGGTGACAGGCCCCTTTTCTGCCTCTTTCCCCTGCAGGGGCAGGTGGCTGCCCCGAGCTGAGCGGCTGAGTGTGTGGTGTCTTTCTAGAGGCTGCCCTGCTCCTCTCGGCCCCTCACCTGCACAAATGGGGCCTCACATGGACAGCAAGGGCCCGGCCTTGTCCGGCATCACCCAGCAAGCGGGAGCCACAGCTAGGCTGGGCCTCTGGGCCCGGGCCCTTCCCTCACACCCAGGCCTCCCCACTCCTCCCTCTAGTGCTGGAGTCACCTTTACGCATGGAGCCACAATCCCAGGAAAGGTCTCTTTCACCTGCTTCCCAGGGTCATGCCTGGCCCTGCCCCAGTCTTAGGTCACTCCCTGGGACCCTGGCTACCAGTCACCCCTCCCAGGGTATGCCTGGTGTCCATGGGCCGGGCCAGGGGCCAGGGCTGGAGGCCAGCTCTGCCCCTCCACACAAGCCCCTCATCCTTGCCGGGTCTCTCTTTCCTGCACTGCCAGGGTGGCAATCTAGGGAATAGTTTCGTGGATGGAGAAACCCTTCCACCTTGGGGCACGGCTTGTTCCCAGCAAGGGCTGGACTGGGGCCCCAGGTTCCTAAGACCCAAGAGAAACAAACCTGTTCTCAGGCCTGGCTGGTGGTGCCCACAGGCAGGGCTGGCACCTTCCCTGGGAGAGGCACCATTTCAGCACCTAGGACCAGCACGGTTTCTGTGAGGCACTGGCATTCAGGGGGCTAGTCAAGGGTGCCCAGGTGCCAAAGTCTGGGCAATGAGGGAGAATCCCTCAGGGTGTGAACTGTGTCCATCCTGAGGTAGTGGGAGAGAGTTTGCAGAGGAGTGCAGCCATGGAGCCACGGAACCACAGCACAAACAACTGTGAGGACCTCAGAGTTCCAAGACTGCAGGCTCTTAGCATGGGCTTGCAGAGCACAGAACCCTGGAATTGCAAGACCCAAGGAACCTGGATGACAATCAGGCCACTGATTCTCATCAGTGATGAGAAATAGCCCCACTGGATGGGGGTTATTTTCACACATTAGGACATGCTCCCACCAGGGTTCTAAGGAAGGTCAGAGGGTTTGTGTTAATGCTGCACTCCTGGATTCTCCCCTCTGCTAGGCCACAGCTCAGTCTACTTCCTGTTGTGGCCTAGAACTTGTGGCTGCCAACCCTTAGCTCCACGAGGTATTAACCTACCTGTTCAAGGCAGGTGAACACAGGACCCACCTCACTTTCCTCCCTCAATCCCCTGCCTTCATTCTCTCCCAATACCTACCCGCTCATCCATCCTATATCCTTCATCCATCCATCCATCTACCATCTGCCCACTCATTCTCCACTCATACACCCACCCATCTATCCATCCACTCATTTTTCTATTGTCCATCCATCTATTCATCTCTCATCCAGCAGTCAATCTACCATCTGTCTACCCATCCATCCTTTCACTCATCCGTCCACCTTCCATCCACGCAGCCTCCATCCATCCTCCATCTTCCATCCATCCAACCTCCATCCATCCATCTTCCATCTTCCATCCATCCAGCCTCCATCCATCCATCTTCTCATCCATTCATCTTCCATTCACCCTTCATCCATCCTCCGTCCATCCACCCAATCACCCATCTGTCCTCCATCCATTCATCATCCATCCATCCATCCATTCTCCATCCACTCATCATCTATTCTTCATCCATCCAGTCATCCATCAATCTACCATTTGTCCACCCATCCATCCATCATCCATCCATCCATCCACTCATCAGTCCACCTTCCATCCATCCATCCTCCTTCCATCCATCCTTCATCCACCCATTCTCCATCTTCCTTCCATCCATCTACTCATCCATCCATCTTCCATTCACCCATCATCCATCCTCCATCCATTCACCCACTCACCCATCTGTCCTCCATCCATTCCTCATCCATCCATCCATCTACTCATCCATCCATCATCCATCCAGCTGTCATTCATCCTCCATTGATCCATCCATTCATCCATTCATTCTCTGTCCATCCATCCTGTATCTATCCTTCATCCATCCATTCACCCACTCATCCATCCATGCTCCATCCATCCATCCTTCATTCAGCCATCCATTCATTCATCCTCCATCCATCCTGCCTTCTCTGGGCAAGTGGGTCAGACATTTTGGCCACCTAGGAAGACATGGGATGAATTTAGTGCTGATGGCGCAGTGTGACCTTTCCCTTAGTCATAAGGAAAATTCCCAAGATATTGAGTGCATCCTTCCAGAGGGTCTCCTGGTAGGTGGGCTATTTCACTCCTGCTCTCCTGTCCTCAGGACAGGCATTCTTCTTCTTACCTGCCTGTGGTCCTCCCTTGCCCTGTGGGAGTTCCTATCCCACCACAGGACTCCCCACCATGAGTCAGTGCAGACAAACTCCCTCACAGGAAGTCCTAGCAAGACCCCGGACCAGCCTTCTGTGCTTCTCAGGCAAGGGTTACTTGGTGGTCTGCAGTGGCTTCGTCCCTCCAGGGCCTGTGCCTAGTTCAGTGTTCCCACCAGTGGGCACTGCCCTTATACCACTTATGTGTCCTGTAGGCATTAGTTACAGTGATGTCTCTCTGTCTCTCTACCCACTCTTCCTTTTGTATTCTCCCACACCTGCCCCTGACAAAACGGTAATTCTCAAAGGCCATGGAGTCCACCCTGGCAAGAGTTCTGAGACCCTTGGGTCTGCAGTAGGTCATGGAGCTCTGGGGCCGGCAACACCCAGACTGTAGACACACGCTTTTTAAAGGTTACAGGATCACTTGGGGGGACATCATGGATCCTAGGCCTTAAGAAGGAAAGAACTATCTTCCATGTACTGCATGCCCTGTCTTCAGTCTGTCACTGGCACCAGCACCTCCACAGGGCCGTGTGAGCTGTCCCCACATGACCTGGGTGGAGGAGACTTGTCTTTGCTCCTCCTGAGATCAGGTGACTGCTGAGCTTTGAGGCTGGAGCGGCCCAGTATGGCTGCGCCCTGCTTAGCCTGGGAGTCCTGAGGACCCCACTTGGATGCTGGGTCCTGGACAGGGCCTGGGGTGTGCTGTCCCTGCAGGAGGTGTGTGTGTTGCTGCAGTCCTCACTGGGTACCGGGCCAGGCCTCCAGGGGAGGGAAGAGAGGCCCACGCCAGGCCCTGCCAGGGAACTCACCAGGACCCCAGGGACTTAAGGGATCAAGAGGGTGTTACGTAAGAAGGGAAGTGGGTGGGTCCTTGGGGAGCAGGAGATGCTGAATGGAAGGAGCATGGAGGCCCAGGAGCCCCTGAGCCTATGCAGCTGTGCCTGGGACAGAGGAGCAGCTCTGACTGCCTACCCAGGTCACAAGGAGCCAGGTCAGCATTGAAGGGACCTGAGACAGCTGCACCCACCTTCATTTCAGAGCTGGCCCCGTTAACAGCAGGATCTAACCACAATGCTGGCTCTGGGTTCCACTGCCCTGCACATCTCAGCCTGAGCCCTGCTGAGCCTTGTGACCTCTCCTCCCTGACCCAGACCTCCCTCAAGCATTTCAGGGGTAACTCATTCCAACCCATTCAGCCCCAGGTCTCCACCAAACTGCTCCTCCTCAAACCGGCAGCAGCCATGCAAGGGCCCCCAGAGGCCTGCATCTCTGTCCTCCCTCTGCCCCTCCCTTGGCCCCAGTCTGGCCCTGCCTCCTCCTGGCTGGGGGCTGTGCCTGCCTCTGCCTGCCCCGCCCCACCCTGCGGTCCCACCCCTCCCCCTGCGGTCCCCGCCCTGCGGTCCCGCCCCTCACCCTGCGGTCCCCGCCCTGCGGTCCCGCCCCTCACCCTGCACTGGGGTTGGATGCAGTCCCTCCCCTGGTGATCCCCTCAGTGCTCCCCGCATTCTCAGCCTCCCTGTCCTGCCTCTGGGCCCTGACTGGGCTGGCTGTGTGCTCTGTCCATCTCAGGAGGCTGGGTACCCCCTTCTCTCTTGGTGCCTGGGTCTCCTGTCAGGCCATCAGGCCCTTTCCTATCTCCAGTCCTTTGCACATTAACCCCATTGTCAGAGACACTGGCGCCTTCCAGAGGGCCCCAGCCACGGCCCCCGAGGCCTGTCCTTCCTGCCCTCCTGCCTCCCTCACACCTTGGCCAGGCGCTGCAGCCCACGTCAGCTTATCACTTTGCCTGCTGTGCCCACTCTCACCTGCCCACTCGAGGGCAGGCACGGTCTGTCACCGTGGCATCTGACAGCCACGATGCCTGGCGTGCAGGAGGTGCCCTCCAGGCTGCTGACTTAGTGATGTGGAAGCCGGAGAGCCCAGGGGTCCTGCTGAGCACTCGCCAACCCAGGAGTGGGGCTCCCTGTGCCCCGGCTCTTCCCCTGTGGCGAGTGGGTGTGGTCAGCTGCCTGTGGAAACAGCCTCCTTGCTGGGCCTGGCTTCCGGACACAGAGGCTGCTGCAGGCGGAGGCCGTGGGCTGCGGGGTGGCATCAGATGCAGTTTCTGTTGGGACTTGCAAGGGTGGGGCCTGCCCTGAAGGGTGAGCCCTCCTGAGTCAGGCTGCCTGGGAAGGCTCCTCAGGCAAGAGTCAGGATTCCCACCTTCCTTGAGAAAAGAAAACTCCAACTTTACTCTCAGGATGGCTGAGAGCACCTGACCCCACACCAGCCTCCCCGTGGATCCCTAGAGCCCAGCAGTCCGGGGCCTGCGGGAGGCTGTGCTGGGGAGCCTGCGGAAATCCTGACAGCCTGGCTCCCAGGTCCCCTCAACCCGCTAGGCCCTCTACTGGCCTCCAGACAGCTCAAGGCGCAATAACGGGGAGGAAGCCCGCTCAGGGAGCAGGAGCTTCTGGAGCTTCTCCCGCTGACCCGCGCTCCCTGCTCCTGGGTGCCTCCTGCAGAGTGCTTCTTCAGCACACGCACAGGCTTGGGAGACCAGTGGCAGGCTGGGTGGGGGCTGTTGGGACATTCGGGGCACCGAGATGGGGCAGCGGCCCTGGGAGGCTGAGAGGAAGCACTGGGCAGGCCGAGGGCGCTGCTGGGAGGCCTTCCTCCTTCTGGAACAAGAGTCCAGTGGCAGGCGGCAGCCCCGGGCCAGGGCGGCTGTGGGAACATCCTGCCCGGCTCACTGCCTGGAGGCTGGCAGCTGTGGAGAGCTGAAGCTGAGGGCCGCAGAGGAGGCTAGGCATCTGGCCTGCACACCTGCCCTCTCAGATTCCCAGAGCGGAGGCAAACACCTGCCTAGGGAGGTTCCCAGCCGGCACGATGGCTCCTGGCTCAGGCGCCTGGGCTGTGGGAGCCGGCTCTGCCAGGCAGGAGGCCCACTGTCACTCCTCTGGCCTGGAAGTTTGTGCCCATCACCTGGGGAAGGGAGGCAAGGGATAAAGAATTCGGGGAAGGAAAAGGATATCTCTTCCTGGCTTCCAAGCTTGAAAGGGCAGAACAGCAGGGCAAGGGCTCAAGACCTGGACAGAGGAGGCCTCTGGGCCAGGGAAGGGCCTCCCAGGCCACGGGAGCAGAGAAACCATGAGAACACTGTGGGTGCTGGGACCTGGGTGGCTTCCTGAGGAAGGGTCCTGCACCTGTCCCCATAGCCAAGCCCTGGGCAGGGGGTGGCTCTGGCCTTGCCACCCTGGAATATCTCTGGGAGGAGACATGGCCTTGAGAAACCTGTCCAGGGTGGTCGCAGGAGTCCTGTGCCCCCACCAGAGATGTAGGGCTGCGGGGTGTGGGGGCGCCCTGCAGGGCTGAGGACCAAGCACACAGGATGGGAGCCTGTGGTGGGACTGCATAGACAAGGGACACCAAGGCTCAGAAGGGCTTCCCAGAGGACCCCAGGTAACCCCTCCGCTTGGGACTGACTGCCCGTGTGTTTCTGCCTCAAAGGTCGAGCAGGGCTCAGTGTGGACTCAGGATTCCCAGGTAACAAGGCACGAGCATTTCTCCCACACCTGAACCTCGACACCAGGAATTCCACCCTCCCCTCTGTAAAGCGGCCCCACCCACCTCTAACTGCAGGGGCCCTTCCCTTTTCCCAAGGGACAAGAAATACCCCCTGGACCCGGCATCTCTGAGAATGAGGACTGGCAGAGCTCACAGCTTTATTTTGAGGTGGGCTGGCAGGTGTCGCTGCCTGGATGGCCAGGACGATCCCTTGCGCCCAGTGAGAATGGACATCCCCCAGTTCCAGTGCCTGACACTGAGCCCCGAGGTGACCTGCCCAAGTCCGACAGTGCGCAGCCAGGGGACCATTTAAAAGGCCAGTGTTCACCTGGATGGGTCCTTGGGCTGGGGACACTGACCAGCAGACTGAGCCCCCAGTGAGAGCCCTGGGGACAGGCCCCTCCTCAGGGTATCTGCTGCAAGGATACCCTGGGCAGGTTTGTGATGGATGGAGGGAGGGAGGAATGGAGGGAAGGAGGGATGGGGTGAGAACTGGGTGGCTGGCAGAGAGGATAGGGTCAGAGGGGTGCAATGCCTGAACCCCTGAGCTGTGTCCTTTCTTCCAGGGCCACTGTGGGCAGAAGAGGAGGCCCAAAGGGTCTGACAGCCACATGCATGGGAGTTCTGTCAGGCCGAGCATGGGAGGGGGGAGAAATCCCTGGCTCGAGTGCCTCAACCCCTAGCCTCCGAAATAGTGATAGAGGCTGCTGGAGAGAACTGGGGGGCTCTTCCCACTCGCAGCTGGCCAGGGGTCCCAGGACCCCAGCAAAGGATCCTGCAGGTGTTGGTCTTGAAGCAGGCATCCCCTCTGAGGCATCCCATCAGCGATTCCCTGACTCAGGGGTAGAGCTCCCTCACCAGGGCAGGAGCCCAAGGGGGTGGGGTCCTTCATCTCTCTCCAGGGCCAGGGAGGGGCTGGGTGTGGCCTGGGCAAAGGAGGGAGGGGGCGTGGCAGCTGAGACTAGGACCCTGCTGCCCCAGGTGGGGTGTGTGGGAGCTGGTTAGGCTGCAGGGGACCCGTGCCGAGAGCTCCAGGCGCAGGGCTTCACCGGGCTGCCCAGAGCAGGGCCCACAGCAGGCTGGCTGCGATGCTGGCCCACAGGGTCCCGGGGCTGCCCACCAGGCCTGCGGCTGCACTGTGGTTGCATTGGCTACCCTGGCAGCAGGACACAGAGGGGGCGCAGCCGTCGGAGGACACAGTGCTGTTGGAGCACGTCGGGGAGCAGGACTTCATGACCAGGATGCCGCCAGGGCTGGCTGTGGAGAGAGGAGGAGGCTCTGTGGATACCTGTGTCATCTGCCAGCTGCCCGGCCCCGAGGAGGCCCGAAGCCTGGGACGCATTGGCATCATGGGCACAGCCTGTGCTGAGAGACCCTGGGGAGGCCCCTGGCCACGGGGCTTGGGGTGGCAGCTTGGAGGAGCAGGTTTCAGACAGACTGCCTGCTGTGGGCGAGGTCCTTCCTCTGGCCAAAGGGGATCAGTCTTCCCTCAGACCAGGCTCCTCCATGACATCTGGGGCCAGGAGCAACTGAGCGGCTCCTCCCTCCTCAGTCTCATTGCAGAGTTTCAGGGAGCAGAGGAAAAGCCCAGGTCCCACGCTCGTCCAAGTCGGGAAATGGTCAGGGATGAGGATGGGGCAGGCTGCTCAGCTGCAGAAGCTCATGTCCTGTAGGGAAAGGGAGGCAGGGTCTGCCAGGGGCCCTGGGGAGCAGGTAAGAAGGAGCAGGCTTGCAGCCTCAGGCAGCACTGCTGTCTGTGTGAGACTCCCCTGGCTTCTGCACCTGCGCTGTGGGGGCCACTCAGAGCCCAGTAGCCTTGGGTAAAGGGGAGCTGCTTCCCTGAACCCACACTGCTCAGAACACTCTGGAAGCTGTAACCCTGACCCAAGGGGCCTCTTGTTGAAAGCTAGGTGTGGGACTGGGGGCTTCTATGCCTCTGTTTCCTCATCGCCACTGTCTTGGGTTAAAGGAATGAATTCCTGATGAGCGTTCAGAGCAGTGGGGCTGCACGGCCGGTGCTGAATGCATAGCAGTCATAGCTGTGTGTAGTTACTAGCAGGGTTTAGCGCCATGTTCTGTCCAGCCCTTTCCCAGCCCTGGCAAAGCAGAGAGACAGAGCTGCTGCCAGGTCTGGATGAATGGAAGCTGCTCCCGGACTGAAGAGAGCATCAGAGCCCGCAGGTGTTCCCCGGAGGGACCCCTTACCTCTTGCCCAGTGTGCGGTTCTTTACGTAAGTCTCATGGTTAGTGAACCTACACTCTGTTCTTAAGTAAGGAGCTTTGTTTTTATGGGTAAAATGGAGTAGAGGCAGCGTTAGCTTGCCCCGTCTCTGAGTAATCGCTGGGGAGACGTGGGGCGGGCCCAGACACCAGTCACTGGTCAGATGGTTTGGAGAGAGAAGGCCCCGAGCTCCAGGGAGAGTGAGGCCACGTCAGCGCGTGGGCCTTAGGCCGTTGTTTCCTCGCCTGTGAAATGGGGACATTCAGCTGGGCTGCCAGGGAGCGAATCAGAAGTCAGACAGAACCACTCGGGGCCTAGCGCTCTGCGGGGTTGATAGTGGCACGTGTTGGTGTTGAACCCAGGGGCCCTTCCCCTTCGCCCCCAGACCCTGCCCACAGGGCTTGGGGTGGCGGCTTGGAGGAGCAGATTTCAGAGAGACCTTCTGCTGTGGGCGAGGTCCTTCCTCTGGCCCAAGGGGATCTGGCCCAAGGGCCAGGCAGCCCCTGCTCCTCCACCCACATGGAGTGACTCCAGCAGGTCGAGGGCCCGGAGTCACCGGCCGAAGTCACTGCCGGTAGGTACAAGGGCACCTGGTAGATTTCCTCTACCCACCCACACCTGGACGCACGCCTGCCAGAGGCTTTCGGACCCTGGTGTGTGCTCAGGACGCCTTCTGTCCACTCTGTCCTCTTGGCTACCCACCCCAGGTGTCAGTTCTGCCACCCATTACCCCATGTCAGGCTTGGCTGTAACACCTGAGGCCCCTGGATGGGCCCTGGGGATCTCTGTCAGGAAATGCTGCCTGGCCAGGCAGACAGATGGACAGACAGAAGCAGGCACAGTTAGGAGCCAGCTGGAGGAGAGGCGGGGGGCGGACAGCAGCCCTTGCGGGTATGGGAGGAGCGCCGAGGCTTCCAGCAAGGGGCGCCTGGGGAGAAGACTGCCCCTGGCCCGTCTCTAACTGGCTTTGCTTGCAGCTTGGGGGGTGGTTGTTTTCTGACCACCACCCGCAGCAGGTCCTCCACGGGGCAGGGCTTCGGGCCTCTCTGTTCCTGCCTAGTGCCCACTGCAGTGTGGGGCCCATATTATGCACTTGGCGGGCAGCTGTTGGGGGATGCAGGCAAGAGCAGCTTCTCACCATGCCACCCCCTGCATCAGGTGTGGCCAGAGTGGGGTAGGAGTGTCCCCTAGCCCTTGAGAGCAACAGCTGGTGTCTCTGGGCAGGGCCAGGCACCTTGGCACCCTGGGAAGGATGCTGTGTCTCCCCGTAAAAGGGGGTGGCTCTGTGTCCAAGCTGGAGGGGACTTTGTGGTCATTGGGATTTGTAGGAAACCGGGCCAGAGGATGGGTCCCCAGGACCACACAGGGAGGCTGCCTAACACCCCTGCCCCTGCACAGAACAGGGAGCTTGGGAGGGCTGCCCCAGAACCACAACAGCTGTGATTTATGGGGGCTAGAGGCCCCCACAGACATGATCCCAATGGTGACAGAGACCCACCAGGAGAGAGATCCCTCATCCCTTCCCAGACATGGACACTGAGGCTCAGGGGTGACTCTGTCTCCAGGGTCTCACAGGTCACATGTGACCATCCTGAGTGTGAGCCCATCAGTCGTCCCCTTCAACCATATCCCAGGCCTCTTTCCTTCTCAGGGGCAGGACCTTCCTCAGTTCAGGGTTCCCCCTGTCTCTGGCCCCACTGCCCTTTCCCAGGCTTTACATTCTCAGGGTCTCCACTGCCTCTGCAGAGAGCTTCCTCCCTCCTGCCCTCCCCAGGTCCTCAGGATTCAGATATGACCCCCAGGCTCCTCCAGCCTTTGAATGCTGACCCTGCCTGTCACTGCCACTGCCCCACATGTGAGCTCTGGGACCCCGCTCAGCCTGCAGCTCAGAAGAACCAGATCTAAATGAAGAAGGGTCCACAGGAGGCCAGAGGAAAGAAAGGGTGTCATCAGGAGGGCAGAGGGCAGAGCTCCAGGCTCAGCTAGAGGCACCCAGGGCAGAGGCTGGCAGAGATGGACATGGGGGCACCTTCCAGGAGGGCTGCGTTTTCCAGGCTTCTGCATACACATCACCTGCTCTCTCCTGCCCTAGTATTTTAAACGGGTGTCCTCTGGTTGGAGCTGTAAAGTCCCTTCTTGGCCCTGTTCTGACGATCCTGCTGGGGAGCTGTGGGGCTTCCTCTAACACCCGCAGAAAGATGTGATGATGAATATAGGTGCATTAGCCGCTGCCACTGACAGCCTGCAGGGTGTGGATGCTGCGGGATCCTTTTGGGAGGGCAGTGGTGTCCCAGGGTCTGGACCAGGGCAGGGCAGGGGCACCCAGGTGGGGAGGTGCCCGGTGCGGCAGGGCTGAGTGGGTAGGCCTGGTCCAGGTACTCATTGGCCCGTGTGATCACACAGTACTTGTTGGTCAGGGCGCACTTCACCAGGGACTCGCAGTGCTCGTGGCTGCAGCACATATGGCAGTGCGGGGCCTGGACTGGGGCTGCCACGTGTGCTACCCATCAGTGTGAGCCTGGGGCTGGGGCTGAGCGTCAGGCTCCCAACCCACCCAGCTTTGCCCCTCAGAGCTGCCTCCTCCGCCCTCCCTCCAGGGGAGCCTCCAGTCCCCTGGGATGGGCCAAAGGGCAAGGGACTTCGTGGTGGTGACCACTCCCTCTGTCCCTTCTTGTTCTGTGTGTGTGAATGTCAGGCTATCAGCATGAGGGAGGGCTATGTGTGGGGCAGGTGTAGGGCTGCCCCAGGTCTCACAGGAAGGAGCTCCCAGCCTTCCATGGGTGGGGTGAATGGGTGGGTGGGTGGGTGGTTGGGTGGGATGAGTGGGTGGTTGAGTGGGTGGATGAGTGGGTGGATAAATGGGTGATGAGGGGAGGCATGGGTGGGTGGACACGGGAATGGAATGGGTGCAAGTGATCGGCTGGTGGCGGATTTGGACGGACTTATCAGGGCGGACGCGGGCGGGCGACATGGAACATGAACGGACGGCGGATGGACGGAACGGAATGAACGAGGGCGAGTGGACGGGAAGGAAGGAAAGGGTGGATGGAATGGAATGGATGTGGAATGGAAGGGATGGAATGGAATGGAATGGATGGAAGGAAGGATGGATGGACAGGGTGGATGGATGGTGGATGGATGGATGGAAGGGATGGATGGAATGGAAGGAATGGAATTGGATGGATGGAAGGGTGGAGGGTGGTGGATGGGCCGGACAGTGGATGGAAGGGTGGATGGATGGTGGTGGATGGATGGATGGTGGTGGAAGGGATGGATGAATGGATGGATGGAAGGAATGGATGGAATGGATGGATGGATGGAATGGAATGGAAGAGTGGAATGGAATGGTGGACGGTGGAATGGTGGACGGGGTGGAATGGAAGGAAGGGTGGAATGGAAGGAACGGATAATGGAATGGAAGGATGGACGGAATGGAAGGATGGAAGGACGGGCGGGCGGCGGACGGACGGACGCCCGCATGGCTGGCAGACGGCATCGACGTGAGCGCGGAACGCAGGTGGACGACGGAATGGTGGACGGGTGGGCATGGAATGGTGGATGTAAGAGTGCACGGAATGGACGGGCGGAGCGGATGGTGGCGGACGACGGGCAGGTGAACAAGGAAGGGTGGATGGTGGTGGATGGATGGAAGGAATGGATGGTGGATGTGGTGGATGAAACAGATGGAATGGCTGGATGGTGGATGGTGGAAGGGTGGATGGATGGATGGATGGTGGTGGAAGATGGAATGGATGGAAGGAATGGATGGAAGGAATGGACAGATGGAATGGAAGGGTGGACGGACGGAATGGAATGGTATGGATGGAAGATGGGCGGCGGACGAACGGAACACCGGACGGCGGACGAACGTGGCACGGACGAAACGAAAGCGGCGGGATTTGGCACAGATGAAAGGGCATGGCTGGATGGACGGATGGAAGAGTGGCCGATGCGTGGGCGGACGGGTGGCGGGTGGCTGGAATGCGGACGGAAGATGGATGGCACTGGACGGACGGAATGGGATGGGTGGGTGGATGGAAGGGTGGATGGCTGGAAGAGTGGGTGGATGAGTGGAATGGATGGTGGAATGGGTGGAAGGTGGTGGATGGAATGGGTGGATGGAAGAGTGGTGGTGGATGGATGGAATGGTGGAATGGGGAATGGTGGATGGTGGATAAGGATGGATGGAATGGAGTGGATGGAAGGATGGGGTGGTGGATGGCCGTGGCGGCGGGGACGCAAAGCGGATTGGCAGAAACGATGGAGTCGACGAACGGGCGTGACGGCGGCATGGACGGACGGAATGGTGGATGGACGGTGGGTCGACGAAAGGGTGATGGTCAATGGATCGAATGGAAGGTGGCTGATGGATGGAGTGGTGGATGGACAGGGACAAATGGATGGGGGGTGGTGGAATGGAAGGAGTGGATGGATGGATGGAAGGCTGGATGGGTGGGTGCGTGGGTGGAAGGGTGGATGGTTGGATGGATGGACGGAAGGGTGGTTGGGCGGGTGGGTGGATGGGTGAGTGGGTCGATGGAAGGATGCATGGGTAGAGTGGCAAATGGTGGACAGAAGAAGGGATGGGGCATCATGATGTGTACAAGGAGGGGTGTCTTCAGAGGTGTTATACTTCTTACTGTCCCCATCTTCTATCTGAATCAAAGTGTCCTCACCTACCAAATGGGAATAATAACAGCCCATGCTGTGGTCTTTTTGGAGGAGGAAATGATGAAATGCACAAAACATTGCAGGGAGCTCCAGACAGGGAAGCCAGAAGCAGCTGGGTTGCCTTACCTAGGGCAGGTGTGGCTCTGGGGACTTCACATACAGTAGGTGCTTAAGGGCTGTTGAGAGAGTTATCTGCCTGAAGCCTGCTGGTGATGCCCATACCCCAGCCATGTAGGGGTCTGCAGCCAGGCCCTGGTCCAGGCTGCAAGTAGGAGGAACATGGGTGGTCTGTGTTCCTGGCTGGCACCTGTGTGCTGTGTGGTTGCCCCCAGCTTCCAATGACATTGAGGACTGGGTCCACGGGCTCCATGGGCAAGGCTGAGAGATGTACAGTCTCAGGGCCCTGAATGGAAGAAGGGCAAGGTACAATGGATGCCCTGGGGAGACACTTGGCCAAGAGGGAACGGTTTTGATAGAGGGCAGGGAGATCTGGGAAGGCTTCCTGGAGTGGGTGGCCCTGTAAGGACATGGGTGGATGGATTTCTATTTGTAGTTGGAGCAGAGACACTTGGACAGAAAGTGCAGCAGGGAAGAGGGAAGGCCAGATTGTTCAGGGCGTGAGGCCCCAGGAGCTGTGACAGGGTGTGACAGTGGGTGGAGAAGCCAGAAACACCACATCCTGGTTTGGAGGTTGTGCCGCCCAGAAAGGCATCTTTGAGCCTTTTGTACCAGGACTTAGGGGTGGAGGCAGCAAGAAAGGTGCCCTATAGGGGGTATCTTGTAGGGGTGTTCTGCAGGTGAGTCCTGTAGGGTGTCCTGTAGGTGGTGTCCTGTACAAGTGTCCTGTAGGGGATGTCTTGTAGGGAGTGTCCTGTAGGGGTGTCCTGTAGGGGTGTCCTGTAGGGAGGTGTTCTGTAGGGGTGTCCTGTAGGAGGTGTTCTGTAGGGGTGTTCTGTAGGGGGTGTCCTGTAGGGGTGTCCTGTAGGAGGTGTCCTGTAGGGGTGTCCTGTAGGAGGTGTTCTGTAGGGGTGTCCTGTAGGAGGTGTTCTGTAGGGGTGTCCTGTAGGGGGTGTCCTGTAGGGGTGTCCTGTAGGAGGTGTTCTGTAGGGGTGTTCTGTAGGGGTGTTCTGTAGGGGTGTCCTGTAGGTGAGTCCTGTAGGGGGTCCTGTAGGTGTTGTCCTGTACAAGTGTCCCTGGCCAGGAGGAGGTGTCCTGTAGGGGTGTCCTGTAGGAGAGGTGTTCTGTAGGGTGTCCTGGCTAGGAGGTGTTCTGTAGGGGGGTGTGTCCTGTAGGGAGGTGTCCTGTAGGGGGTGTCCTGTAGAGGGTGGTGTAGGGGTGTCCTGTAAGGAGGTGTTCTGTAGGAAGCCCTGTGCAGGAAGTATCTGTAGGAGTTTCCTGTAGGAGGTGTATCGTAGGGGTGTCCTGTAGGGGTTTCCCATAAGGGGTGTCCTGTGGGGGTTTCCTGTAAGGGGTGTCCTGTAGGGAGTGTCCTGAAGCATGCCACGTACAGGGATCCTGTAGGGGTGTCCTGAAGGGGTTTCCTGTAGGGGGTATTCTGTAGGAGTGTCCTGTAGAGATATTCTGTATAGGCGTCCTGTAGGGGGTGCTCTGGAGGGAATGTCCTGTAGAGGTGTACTGTATGGGGGATGTTGTTTAGGGGGTGTTCTGTAGGGGTGTCTTTTAGGTATGTTCTGTAGGGGTTTTATGTAGGGGGTGCCCTGTAGGCTTCCTGTAGGATGGTCCTGATGGGGGTGTCCTGTAGCAGTTCCCTGGGCAAAGCACACCTGCTCTGACTTCAGAGCAGGTGCCTGCTGCATGGATGGCATCTTCTGCACCTGTGCAGCTGATATCCATGTTCTTGGGGTCCGACCCTGACCATCCTTGCTCTCCCTGCCTGCAGCTGGGTTCCTGGTGCTGGTGGGGCTGGGAAACACTCCTAGGTTCCTCTGAACAAGGACTTCACATTACCACCACTTCTCTGTAGGGATCCTGGCAGTCCCTACGCCCTCGGGCTGTGGTGGGAATGAAGGGGTCACCCTCCTTAGATGCTGGGAGAAGTGACCAGCTCCCAGCAGGCGCTGTGGTGGGAATGAAGGGGTCACCCTCCTTAGATGCTGGGAGAAGTGACCAACCTCCCAGAGAAGCTAAGTGAGCCCCAGAGAGCACAGGTGTCCCAGGCCAGTGTCCCCATGTCCTGACTCAGCACCCTTGGCCCCTTCTCTCCCATGGTTGTCCCCTGATATATGGAGGTGTTGTGCCCTTCCATACAGGGCTGAAGGGATCTGAGCGGGGCACCCTAGCTTGGGCAGCCCGACCTTGACTCCTGCCCTTTCCTGATGCCCCTCCATCTGTCTTTCCAGCCTTCCCACTGGGGGCCCCTCCTCAGGCTAGGGCTGCTCCCCTAAGTCCCCAGCCCTCCCGACTTCCCCTCCTACCCTCACCCCACGCTCGGGAGAAGCTGATGGGGCTAATTATCCCTAGATGATAATTATTCAGCTGATAATCAAACGCTCCATCACCTCCCACCCACAGCCCCCGCCTCCTGGCCCCATTTCCGGCCCCAAAGCCAGGTCATCAAGGTCCGGGTAGAGCGGGGCTAGAAGGGCGGTGATGAACTAACCCTGGTTTTCTTAGAACTTTCCTGTTTTAGCATTGAGAGTCCAACATCCCAAGAATTCCCCTCTGTCTTGGGAAAAGGGGGACGGAACCCAGGCTGGAGCCCAGGACCAGCACGGGGGCTTCCCCCACACAAGCCATAGAGACCCCAGAAGCTGTCCCTGTAGGAAGAGGCCTCCCTCAACTCCCTGCAGCCCCCAGCCCAGGCTGGTGGTCCTTGGCAAAGCCTACCCTGCCAGCGCCCGGCCCCGGGGTGCCCAGCCTGTCCCCATCCCTCCCCGGGGGTGGCCAGCATCTTACCCAGGGCAGCACACAGAGCGGCCAGAAGCAGCAGCACCAGGAGGAGCCTCATCGCGGCGTTTTCTGCCAGGGACTGGGAGCCACAGTGCGAAGGTGCCTTTATATGGTGGCCGCCGACTGAGCCAGACCTGGTAATTTAGCCGGAAGGTGCGCTGGGGAGAGCAGGGCTGGCCTGACTCACACCACTAGGCCTCACTTGCCCCACCTCCAGGACTCTCAGAAGACACCTGTGCCCCACTCTCTGCTGTCCCTTGGTCCTGAGTCTCTGGGCCCCTACTCCCTGCAGCTTGGGCCCTGTCCTGGGAGTTCTCAGAGGGCCATGGCTCTGCCTCTGCAGCCTGGGGGGACTGCCCAGAGCGCTTCTGAGTATGCACAGCCCCCTCCCCACTGCTTCTGAGTATGTACGGCCCCCTCCCCTCTGCACTCTCCCTTGCACCAGGGCAAGCAGGGGTCACCAAACCCTTTCTAATGGGGAAACTGAGGCACTGGAGACTAGAAGCTGTGAGCCAGTGCTGCTTAAACTTTAGTGTGCACACAAATCACCTAGGATCCGGTCGAAATGCTGGCTGTGGAGGCCTGGGTGGGGCCTGGAATGGTGCATTCCTGGCAAGTTTCTGGGGGTGGTGTTGCCTGTCTAGGGTAGGCTTAGCTTGGGTCAGTGGCAGAGCCAGGGTGCACAGGGCCATGTCTGAATCACTACCCATCCAACCCCAGGCCAGGCTGGGGGACTGTGGGGTGACAGGGGTATTCTGGGGGCACGGGACATGGCCTGTTTACAGTGAGGCTGGCCCCATTTCTATCCTTAGGGTCTCTCTGGGGTTCTGGAGGCTGAGGGGCAGCAGCTCACAAGCTCACATTCCCTGGGAGTCTCTCCTCCAACTCCCGACAACTCCCTGCCTCAGGATGGCTCCCCTTCTGGTCTCCTTCCACCCCTCCCTCCTCACCCTGTCTGCCCTCCACAATGGGATGGGCTCCAGTCCTCTCCACCCCGTGCATGAGACACTTACGCTCACCTTCAGCCTTTCCCAGGCCTTGCCTTTTACCCTGAACACGCTTCTCCCCTGCCGTCCCCTCAGCAAGATCACCTTGTCTGGAGCACTCTGGATACCCTCCGTCTGTCTGGACCTGTGCCCTAGAGGTGCCCCTGAGGGCCCGAATCCCTTCCCCGACCTCTCCACAGACCCGAGAGCCCAAGGGTCCTCTTCTCCATCCACCCTCGGAAGCCAGGCCAAGCTGCTGGGCACCCACCCCAAGGCTGGAAGGTGGGACTGGACGCCCAGGTGGGGGCCATGCAGGATGCGGGGTCGCGGGTAGGCAAGCTCCAGGGTTAGGACTGGCTCTCTCTGCAGCCATCTCCCAGCATGAAGGCCAAGGAGTCTGGAATTTGAATGAACACCAGGCTTTTCTTGTGGTGTTGATGGTATACTTGTCAACAGTATTTTATTTTAACTGTTTTTTTGCTCCTTTGAAAACTTACATATTTGGGGACACATGGCATGTGGGCTCCCATTGCCTTGGCCCCAGTGAAAAGGAAGGATCCGTTCCTTTCAGCTCCTCTTGCTCCGCTCACTCCAGCTCACCTCTGGGCTTAGCGGCTTCCAGGCCTGGGTCTTGGCAGCGTGTGAGCTGCAAAGCTGCGGTGGGACAGGGACTGGACTCTGGGGCAGGCACCTTTGCAGACACAGCCTCAGTCCTCAGCCCAGCCCTGGGAAGGCTTCCTCACCCACCCCTCAGTGGGGTTGAGGGTCAGGGCTGTTGGGAGGAACTGAGATCCGTGGTGTGACAGGACGGCTAGGTGTTGCAGGCCCTGACACAGCCTCTGGTGGGAGAGGGGCTCCACGCACACCTGCCAGGAGGCCCCATATGGGTACCTTGAGGCAGGGAGCATTTCTCCAGCTTCTCTGCAGGGCCCTGCCCCAGGAGGAAAGGCATGGTGAGCTGCCAGTGCCACTGTGGATGGTGCAGACTGTGACATGCCCTTCCTCCCCCCATCCCAGTGCCTCAGGGCTCTGAGTCTGTGAAAATGAAGAAGAGGCAGGGTCACAGCAGCAACAGTGGTCTGGGGAGAGAGCCCTGGCACTGGGCTCCCCCTGCCCTGAGTAGTAACCAATCCGCACAAGGTTGGGCCCCTTCTCACTGCAGGGGCAGGACAGGGGCTGGGGTGGGTGGGTGCATGTGTGAGTGTAAGACTGTGAGTGACATGTGAGTATATGAGAGCGTGAGTGAGACTGTGTTACTGTATGAGCATGTGTGTGTATGAGTGTATGAGTGTGTGAATGACAATGAGTGTATGAGTGTGTGTGAGAGAATGTGTGTGTGAATGTAAGAGAGTGTGTGTTAGTATAGTGTGAGTGCATGTGTAGAAGTGTATGTGAGTGAATGCGTGTGTGAGAATGTGTTAGTGTATGAGCATGAGTGTGTGTGAGTGTATGGGGATGTGTGAGTGTATGAGTGTGTGAATGACAGTGAGTGTATGAGTGTGTGTGAGTGTGAGTGTAAGAAGGTTTGTGAGTGTGAATGTGTGAGTGTGTGTTAGTATAGTGTGAGTGTATGTGTACGTGCGTGAGTGAATGTATGTGTATAAGTGTATGTGAGTGAATGTGTGAGACTGTTTAAGACTAAGAATGTACATGATGCTATGTGTGACTGTGTTAGTGCATATGTGTGTGGATGTGTGCTAATTGTGTGTGAATGAGTGTATGAGTGTGAGCATCTGTATGAGTGTGTGTGTTTGAGTGTTAGTATAGTGAGTGTGAATGTGTGTATGAGTGTAAGCGTGTGAGTGTGTGTTAGTATAGTGTGAGTGTATGAGTGTGAGTGTATGAGTGTGTGTGAGTGTGAGTGTGTTAGCATAGTGTGAGTGAGTGTGAGTGTATGAGTGTAAATTGTGAGTGTGTTAGTATAGTGTGAGTGTATGAGTGTGAGTGTGTTAGTATAATGTGAGTGTATGAGGGTGAGTGTGTTAGTATAATGTGAGTGTACAAAGGTGTGTTAGTATAATGTGAGTGTACGAAGGTGTGCTAGTATAATGTAAGTGTATGAGGGTGTGTTAGTATAATGTGAGTGTATGAACGTGTGTTAGTATGTGAGTGTATGAGTGTGTGTTAGTATGTGAGTGTATGAATGCGAGTGTGTGTGTTAGTATAATGTGAGTGCATGAATGTGTGTGTATGATGAGTGTGTTAGTATAGTGTGTGTATGAGTGTGCAAGTGTGAGTGTGAGTGCATGTGTATGAGTGTGTGTGAGAGTGTATGTGAGTGGGAAAGTGCGTATCAGAGTGTATGAGTGTAAGTGTGAGACTGTGAATGAGTGTGTGAATGACTGAGTGTATGAGTGTGTGTATGAGTGTATGTGTTAGTATAGTGTATGAGTGTGAGCATGCAAGTGTGAGTGTGAGGATGCGAGTGTGTGAGTGCATGTATATGAGTGTGGATGTGAGTGAATGAGTGTGTGTATAAGTGTGACAGTGAGCGTAAGAATGTGTGTTAGTATAGCATGAGTGTATGAGTGTGAGTTGATTGCATGTGTATGAGTGTATATGAGAATGAATGTGAGTGTGAAAGTGTGTCAGTGAGTGTATGAGTGTGTAAGTGTGAGAATGTGAGCATGAGACTGAATGTGTGTGACAGTGTGTGACTAAGTGTGAGAGTATGTGTGTGTGTATAAATGGGTGTGAGAAACTGTGAGTATGAGAGAGTGTATGAGTGTGTGTGAGAGAGTGTGTGAGTGTATGAGTCTGAGTGTGTGTGTGGTGGGACCCGCATTAGCATAAATCATCACAGTCCGATGATGCCAGTGGGGTGACAGTTTGCAGTCTGGCTGTGCCAGGGCCATCCGCCCCTTCCTGGAGAAGACCAGGTTGACTGGGCTGCATTTTGAAGTACTAGAGTGGAGAGGCGGGATCTTGAGAGTAGAGGACTAGTTTGTGTAGACGGTGCACCAGGGCATAGTGAATCCTGGAAACTCAGTATGGGCATCAGCTGGATTTACCCTGTGCACACCACAGTTCTCAAACTGTTGTCTATATTCTTGGGAGTCTGTGAAAGCTGTTTTTCCTTCAGCAGAAGGCTCTGAGAAATGCTCAACTCAATGATTTCTCAAAAGGCCTTTTAGGAGCCAAGATTCTGCAGCCCCCACAGGGTGGGCGTGTGGGAGAGGGGTCATCCTTCTGGGCTCTTAGGCAAGGCTCTGAGGGAAGAGCTGAGGGCAGGGGCTGCCCTGGACCGGGCTAGGGGTAGGCGTTGGAATGAAGCCTGGCCGCCCACTGCCAGCTGCCCTAGCTTCCTCTGCCTGTGGGAAGGCTTGGGCCATTCCTCTTTAAGCTAATCAGGCATTTTACAAGCTGAGTCCGAGTCTTTTATAAGCTGGGTGTTCTCCAAATACAGCCCAGACTTTCTCTCAGGGCCATAATTAATGGGGCCTCCCCAGCCTGGCGTTAGACTCAACTCCCTGGGGTGGCTGAGAGGGGACTCAGGGATGAGCAGGGCAGGCGAAGGAACAAGGGCATGGGTGAGGTCCTGCAGGAGCGATATCCCAGCAAGGAACCTGCCAGCCCAGAGGAGCTTGATCCCACCTCCAGGAAGGGACCTGGGTCCCCATTTAGGAGCCCCAGACCTCTGAGTGAACCGGTGGATGAGTCCTGCTCCTGCTCCCTCCCTCTGAAAGCCCTTCGCTCCCTTCACCCCTCCCTCCTTCCCTCCCTCCACCCCTCCCTCTTTCCCACCCTCCAGTTTTCTCTGACCTCCTTCCTCCTTCCCTTCCTCCACCCTCTCCCTATTTCCCTCCCTTCACCCCTCCAACCTCCCATTTTTCTTTCCTTCCCTTCACCCCTCCCTCCACCCCTCCCTCTTTCCCTTTCTCTTTCACTCTCTCCACCCCTCTCTCTTTTCCTCCCTCTTTCTTTCCCTCCACCCCTCCCTTTTTCCCTCCTTCCATCCTTCCCTTTCTCTCAGCCTTGCCTCTCTCTAGCCAGTGCTGGGGGCAGGGGCTGGAGGGGCATTAGACCCAAGCCCCAGAATTGCAGTTGGCAAATGCCAACCACACTGAGTCTCTAGAGAGTCTCAGGACCTTGTTCTCTTCGTGCCCAGTTTGCTGGCTGGAAACCTGCATTCACCTCATGGCAGCCGCTAGCCAATGGGTAGAGGGCATCCCTGTCCTTGCCTCACAGTGAGGAAGCACTTCATAAATCACAGCTCAAGGCCCACTTGGGCCACTGCTCCTCCACCTGATGCCTGCTGAGCCCCACAACACCCCCTTGAGACTGCCCAGGGCCCCTTACATCCTCTGGAGCCCTCCAGTCCCTGGCCCAGAATGGGTGAGGCCCAAGTGGTACCCTAGTGGCATGAGCTTGTCCGAGTAGAGGAGGATCCTGGGAGGGTAGCCAGTGCCACCTCCCTGCCCAATTCGCACAGGGAAAACTGGGTCCGGGTGCCGGTGGAGGAGTCAGGATTTCAGCTAAGACCCCTCGGCCGGCAGCCAGCACAGGAAAGGAGCCGTGCTGGGGACTTCGATGCTGGCATGGGGCTCCCATGCCCATGTGCCCCAGGAGGGCCCCTGTGCCAGGGGAATGCAGGGTTACTCTCAGGAGTTCATGGCCTGGGCTCGAACCAGAGAGAAGACACAAGGAATCCCAGTTCCTTCCGCAGGGAGAGACAGGGGCATCTTGAAAGGTATCTACAGCCACCAGACCCGGTTCAGGTCTCAGCCCACTCATGCCCATGCTGTGGGGTGTTGGACCAGCTCCCCAATCTCTCCAAGCCTGCAATTGGTTGTCTGAAGAAAAAGATTGACAGCAATGCTGACCAGCACAGAAGGCTGCTCTGCGGTGGGCTTAGCAGTGGGTGGGGAGGCCCAAACCCAGCCAGCAACCAGCGGTGCCCGCCCAGCACCTGTATCTTGACTCCTGACATCCTCTTCCACTCACAGGACCGAGCACTACCTGGAGAAAGGGCTGATTCTAGGGGTGGGACGGGGAACACAATATGAGCCTGAAGTAGTTTTTTTTCCTTTCTTTTTTTTTTTTTTGAGACGGAGTCTTGCTCTGTCGCCCAGGCTGGAGTGCAGTGGCCGGATCTCAGCTCACTACAAGCCCCGACTCCTGGGTTCACGCCATTCTCCTGCCTCAGCCTCCTGAGTAGCTGGGACTACAGGTGCCCGCCACCGCGCCCGGCTAATTTTTTTGTATTTTTAGTAGAGACGGGGTTTCACCGTGTTAACCAGGATGGTCTTGATCTCCTGACCTCGTGATCCGCCCACCTCGGCCTCCCAAAGTGCTGGGATTACAGGTGTGAGTCACCGTGCCCGGCCGAAGTACCTTTAAAAACAAACCAAAACCAAAACCAAAACCAAAACCAAACCTCTTTATTGAGATATAATCCATGTCATGAAATTCACCCATTTAAAGTGAACAGTTCAGTGGTTTTAGTACAGCATAGTCGCAGGGTTGTGCAACCATCACCATGATCTAATTTTGGGATGTTTTTACTCCAAAAAGAAACATGTGCCCATCAGCAGTCAGGGCCAGCTTCCCTGCTCCCAGCCCCTGATAACCCCTGCTCCAGTTTCTCTCCACGTGAATTTGTCTGTTCTGCACTTTTCATGCAAAGGGGATCATATACTACGTGGCCTCTGTGTCTGGCTTCTCTCCCTGAGCACCAAGTTCTCAAGGCTCACCTTGTTGTCGCCTATGTCAGTGCTTGATTCCACGGAATGTACTCCATGTGAATAGAGCACATTTGTCAACCAGTTCATCAGTTGAAGGACATTCGGGTTGTGGAAGACCATGTGACGCCAGAAAAGAAGAAAATCCTAAAAAAATAAGACTCCAAATGGTGCGGATTGTGAAAGGAATAGATCAGGCAGCTGAAAACCCTTCCAATGGCCAGAGCTGGAACAATTTCAGCAGCAAAATAAATAACAGTATTGGATTATAATCCTGTGCATAAAATAAATGTTTACAAGCTCATAATGATATCAATAAAGGATTGAAGAAAGAAGGATATTGGAGAGAGAAGACCAATCTTCTGCATAAGAATTCCAAATAATTTACATAGATACTTTGCTTGAAAAGGTGGAGCTTAAATCACCACCCCTCAGATGTGACTGCACTTGGTGACTTCCTTCTAACCATGACAGCATGGAAATGGGGTGGGGGATATATGAGTTTGTTTTCACACTGCTAGAAAGACATACCAGAGACTGCCAAATTTACAAAGGAAAGAAGTTTAATGGACTTACAATTCCGCATGGCTGGGAAGGGCTCACAATCACGGTGGAAGGCAAGGAGGAGCAAATCAGGTCTTACATGGATGGCAGCAGGCAAAGAGAGAGACCTTGTGCAGGGAAACTCCCATTTTTAAAACCACCAGATTTCATGAGACTTAATTCACTATCATGAGAGCAGCATGGGAAAGACCTGCCCCCATGATTCAATCACCTCTCACCAGGCCCCTCCCACAACACGTGGGAATTCAAGATGAGATTTGGTGGGGACACAATCAAACCATATCAGGGAAGAAACATTACCAGGAGAGAAACCTGGCCAATACAACACCATGGAAGTAGTCAAGGTCAGCATCAACAGTGGTGAATCCCAATGTCAGTGCACACCCTTGATGTGGTGACAGAAACAGTGATTTATTTCTGCTTCAGTCTTCTCAAAATGACCATCCCAGTCTAACCATGAGGAAAACACCAGGAAAATTGAGAGACACTCCACAAAATAGTCAACCAGTACCTCTGAAAACTGTCAAGGTCACAAAAAACAAGGCAAGTCTGAGAAACTGTCACGGACGAGAGGAGCCTCAGGATACACGATGAGTATGTGTCACACAGGAGGGTGTAATGCATGAGAAAAAGACAGTAGGGGAGAATGAAGCCAATCTGAATTAAGTGTGGATTCAGCTCATCATAATGGGTCAATATTGGTTCATTAATTGTGACAAATGGACCACAGGAATATAAGATGTTGAAATAGGGATTTCGCAATGTGCAAAAATCATAAGCATTCCTATACACCAATAACAGACAAACAGAGAGCCAAATCGTAAGTGGACTCCCATTCACAATTGCTTCAAAAAGAATAAAATACCTAGGAATCCAACTTTCAAGGGATGTGAAGGACCTCTTCAAGGAGAACTACAAACCACTGCTCAGTGAAATAAAAGAGAACACAAACAAATGGAAGAACATTCCATGCTCATGGAGAGGAAGAATCAATATCGTGAAAATGGCCATACTGCCCAAGGTAATTTATAGATTCAATACCATCCCCATCAAGCTACCAATGACTTTCTTCACAGAATTGGAAAAAACAGCTTTAAAGTTCATGTGGAACCAAAAAAGAGCCTGCATTGCCAAGACAGTCCTAAACCAAAAGAACCAAGCTGGAGGCATCATGCTACATGACTTCCAACTGTACTACAAGCCTACAGTAACCAAAATAGCATGATACTGGTTCCAAAACAGAGATATAGACCAATGGAACAGAACAGAGCCCTCAGAAATAACATCACACATCTACAACCATCTGATCTTTGACAAACCTGACAAAAACAAGAAATGGGGAAAGGATTCCCTATTTAATAAATGGTGCTGGGAAAACTGGCTAGCCATATGTAGAAAGTTGAAACTGGAACCCTTCCTTACACCTTATACAAAAATTAATTCAAGATGGATGAAAGACTTAAATGTTAGACCTAAAACTGCAAAAACCCTAGAAGAAAACCTAGGTAATATCATTCAGGACATAGGCATGGGCAAAGACTTCACGACTAAAACACCAAAAACAATGACAACAAAAGCCAAAATAGACAAATGGAATCTAATTAAACTAAAGAGCTTCTGCATAGCAAAAGAAACTACCATCAGAGTGAACAGGCAACCTACAGAATGGGAGAAAATTTTTACAATCTACCCATCTGACAAAGGGCTAATATCCAGAATCTACAAAGAACTTAAAAAAATTTACAAGAAAAAAATCAAACAACCCCATCAAAAAGTGGGCAAAGGATATGAACAGACACTTCTCAAAAGAAGACATTTATGCAGCCAACAGACGCATGAAAAAATGCTCAACATCACTGGCCATCAGAGAAATGCAAATCAAAACCACAATGAGATACCATCTCACACCAGTTAGAATGGTGATCATTAAAAAGTCAGGAAACAACAGGCGCTGGAGAGGATGTGGAGAAATAGGAACACTTTTACACTGTTGGTGGGACTGTAAACTAGTTCAACCATTGTGGAAGACAGTGTGGCAATTCCTCAAGGATCTAGAACTAGAAATACCATTTGGCCCAGCCATCCTGTTACTGGATATATACCCAAAGGATTATAAATCATGCTACTATCAAGACACATGCACACATATGTTTATTGCAGCACTATTCACAATAGCAAAGACTCAGAACCAACTCAAATATCCATCAGTGATAGACTGGATTAAGAAAATGTAGCACATATACACCATGGAATACTATGCAGCCATAAAAAAGGATGAGTTCATGTCCTTTGTAAGGACATGGACGAAGCTGGAAACCATCATTCTGAGCAAACTATCGCAAAGACAGAAAACCAAACACCGCATGTTCTCACTCATAGGTGGGAATTGAACAATGAGAACCCTTGGACACAGGGTGGGGAACATTACACACCGGGGCCTGTCGTGGGGTGGGGGGAGGGAGGAGGGATAGCACTAGGAGACATACCTAATGTAAATGATGAATTAATGGGTGCAGCACACCAACATGGGACATGTATACATATGTAACAAACCTGCACGCTGTGCACATGTACCCTAGAACTTAAAGTATAATAATTAAAAAAAAGAAAAAAAGAAAAGCCAGGAAAGACAGTCTTGCATTATCTACATCACCCCTCCCCCAGCCCCAGGCAGCACAGCATAGAGAAAGAATCTGTGGGCTTGGGAAAGAGAGAGCAAAATGAGTGTGCAACGTTGCATCAGAGCTCAGCACTGCCCTGTCACAGTGGAACACAGCACAGGGCAGAATTCTGCCAGTGCCCATGGAAGGAGCATTGAGGACAGTGCTGGGCTAGAGGGGAATCCTCCACCCCAGCAAGAGGAAACTGAGTCCCAACCAGCCTCACCATTGGCTGACTAGTGTGGCTTGGGGCTCAGAGTAAATTTAGGTAGCAGTCAGGACACATGGACTGTAGTCCTTGGGTAAGTCCTCGTGCCACACTGGTCTTGGAGGTTGTGATAGTTAATATTGAAAGTCAATTTGGTTGGATTGAAGGATGTAAAGTATTGTTCCCGGGTGTGTCTGCGAGGGTGTTGCCAAGGGAGATTAACATTTGGGTCAATGGACTGGGAAAGGCAGACCCATCCTCAATCTGGATGGGCACCATCTAATCAACTGCCAGCAAGGTCAGAATAAAAGCAGGCAGAAGAACATGGAAGGACTAGAGTGGCTGAGTCTTCTGGCCCCCATCTTTCTCTCGTGCTGGATGCTTCCTGCCCTCAAACATCCGACCCCAAGTTCTTCATCTTTTGGACTCTTGGACCTACACCAGTGATTTGCCAGGGGCTCTCAGACCTTTGGCCACAGACTGAAGGCTGCACTATCGGCTTTCCTACTTTTGAGGTTTTGGGACTGAGACTGGCTTCCTGGCTCCTCGGCTTGCAGACGGCTTAATTGTGGGACTTTACCTTGTGATTGTGTGAATCAATTCTCCTAACAGACTCCCTTTTATATACACATCTATCCTATTAGTTCTGTTCCTCCAGAGAACCCTGACTAATACAGAGGTGTAGACTTCAGGTGTGGCACCAGCTGTGGTGGCCAAGGGTGTGCCTGTGTCACGCATCCCCCAATTCCAGGCAGTGCAGCTCAGGGACTCGCTCCACGTGGAGAAAGGAGAAGGAAGAATACAGAGGGCTTTGTCATGTGACTTGGGTATCAGCTCAGCCACACTAAAATAAAGCACCAGGGAGACTCCTGAACCCCCTGATTCCATGCCTTTGTTTCTGGACAGTGTTTCTAGACCCACCCTGGACCAGCAGGGACTCCACTGTCCTGATGGGACAAACCCCGTTCTGCTGAGTAAAATGTCTTTGGCCTGGAATAAACTTCAGCAACAGCCAGGCAGTAGTGACCACAGGCGTGGGGTGAGCCCCAGTACCGTGCTGGGCTGCAAGGCTTTACATGTGACCCTGTGCAGTGCCAGCTGTCATGGCCATTAGAGTGACCACCTTATCCCTCCCCCAACTCCAGGCAGCCTGGTGCAGAGACTTCCTCTGCCAGAAAGAGAAGGAAGAGAGAGAGACTTTTTACCTGGTAACCCAGGGAATTCTCCTTTATTTCCCCTAAATCTACCAAAGTTTTGTATCTAGGAGTCTGTAAGAGTTGCAGCATTCCAGGGTTTAGGGCACTCAAAAAAAAGAAAAAAGAAAGAAATAGGGATTTCGGCTGGGTGAGGTGGCTCACGTCCATTATCCCAGCACTTTGGGTGGCTGAGGTGGGAAGATTACTTGAGCCCAGGAGTTTGAGACAAACCTGGGCAACATAGTGAGATCCCATTTCTACAAAAAAAATAAAATAAAATAACAAATTAACCAGGCATGGGGGGCATGCCTGTAGTCCCAGCCACTTGGCAAGCTGAGGCGGGAAGATCACTTGAGCCCAGGAGGTTGAGGCTGCAGTGCGCTGTGATTGCGCCACTGCACTCCAGCCTGGACAACAGAGTAAGACCTTGTTGAAGAAGAAGAAGAAGGAAAAGGAGAAGAAGAAGGAGAAGGGGAAGAAAGAAATAGGGATATCTGGGTGTGGGGAATATAGGAACTGTCTGTACTATCTTTGGCAACTTTTCTGTAAATCTAAAACAATTATAAAAGTAATAAGTTTCTATCAAAAATGTGGCAATGCCTATAGAAGTGAGGGGCTCGATGGTGGGGTTTGTGTGGCTGGCAGAGCTCTTCAGGGCAATCGCCACACTTCCTAGGCCACATGGGCTGGTGTTGCTTAGAGCAGCTGTTGTCCTGGTCCCCAGAAGACCACATCTTGGGTCTTGTTTTGCCATGCAGGCAGTACCATTCTGTCTTTGGTAGCTTGAAGAAGACCTGGGAATGGCTTGTCTCAGGAGATAAAATGCCGAGATAATGAAGCTAAGGCCACAGTTCATGCCCGTCAATCATCATTCCACAGTAGATGTTCTCACAGGCATGGCTTGAACCTAGACCCTGGTCACATCCTGAGCCCTGACCCTGGACACACACTTAGCTCTGACCCTGGCTACACGCTGAGCCCTGATCATGCTTCCATTCTGTTTTGACTCTGGACACACATTGAGCCCTGATCCTGGATACATGTTGAGCCCCAATCCTGGTCACACTGAGCCCGGATCTGACACTGAGCCCTGATTCTGATCACATACTGAGACCTGTTCCCACACTTTGGGTCATGCTCTCACACTATGCATGACTCTGGACACACTTTGATCTCTGACTGTGGTCACAGGCTGAGTCTGGGGTGTGACCCCACACTGTGGCCTGACTCTGGACATACATTAATGCTGATCCTGCTGTAAAAATTAAGTAATTCAAAATCAAACCTGCTGGAACTTTAAATTATTTTGAGACTTAAAGGAGTGTGACTATAGGACCCGAATCATGTAAACAGGCAGCGGTAACCTTTGTTCTTCTCGTTATATTAGCCTCTCCTTTACCTACATCATTTTGCAGTATGTTGTAAAAGACAACAGGGTACCAGAGAAGACCACTTCCCTCTTCACTGTTGATCTCATTATGGACTGACTTCCCTTTTACTTCTCCTAGACAAACACTTCACGACTATCACATTGTCTGAGATGGAATGTTAAATATACTTCTAAACTGGAAAAGGAAAACAAGTTGTAATCAAATTGCTGTATCTCATAAACTGGACTTGTACGAAAAAAATGGTAAGCCTGTTAAATGCCTTTGTTTTATCTGTATATAAAAGCAAGACCTTAACTTTTCAGCTTCGGAGCACTGACCTCATTCTTTTGGGGTCTGTGTTACCTAAATGGTCATTCTCAGCTTTGCACTTGAATAAATTTAGATTGGATTCTGATCCTTTCCATTATTTCGGGCTGCCACTGCTCACATTCTGAGGCCTGGCCCTGGTCATCATGATTGGAAGATGTATTCGGATCTAGGAACAGAGTTTGGGGGAAGCAAAGGAATGCCAGTTTGCTCAGAGACAGAACACTTCACAAAGGGATCAGAGAGCAGCTGGGGGCTCAGGCTTACGGGGCTCTTAAAGGGGCATGAGCTGGGGAGCCACCAGGAAAAAGTTGGGCATTGCAAGGTGTCCCAGCACCTGCTCTTGGCCACCCTGCTTCTTCCCCTCTTTCCTTCCCACCAAGAACCTTGTCCCTGCAACCCCTTTCTCCCTGCTGCCTCTGGCCTCCTGGAGCAGGGAGTACACCAGCTTTCGGAAACCCATTTTGAAGGATCCCAGCCTCTGGGCTCCAGGCTCACTGAGTGTGGTACACAGCTGCACCATGAATGCTTGCCCAGGCATGTCCAGTTCGGCCCCTCCCTGAGCTGTGCTGGCTCCTTTGGGAGCAGAGACCGGGGCGGGGAGGTGGCGGCCAAAGATGATTCACACTGGGTTCCCAGGCAGGCAGGTGCACATGTTTCCACCTGATCTAGTCAGCCAGGAGCAGGAGGCAGGGATGCGTTTGTTCCTGAGTGTGGGGTGTGGCTGGTATTTTCCAGGAGGAAGGAGGTGGCAAACTAGATAAACAAGGGTGTCTAGGCTTCCCTCTCAGCTCCCAGCAGGCTTCGGGGCTCACCTGGGACAGCTCGGCTTGCCTTCCCTGCAGACTGGGGCTGAGCCACGGCTTGCTCCTGCAGGGCCTACAACTGGGGGCACTGGAGGTGGCCCCGGAAGGGTCATTAGGAGCTCACCAGCCAGGCAGGGAACATCCGCAAGGGCTTCTGTCTCCGAGCACACTGCCTTGAAGTTCTCTGCCCACGATGTGGGATGGAAATTCAGCACCCCCCTGACCACAGCCTGGCAGTGAGACAGATGAGTTACCCTGTTTAAGGCGGTGCCCAGGGACAGCCTCCAGCTCACCATCACTCAGGCTGCCTCTTGCAGCCCCGCTGGCAAAGTGGAAATGTGGCTTGCAGAGTTGCGTCTGAAACCAAGTACAGAGGGTGGGAATGGAGCCAAACTCATAACTGAACCACCAGCACCCCTGCCGGGCAGCCCTGGCAGTGCACCCTCGGGGTCCTTCAGCTGAGAGGAGGAGCTGGCCCCACCTGCCAGCCCTACGGTGCTCCCAGCTGATGATGGAGCATGGCGGGGGCTGCTCCTCTGTGGCCTCCTCTTAGGGCAGCTTTGGCTGGGACGTCTCAGGCTGGCCGACATCTCAGAATGGCCCCGCCATCCAGGAGGCCCCCCTCCTTCCTTGACTGTCAGAGCTATGCAGTGTCCCACAGCTCTCGCCTCCCACTCCTGTTCCCTCTCATCCTTCACAGGCGTTTCTGGCAAAATGTTCTTGCACATGGAATCCTGCTTTGGCATCTGGTGTGAACCACAGCATCCAGTACACCCCAAATCCCTCTACACCACAGCCCCATCTGCTCTGCAGACGCCCCCGGCTTCAGCCCTGCACCTCTTCCTCCTCTTCCTGTCTCACACACATATACAATACATACACACACACTCACACACACAATACACTCACATACACAATTCAGACACACAGACATGTACTCACACACAAGCACAGGCACACACATACCCACACATGCACACATGCATGCATTCACACAAAAAACACACACACACATTCACACACATAGACGTTACTTACACAAGCACATGCGCACATGTACACACACTCCTACACATGCACACACACACAGACATGCACTCACAAGCATATGCATACATGTGCACACATATGCACACTTACAGATGTGCACTCACACACAATACACACACAGACACACACGCACGCACTCACACACAACACACACACAGACTGCACTCACGTGCACACTCACAGACACATTCACAATACAGACATACACACGCACACAGGTACACACATTCCCACACACGCACACTCACACACACAATGCATTCATACAGTACACTCACACACAAAGAAGCACTCACACAAGCATATTCATACGTACATCTACTCACACACATACACACACACACTCATCACAGTGACACACTGGCTCACATGTGCACTCACTCATAACACATCCTCTTTCACACATACACTGACACTCTCAAACATTTGCACACACACGCACACATTTACATTTACTCACATACACTCACATTCACACATTTGCATGTGAATATACCTGTAAGCACATATACACTTGTGCACGCACCTGCATACTATTCAGACTGCACTCACACACCAACCCCGGAGTGCACCAGGCTTGGTCCAGCCCCCAAGTGCTTCTCCCCCCATGACTGACCAAGGCTAGTGTGGGAGAGAGGGAGGAAGCTGTCCTGCCCCCAGAGGGAAGATGAGGGCCATTCCAGAGCTTAGCCACCCCGCTGCATCTCATCAAGAGCAGGGCCAGGGAGGCCCAGCGGCTTTGGGGGGTCAGATTCAATGGACCAGGCAGGAGGAGGGTAGGGCCTGCGGCTCCCCTGCCATGGCCACACTGTGTGCTGAGATGCCTGGCTCTGGGCTCTGGCAGACCAGGTTTTTGCAGTGTGGGCTGCGTGGCGGTCTCCTTCCTCTCCTTATCACTCTTTACCCATGAAGTGGGCATCATGATCCCTCCAGCCCCAAGTTGTCCCCAGAATTAAAGGGGCATGTGTGTGTCTGGCAGAGTCCTGGGACCAAGGAAAACCCCAGAGAAACAGAGGGACAGTGCTGTGAAGAGGAAGTGTTGGCTGTGGGGGCCTGATCCAAGTCACCTAGGACAATGGGGGGCAAGAGGGACCCGGGCCCAGGGAGCCGCGGAGCCGGGAAGATGGGGAGGAGGAGGTCTGTGGTTGGCCGGCTTGCACTGGGCACCCCACAGAGCCTCCTCTGCTGCCCACCCGCTGCTCCCCGATACTGCGCAGGACCTCGAGTTTCCTTGCCTGCAGGATGGGACCATCCCACCTGCCTCTGCTCGCCTCTCCCTCCCGTTCCCAAACTGCGCGGCTCTCGGCACCAGCGTCGTCCCACTCCCAGCACCCAGAAAATACATCTAGAAGAGTAGCGCAGCTCACCGGCCCTGGCAGGCTGTGGGAGCTGTGACGGGGCCCAGCAGACCGTGAGGACCATGAGCATCATCCGAGAGTAACCTGCAACATGGCCACGCTCCGTCCTCCTGGGGACCTGACTGGTGGTTCTCGGTCTCGGTGGTTCTGGGGCCCACAGGCTTCAGATCTGGCCCCAGTCTCCCATCTTCCACTCTTCTCCACAGACTCATGCCTGAAAAATAGGCTAATGCTGCCTGCTCTGCTGGCCAGCCGGGGGCTTCTGTTGGTGAAATGAGAGCCCATAGGCTGGAAAGTGTTTGAAACATGTGAAGGCCCAACTCTGGAGGGCAGGTCCCAAAGTCCACTCAGATCCTGAGTTCATTGGCTCAGCCTTGGGGTGGGGCTCTCGCTCCCGGAAGGGGAGCTGCCTGGTGAAGCCCAGGGCAGTGGATTCAAGTCTAAGTCCACCCCTGTGGATGTGGGGCCTGAGCGAACCACTCAACCCTCTCAGAGTCCCTCACGAGGCTCCCAATTTCTGGCCTGCCAGGGCGTGACCTCCCTGGAGACCCTCACTCCAGATGCCTAGAAGTCAGTGACCCTGCAGCAAAAGGGAGAGGAGCCTGCAGCCAGGGTTCCTCTGGTGGACGCCACAGGGCCGTGCCGACCCATGGCCCAGACTCCTTTTAGCAAAGGCCTCCTCTGGATGTGTCTGCCAAGTGCTGGGGGCGGTAAGAAGGGGGTGCCAAGAGCTGTGCAGTTTGGGAACGAGAGGGAGTGGGAGAAGAGAGAGGGCCTGGGTGCCAAGGGGCAGTTGTACTGAGGGGGAGGCTGTCGATAGCACTGGGTCCCAAAGCCTCTGCTGGGCTTCTGGGAAGCAAATGGCCAAGTGTCCTGTTCCCCCTACCCCAGCTAAGAAAGACCCGTGAGGGCAGCAGGCAGCCACAGAGGCTGCACAGGCTTGGGGCCTGAGGCACAGCCCAGGGTGGGCCAGGACAGTCGCCGTGCCCCTCACAGGCCTGGGGAGGGTAAGGCACAGCCCAGCAGGCTGTCCCCAGAGACCCCAGCTGCCTTCTGGGCCAGGAGACAGGAGTCGCAGTCCTTGTTTCCAGGTTGGCTGGGGGACGCCCTGGGGCAGGTGGGCAGGAGGAGGACGTGGCTAAGAGATGGGGTGGGGGTTGTGGCCTCTCCAGGAGTATTCCGGAGAGAATTCCCTAAACTGAACAGGCTTTGTGGGGCCGCCCACTCTTGCTGCCTGCTGGGGATCCCTGGAGTGGCATCCCACCTTGCACTTCTGTGGGACCCTCAGACACAGCTGTCACCATTGTTGAATGAATGTCCCTGGCCACATGGGCAGCTGGACCATGGCCACAACTCACCGAAGGCCAGAGGTACAACTCACAGAAGGGGCAGAGGCAGGATACTGCGCGCTGGTGGGAGGAGAGTACAGAGATGGACTCTACCCAGTTGCGACAAATTCAGGAGTTTCCCAAAGGGACTGTGACTTCTCTAGACAAGGCCAAAACATCTAGGGGAGGCCAGGTGCACACCCCTTGGACCAAGGGTGTGACCCAGGGCCGGCAAGTGGGTACCTGGGCTGGGTCTGCAGGCTGGAGAGCCGTCCCTGTCTGCTGAGGGCCTGAGGGCAGGAGGTGGTCTGCCTGACAGCACGTCTGCTCACAGAGGGACCCCCTCAGGAGGGCTTTCTTCTGAGCAATTGTGCTTCCTGTCCTGAGCACCTTGGGGAAACTGAGGCAGGAGGTAGTGTGGAGCGGTGAGTAGCTTGGCAGGGGTGCCTCTTCACCAGCTCATGCTGCAAAGCCTGCCTACCCCAGCCTCCAGCTCTCATGGGCCTTGGGAACCCTCCGGGCACTCCCACAGCCCACCCCCAGGGAAGCCTGGCTCACAGGTAGCCAGAGCACAGTCCTGTTACAGTGAGTCCCACAACACCCATGCCTGGATGCTGGCCAAGCTCAGGCCCCTGCCACTGCCACTGACTGTGCCCTGCCTGCAGGTCTCCCTCATTCTACCCTCCCCTCAGATTCTCTCCTCTGCCTCCTCCAGGAAGCCTCCCACGACACCACCCAGAGCCCTCTTGTCCCTGAATTCCTGGGGTTCTTCTGGCTTTGAGGATAAGTGGGTGTGGAACTGTCATGTCCTTAGGTGCAAGCTGGGCCAGTGTCCAGCCTCCCCAATGGCCTTCCTAGGGCCCACCCTGCAAACCTCTGCTGTATCTTCCAGATACAACCTCACCCATGAAGGGAAGCCACGCCTGCATCCCTTAGGGCCAGAAACCAAGATGCCCTGCAGGCTCTGCACCTGACTCTGGAGCCTAAGATCCCTCAGAGCAGGGCAGTGCTGCCGCCCTACAGCTTAGTCCTGCCCATGGTGGGTCCTTGGTTCAGTCATTCATTCATTCCCTCCCCTCCCCACTGCCCCATGTCATAGACAGGCTGGCTGGGCTCTGTGCCGGGGCTGGGCCAAATCCCGCATGTGCAGAAGGACCCTGTGAAAGCCTGCCCACAGCAAGGTCAGTCAGAAGGGACGGCTGAGGCACAAGGGGTGCAGCTTACAGCCCAGGTGGGGGCAGCAGCATAGGGTGCAGGAGCCCAGAGGGAGGGCGCGGGGCCATCGAGCCGAGCCAGCCTGCAGAAGACCGTTCCTGCCCAGTCCAGGTGCAGAACCTCACTGGGACCTGGGAGAGCAAAGGGACAGGCAAGGTCACAGTTGCGGGTGGTGTGGGGCTCCTCTGCTGGGCCTAGACCTTGAGTTCACACCCCTTTGCCAAGTTGGGAGAGGGCGTAGGCTGGGGACAAAGTGGATCAAGCAGGTGTGGGGTTACCCTTGGATCTCTTCTTCCTGCAGCTTGGAGGATGCCAGCAGGGGCCGGCGTTGAGGAGGCCCTCAGGTGGCATCACCAGCATGGCTCTGAGGGTCTCCATTTCCAGAGCTCTGCATCTGTGAGCTCAGATACCCATCCCAGTCAGCGAGGGAGAAGGCAGGCCACTTTTCAGTGGACACACGCCGGTGGTCTCGGGTCCCCCTGCTCCACCTCTCGCAGTGGAAGGCCACTCCCAACGTGCTGAGTCCACTCAGCAGAAAGGAAGCACTTTCCCTGAGCCTGCAGGACTCAGCCCAGAGCCTGGTGCTTGGAGGACTCTGGGACCGCGTGGGCCCAGGGGGCCTGCAGATGTCTCTGGAGGCTGGAATGCCTGTGGGAAGCACCGCCTTGCTGGTTCTGCTGCAGAGGCTGGGCTGGCGTGTGGGCTGGGGCTTGTCCTAACACTGGGACCCTGGCAGTCTCTGGGGTTGCAAGCAGGAAGCAGGTAAGGCTCCTACACTACAGCCTGTATGATGTCGTATAAGGTAAAGCATTCATTTATTCATTTGTTCTGCAAGTATTTATTTACTTCCTACATGCTGGACGCTGTGCTGGGTATTCGCCACAGTGGCCTTGACTGGCATCCAGAGGGCCAGCAGCTTTCACAGGAAGGGCACACAGCCTGGGGGCCATGGGGGTGATAAGAATGTAGGCCTGAGATGGTGGGAAATGGCTCCTGCACAGAAAACATGCTTCCCGTAGTCCCAGGTAGCTTAGAAGACCTACTGACGAGCGTTGGAACAGAATCCTGCTCCTGAGCCTGGCTGTGCTCTCCCAGTGTGAGGTCTTTGGTTGCCGTCCAGGTCACCGTCATCCTCCTTACGACAGGGGCCCTGGGCAGCCAACCTTGGCAATATTCATGCAGATCTAATAAAACCATGCCAGCAGACACCCTCCACGCCCCTGCCTGGCTACCTCATGCCCGTGCCTGGTTGGAGGCTGCACATCTTTGGCTGGGGTTTGCTCTTGGCCTGGATTCCATTTTCTCCCAGCAAGGTAGGTGGGCGTCAGGGTGTGTAGAGGGGGTGTTTGTCTAGCACTGATGCAGTGGCTTTTTCATACATGGCATGTGGCATTAGCAATTTAAATCTCCACCTCCGGGTGCGATTTTTAGCATTAAAATGAGGAAGGGGTAACTCCAGGTTGGAATTTAAGTCTAACTACATATGCAGGGCTTCAGGTAAGTCCCTAGCCCCCTACTTCAGGGGGCTGATTGACTGAAAGTCAGGTGAGCTAGAGCTTGAGTAAGGGGCTTTGTTCTTCTCCCTTAGACCAGGTCACCACAGGAAGTCAGCCAACCTGCTTCATTCCCCCTGAGACATTTCATCTTCATCTTAAGGGATTTTGGGTAAATGTCTCTTCTTCTGGAGCTACTTCCTGCTGAAGGCGAGTGTCATTCCTACACCTTTACCTTTATCTGAGAGGAAAGGAACTCTCCTGCAGCTTAAGGGGTCGATGTGCTAGGGCTGAGGGCTTCTGGAACACACTGGAAGCATGCACGGTCAGTAAAGTTGTTGCAATCTAGAACACAAAAGGTTTCCCAGGAAGTTAAACAAGCATGGTCCAAAAATCAAAAGAAGGATAACTGCTGATGGTCCTAAGGAAGGAAGAAACCAGCTTGTAGAGAGAGAGTGCTGAGGCAGCCGTTGGAACTGACTCCTCTGCTGGGCCCCGTTGTCTGGTTGTAGATCGCTTGGATGTTCACCTCTGCTTGCCCTGTAGTATTTATCTAAGCACAGCAGGAGGTGTTCGTGACTATGCATACACCTCCTTGTTCTGCCGGTAGGTAACCCAGGGCCAATGGTTATCCAACACCACGTTTTGAGAGAATTGAGGGAGGGCTTCACACCTTCTAAAGCCTGCCCAGTCTGGTCCACTACATGACCAATCTGTCATGTCAGGTCTCTCCAAGGGGCTGCTAGGCCAATAGTCAGGCCTATTCCTGCTAGCACCATGCCAAGGCCTTGCCTTCCTTAGACAGAGGCCTGATGTTGGGGGGTGCAGTTGTGGTTACTCCATTTATCCCCATCGATCCCAAGGCACATTCATCTGTGAATCATACATTGTCTCTGCAAGAATAGGCCTGAGCCAACAGAGGAAAAGTATAGGGAAAGCAGGCAGTGGACCACAGGAGGTTATTAGGGTGGCCTCAAGGGAAAACAATTCCAAGAGGAGCACAAATTCGAATGTCCCCTGGTGTCACTGAGAATGGTGAGGTTCAGGTTATGAATTGTGCAGTTGGTGGGCAGCAAGCCAGGGTCCTAATGATGGTCTGCATATCCCCTGGCATATATCATTTATATATGGTATATATCATTCATATAAGGATGTTACTTAACCATTGCTGTCTTCCAGAGGCAGCTTCTTGAACAAATACTTGAGATCCTCTACAGGTTTACAGGAGTAGACTGTTTTCTCCAAGCAGGCCTGTTGTCCATCAGAAGCAAAAGATTTTATTCTAGAGACAAGTCCTTCCAACTGTATAGCTGTTGGAGTGGCCAAGGAAACCTGGTACGGACCCTTTCATTTCTCAGTGAACTGAGCCTCTGGGCTTCCTTCTCGCCATGTCTTGAGTAGGACATGTGCACTTGGGCTAGCAGGGAAATGATCTGAAACTCCATGACCTGGCTGAGGTCACATCTGATTATCATATCGGGAGATTGCCTGCTGAACTTGTCCCAAGTTAATGATGTATTTTACAGCCTGATTTAAATCTTTGTCTAGAAGAAAATGGCTAGGAAGAGGCTAGTAACAAGAGGAGCGGGTTGGGTAGATTTGTTCTGGCCTGGCTTCCCAGGAAGGAATGAGCAGTCCCTTTCCCAGTGCCCTTCCTTCCTATAGTAGGAACATGGGTTGCAGGAGCTAAGGGGCCAAGCCACTCTGTCTGAGCCGTCTGTTTGGCAGCTTCACCAGCTCAGCCGTCTCCTCGGCTGGTTAAATAATTGCCTGCTGGGGCCCTTCACGGTGCGTGACAGCTATCTGGGCAGGGAGCTGAACTGCCTCAAGAAGGGACAGAATCACTTTTTTATGTTTTGTGGGGGAGCTCCTAGCACTCCACAATCTCCTCTCTTTCCACACAGCTGCACGAGCATGGAGCACTAGGAACCCATACTCAGAGGCAAGATATACACTAAGTCTTTTTCCTTCCCTGAGTTAGAGCCCTGACTAGGGATCTGAGCTCTGCTTCCCGCGTGGAAGTGCTTGGGGCAAAGGCTTTTGCTTCTACAATGTGGTTCAGGCCAACAGCAGCATCGCTTGCCTTCCGGACTCCATTTTCTACACAGCTGCTCTCAGATATAAACAATTCTTTGTCTGGATTTTCTAACGGGAGTCCTGCAGGTCCATTCGGCTAGAATAGGTCTGGTCTAAAGTCTCCACACAAGTGTGTTTGCGGCTCTGAAGTGGGCGAGGGAACCGGCATGGCAGGATTCAACATCTAACACACCTTTAAGGTTCAGTCGAGGGTGTCTAGCAGCAGGGCCTGCTATAAAGTTGGGCTTCCCCAGCCAGGGGTGCTCTTTTATTTCTAACACATTCGGGACTTGGTGAGGAGTGTCAGCCTGAAGGAGTTGGCCTCATGTGAGTTGGGAGGCCTCTCTGACCAGGAGGCTGGTGGCCACCACTGCCCTAAGTCGGCTGGGCCTCCCCTGGGCTACTGGGTCTCATTGCTTTGAAAAGTAACTACTGGCCATTGGATGGACTCCAGATTCTGAATTAGGACATCCAGGGCTGGCCTGAACCTCTCATATACAGATAGGAAGAAAGGCTTCTACAAATCTGGGAGTCCTAGGGCAGAGGCCTTCCTAACTCAGATTTTAGGGTTTCATACACTTGCTGACAGGCTTCTACCCAGTGGGATGGTTGTTTTTCTCCACACTTGAGTGGGTTTAAGCATGAGGCCAAAGTTTAGGATCTAAACCCGGTAGAAACCAGTTATCCGCAGAAATCCATGCAGCTGTCTTCTACTACCAGGGACTGGTGGTGAAACGATGGCCTGCTTTCAGTCTGGGGCAAGTATCCTGGTTTCTGGGATAAGTATGAACCCTCGGTGTTAAACCTGTGTCTGGGAGATCCGGGCCTTTAAGGGGAGCCAAAAGGGTCAGTACATGGATTCCCTTCTCTAGAGGTACTGAGACTTATATTGCATTATCCTGAAACCCCTGGGGTAGCACTGTCCAGGTATATTGGGAAGTGTACTGGGTCTCTGGATACTTCCATTCAAAGGCAAAAATGTAGGAGAATTTGGGATTCAATGGAATACAACAGAAAGTGTCCTCTAGATCCAGCACCACGTAAAACTGAGTGTGCCCAGGGATCTGAGAGAGGAGTGTGGATAGATTGGGAACTATAGGATGACTGGGAACAACTGAGTCATTCACTGCCCTAAGGTCTTGAATAAACCAGTACTCCCCTTTTGATTTCTCCACAGGCAGCACTGGGGTATTACAAGGTAACTGGCAGGGCTGAATAGGCCTATGCTGTAGGAATTTTCCCAGAAGAAGCTGTATTCCCTGCAGGTCTTCTGTCCTCAAAGGGTATTGGGGCTTGCATGGGTAGGGTATACTTGGCTTAAGTTTTATCTTAATAGGCTCTGCAGTGATGGCTTGTCTCAGAGTACTGGCATCCCATATAAACTTTGCCACTTGAGATAACATCTCTTCCAGGACAGGAGGCAACTTCTGACCTCTGGGAGCCAAAAGGGCCAGTAAATGGATTCTCTTCTCAGATATACTGAGATTTATATTGCATTCCCCTGGAGGGAAACTGAGGCTCCCAGGTTGGATAATAAATCATGACCTATTAAAGGAAGGGGACACTCAGGGACATATAGGAAAGAATGAGTAACACCCTTAAATCCAATTTCACAAGTCAAAGGAAAGGCAAATCATTTTACCTTCTCCTGGCCATCTACTCCCATCACCATACAGTTGGCATTGCAGAGGTCCCACAGGTTAGGTCAGGACAGAGTAGATGGTCCCAGTATCCAATAGTTATTTAAGTTTCCTGCCTGCCACATTGAGAGTGACCTGAGGCTTTGCAGTGGTGATGCCGACAGAACGCTTCAAGACTGCAACTGGGAGAGCACTTGGGCCCTGACCAGCAGAGGGGGTGGCCTTTTCATGCAAGAGTCTAGCATCAAGAGGAGTGGGTTGGGGAGATTCATTCTGTCATGACTTCCCAGGATGGAATGAACAGTCCCTTTTCCAGTGCCCCTCCTTCTTATAATAAGCACATTGATTGTGCCTCAATCCTATTGCTGCTTGTTGAGGTCTGGTCATCCCTTGTCTGGAGTGCTTCCGTTGCCTAGGGTCACCTTGAGGCAGACCTGTAATTATAGCAGCCAAAATTTGTGCCTTCTTTTTCATTCTCTCATCCTTTTTTTCCTCCTCTGCCTGGTCCTTACTGTTAAAAACCTTAAAGACCTCTGCTATCCATGTCACCTGAGGTGTCTTGGGGTAGGATTCCAGTTTCTGCTTTCTCCAAATGTCTGGTGCAGCTTGGGTTATGAAATGTATGGTAGTTGTGTATTCATTTTTATAAGAAACCTTCAAACTGTGTTCCACAGTGGCTGTACCATTTTAAATTTTCACCAGCTGTGTATGAGTGATCCAGTCACTCTGCATCCTTTTCAGGATTTGGTGTGGTCACTATTTATTATTCTAGCCATTCTCATAGGTATGTAGCAATATCTCATTGTGGCTTAAATTTGCATTTTATGAAGGACAAGGATGTTGAACATTTTTTAACGTGCTTATTTGCCACCCATATCTGCTTGCTGATGAAATGTCCATTTATATGGCTGGCCCATATTTTCATTGATTTTTTTTTTTTTTTTTTTTACTGTGGAGTTTTAAGAGTTCTTTATATGTTTTAGATAAACCTTCTTTGTCAGATTGTGGCTTGTAAATATTTTCTTCTAGTCTGTAGCTGTTCTTTTCATCCTAATAACAGAGTCAATAGCGAAGTAAAACTTTTAACTTTGGTGAAGTCCGGTTTATCAATTGCTCCGTTTATGGATTTGGTTTTCAGTGTAACTTTAAGAACTTTTTGCCTAGCCTTAGATGTTATCTTTTTATGTTTTTAAATTTCGAGATGTCACCTTTTTAATTCCTGCTGTTGATAATTTGTGTCTTCTTAGTCATGATCAGTCTTTCTAGGGATTTATAATTTATAAGTTTTACTATCCATTTCACTGTACACTGTTGCTTTAGGAAACTTTCTTTCACTGTCAGCTCACTCTTGAATTCTTTCCTGGGTGAAGACAAGAACCCCTCCAAGCTAAGTCCCAATGTGGGGGTTCACTGGCATCAGTTGCCAACTATTTGGAGTGACCCTTCAGGATGACATGATGACTGCCTGTTGCATGGAGTGAAGGCAAGGGGCCCACCGGCTGGCCCTGCGCCACACCCTGCTCACCACTGAATGGAACAGCCCCAGAATCACTGGTCATGCCCCAATTATGGGAATCCAAGGCCGGGTTTATGATGACCAAGTCAGGTCCATTGTTCCAGATGGTGGCAGATGTGCACTGCTGGAGGTTCCTGGTCATGGCAGCTCTTCAGGAGGCAGCCATCAGTCACCGCTGGCAGTCAGACAGCCAACAACTATGCACATGGACCAGACGGTGGGAGAAAGCTTCCCACCTCTAGATAAAGCTGAAGCTATGGGGGAAATAAGGAGGCAGGAGAGGGCAACTCACCTAACTGGATGAGGATGTTGACACGGCTCCTGAAGAAGGAGATGGAAGAGGGAGATGTGTCAGGGGCCCCAAAGCTGCCACAGCACCCACCTCTGCAGGGTAGGGGGCCTCTATAGCCCCAACACAGGCCTCAAAGGGTCAGATCTTTACTATATGTGCCAGCCTGGAGGAACTAAACTGCAAGTATGGATCGTAATTTCAACTGGGGAATACTGGAAGTGGGCCAAGGGTGGGGTGGTGGATGAGTCTCTTGGTTAAAGGTATTGAATCTGAAGGAAATTTCTGGAGGACCAGTATCTATTCCCTCACTCCTGGTGCAGGACTCTCAGGGCTTTTGCCATGATGTGGGTGAGTGACACGGGCTGACAGTAGAATGCAGAACTTTTTAGGATTGCCAGGTATGGACATTCAGCATATAATGATCCTGCTGGCCAGGCCTGAGTGGATCTGAGAAGGGAGGGAGATCAATCCACAGAGTTAAAAGTCACATTTGAAAGGCCTTTGGACAGATATGAACTCGCCAAGGCCTGCATGAACCGAAATTCCGAAAAGGGCGAAAAGTGTGGCAGATCCCAGGAGACAAAGTGCCCCTAGAAGGTCTCCATCATAAGCCAGTGGCCCGGGAGGAACAGGTGTGTGGGATGGGTTCAAGGGGAAAGTCAAAGCCTAGCATGGGAAAACCATCTGAGCTGAGGATTCGGTGTGACCGGTGTGAGGGACCAAACATATTGGGTCACCCTTGTCACACCCAACTAAATTAGAGTGCCGGGTGGGGAGACCATTAAGTACTCAGGGTAGAAAACGTTGCTCCAAGAATGTACTTCTCTGAGGCCTGGCTACTGAGACCACCTGCTGCAACTCTGAGCCTCTGTTTACCCACTGCTGTCATTCATTCACTCATCAACCAGAGATTGCCAGCTCCCCAATCCTACTAGTGCCAATGAAACTCAGACAGCAATATGTACTGTTTCCCTTCTTCTTTATAAAAAAGAGACATAGTTTCTCTCTCTCTCTCTTTTTTTTTTTTTTTTTTTTTGACGGAGTCCTGCTCTGTTGTGCAGGTTGGAGTGCAACGGCGTGATCTCCGCTCACTACAACCTCCACCTCCCGGGTTCAAGCAGTTCTCCTGCCTCAGCCTCCTGAGTAGCTGGGACACAGGCATGCACCACCACACCCAGCTAATTTTTGTATTTTTCGTAGAGACGGGGTTTCACTATGTTGACCATTCTGGTCTTGAACGCCTGACCTTGAGTGATCTGCCCGCCTCAGCCTCCCAAAGTGCTGGGATTACAGGCGTGAGCCACCGCGAATTTACAAAAGCCTTTTCTTTGTTCTTCGGACATACTGAAGGCCAGCCAGTCTGCCCCCATGCCCCTAATTGCAGTTATTTTCTCCCAAATAAAACATTTCAATTTCAGAAATTCATCTATTTTATATGACTTCGACAAGAGACAAGTCACACTGTGTAGGAGATGCTCGGGTGAAGCCAGCGGTCACTGGCCACACACAGCTTGAAGGCAAAATGGCAGGAGCTCAAGCGACAGCCAGGCAGGTGCCCCCTTGAAACCTCTGGACAGGTGGGCACTGGCGGGGCTGAAGGGCAAGGGCAGCGCTCAGCTGGCTTCGGTCAGGGTTAGGGACAGGACCAGCTCCAGAGGCGACGGGGTCCCACCCTGAGCCCCCAGCGGAGGGGCTCCCGGGGTCCCCAGGGGTTACGGTGGTGGCAGGACCACCTAGAGGGAGGGTCCAGGAATGCGGTGGGTGGACCGGGACCTTGAGGGCGGCGTGGGCCTGGGTGGTGCCTACAGGCTGCCAAGGGTGGCTGCTGTCCCGTTTCTCCAGCAGCCCGGGGCGTGGGCTTCTAGAACATTCCCCATGGCCCCTGGCGTGGGCTTCTAGAACATTCCCCGTGGCCCCTGGCGTGGGCTTCTAGAACATTCCCTGTGGCTTTCCTGAAGTGGAGCTGCTGGATGGAGTCCCTGTGGCGCCTGGCAGATGTGCTGTGTAGAACATGTTTTCACCGGAGCCCCCCGGGGGACCCTGCCCGGCTTCGAACACGGGAGGATGGGCTGGAGGCCTGGAGCCTGGGGACGGGGCTTCGAGGGTCCGGCGGGAGGGCGGAGCTGTGCGGCCGCGGAGGGCCCGGAACGTTCCAGAAAGGGGGTGGGGCGGCCGGCGGCGCAGGCGCGGCTGGCTGGAGGCGGCGGTCACGCACAGGGAGGCCCCGAGGGACACAGGTCAGTTTCTGAGGCGGGGCCGGACCCAGGCGTGAGACTGGAGTCTGCCCGGGGCCCAGCGGAGGCAGCCCGGCCGGGAGCCTCCTCGGCAGCTGCTGGGGCCGCGCGGACGCCGCCTGGGGGTGCCCCGCGCTTCCTGGATGGGGCGCCCCACCCCCTGGGAACTCCACCCCCTCAGAGTCCCGGGGGACCCCCGAACCCAGCTTCTCTCAGGGGTACCGGGGGACCCCCAACTCCACTCCCGTCAGGGTCCCAGGGGGACCCCCCGAACCCAGCCACTCTCAGGGGTACCAGGGGGACTCCCTGCTCCACTCCTGTCATGGTCCCAGGGAGACTCCCCGAAATCAGCTACTCTCAGGGGTACCGGGGGGACTCCCAGCTCCACTCCCATCAGGGTCGCGGGGGACCCCCCGAACACCACTCCCCTCAGAGTCCCGGGGGACCCCAGAACCCAGCTTCTCTCAGGGGTACCGGGGGACCCCCAGCTCCACTCCCTCAGAGTCCCGGGGAGACCCCCAAACCCAGCTTCTCTCAGGGGTACCGGGGGACCCCCAACTCCACTCCCGTCAGGGTCCCAGGGGGACCCCCCAAACCCAGCTACTCTCAGGGGTACCAGGGGGACTCCCTGCTCCACTCCTGTCACGGTCCCGGGGAGACCCCCCGAAATCAGCTACTCTCAGGGGTACCAGGGACCCCAACTCCACCCCCTCAGGTCCCAGGAGACCCCTTCAAACCCAGCTTCTCTCAGGGGTACCGGGGACCCCTAGCTCCATTCTCTCGTCAGGTCCCAGGGGACCCCCAAACCCAGCAGCTACTCAGGGTACTCACCAGGGGAATTCCCCTGCTCCACCCTGTCACGTCCCGGGAGACCCCCAAATCAGCTACTCAGGGGTACCGGGACTCCCCAGCCCACTCCTGTCAGTCCCGGGAGACCCCCAACTCAGCTTCCTCAGGATACCGGGGACCCCCAACTCCACTCCCGTCAGGGTCCCGGGGAACCCCTCGAACTCCACTCCCATCAGGGTCCCAGGGAGGCCCCCAACTATGCTCAGGGGTCCCAGGGAGATGCTAGCACCCCAACTCCACTTCCCTCAGGGGTCCCAGGATCCCCCTCCCCTTGGAGCTCAGCTTCCCTCGAGAGTCTGGGGGTGGGGGCCCCATTCAGTTCGTGAGCCCCCTCTCTCGGGGTGTCCCGGGGGCCGCCCCACCCCCACACTGTCTGTGATTCCCCAAGGCGGGGGTCACGGGACCGCAGCCCTTTCCACGTTCTGCTCCTCGTTCTTTTCTGGCTCCTTGCTTTCGAAGGAGAGAAGGAGGCCTTCGTTTCCAGTCTTTTTTCCTTTTCTGATGGAGCCCTGCTTTTCCTTCCGTGTCCCTTCAGGCTGCTTCTGCCAGGTTTCTATTTTTCATTCTTTATTATTACTTGGCCCAAAATATTCTTGACTTCTATTGAGAAGGATTTGGGGGTCCATTTCTTATTTGGAAGTGTGTTCTTAATTCAGACAGATGAGGATTTTCCAGTTAATCCTTCTAGGGGTGATTTATTGCTTAATGCCACCATAGTCAGAAAATGGACTCTGAGTGTCCGAAACTGCATTGGGCTCTGAAGTATCAGTCCTTGTTACCTCTTGCAGTGTTTTTTGCCTAGAAGCCTGTGCTCGCCAACGCTGACATAACTGTTTCTGCCTTTCAGTTCTACAGCCTCCTTTGCTTTGGGATATTGTCATATATTTTATTTCTATATATGTTATAAAGTCAATATTTCTTGTAGTGGGTGTGCTGGTAATAAAATATTCCAACTCTTTTTGTCTGAAGCCATCTTAAGCTTACCTTGTATTTGCCCCATGCATCTCTTTGATGGTTCCTGAGTTGTCACCTTCGTAATAAACTGGTAATAGTAAATAAACTGTTTTCTTCTGCTCTGTGAACAGTTCTAGCAAATTATCTAGGAGGAGGAGGTCTTGGAAACCCTTGATTTATAACTGAGCAGTCAGAAGTACAGGTGGCCCAGACTTGTGATTGGCATCTGAAGTGGGGGCAATAGGGTGGGACTGAGCCCTTCACCTGTGGGGTCTGCCCTACTCAAGGCATTGTCAGAATTGAATTGAAATGTTGGACAGTCACTTAGTGTCCAGAGAGTTGGAGAACTGGTTTGTGTGTAAAAACTCACATATTTAGGGTCAGAAGTATGGTGGTATAGAAATAATTCACACTATAGTCCCTTATTTCTGCCTCTTACACATCCAGTTATTTTTAAATTTTTTTCATCTTTAAAAAATCAGTTTAGTAATCAATTTTGTAATCTTTTTCTCTTTCATGCTCTCATTAGAATTTTTAAAGCACTTGTATGCTAACGTCAACATTTGAGTGAAGTGTGGGTTTATTTCTATTGTTGTTTTATTGATTAGCAATAGTTTATTCCTGATTCTTACATATCCTCTGATGTTTTTATTGAATGTCTTGCACTGTGTACAAAATAGCTGGAAAGATTGGAGATGGTTGCATGTTTCTACTGGGGATGTGCACCCTCTCCTCTCTCCAGGAGCCTGTGGGAAGGCCCGGCCTACTGGCTTGCTCAAAGGTGGAGGCCAGTTGGGATCTTGCAGCTTCAACCTGACCCTGGCCACCTCTGGAGCCGGCCCTGTCTCTAACCCTAACTGAAGCCATCTTGAGCGGTGTCCTTCCCCTTCTCCCACAGAGTGTGGCAACCCGGGAGGTGGAGGTTGTAGTGAGCCAAGATCACGCCATTGCACTCCAACCTGCACGACAGAGCGAGACTCCAAAAAAAAAAAAAAAAAAAAAGAGAGCGAGAGAGAGAGAAACTGTGCCTCTTTTTTATAAAGAAGAGAAATAGTACATATTGCTGTCTGCTGTCTGAATTTCATTGGCACTAGTAGGATTTTGGGGAGCTGGCAAGCTCTGGTTGATGAGTGAATGAATGACAGCAGTGGGTGAACCGAGGCTTAGAGTTGCAGCAGGTGGTCTCAGTAGCCATCAGATAAAACTGATTTCAGGTTACCGCAGGCAGTTTCAGCAGCCAGGCCTCAGAGAAGTACATTCTTGGAGCAATGTTTTCTACCTTGAGTGCTGAATGGTCTCCCCACCCGGCACTCTAATTTAGCTGGGTGTGACAAGGATGACCCAATTAGTATGGTCAGCTTTCACACCGAATCCTCAGCTCAGACAGGTGTCCCTTTCTAGGCTTTGACTTTCCCCTTGAACCTCATCCCACACACCTGTTCCTCCCAGGCCACTGGCTTATGATGGAGACCAGTGGTGTGACTGTGGCAGGCTCCTTCTAGGGGCACTTTGTCTCCTGGGATCTGCCACACTAGGGGGATTCTACTTGGCCTTTTCTGACTCCCCAGGGTCCCTCCCACCATGGCACTTGGAGGCCCTTCCATGGGAAAACTGGCTTGATCTTTAGGGTACCTGGAGATTCTGGGCCACTTTGGTCCCCTGTAAGCCAAGACTGTGAGCCAAGCACTCTGGTTTGCATTCCCTACTGGAATGGCCTGTAGCCAGCCTGGCTTTCAGCTGGTGCCCAAACTGACAAATGTATCTGGAATGACAAAGGGTACCCTGGGAAGGGCTTGCCCTCTTTGGAATTTCGGTTTACGTTAGCCTTAGTGCTTCTATATCTGTCCAAGGGCCTTTCAAATGTGACTTTTAACTCTGTGGATTGATTTGCCCAGTTGTCACATTCTGAGTAGCCACAACCTACTGCATCCCATGTAGAAGTGGAAGTGACATGATTTTTCCCTGACTTTTTAAGCCTGTGTGTTTACATTGGCATCCAATCATTCCTATATGGGAATTCCTTGGGAGTCTAACTTGGGTTTTGTTTCTTCTGCCGTTGCTCCTGGGGGCTTAATCCCTTCTGTGCCTCTGGTTGTCTGTGGCACATTTGTATTTGTCATTAGTCAACCGGAGGCTGGGGGTCTGAGTGGAGGGTATGTCCCCCTCCAGTGATGGTTTCTGTTGGCTTCCCAGGATGAGGATGACTCATGGCCACTTGGAAGTGTTTTCTCTGTCTGGGGTTTGCGATCACACAGTCATATATGTTCTAACTCCAGCCTGACTGTTGAGAAAGTCTCTGGGTAAGGAATTCCCAGGAAACACACTGTTTTCATGCATCCTCTGGAAGATGAGGCCCAAAGTTGCCAGGGTCTCTGTTTGCTGATGATGACGATCCACATTTTCTAGCCCACTCTGCTTCTCTGACACTTTTGGTCTTGAGGATCCATGCTCTGTGAAGGAATCCAAGCTCTCATTTCCCACTCACCTTGGCCCTGGCTCTGTCTCCAGAACCTGTTCAACTACCAAATCCTAAAGCTCTGGGCTCTGGGTGTCAGCCTGTGCCCCAGGAAATCATACTGTTACTGTGGACTTTCCAGCTCGGTTTCTTCTAGTGTTCCATTGTAGCTCTTGGGTATTTTCCCATCTGCCCCAAGATCCAGCTGGAAATCAGTGAACACATCTAATGTGAGTTTTCCTGCGTGTGCTCTGGGCATTGACAGTGGAAGAGTGTTCAGAATGTGTGCTGTGCCCTCATGGAGGAAGACAGCCTCAGTGTACATGCTCTGCGGCAGTAGGTGCCCTCGAGCCCAGCTTTGGGAGCAAGTGTTGAATGAGTGAAGGAGGCATCCAGGGAGAGCAGGCAGGACAGAGTGGAGACAGGGCTGCTGGGTCTCAGGGGAATGGGCATGGGGTGGGTGGGAGATCCACCTAGGGAGGCTGACTGGCCAGGCGAGTCAGGAGCCCCTTTCGAGGGTGGACACTGACAGGCCCTCAGTCTTGGTCTCCTGCATCCAGAGGTACCAACCCATCTTTCTTCCCAAACTTGATGACCTAGGGCTAGGAACATTTTGAATCTCAGCCTTCCCCACTGGAGCTGGACTTAGTACACAGGGTGGGGCAAAGTGGGTACTGGATCCTGATCATCCCTATCCCTGGGTGTGGCTTCTTGCTGCACAGTCAGCTTCTGGTTCTGTGGCCCCAGCTGCTCCTGCGGTGGGGGGAGCTACACATTAGGCTCTGACCCCCTCCAGGTGGGGCCTCAGCATGAGGGGAGTCAGCAGCCATCAGCAACTGTGCCCAGGGAGTTGCCCCACTGAGCACTGAGGACTGACCTGCTCCGAATCAGGGAGATGGAGCTTCCCCCTTGAGTCAGGCTGCTGGAGGCAGGTAGGGGATGGAGACAGTGCATTTGCAGGAATAAGGGTGCAGTTGTGTCCCTGCGAGAAAATGTCTCAGTTGTGGCAACTGATTGGTGACCTGGGGGATGTTTCTGAGCCCACAGTGCTCGCATCAGGACTCAGGTATGAGGTGCCCCAGATCCTCCCCTTGCCAGTAATTAACTGATGGCTCGGTGATGCCCAGGGTGGAAGAAGACTAGATTTTGGGAGGGGAGTTCTCTCGTAATGCCACTGAGGATGCCTTCAAGTTGGGCTTCTGTCATGTTTTGTCCTCGCTTCCCACCTGTAGTCACCTCAGCCCTCATGTTGCTGAGTTGCATGTGAGAGCAGAAAGCGCGTCAATGGGCAGTATTTGAGAACATTTCATAAGTCGCTTTTGAGGTTCAGAATCAACCAGTAGATACAGAGAAATATTTTGAAGCATGGGGACCCTTAGGTGAGCTGCCACATGAAGCAGCCCCAGGACCTCCCTGGCTCGAGGAGTGACGGCAAGTTTGTCTGAGGTGAGGGCACAGGCCTGGCAAAGACTTGTGTGTGGGTCAGACCTGCCCGACCCCAGTGCCTTACCCAAGGAGCTGCTGGCCCAGTGGGGGAGGCATTCAGGTGGGCAGAGTCAGGGAGACTCATGAGACCATTGACGCCAGGGACATAGAGCTGGCCAAGGAGCCATGGCTCACTAACGTGTTGTCTGGGTCTTCTTACCTTCAGGTCCAGGCTCCTGCATGAAGTGATGCTCCACTTTGCCTTACTCCTAGCCGTGGGGCTCCCACTGGTGGCAGCCAATGTTACCGTTGGTGCTCAGTGTAAGTATCATTCCCTCTCACTGTCCCGGAGAGGACGAGAATTCACCTGGGGCTGCTGGGGGTAACTGGAATGATTGGCTGCAACGTGGAGCACGTCTCAGCCAGCTGGGGCCTACGTTTGCTGTGTAATCAGGGGTGGGCACTAGGGCAGTCCAGGAGTAGTCATGAGCAAGGAGAGGGTTAGGATGGAAGAGCAGCTGACCGGGGACCAAAGGGGAACCTTGATGTGGCCCTTCCCCATCAGGGCCAGGCAGGAGGGGTTGTGTCCAGGGAAATCCAGGAGGAATCTGGACCCCTGTGAGTATCCAGTCTTCCTTGGTGAGGTGGGCCAGGTCTGCAGAGCATAGCAATCCCGTATGTGACCACCAGTGGCGCTCCCTGGAGCCTGTGTTGGAGAGCAGGGAAAGCTCTCCTTGTGCCTGGCCTCCCTTCCAGGAGCTAGCCTGGGAGACACTCAGACTGCATAGAGAGCTGAGCTGCGCAGGCTAGAAGTCCTTGGAAGCAGAGGGGAAGGGCTGGCCATTGAGGGAGGGTAGAGTGAGCTGGTAATGGGTGGAAAAGGCGTGGTGGAGCAGAAGCCTGAAGCCTGCTTTCTCCCCTCTCAGGGACCTATAGTTTGAGATGCCATGACTGTGCGGTCATAAATGACTTCAACTGTCCCGACATTAGAACATGTCCGTATCATGTTAGGCGCTGTATGACAATCTCCATCCGTAAGTACCTTTTTGTCATTCTGACACATTGTAGATTAGTCTCCTACCTGGATAGTCTCTGGGGGCAGGGCCAGTCTGCTTTCTTCTCTGAACCCAGCTGTTTCCCCTTCCCTCATGTCTTCCCATCTTGAGTGCGTCTCCATAGGCCTTGGTCTCAGCCTCATGATAGGCCAGCATGCATCGTCTTGTAGAGCCAGGTACTCTGCAAAGTGGTACAATCTGTCCACACATCTGCAGTGTCTCCAGAGGGTAAGAGCATTGCCGGACCTCAGAGCCTCTACTGTCCCTGGTTGTGTGTGTTGACACCCCATGCTGCCTGGGCGAGTCCTCACTGGCCATTCAATTTCTGGTAGTCTAGAGAGTGCTTCCAGCTCGGCAGGTCAAAGCAGTGGATGGGCCATGGACTGCCCTCAGAGAAATGCCTACCACACACAGATGGGAAGGCCAAGCATGAGGTCAGGGCAGAGCCTGCACTTCCAGGATGCTCTTGCTTCTTCCTCAGAGCCCTTTGGCGCTCTGAGGAAGGTGCCCCCTCTCCCCAGGGCGCTAACCTGCAGAAGATGAAGATGTATGGCCAGAGGCCCAGTGACCAATGGAGCAAGCAGGGAGGGTGCAGCCAGTGTCCATCATGGTGTACAGGTGGAGGCCTTGCCTGGAGCCCTGCTCAGGGCCTTTCTTCTAGCCGTTTTGTCCCCAGTTTCTGTGGCTGTGCTTGCAACTTCACATGTCATTCTGTGTTCTAAGCTTTGCGCAAAAACAATCCCCTGATGACCACCTCGATGTGATTTGGCTTTGTTCCCACCCAGATCTCATCTTGAATTGTAACTCCCATAATCCCCACATGTCATGGGAAGGACCTAGTGGGAGGCAGTTGAATCATGCGAGTGGTTACCCTTATGCTGTTCTCATGATAGTAAGTGAGTTCTCACAAGATCTGATGGTTTTATAAAGGCCTTTTCCCCGGCACTTCTTCCTGCCGTCATATGAAGGACATGTTTGCTTCCCCTTCTGCCATGATTGTAAGTTTCCTGAGGCCTCCCCAGCCATGCGGAACTGTGAGTCAATTAAACCTCTTTCCTTTATAAATTGCCCAGTCTCAGCCAGTTCTTTATAGCAGTGTGAGAAAAGATTCATGCACATCTCTTCTTCAGACCAACTGATGATTTGGGACATGGGCAGGAGGCTGAGAATCTGGGCTTTGTCTCCAGGGTGGCCACTGCTGGGGACCTTGATGGCATGATTACTGCCTCTAAATGAGTCTGAAAACTATCTTTCCTATGAATCCCTCATGGGGTAATAGTTGGCAAAAAGAGGAACTTGAGTGAGATTTGCAAGGTGTGGGTGAAGCAGAGATCACTTTTCTGGAAGGTCACGATGGTTTTGTGCGGTAATGGACACTGGCAGACTCCGATCTGTCCTCCTTCATGTCCACCCCATCTTCTCTACTTCTGAGCCTTTGACTGAAAGCAATTCCTAAGACAACAGCAGGTATTTGGCCACTGGCCTGCCTAAATGATGGGTACTCCAATGGAGCAGTTTAAACATCTCTGCAAGAGCCTTACTTGAGAGGATAAAGGTACATGGCCTTTGATATTGCCATGCAAAGTTGGGCTGTTCCAGCCTGCCCCAGTGTAAGTGACCTAGCTCTGGACTGTTCCTCTGATCTTCAGCCTCACCTGACTGACTTCCTTTCTTGGCTTCCCCATGGTCATGGCAGCTGTAACACTTGTATTTAATAACTTAGACCTAGACTGTTTTAAGGGCTCCATCTTCCTGAATGAACCCTGATGGGTATTAGGACAAAGAAACTGGGAATGCTGGAATGCTGGGACATTTTTCCTTCAGGAGATTTGCTGATTTCTGGGGCTGTGCAGGATGGTAAGCGAAAGACCTCTACGGAAAGAAACGTAGGCAGTGTGCTGAGACAAGGGGCGTGGGTATGAGGCATATAGGAGCTCTGCACTATCTCTGCAACTTTTCTGAAAACCTAGAACTATTTTAAAAATAAAAGATTCATTTACACACACATTCCATAACCCCACCACCTTGTGGATTCAATAACAGAACTGCAATGTGGTTTACAATTTGAAACCCATCAGTTTAATTCACCATATTAACAAAGAAAAGGGCAGAGATTATTGTAGATGCTGAAATGCTTTGATAAAATCCAACACCCTTTCCAAACCTCTGAGGGAAATGTCTACCATCACCACTTCTATTCCCAATGGAACTGGAGTTCTTAGGTAGGTCAGTTAGCCAAGAGGAAGGATTAAGTCTCATGGAGAGCAGAAAGAAAGAATTTATACTGCTTACTATTCATCAGAGATAACAAACTTCAAATAACAAATATCTTTAGGAAAGATCCTGGATACGAGATAAGTATTCAAAAATCAGTTTACAAAATCACCTGTCTTTTTGTACATCAAGAAACAGATTGAAAATGAAATCCAAGGAATGCTGCTCTTTAAAGTATCACAAAATCAAGTACCACAAATCTAACTGGATTTGTGCAAGATTTCAACACTCAAACTGCAGAAACACCTATTGAAGACTTAAAGCACCATTAAAGACTTAAACACATGGAACTGCACGCTATACTTATGGACCATGAGACCCAACAGGGTAAGGATATCTTTTCTCCAATTAACCTACAAATCCAAAAGAATTTCAGTCAGAGTCTCAGCAGGGGTGTGTGTGTGTGTTTTGACAAGTTGGTGCCTAATGCTTTTTGAAAATATGAAGGACTAGGAAAGCCAAAGCAGTCTTGGGGAAAAAGAAAAAAGCTCGAGGACTTGTGCTTTGAACTATCAAGATTATTCATATAGTTTTCTTAATCAAAACAGTTTGGTGTTGGATCCTGTGGTCAGGATTGAAAAATACAACACTAGAAGAGAAATGGTTCAGAAAAAGCCACATACATCTGGTTTCTCGATCTCTGACAAAGTTGACTGTGCAGTGCAGTGGGTAAAGACACTTCTCTGCACTAAGTAGTGGTGGATATGTTAGATATTTGTACACAATATTTGCACCATACAAAAGAAGCAGTTTTAGGTGGTTTGTAGATCTCAGTGTAAATTTTAAACCAATAAAGTTTTTAGAGAAAAATGTAAAATGCTGTATTTGTGACTTTTAGGAATTAAGAATTTTAAAAATTGAGCAAAATAGTACTAGTCACATAAGAATGAAATTGACAGGTTGATTTACCTTTAACTTCAAAACTTCTGTTCCTAAGAAGATACCTGTGAAATAGTAAAACCGCAAGCCACAGATGAGGACAAAGCATTTCAGAACATGTATCTACTAAAATACTTGTATTCATAATATAATGAACTTCTTCCTATGAATTAATAAAAAACTGATCATCCAGTGGAATTTTAAACAAAAGGCTTAAAGGGAATTTACCAGAAAATGGTGTCTGAATATGTAACATATATAAGAAAAGTTGTTCAGTGTCATTCTTCTTGAAAGAAATGCAGCTTAAAACCACAACACGGTAACACCACAGGAAATGACTCAGTATCCTAAAATGATCATACCAAGTGTTGTCAGGGTTCTGAAGTGTGCACAATCCCTCAGACTATAGATAAATTCAACCCAGTGTAGAAAACCCTTCGACGTTGTCTGCTAAAGCTGCATATCAAACACTGAGACTCAGCGCTTCTAAATAGGTACATAGCTAATTTAATAAAAGCTTATGGAGGCTCACCTCAAGGCAAATACAACATAACAGTATTCATTGCAGCGTTGTTTGGAGTAAACAAAAACCAGAAACAATCTTAATGTCCATCAACAATAAATTGTGGTATGTTCATCAGTGTAATGCTATACAATTATGAGAATGAACAATAGACAACAGTGTGCAGCAATAGGGATAAATTTCATAAACACAGAATGGAGCAAAAGAAGCCATCCACAAAATCAGACATAATGTATAATTTCCTTTCATAAAGTTCAAAACCAAACAGAGCTAACCTATAGGTTTAGAAGCCCATACATTTCCTATCTTTGGCCTGGGCTGCTTACAGTAGTGTCTGTGTGGAGGAGCAGAGTGAAGAGTCATGGGGCTGTCGTGCAGCTCTGTGTCTGGTGCTGCATGCTGAGTACTGGCTGTGGGCACTTAGGGAAAATCCACTGAGTTGTGGACTTATAGTCAGGCACATTTCTGTAGAATGTTGAACTCCAATAAACTTTTTAAGTGGAAAATAACAGAAAACAAGTGACTGGTTCGTATTCATCAGTTGTTTCTGGTGTTATAGAGGAGACAAGACCCAGATCCATGAATAGATAAATCAATTATGGTAAGTTCCAGAATAAAGTATTTGTGTAAACACTGGATAGACTTCAAGGGGAATGGAAGTAGTGATAAGGACCAAGGTATTTAACCCAGGGATTCTTGAAGGAGGTGTTAGGTGGAGCTTTGATCAGGTAGCATTGGTCAGCTGAGGCCACTGGACAAGCCCTGTAGTGAAGATTATTGATCACATTAGTCATGATCACATTAGTTGCTATCGATAACCTTCACCAGAGGGGTTGTCCATTGGATAACATGTACCTAGTTGGAATGCTGCATCAAGTCTGTGCTGGGGAGGAGGTTGGCACCAAGGGCTCACGAGACTGAAACACCAGGCTGAGGGTCCCAGGAAGGAGTTTACCCTAGAAGGGTCTTGGCCAACTGCAGAAAATCTGGATAATGCTACATTAATATGGACACCTCTGTTAAAGGTCCGCGTGATCTCTGGACCATAAGTGAAACATGACTTCTGGTCTGCATTTGATTTCTGGAGCTCTAGAATTCTTACCACAAAAAATGAACAGGACATTTCATTGTGCGTAGCTACATGACAAGGTACCATGATATTATTTTGGGAGGGCCAGAGGCCTAAAGATGGCAGCTTAGATAGAAAACTGTCTCCAGAAGTAGTTGTTCTTGGAGTGATGAGACCCGTTAGTGTACTTGGATATTCTCTCTCAGTCAAGTATTCTAAACAATGTTGTCACAGCTGGGAGTATAGAATGTGTACATGGAGCTAATTATGGTTGAATGTGAGGTGTATGTGCTTCAATATTTACAAGCAGAAAATGTGAAATCAGTTATTTTCATTGCTGCTGTTTTTTTTCAGGCATAAACCCTCGTGAGCTACTTGTTTATAAGAACTGTACATACAACTGCACGTTTCTATATGCAGCTCACCAGCCTCCTGAAGCCCCAAGAAAAATCTTCAAAACTAATAGCTTCTACTGGGTTCGTTGTTGTAATACCATGGTTTGCAATGCAGGAGGACCTACTAATCTTGAAAGGGACATGTTACCCGATGAAGTAATTGAAGAGGAGCTTCCAGAAGGAACTGTGAGGCTGGGGGAGTCAAAACTGTTCCTGAGCTTTGCCTCTATCATAGTCAGCAATATATTGCCATGAGGCCCCCTCCTTGGAGGGTCTGACCATCTTCACCCATTCCACAGAGAAATGTTGCTTTCCATTATTCCCTTGTAAGCCAGAGACCCTTATCCACTGCTCTTCTAGGTGGCCCATTTATGGTTTGTTGTAAGAGAAAAATAAAAAAAAATTATTGTTTAGTGAAGATGTTCATGAGCATTTGTTTGCCGGCATGTACTTGAGCACTCATAGTGGAGTCTCCATTCATATCTGTTCTTCCTTCCCTCGCTCTGTATTCAGGAATTACTCTGTGGTGTTATTATAGTATCAGTTGCTGTAGCTATTATTGATTTTGGTAGTTTCGTCTTTGCGCTTCATACTAAAGTTATGAGTGGGTTGCACGCTGCAATTATAGCCTTGCAATATTTTGGTTTGTCTGTGTACTTAATTTTACCCTGGGTTTTATACTTTCAGATATTTTCTTTTTATACGTGAGTGTTTTTTTCTTTCCGTTTGAAGAGCTCCCTTTAGCATTTCTTGTAAGACAGATGTGGTGGTGGTGGTGAATTCTCTCAGCTTTTGTTTGTTTGGGAGAGACTTTATTTCTCCTTCATATTTGAAGTACAGTTTTGCTGGATACATTATTCTTGGATGACAGTTGAGGATTTTTTTTCTGTTTAACACTTTCAAAATGTCATACCACTCACTCCTGGTCTGTAGAGTTTCCTTTAAAAATTCTGTTGCCAGATGAACTGGAGCTCCTTTATGTGTCTGCCTATTTTCTCTTGCCACTTTTAGGGTCCTGTCTTTGTCCTTGACCTTTGAGAGTTGGATTACTGTATGTGTCAGGGTAGTCCTCTTTGGGTCAGATCTCTTTGGTATTTTCTAACTTTCCTGTACCTGAATATTTATCTCTTCCTCAAGTTTTGGAAATTTTTCTGTTATTATTTTTTGATCAGCTTCCTACCCCTGGTGCTTGCTTAACTCTCTCTTGAACACCAATAATTCTTAGATTTGGTCTTTTGAGGTAATTTTCTGTATCTTATAGGTTATCTTATAGGTTATCTTCATTCCTTTTCATTCTTCTCTCTTTTTTCTCCTTTGTATACTTTCAAATAGCTGTCTTCAGGCTCGCTGATTCTTACCTCTGCTTCATTTATTTTGCTGTTGAGAGCCTGTAATGAATTTTTCAGTTCAGCAAATATATCTCTCAGTTCCAAGGTTTCTGTTTGATTTTTTAGATTATTTCAATGTCTTTGTTAATTATTTCTCATAAATTTCTTAATTGCTTTTCTTTGTTATCTTGGAGATCACTGAGTTTCCTTAAAACTGCTATTTTGAATTCTTGGTCAGATAATTCACATATTGCTGTCTCTTTAGGATCAGTTACTGGTTCCTTGCCTTGTTCAGTTGGGGAGGTCATGGCTCCCTGTTTGCTGTTGTTTCTTGTGAATGTATGTTTATGTCCTTGCACAGAAGAATTATGTATTTATTTCAGACTTCTCTGTCTGGCTTCTTTTTGTTTCTTTGTTTTTTTTTGTTTGTGTGTGTCTGTGTGTGTGTGTGTGTCTGTGTGTGTGTGTGTATGTGCTTAAAGATAGGGTCTCACTCTGTCACCCAGGCTGGAATGTAGTGGTGATCATGGCTCACTGCAGCTCCACCTTCCAGGCTCAGGTGATCCTCCTACCTCAGTCTCCTGAGTAGTTCAGTCCAGCTAATTTTTGTATTTTTTTGTAGAGATGAGGTTTTGCCGTGTTGCCCAAGCTGCTTTCAAACTCCTGGGCTCAAGCGATCTTCCCACTTTGACCTCCCAAAGTGCTGGGATTATAGGTGTGAGCCACCACACCTAACCTTTTTACTGGATATGTTTTATTAGAGATCTTTGTAATTTATCTGTTTCTTTTCTTTTGCTTTTTTCCTGCTAGGTTGCTGCCTCCTTTTCTGCACTAGGTGGCAACTTAAGCCCAACTTTGCCTTGGTTCTAGGCAACAGTAGAGTGCTGCCAGTCCCAAAGAGAGAGGCCCCAATGGGATATCCTGGTCATGTGGGAAGGCTGACCAGGGCTGCATGCCTGGGAGCCTGTGGGACTTACCTCCTACAACGTAACACTGTGAACAGTCACTCTGATTTGGTGTCTCCTTTGGCTGAGTTACACAGCAGAGTTTTCAAGGGTGGGATGGGAGTCCCACTTCCCCTTTTGTCTCTGACTTTCCTCAGAGATATTTTTCCCTTCAGGCACTCCTGATGATACCCCTGGGTTGAAGCAGGGGCAGGTCTCCTGCCAGGAAACCCAACATGAGAAGGAAGCTGGTTGTCTGCCTCCATGTCACTTTGTCCAGTGTAGAAATTGGGAGTCAGGGAGAAATGTTCTGCACATTTGGTGCTGAGCAGACTGGGGAGAGGGGCATTGTGGGCATGTAAATCCCGTTTTCTTACATCTGGTCTAGGAGTTTTTTTTACTTTTCTGTGGCCCCAGGAACTCTCGCATCCTCATGTTTGAGTTCTGGGATATTGCTGGTGATAATCTCAGTGCTGTGTATTTGGTTTTGGTTTTCTTTGAGATGGGAGGGAAGTCAGCTTGCTTGTACACTGCCGTCATGGAAACCTGGACTTGTGTTCTCTTAGGTATATTCCTAGTAGTGGAATTGTTGGGTTCTATGGTAACTCTCTATGCAATTATTTAAGAGACTGAGACTGTTTTCCAGAGTGGCTGCACCATTTTACAGCCCCACCAGCCATGTATGAGGGTTCTAGCACTTGTTATTCTCTGATGTTTTTGATTTTAGTCTTTCTAGTAGATGTGAAGTGCCGTCTCATCGTGGTTTTGATTTGCATTTCCCATATGACTGGTGACATTGAGTATCTTTGCCTGTGTTTTTTGGCCATTTGTTTATCTTCCTTGATTGTAAGAGAATTTTATATACTCATGATACAAATCCCTCGTCATATAGATGAGTGGCAAATACTGTCTCCCATTCTGTGGGTTGTTCTTTCACTTTTGAGAGTGTCCTTTGAAGCACACGCTTTCAATTTTGGTGAAGTCAAAACTATCTATTTTTTCTTTTGTTGCTAATATTCTTGGTGCCATGACCTTTGCCAAACCCAAGGTCAGTAAGGATTACCTCTATGTTTCCTTATAAGACTGTTATTTTTTGCTCTTATGATTAGATCTTTGATCAATTTCAGATTAATTTTCATATGTGGTCTGAGGTAAGGACCCAACTTCATTCTTTTCCACATAGTTATAAAGTTTCAGTACCATTTGTTTGAAAGATTATTCTGACCCCAATGGATGGTCTTGGCACCTTTGTAAAAAAGTCAGGTGACAGGGGTGGTGCATTCCAAGATGGCCGAATAGAAACAGCTCCGGTCTGCAGCTCCCAGGGTGATCGATGCAGAATATGGGTGATTTCTGCATTTCCAACTGAGGTACCTGGTTCACCTCACTGGGACTGATCGGACAGTGGGTGCAGCCCACGGAGGTGAGCCGAAGCAGGACGGGGCGTCACCTCACCTGGGAAGCACAAGAGGTCGGGGGATTTCCCTTTCCTAGCCAAGGGAAGCTGTGACAGACTGTACCTGGAAAATCGGGACACTGCCACCTAAACAATGAGCTTTTCCAACAGTCTTATCAAATGGCAGGAGATTATATCCGGTGCCTGGCTCAGCAAGCCCCATGCCCTCAGAGCCTTGCTCACTGCTAGTTCAAGATTGAACTGTGAGGCAGCAAACTTGTCTGGGGGAGGGGCGTCTGCCATTGCTGAGGCTTGAGTAGGTAAACAAAGTGGCCAGGAAGCTCGAACTGGGTGGAGCCCACTGTAGCTCAATGAGGCCCACCTGCTTCTGTAGATTCCACCTCTGGGGGCAAGGCATAGCGAACAAAAGACAGCAGAAACTTCTGCAGACTTAAAAGTCCCTGTCTGACAGCTCTGAAGAGAGCAGTGGTTCTCCCAGCATGGTGTTTAAGCTCTGAGAACGGACAGACTGCCTCCTCAAGTGGGTCCCTGACCCCCGTGTAGCCTAACTTGGAGACACCTCCCAGTAGGGGCCAACTGACACCTCATACAGCCGGGTGCCCCTCTGAGATGAAGCTTCCAGAGGAAGGATCAGGCAGCAATATTTGCTGTTCCACAGCCACTACTGGTGATACCCAGGCACACAGGGTCTGGAGTGGACCTTCAGCAAACTCTGACAGACCTGCAGCTGAGGGACCTGACTATTAGAAGGGAAACTAACAAACAGAAAGGAATAGCATCAGCATCAACAAAAAAGGACATCCACACCAAAACCCCATCTGTAGGTCACCATCATCAAAGACCAAAGGTAGATAAAACCACAAAGATGGGGAGAAACCAGAGCAGAAAAGCTGAAAATTCTAAAAACCAGAGCTCCCCTTCTCCTCCAAAGGACTGCAGCGCCTCGCCAGCAATGGAACAAAGCTGGACGGAGAATGACTTTCATGAGTTGGCAGAAGTAGGCTTCAGAAAGTCAGTAATAAACTTCTCCGAGCTAAAGGAGGATGTTCGAACTCATTGCAAGGAAACTAAAAACCTTGAAAAAAGATTAGATGGATGGCTAACTGGAATAAACAGTGTAGAGAAGACTTTAAATGACCTGATGGAGCTGAAAGCCATGGCACGAGAACTACGTGATGCATGCACAAGCTTCAGTAGCCAATTCGATCAAGTGGAAGAAAGGATATCAGTGACTGAAGATCAAATTAATGAAATGAAGTGAGAAAAGAAGTTTAGAGTAAAAAGAAACAAGGCCTCCAAGAAATACAGGACTATGTGAAAAGACCAAATCTGTGATTGATTGGTGTACCTGAAAGTGACAGGGAGAATGGAACCAAGCTGGAAAACATGCTTCAGGATATTATCCAGGAGAACTTCCCCAACCTAGCAAGGCAGGCCAACATTCAAATTCAGGAAATACAGAGAACACCACAAAGATACTCCTCGAGAAGAGCAACCCCAAGATACATAATTGTCACATTCACCAAGGTTGAAATGAAGGAAAAAATGTTAAGGGAAGCCAGAGAGAAAGGTCGTGTTACCCACAAAGGGAAGCTCATCAGACTAACAGTGAATCTCTCAGCAGAAACTCTGTAAGCCAGAAGAGAGTGGGGGCCAGTATTCAACATTCTTAAAGAAAATAATTTTCAACCCAGAATTTCATATCCAGCCAAACTAAACTTCGTAAGTGAAGGAGAAATAAAATCCTTTACAGACAAGCAAATGCTGAGAGATTTTGTCACCACTAGGCCTCCCCTACAAGAACTCCTGAAGGAAGTACTAAACATGGAAAGGAACAACCAGTACCAACCACTGCAAAAACATGCCAAATTGTAAAGACCATTGAAGCTAGGAAGAAACTGCGTCAACTAATGGGCAAAATAACCAGCTAGTATCATAATGACATAATCAAATTCATACATAACAATATTAACCTTAAATGTAAATGGACTAAATGCCCCAATTAAAAGACCCAGACTGGCAAATTGGATAAAGAGTCAAGACCATCAGTGTGCTGTATTCAGGAGACCCATCTCATGTGCAGAGACACACATAGGCTCAAAATTAAGGGGTGGAGGAAGATCTACCAAGTAAATGGAAAGAAAAAAAAAAAAAAAAGCAGGGGTTGCAATCCTAGTCTCTGATAAAATAGACTTCAAACCAACAAAGATCAAAAGAGACAAAGAAGGCCATTACATAATGGTAAAGGGATCAATTCAACAAGAAGAGCTAACTATGCTAAATATATATGCACCCAATACAGGAGCACCCAGATTCATAAAGCAAGTCCTTAGAGACCTAAAATGAGACTTAGACTCCCACACAATAATAATGGGAGACTTTAACACCCCACTGTCAACATTAGACAGATCAACGAGACAGAAGGTTAACAAGGATATCCAGGACTTGAACTCAGCTCTGCACAAGCAGACCTAATAGACATCTACAAAACTCTCCACACCAAATCAACAGAATATACATTCTTCTCAGCACCACATCACACTTATTCCAAAATTGACCACATAGTTGGAGGTAAAGCACTCCTCAGCAAATGTAAAAGAACAGAAATCACAACAAACTGTCTCTCAGACAACAGTGCAATCAAGTTAGAACCCAGGATTAAGAAACTCACTCAAAACTGCACAACTACATGGAAACTGAACAACCTGCTCCTTAATGACTACTGAATAAATAACAAAATGAAGGCAGAAATAAAGATATTCTTTGAAGCCAATGAGAACAAAGACACAGTGTACTAGGATCTCTGGGACACATTTAAAGCAGTGTGTAGAGGGAAATTTGTAGCACTGAATGCCCACAAGAGAAAGCAGGAAAGATCTAAAGTTGATATCCTAACATCACAATTAAAAGAACTAGAGAAGCAAGAGCAAACAAATTCAAAAGCTAGCAGAAGGCAAGAAATAACTAAGATCAGAGCAGAACTGAAGGAGATAGAGACACACACACATAAAAAAAACCCTTCAAAAAATCAATGAATCCAGGAGCTACTTTTTTGAAAAGATCAACAAAATGGATAGATTGCTAGCAAGACTAATAAAGAAGAAAATAGAGAAGAATAAAAGAGACGCAATAAAAAATGATAAAGGGGATATCACCACCAGTCCCACAGAAATACAAACTACCATCAGAGAATATTATAAACACTTCTATGCAAATAAACTAGAAAATCTAGAAGAAATGGATAAATTCCTGGACACATAACACCCTCACAAGACTAAACCAGGAAGAAGTTGAGTCGCTGAATAGACCAATAACAGGCTCTGAAATCGAAGCAATAATTAATAGCCTACCAACCAAAAATAGTCCAGGACCAGATGGATTCACAGCCGAATTCTACCAGAGGTACAAAGAAAAGCTGGTACCATTCCTTCTGAAACTATTCCAATCAATAGAAAAAGAGGGAATCCTCCCTAACTCATTTTATGAGGCCAGCATCATCCTGATATCAAAGCCTGGTAGGGACACAACAAAAAAAAGGGAATATTTAGACCAATTTCCCTGATGAACATCGATGTGAAAATCCTCAGTAAAATATTGGCAAACCGAGTCCAGCAGCACATCAAAAAGCTTATCCACTAAGATCAAGTTGTCTTCATCCCTAGGATGCAAGGCTGGTTCAACATACACAAATCAATAAATGTAATCCATCACATAAACAGAACCAAAGACAAAAACCACATGATTATCTCAATAGATGCAGAAAAGGTCTTTGACAAAATTCAACAGCTCTTTTTGCTAAAAACTCTGAATAAACTAGGTATTAATGGAACGTATCTCAAAATAAGAGCTATTTATGACAAACCCACAACTAGTATCATACTGAAAGGTCAAAAACTGGAAGCATTCTGTTTGTAAACTGGCATAAGACAGGGATACCCTCTCTTACCACTCCTATTTAACATAGTGTTGGAAGTTCTGGCCAGGGCAATCAGGCAATAGAAAGAAATAAAGGGTATTCAGTTAGGAAAAGAGGAAGTCAAATTGTCCCTGTTTGCAGATGACATGATTGTATATTTAGAAAACCCCACTGCATCAGCCCAAAATCTCCTTAAGCTGATAAGCAACTTCAGCAAAGTCTCAGGATACAAAATCAATGCGCGAAAATCACAAGCATTCTTATACACCAATAACAGACAAACAGAGAGCCAAATCATGAGTGAACTCCCATTCACAATTGCTTCAAAGAGAATAAAATACCTAGGAATCCAACTTACAAGGGAGATGAAGGACCTCTTCAAGGAGAACTGCAAAACACTGTTTAATGAAATAAAAGAGGATACAAACAAATGGAAGAACATTCCATGCTCATGGATAGGAAGAATCAATATCGTGAAAATGTCCATACGGCCCAAGATAATTTATAGATTCAATGCCATCCCCATCAAGCTACCAATGACTTTCTTCACAGAATTGGAAAAAACTACTTTAAAGTTCATATGGAACCAAAAAAGAGCCCGCATTGCCAAGACAATCCTAAGCCAAAAGAACAAAGCTGGAGGCATCACGCTACCTGACTTCAAACTGTACTACAAGGCTACAGTAACCAAAACAGCATGGTACTGGTACCAAAAGAGAGATATAGACCAATGGAACAGAACAGAGCCCTCAGAAATAATACCACACATCTACAGCCATCTGATCTTTAACAAACCTGACAAAAACAAGAAATGGGGAAAGGATTCCCTGTTTAATAAATGGTGCTGGGAAAACTGGCTAGCCATATGTAGAAAACTGAAACTGGATCCCTTCCTTACACCTTATACAAAAATTAATTCAAGATGGATGAAAGACTTAAATGTTAGACCTAAAACCATAAAAACCCTAGAAGAAAACCGAGGCAATACCATTCAGTACATAGGCATGGGCAAGGACTTAATGACTAAAACACCAAAAGCAAAGGCAACAAAAGCCGGAATAGACAAATAGGATCTAATTAAACTAAAGAGCTTCTGCATAGCAAAAGAAACTACCATCAGAGTGAACAGGCAACCTACAGAATGGGAGAAAATTTTTGCAATCTACCCATCTGACAAAGGGCTAATATCCAGAATCTACAAAGAAGTTAAATTTACAAAAAAAAAAAAATCAAACAATCACATCAGAAAGTGGGCAAAGGATATGAACAGACACTTCTCAAAAGAAGACATTTATGCAGCCAAAAGACACATGAAAAAATGCTCATCATCTCTGGTCATCAGAGAAATGCAAATCAAAACCACAATGAGATACCATCTCACACCAGTTAGAATGGTGATCATTAAAAAGTTAGGAAACAACAGGTGCTGGAGAGGATGTGGAGAAATAGGACACTTTTACATTGTTGGTGGGACTGTAAACTAGTTCAACCATTGTGGAAGATAAGTGTGGCGATTCCTCAAGAATCTAGAACTAGAAATACCATTTGACTCAGCCATCCCATTATTGGGTATATACCCAAAGGGTTATAAATCCTGCTGCTATAAAGATTCATGCACACGTATGTTTATTGCGGCACTATTCACAATAGCAAAGACTTGGAACCAACCCAAATGTCCATCAATGATAGACTAGATTAAGAAAATGTGGCACATATACACCATGGAATACTATGCAGCCATAAAAAAGGATGAGCTCATGTCCTTTGTAGTGGCATGGATGAAGCTGGAAGTCATCATTCTGAGCAAACTATCGCAAGGACAGAAAACCAAATACTGCATGTTCTCACTCATAGGTGGGAACTGAGCAATGAGAACCCTTGGACACAAGGCGGGGAACATCACACACCGGGGCCTGTCATGGGGTGAGGGGCTGGGAGAGGGATAGCATTAGGAGAAATACCTAATGTAAATGACGAATTAATGGGTACAGTAAACAAACATGGCACATGTATACATATGTAACAAACCTGCACGTTGTGCACATGTACCCTAGAGCTCAAAGTACAATTTAAAAAAAGTCAGGTGACCATAGATGTATGGTTTTATTTCTGGACTCACAATTGTGTTCTATTGATCTATATATCTGTCCTTGTGCCAGTATTTCACTGTTTTGATTATTACTGCTTTGTAGTAAATTTTTAAATTGGGAAGTGTGAGTCTTTCTACTTCATTCTTTTTCAAAACTATTTTGGCATATGTGGGTCTCTTGCAATTCCATACGAATTTTATAATCAGCTTACCAATTTCTACAAAGAAGAGATTCTTTGGGGATTGTTTGAGACTGTGATAGGGATTGCACTGGATCTGTGGATTGATGTGAGGAGCATTGTCATCTCAGCAACATCATGCCTTCTGACCATGAACATGGATGGGATGCTTTTTCAGTTATTTAGATCTTCAGTTTTCTTCAACAATGTTCTGTAGTTTTCAGAGCGTAAGTGTTGAACTTCTTTTGTTAAATGCGTTCCTAAGTATTCTATTCCTTTTGATGATATTGAAAATGGAATTATTTTCTTAATTCCTTTTTCAGATTCTTCATTACAAGTAGAGAAAATACAAATGATTTTTGCATATTGAGCTTGTATCCTGAAATCTTGCTGAACTACTTTTGTTGGAAATAGTACTGTTTTTACTGGGCTTCTTAGGATATTCTATATAAAAGATCATGTGAAGTTTGAAGAGAGGCAGTTTTACTTTTTCTTTTTCCATCTGGCTGATCTCTGTTTATTTTTATTGCTGACTTGTTCTGGTTAGAACCTCTAACACAGTGTCGAATAGCAGTGGTGAGCAGATGTCCTTGCTCCTGATCTAACTTAGGAGGAAAGCAGTTAGCTTTTACAATTAAGGGGGAAGTTAGCTGGGAGGTTTTCATAAATGTATTTTATGAGGTTGAAGAAGCTCCTTTCTATTTGTAGTTTGTTTAGTATTTTAAAATGAAATTGGTGGTAGATTTTTCAGACGCACTTTCTGCATCTATTGAGATGAGGACGTGATTTTTGTTTCTTTATTCTGCTGATACGGTTTATTGCAATCATTAATTTTGAAGGTTAAACCAACTTTTCTTCCTGGAATAAATCTCACTTGTCCATGGTGTATACTTCTGTTTATATATTGCTGGATTCCGTTCACTAGTGTTTTACTAAGGGTCTTTGAAGGAAGCTGATGGCGGGGTGGGGTCTGTGTAGGCCCAGAGAATTTGCCAGGGCAGAGGAGATGGGGCTGGGACAATGCAAGGCGCCAGAAGAGGACTCCCACTTTCTCCACCATCCTCAAGGTATGAACACACAGGAGGGATATTCCTGCAGACTCCCCCGAGGAGTGGCGTTTGCATTCCCCACATTCTGTGCTCCGTCCGTGTCTCCCCGCTCATTGCCCTGCCCTGCCTGGCAGCCACTCCACCTTGCTGGCCCTGGCTTGGTTTCTCTCAAGGAAGGTTTGCTTGCTGACAAAGTGTCCTCCTAGCCGTATTGACACACACCACCTCATGTGCCTCCATGAGATGCACCTCTGTGAATTTTGACCTTCTTCTACTCCACACCACTGCCTCTGGGCAGCTCCCACAGTCCTGGCTCCTTGCAGATGTGGCAGGAAGTTTTCAGATCCCCCCTGCATTTGATTTTTCCTTTGCGTGTCTGCTCTGAGCCCTGCTGGATCTCCCTCTTGGTCCTCACAGACACTGACGAGCTGGCAAGCACCCTCTTGTCTGCAGTGCCCCACAGTGGAGGTGGGGGAGGCCACGCCCACTGATCAGCACTGCTGGGACCAAGTCTGTTGGAGCAACCAGGTTGTCCACACGTCGCTGTGCCACACCACTGATCTGGGGCCTCCAGACTTGGCATCCTGCTGCCTTTTCCTAGACCCTATCTTTGAGACGTCACAAACACTCCACCCAACCCAAGCCCTGCCACACAGGCAGTAAGTCCCACCTCCTCCACGTTCACAGAGACCAACCTTCCCACCTCCCCAGCACAGGCACCCACACCCAATGTTCTCTCTCTGGCCTTTGCTGCTTCTGTAAGCGGTTCACTGAATGCATGTGAACCACGTGGGACACAGTCTCCCGACATTCCCTCTTTCCCTTCAAGGCTGCACCGTGAGTCCCTGCACTGTTGATCACCCTCATCTTCATGTGAGCCTGAAAGAATTCATTTCCACAGTGGCGAAAACTCACCTCGCGTGTGCATGGACCATGTGGGCAAAAACGTTCTCCAGTCAACAGGCATTTTGGTTGCTGTTTCCTCCATTTTCGGTTTCTTCCTTTTGCTGCTTTGTATGGGTTTTTGGTCTCAGTCTGTCACCCAGGCTGGAGTGCAGTGGTGATCACAGCTCACTGCAGCCTCGAACTCCTGGGCTCAAGCGTTTCTCTCGCCTTGGCCTCCCGAGTAGCTGGGACTATAGGTGCCACCACCGCGTCTGGCTAATTTTTAATTTTTGGTAACGATGGGGCCTTGTTTTGTTGCCCAGACTGGTCTGGAACGCTTGCCTTCAAGTGATCTTCTGCCTCAGCCTCCCAAATGGCAGGGATTACAGGTGTGAGCCGCCGCGCCCACCCGTTGCTCTGTTTGTGTTGCGTTTTTCTGTTTGTGTTAGTGACACCGCTGTTACTAATGCCAAGGCCCTAGGAGTAAAATTGGTGCAGTAAAGGAGATATTATGTGCAAGGCTACAGACGAGGGACTGCTGCTTTCTGCACCAGCCCTAACACTCACGGTCCTCTTGGCTGGGATCAGGAGACACAGCTGCAGGTGGACAGCCCCGCTGCTCCAGCGACTGCTGGGCACACAGGCTTCTGGCCAAGGGCTACTGGAACTTAGCCCAGGGCAAGCGGATGGAGCATGCTGGCTCAGGGCTGAGGTTTGAGTTGCTTCTCAGAGCTCGAGAGGAACCTGAGAACTTTTCAAACTATCATGGGGTGCAGGCTTGGACACTGGGTTTGGGGCCAGAAAGGATTGTAATGAGCAGGACCCACAGACCCAGGAGAGGTGGACAGTTCTGCTGCAGGCCTGAGGGCTGGCCCAGCCTGGTTCACAGGAGACCCTGAAAGCGGGGGCCTGGTCTGTCCCCAGAGAGGGAGCCCCTCTTCCTCCACAGTGCACCTTGGAGGCGTCCAGCCTATTCGAGGACAGTTGCTCTGACCTTGCCCCATGACTGCAGCCCCGGGATCTCCAGGCAGCCCTGGCACCCCCCCATCCGGGGAAGGACATCAGGGTGGGGGCTCCTGCACCGCCAGGGTGCCCTCTGCCTGCCCGCCCCTCTCTGCTGCCTCTGGGGCTTGGCTGGGCCCTCACCCTACAGCTGAGTTAGAGGAAATGTCCCAGGTCAGCCCTATTGAACCATTTCCTCTCCAGGAGGCAGACTCCAGCGGGGTGCGACCAGACCTATGGGCAGAGAGAGGGCCCCGGAGGCGAGGTGGGCAGGGGCCCTTGGGACCTGCACCTCTTCCCTGTGTCACACGGCGACATGACCGAGGCCTTGCAGGAAGTGAGTTACGGGATTTGCTTCCAGGTTTCAAGGTCAGGGCATGTGGGAAGCCGCAGAGTCTAGAGCAAGTCCAGGGTGCTTGTTCTGGCACCTCCATGCCTCAGCTGTACCCACAGTTCCCTCTGGATGGGAGGGGCCTTCTGGGGTCCTCTGGGGCCCCAGCCTCCTTGTGGGTGGGCTGAGGAGGGACGGGAAACACTGGTTCATGGCCACAGGCCCAGAAACTCCCAGAACAGATGAGAACAGACCCAGCCGATGGGAGAGGGGAGGGTGCACACAGGCAGGGTCGGGCAGGAGGACTGTCCAGCGTGCCCGGGCAGATTGCACCACCACACCAAGGACGTGCTGGGAAGTCCAATGGCATCAGCCTGCTCAAGGCCAGCTCTGACACGACAGCGGGAGGCGCACGGGGACACACAGCACATCACAGCTGCTGAGGGGCCGAGGCCTTTGAGATTCCTGAGGAAGAATGGGGAGTGGGAAACTGATTAAAGTAAAATGAAAAATAACAAATAGATCTTTGCCCTCCCCTGTGAAAACCCTCCCAGCACCTCACCTAGCTCCCCGCAGCCCCCAGCCCAGGCCTCATGCCCCCTTGCTGCCCACTCCTGGCCAGACCTGCCCTCCTGTGTCCCGGGCTGGAAACCCCTTCCCCCAACTACACTTCGGCTGCCCCCGGCTTCCCCTTCAGCTTCATCTCCAGTCAATTCCCCACTCAGCCTTGCGGTGCCCACCGTGGCCCCTCCTGCAGTTGGAAGGACTTGACTTGGTGTTAAAAACATAATCAGAAGGCAGAGGCCACAGCCTACACGTTCCCCAAGCAGCCACTGATAGGCACCCGCTAAAACTCAAGCTGTCTTCATGTCCTCACACCCTGGCTCCAGACACCAGCAAAATGCACAAGGGGACCTCTGGACGTCCCTGTGAGCACGACCCAGAGAAAAGGAGCCAACCAGCGAACCCCCAGTTAGCCTGCAAGCTCTGCAGCCCTGACGAGAATGCTGAGGGGCGACTGCCTGTGACGGGACAGACGCTGCACTTGCTCCTCTCTGGTTTCCGGGCCACACGGTGGCTGCGGCCAGGTGGCATCGCCCACTCGGCTGGAAGTCTCCCACTGTGGTCGGCCCTTTCTGCCTGTGGGATGGTGCAAGTTGAAAGGTTTCCTAACTCGGTCCCACTTCATCGGACACAGGCGAGACGATGAGGTCCACGCAGACACTGTCTTGCTTGTGAGAGCTTTGCCTGGGAACTCTGCAGTGCTGTGCGGGGTGGGACGCACACCCTCCCCGGGCCTGTGGAGTTCTGGGGACGCGTGGCGGTGTGAGCAGTGAGAATGAAAGGCCCCTTCCTCTAGGCTGGCCCCAGGCCACAGCTACCACAGGGCAGTCCAGCCTCACTCTGGCCTTGGCTGGTGTGGCTGTGAGGGCTCTGACCTGCCTCAGGGTGCCCCAGGGCACCATTTCCAGGGCATCAGGAACCCTGTTGTCCTCCCCCATGGCCAGGTGCCACCCCCCTAGACTTGGAGTGAATGCCTTTCCAAGGGAGGGTGGACAGGCAGTGCCGGGTCCCACTGATCTGTCCTCCCAAGGGAAGGCGGGGGCCCTGCCGGACAGCATCAGCGAGGGGGACGGGCAGCTTCAGGCCTGGCAGGGGAAGCGACCAGGCGTGTTCCCCTACCCAACTCAACTCAGTCATCATAGGCTCTCATGGCTCTATGAATCTGAACTACAGACAACACGTTTTAGGACGGAAAAGGGGGGTGTGAGCCGCTGTCACAGGGCCCCTGCCTGGACGAGGACAGACGCAGGCAAGCGCTGCTCACCTTCCAGCCTGGGTGTGGCTCCCAGCACCCGGCCTCTCGTGGTCTCCTGGGTATTCCCTGCTCCTTAGCTGGACCAGTGAGGTCAGCCCAGACCCGGCCTCGGACATGTTTTCATCTCCTTCTGCGCCACCTTTTGCCCTTGGGGACTCACCGAATTGCCCCGAGAAGACTGAGCCCCTCACTGGGAGGGGCCCATGTGGGCTCTTGTTCCTGCTCCATGCACCCAGCATAGGGCCTGGAAGAGGAGGCGAAATGCCAGTGGGGTGATTTGGGAAGTGCAGCCCTCCGCCCTTCCTTCCTGTGTGGGACCTTGCTCCAAGAAGATGAGTAATCCAAGGCTCTTGGATAAGATAAGGGCCCATTCATCTTGCTCCTCTCCACCCTGGAGGAGGGAGGGGACTCTGTCCCCTGATTTCTGTCTCTATGCACCCCTAATCAGTCCCCACCTACTTCCCAGACCTCTGCCCTCGCTTTCTCAGGCAGGTCCAGCGCCAGTTCTCCCATGACATGATCTGTTTCCAGGGCAGGTTCCAGACAAGATAAAAGGATTTAGGCTGAGCAGGGTGCAGGGAGCATTGGAATGGCACTGAGGGCAAAGGCAGAGGTGTGCATGGCAGTGCCCTGGCTGGCCCCGTGAAGGGCATGGGCACTGGGCACCAGAGCCAGTTGGGTCCCCAGGACAGTGCTGCCCTTTGAAGCCATGCCCCAGCGTCCAGGCAACAGGTGGCTGAGGCTGCTGCAGATCTGGAGGGAGCAGGGTTATGAGCACCTGCACCTGGAGGTGCACCAGACCTTCCAGGAACTGGGGCCCATTTTCAGGTAAAGCCCTCCCTGGCCCTCGCTGGGAACACCCAGAGCCCTGCCCCTGCTGCCCAGGACCCTGCCGGGCACACAGCACTGCTGTTCCCAGCAGGCCCCGGCACTCTGCATCCTTTGGAGGATGGGGAGGGAGTGCAGCATGTGCTGGTCTGTGGTTCTGCCAGTGCAGGGGATGGTGCAGAGCAAACCCCAGCTCGCTGCAGAGAGGGTAGGACTCAGAGGCACTAAAGTTTGGGAGGTTTCAGGGACCCAGCAGGATGGCTTCAGCTGTGAAGCCGCTAATCCCGGAGCGGGATGGGTGGACAGGAGACACTTCGGATTGGGAATGCAGAGTGGGGCCAGGGGGGACATGACCCCGTCCAGCAGGGCCTTGTGCTTGGCCCCACAGGTGCCACTTGGGAGGAGCAGGCATGGTGTGTGTGATGCTGCCGGAGGAAGTGGAGAAGCTGCAGCAGGTGGACAGCCTGAACCCACGCCGGATGAGGCTGGAGCCCTGGGTGGCCTACAGACAACATCGTGGGCACAAATGTGGCGTGTTCTTGCTGTGAGGGGTGAGTCGGGAGCTGAGAGCTGGGAGCAGGGTGGGCAGCCTGGGCACGGAGAGGAAGCAAGAGAGGCAGGACCGGAAAGCACATCCACCTTGGGCATGTGTGGTGGGCTGTGAGGGTGAGCACCCAGCCCGGAGGATGGCCATCCCATGGGGTCACGTCTGCCCTGGGGGTTGGGGAAGTAGGACAGTGGTGGAGAAATGGGCACGGACACCTCTATAGAGGAGAAGATGCAGAGCAATGAACTCTTCTGTGTAGTGAGAACCCGCTCTGCACCGACCGTGGTGGCAGCTTCTTTCTCTTGCGGGCTGAGGACTCTCCTTCCCACGGGTCAGAAAACTGAGGCCCTGAGAAGGGGACTCCCACTGACCCAGGTCACAGGCTGTGAGTGCTGAGCCTGGTGTTCACCGGGGCTGCAGCCTGCCTCACGGCGCTCGTGGTCCCTGCTGTCCCAGCAAACTTTCTTGATGGGGACAGTCCCAGGCAGGAGGCAGGTGGGGACGCAGGTGGCTGGTGGCTCCATTGTTCTCAGAAGCAAGGCACGAGGTGGGGCGGTTGATGGCACTGGGGAGGGTGTTTCCTGGCCCGTGGAGAGGGTGGCGCCTGGTCAGGTGGACAGGGAGAGGCTGGTGCTTGGACTCGGTCACCTGCAGGGACGTTGCCATTAGGACGGGGGAAGGACTGGACGAGGATGTCACAGTGGCAACAGCCCCCACTCCATGGCAAGAAAGGAATTATCTTGGGAATAGTGGGATTTAGGTAAAAGGGCACCCAAGGGTGGGGGTCTTCACTGAGGCTGGCGTATAGACATCTGAGAGGGAGTCAGGACCCAGGAAGACAGGTCCAGGAGGCTGTGTGCGCATAATGGAAGGAAGAGGAGCACACCTGTGTGCGTGCGTGTCTTGCATCTGTGCACATGCTGTGTGTTCCTCTGCACCTGCATGTGCACATGTGTGTGCATGTGTGTGTACCCAAGTGTCTGTGTGTGCACGGGTGTCTCTGTGTGTGCACGGGTGTCTCTGTGTGTGCATGTGCGTGTACACGTGTCTGGGTGTGTGCATGTATGAGGGGTGGTGTGTGTGCACAGGTGTCTCTGTGTGTGCATGTGCAGGTGCCGGCACGGGTGTAGTGTCTGTGCACACCTGTACATGTGTCTCTTCACACATGTGTGTTGAGGTCTTGCACGGGCACACGTGTGCTTGTGCGTCTTCTGCCTGTCACCACTGTCAACTCGGGACAGCAGCCAGCTGGACATAAACAAAGGAGTTTTGCAGGAATGTGGCTGAGAGGGGAAATTCCTTCCCACCATTCCCTGGGGGCATCTGTGGAGCCCCAACACACTCTGGGTGTGGGTGAGGATGGCATGAGGCACAGAGCTTGGTTCCCGCCCTGCAGAAGATGCAGATGCTTCACAGAGACAGGCAGAGACTGCTGCCCCAGAGGCACTGTGCCCAGGGCAGGGAAAGGCAGGGAGGAGAGGGCAGCGAGGGGCTCTCCCCTCAGGACACAGTGTGGGTGAGGTGGGCAAACAGGGGTTACCTCCTTTCTTGGAGAAAAGCCCTCCGCCGCTACTACAGGGAGGGCCTGCATGGGTGAGGTGGTGCCAGCCTTGGGGCACCAGGTCCCAGGAATGACCTCAGTTACCTCCTCAGCACCTGCAGGCAGAAACTACCGTCTCATCCCTGATTGGACCTGAGTGGCCTTTGCCCAGCACCTGGAGGCCGCTCTGAGAAAAGGCTGCAGCTCAAACACAAACAGGCAGCTTCCACCAGGGCCCCCAGTCAGCTCCCTACAGGCCGATTCCCCTCGGGGACAAGGAGGATGGGATACGGGCAGGGCCTCTGTCTTGCTGGGGCGGCCTCACAAGCTCTGCCCTGGACTCTGTAGGAATGGGCCTGAATGGCGCTTCAATCGATTGCGGCTGAACCCAGATGTGCTGTCGCCCAAGGCTGTGCAGAGGTTCCTCCCGATGGTGGATGCGGTGGCCAGGGACTTCTCCCAGGCCCTGAGGAAGAAGGTGCTGCAGAACGCTCGGTGGAGCCTGACCCTGGACGTCCAGCCCAGCATCTTCCAGTACACCATAGAAGGTGTGGGCCAGGTGGGAAGGTCCAGCCTCAGAGACCCTGGAGTGGCCAGGGACGGGGACGGGGACGGGGGGTTGGAGGGAGTTGGGGGAGGCAGCCCGGAGGCCCGGGGCTTCCTTGTGCTCAGCAGTTCATCCTCCCCGCAGCCAGCAACTTAGCTCCTTTTGGAGAGCGGCTGGGCCTGGTTGGTCACAGTCCCAGATCTGCCAGCCTGAACTTCCTCCATGCCCTGGAGGTCATGTTCAAATCCACCGTCCAGCTCATGTTCATGCCCTGGAGCCTGTCTCGCTGGACCAGCCCCAAGGTGTGGAAGGAGCACTTTGAGGCCTGGGACTGCATCTTCCAGTACGGTGAGGCCAAGGACCCAGGCAGTGCTATGGAGAAGGGACGCCATGGGGGCCCACTTTCTCCCTCTCCACCACCCACGTCCAACACTCTGGGTCCATCTCGCCCTGCCACCTTTCCATCAGTGTAACTCTGTACTTCAACAGTGCTTCCTTTGGCATATGTCTTCAAGGCATATGCTTCTTTTGGCCAAATATGTTTATTCATTTACCCAGTCTTAGAATGTACAGAAAGTCATTTAAGAGTTGTGCACATTTTTCCAAAAAGAAATCCACTCATTAGAGTCCAATATTTGATTAGAGTGTTTTCATATTTAGAATGAGGAGGTTCAGCCTGAATGTTCAGCCGAAACGATGTTCAGTGATTAGTTGAGTTACTTCCCTTGCCAACAGTAGTGTAGTTGTGCTAACCATTTGAAATATGGGTTCATTCTTTTTCTGGTTTTATCCAATCTTAGACTGCTCCCCATTTTCGCCTACTCCAGCCCCTGGTAACTTTTACCATTCTACCACTTCTATGAATTTAACTATTCTGCATAACACATGTAAGTGCAATCACAGTATTTGCCTTCCTGCTTAATTGCTCTGGCTAGGACTTTCAGTACTATGTTGAATAGAAGTGATGAAATGACTGTCCTTGTCTTGTTCCAGGTGTTAGAGAAAAGGCTTCAATTTTTTTCCATTCACTGTACTATTAGCTGTGGATTTGTCATATATGGTCTTTATTGTTTTGATGTATGTTCTTTCTATACCCAATCTGTTGACAGTTTTTGCCTTGAAGGAATGTTAAATTTTATTGACTGCTTTTTAAGCATCTGTTGAAATGATCATATAGCTTTTTTCTTGATTCCGTTGATGTGATGTAATATGTGTACTGATTGGCATCTGTTGAGCCATCCTTGCATCCCTGGGATGAGTTTCACTTAATCAAGCTGGATGATTTTTTTTAATGTGTCATTCAATTCAGTTTGCTAGTATTTTTTTGAGAATTTTTGCATCTATGTTCATCAGTGATATTGGCCTGTAATTCAGTGATATTGGCCTGTAATTTTCTTCTTTGATTGTGTCCTACTTTATGTTGATGTCACAGATCACACCTTTATGTATTGTGTACCCATTAACATGTATCTATAATTATTGTTATGCTCTGTCTTTTAACTCCTACAAAAGATTTAAAAGTGGAGTTCATATTAAAATTACAGTAATGCAGGTTTTTATATTTGTTCACATATTTAACTTTCTTTATTCAAATATGGAGATTCTTCAGACATTAGTTCTTCAAATAAACTCTCTGTCCTTTTCTCTTTCCTCTCTTCAAATATCCATAGATGCTTCATGGCGTCCCATAAATCCCTTGGCTCTGTTCACTTTTCTTAATTATTTCTTCTTTTTCTCCTTTTACTTAATAATTTCAAGTGACCTCTCTTCAAGTTCACTGCTTCTTTCTTTTGCCTGTTCAAGTCTGCTGTTAAACCCTGCTAGTGGAGTTTTAAATTAAGTTATTGTATTTTCTAGCTCCAGAATTTGTTTGGTTCTTTCCAAAAATAATTTCTATCTCTTTGTTGATATTCTTACTGTGTTCATAAGTTGTTTTCCTCATTTCATTAGTCATCTATGTTCTCTTTTTACTCATTGAGCATATTTAAGATAGTTTAAAATTCAAGTAAGTCAGAGACCTGACTTATTTTGGGTCAGCTTCTAGAAGATTAATTTTTTCCTTTGGATGGATACTGTTTTCCTATTCCTTTGTAAGCCTTGTGATATTTTGTTGGGATTTGGGCATTTGAAAAAACTGCCACCCCTCCTAGTCTTTGTGGACTGGCTTCATGCAGGCAGAATATCTTCCCTAATCAGCTGGGCTTAAAGGCTCAGGTTCTCTGAAATATTTTACAGGGATGTGTTTTTCTTGGACCTATATGTGTGTTTTTATTCCAGTTCCTCATTTATACAGCTGCTTTTATATACCTATATTAGTCAAGGCTCTCTAGAGGGACAGAACTAATAAGATAGATGTATATATGAAGGGGCATTTATTAAGGAGAGCTGAGCTGACTCTCCCGATCACGAGGTGAAGTCCCATGATAGGCCGTCTGCAAGTTGAGAATCAGGGAAGCCAGTCTGAGTCCCAAACCTCAAAAGTAGAGAAGCAGACAGTGCACTTCAGTCTGTGGTGGAAGGCCCAAGAGTCCCTGGCAAATCACTGATGTAAGTCCAAGAGTCCAAAACCTGAAGAACTTGGAGTCTGACGTTCAAGGACAGGAAGCATCCAGCACAGGAGAAGGATGAAGGCTGGAAGACTCAGCAAGTCCACTTCTCCCACCTCCTTCTGCCTGCTTTATTCTAGCCATGCCAGCTGTCAATTAGATGATGCCAACCCACATTGAGGGTGGGTCTGCCTCTCCCTGTCCACCGACTCAAATGTTCATCTCCTTCAGCAATACACTCACAGACACACCTAGGAACAATGCTTTACCTCCTTCAATCCAATCAAGTTGACACCCAATATTAACCATCACAATACTCCATATATACATTGCTTTTTCTCGGAAGCCTTGGATTTCTATTGTACTTTTCTGCTTTTAATTTCTTGCCCCACTCACCTAAAGATCTGCAGACTTCCTGCATCTTTAAAGTATGGTGGTGCCCATCACTGCTTTCGGTGGCCTCCAACCTGGTATCCAATCTATGCCTGCATTCTCATCAGCACTCTGAGTCAGGCAAGGCAGAAACAAGTCCCTTGGACAATCCCCAAACAAGCCAGAACATTACAATACATTTCCACCCTTTTCCTTTAATCCCAAGGGAGGAACTGGGAATTGGGTAGTTTTCTTCCAACTATGCCACACTGTGCTGCGAGATGGTGGGCCAAGGTGAGAAAAATGTCATGAAATCTTCTACTTGTTTGAGTGGATTTCTTTTTTTTTTTGATGGCGTCTCACTCTGTCACCCAGTCTGGAGTGCAGTGGTGCAATCTCAGCTCACTGCAAGCTCCACCTCCTGGGTTCACGCCATTCTCCTGCCTCCCGAGTAGCTGGGATTACAGGTGCCCGCCACCACCCCTGGCTAATTTTGTTTTTGTATTTTTAGTAGAGACAGGGCTTCACTGTGTTAGCCAGGATGGTCTCCATCTCCTGACCTCGTGATCCACCCGCCTTGGCCTCCTGAAGTGTTGGAATTAGAGGCGTGAGCCACTGTGCCCGGCCGAGTGACTTTTTCTTAATTGGGCATTCACTTGGTTGCTTGCAACTTCTTGTTTCCAGAGTTCTCAGAAATCTGTTTTAGTCCATATAATGTTTATTTAGCATTTCAGTGGAGAAGCAAGGACTTGGAGCTTCCTGCTCCTCCATCTTGCTGACAACACCTCCTTTTTGTTTTATTTTCCAGTTGTGTAAGTGAAATGGTTACAGAAGTAGGAACTATACAAAACGATGTATATTCAGGGAAGTGTCAGAAGTGGCATCACACCATTCGCTCTCTCCTTCCCATCCCATACCCACACCCTGTATGTAAACAATCTCAATAGTTCTGGTTTAGCCTTCCTCTTTTTCTTTACTTTCTTTTTCTTTCTTCTTTCTTACACAAAAGGCAAAAATTGTATACACAATTTTTAATAGATCCTGGAATTTGCTCTGATGATAATCACAGGAGTTTTCTTCCTTCTTTTTATAACTACACAGTTGTCCTTTGTATGGATGTACCATAGTTTATTCAACCACTACTGTGTATGTGAACGTTCAGCTTGTTTCCAATGTTTTGCAATTACAAACAATGCTTCACTGAGTAGTCTCGTGTATTTATATTTCCATATATATTTTGAAATAATTTTAGAGTTATCCAGGAGTGTCAGAAGAGTGCAGAGTTCCTTTATCCACTTCACTTATCTTCCTTTGAGTTAGCATCTTACATAATCACATTTCTCAAAACTAAGTAACTACTTTATTACAGCGATATTAACTAAAGCAAAGAATGTGTTTGTATTTTACCAGCTTTCCATTAATGTCCTTTCTCGTGTTTGTTTCGAGGAACAATTCATGACACCACATTGCATCTGGTGAATATGTCTCCTTAGTCTCCTTTGACCCATAACTATTTCTCAGTCTTCCCTTGTTTTACATGACCTTGATACTTTGAATTCTGGTCAGCTGTTTTGCAGCATGCCAATCAATTTGGATTATCTAATGTTTTCTCATGATTAGCCTGAAGTTACATATCTTAGGGAAGAATACCATAGAGGTGAAGACCTAAGGGCACGTGTGTGTGTGTGTGTGTGTGTGTGTGTGTGAGAATTCTCTGTTCATGAATTTTTACCTTTTTATCAGGTTTTAAAGTTTTCTCTCAATTTCTAAGCGTTTAAAATTTTATTTTATTTTAGATTTGGGAATTGTATTGGTCCGTTTTTACATTGCTATAAAGAATACCACTGGAGACTGGGTAATTTGTAAACAAAAGAGATTTAATTGACTCACAGTGCTGCATGGCTGGGGAGACCTTGGGAAACTTACAATCATGGTGGAAGGCAAAGGGGAAGCAAGGCATGTCTTACATGGTGGCAGCAGGGAGAGAGAGCAGGGAAAACTGTCATTTATAAAACCGTCAGATCAGTTGGGTTGTGCGAATGGTGAAGGAGAAAACTTCAGGAAGAGTGCATAGACTGAGAAGAGAAGAGGGCCAGCCACCTCTGTAGAGGCAGGGAGAGGAGCCAAGCTGGAGCCTGAGCAGCATTGCTGGACATGGAGAAGGTCTGGAATCGTGTCAAGGAAGTAAGCAAAGGGTCTCTTTCTATTCAAGGAAGTCCACTCCCAGGACCCTGGGCAGCAGTGGGTGCTGGATTGGGCCACCTGGCAGTGTCGCATCAACTGGCAGCTGGAGACCCTGGAGAATGACAACTTCCAGGATGACCCCCATGTGGGACTCCCTCAGCTCGGCAAGAGACTGCCTCGGTTCGATGATGCAGATACCAGACGGTAAAAGAAGAAAACCTGAAGTGATCATTTTCAACTTTGCTTCCAAAAAAACTTTCAGGCCCTGCTGGAGGAGCAGAACTTGAGTGTGGCTGAGGGCCCCAACTACCTGACAGCCTGTGCAGGGTCCCCGTCGTGGCTGCAGTGCTCCTTCTGCGCTGTCTGGCATCTTCCCCTCTCCTACACCTGTGTCAGCTGTGGTGCCTGGTATTGCACCGTGTGTTGTCTGGGGACCCACCGGGAGACCAGATGTCTGAAGTGGACCATGTGAGCCTGGGCATTCCTGGAGAGGAAGAGCCTTGTGCATTGCCAGGCCTCCAAAAAGCCCGCGTTTCATCACCCAGTGGAGCGGGGCTCTCCCTGGACTAAGGGAGGAGCTGCTCACTCACCCAACAAAACTGTGTCTTACTTGCCAGGAAAGACCAGCCTCACTCCAGGAACTGTCTGGCAGGGGGGTTGGGCCCACCCAGTGCTGTTAGGATAAAAAGCCTCGTGCCAGGAAAAAAAAATTAAAAAAAAAAATCAGCTCTCATGAGAATTCACGCACTATCAGGAGAACAGCATGGGGAATACTGCCCCCACGATCCAGTCACCTCCCACCAGGACCCTCCCTCAGCACTTGGGGATTACAATTCGGATTAAGATTCAAGGTGAGATTTGGGTGGGGGCACAGAGCAAACCACATCAGGGGTCACGTGTGCATGTTTGGTACATGGGTATATTATGTAATTGTGGGGGTTAGGCTTCTAGTCTACCCGTCACCCAGCTGTCGGACATTGTACTTACAGGTTATTTTAAACACTCAGCCCCTACCCTCCTCCCTTTTGAAACTCCTATTGTCTATTATTTGTCTTTATATTCGTGTGCATCCATTGTTTAGCCCCCACGTGTAAGTGAGAACATGCAGTATTTGATTTTCTATCTCTCAGTTACTTCACTTAGCATAGTGGTGTCTACCTCCATCCATGTTGCTACAAATAACATGATTTCATTCTTTTTATGGCTTTGTAGTATTTCCTGGTGCAAATATATCACATTTTCTTTAATCAACTGTTGATGGACACTTAGGTTGGTCCCATGACTGCTATTGTAAATAGTGCTACCATAAACATACGAGTGCAGGTGTCTTTTTTATATAATAATTTATTTTCCTTTGGGTAGATACCCAGTAGCGGGATTGCTGGTTCAAGTGGTAGTCCTATTCTTATTTCCTTGAGACATCTCCATACTGTTTTTCCATAAAGATTGAACTAATTTACATTCCCTCCAACAGTGTATAAATACTCGCTTTTCTCCACGTCCATGCCAATATCTGTTGTTTTCTGATATTTTCATAATAGGCATTCTGACTGGTATGAGACAGTATCTCATTGTGGTTTTAATTTGCATTTCTCTGATGATGAGGAATTTTCAGCATTTTTTTCATGTGTTCATTGGCCATTCGTATTTCTTCTTTTGAGAAATGTCTGTCCACGTCCTTTGCCCAGTTTTCAATGGTGGTGTTTGGTTTTTTTCTTGTTGGGTTGTTTGAGTTTTTTGTAAATATTACTCCTTTGTCAGAGGCATAATTTACAAATATTTTCTCTCATTTTGTAGGTTGTCTATTTACTCTGTTGATTGTTTCTTTTGCTGTGCAGAAGCTTTTTAAAGTAAGTCTCATTTGTCTTGTTTTGTTTTTGTTGCATTTGCTTTTGGGGTCTCCATCATAAATTATTTACCTAGGCATATCCAGAAGGGTTTTTCTAGGGTTTTTTCTAAGGTCTTTATAGTTTCAGGTATTACATTTAGTCTTTAATTCATCTTAATTTAATTTCTTTAGAGTATATGGTGAGAGAGCTGGGCGCGGTGGTTCATGCCTGTAATCCCAGCACTTTGGGAGGCCAAGGTGGGCGGATTGCCTGAGGTCAGGAGCTCTAGACCAGCCTGGACAACATGGCAAAACCCCATCTCTACTAAAAATATAAAAAATTAGCCGGGCGTGGTGGCAGGCTTCTGTAATCCCAGCTACTTGGGAGGCTGAAGCAAGAGAGTTGCTTGAATCCAGGAGACAGAGATTGCAGTGAGCCGGGATCATGCCATCGCACTCCAGCCTGGGCAACAAGAGTAAAACTCCGTCTCAATACACATGGTGAGAGTTGGGGTCCAGTATTATTCTTCTGTATGTGGCTATCCAATTTTCCCAGTACCATTTATTGAATAGAGTGTCTTTTCCCCATTGTTTATTTTTGTCAATTTTGTCAAAGATTAGTTGGTTGTAGGTATGTGGCTTTATTTCTAGGTTTTCTATTCTTTTTGATAGATCTACGTGTCGATTTTTGTACTAGTTCCATGCTGTTTGGTCACTATAGTCTTGTAGCACAATTTAAAGTCAGGCAATATGATGCCTCCAGATTTTTCCTTTTGCTTAGGATTGCTGTGGCTGTTTGGGCTTTTCATTGTTGTTGCATATGAACTATGGAAATTTTTTTCTAATTTTTTAAAAATGGCATTGGTAATTTGATAAGAACTGTGTTGAATCTACAGATTGCTTTGGGCAATATGGTCATTTTAACAATGTTGGTTCTTCCAATGCATGAGCATGAAATGTTTTACCGTTTGTTTGTGTCATCTGTGATTTCTTTCATTAGTGTTCTGTAGTTCTCCTTGTAGAAATCTTTCACCTCCTTGCTTAAATGTATTGCTAGGTTGTGTGTGTGAGTGTGTGTGTGTGTGTGTGTGTGTGGTCTATTGTAAATGGGAATGAGTTCTTGAATTGATTCCTGGCTTAAATGTTACTGGTGTATAAAAATGCTACTGATATTTGTATGTTGATTTTGTATCTTGAAACTTTACAGAAGTTGTTTATCAAGTCTGGGAGTCTTTTGGAGGAGTCTTTAGGGCTTTCTAGGTACACGACTATGTAATTGGTGAACAGAGATAATTTGACTTCCTCTTTTCTTTTTTCTTTCTTTCTCTTGCCTGATTGCTCTGGCTAGGACTTTCAGTATTATGTTGAATAGGAGTGGTGGAACAAGGAATGGACATCCTTGTTCCAATTCTTAGGGGAAATGCTGTCAACCTTTCCCCATTCCCCATGATGTTTAGTGGCTGTGGGTTCATCATATATATTCCCCATTCAGTGGCTGTGGGTTTGTCATATATGGCTGTTATTACTTTGAGGTATTTTTAAATGCCTAGTTTGTTGATAGTTTTTATCATGAAGGGATGTTGGCTTTTATCAAAAGATTTTTTCTGCATGTATTGAGATAATCATATGTTTTTTGTTCTTAGTTCTGTTTATGTGGTGAATCACATTTATTGATTTGCATATGTTGAGCCATCATTGCATCCCTGTAATAAAGGGACGAATTATCTTTTTGATGTGCTGTTGGATTCAGTTTGCTAGTATTTTGTTGAGAATTTTGGCTTCTGTGTTGAGTGATGCTGGCCCATAGTTTTCTTTGTTGTGTGCTTGCCTGATTCCTCCCTAACTCATTCTATGACACCAAAATTCAACAGTGCATCAAAAAGACAATTTATCACAATTAAGTAGATTTTATTCCAGGATTGGAAGGATGGCTCAACATACACAAATCAATAAATGTGACTCACCACATAAACAGAACTAAGAATGAAAACCATGTAATCATCTCAATAGATGCAGAAAAAGCATTCCATAAAATCTCTCCTTCTAGATTGTTTGGAACAGTTTCAGTTACTTTGGTCCTAGCTGTTCTTTGTACATCTGGTAATATTTCGCTGTGAATATGCCTGATCCTGTGCTTTTCTGTTGTTGTTGGACGATTTTTTTAAATTATGGGTTCAATGTTATTACTCCTTCTTGGTCTGTTCAGTAGTTCTATTTCTTTCTGGTTTAATCTTGGGAGATTGTGTGTTTCTAGGAATTTATCCATTTCCTCTACATTTTCTAGTTTGTGTGCATAGGGGTACTCAAAGTACTCTCTGATGATCTTTTGGTTTTTTTTTTTGTGGTATCAGTGGTGATGTCAGCTTTATCATTTCTGATTGTGCTTATTTGAATCTTCTTTTTTTCTTGGTTAGTCTAGCTAGTGGTCATTAATTTAGTTTATCATTTCAAAAAACTAACTTTTTATTTCACTGATCCTGTGTGTCATTCTGTTTGGTCTCAGTCCCACTTACTTCTGCTCTGATTCTTGTTATTTCTTCTCTTCTGCTAGATTTTAGTTTGGGCAAGCAGCCAGGGGAGCTGCAGAAAAGAGCTAGGTAGATCCTGCACCCAGTGTGCCTGGGCAGCCCCTTAGAAGTGTTCTCGGACTCAGACTCTTGTTGTTCCAGTTCCTTGAGGTGTGATGTCACGATGTTAATTTGAGATCTTTCTTTTCAATGTAGGTGTTTAATTCTATAAAGTTTCATCATAGCTCTGTTTTTGCTGTACCACAGAGGTTTTGATATGTTTTATCTCTACTTTCATTTGTTTCAAAGAATTGTTTTATTTCTGTCTTAATTTTGTTGTTTACCCAGGAATCATTCTTGAACAAATTGTTTAGTTTCTATGTACTTACGTAGTTTTGAGAGTTCCTCTGGATATTGATTTCTAATTTTATTCTACTGTGTTCTGAGGATGCTTGACATGATTTTTTAAATGTTGAGACTTGCTTCATGGCCAAGCATATGGTTGATTTTGGAGAGTATTCCATGCATAGATGAGAATGTACATTCTGTGATTATTGGGTAGAATGTTCTGCTGATATCTATTAGGTTCATTTAGTCTATAGTCCAATTCAAGTCCAGTGTTTCTTGATTTTCTGTCTCAATAATCTGTCCAGTGTTGTCAATGAGGTGTTGAAGTCCCCACTATTATTGTATTGCTAGAAACCTGTTTTTTTAGGTCTACTAGTATTTCTTGTATGAATCTGGGTGCTCTGGTGTTGGGTACATATATATTTAGGAGAGTTAAATGCTTTATCTTACATAATGCTCTTCTTTGACTATTTTAAAACTGTTTTTGGTTTAAAGTTTGTTTTATCTGACATAAGAATGGCTATTCCCGGTTGCTTTTGCTTTTCATTTGCATGACATATCTTTTTCCACCTTTTAACTTTGAGTATGAAGGTGTCTTTAGCCAGTAGGCGGGTCTCTTGTAGGCAGCAAATGATTGGGTCTTATTTTTTTTTCATCCAATTTGCCACTCTTTATCTTTTAAGTAGAGCACTTAGTCCATTTACATTCAAAGTTAATATCGGTATGTGAGGTTTTATTCCTATCATAGTGTTGTTAGCTAGTTGTGTTGGAGTTTAAACTGTGTAACTGCTCTATGGAATCTGTGAGTTTTGCACTCATATGTCCTTCTATGATGGCAAGTATTGTCCTTTTGTCTCCGTGTTTAGAACTCCTTTGAGTATTCATTGTAGTCTAGTGGTAACAAATTCCCTTAGCATTTGCTTGTCTGGAAAAGACCTTATTTCTCCTTCATTTATGAAGCTTAACTAGCCAGAGTTATACAATTCTTGGCTGGCATTTTTTTTCTCATTAAGGAAGCTAAAAATAGGCCCCCGATCTCTTCTGGCTTGTAGGATTTCTGCTGAGAATTCTGCTGTTAGTCTGATGGATTTTTCTTTACAGGTGATTTGACCCATTTTTCTAGCTGCCCTTAAGAGTTTTTTTCTGGTATTGGCATTGGATAGTCTGATGACTATATGCCTTGGTGATGTTTGTCTTGTATAATATCTCACAGGTGTTCTCTTAATTTTTTGTGTCTGGATGTCTACCTCTTTAGCAAGTTTAGGGAAATTTTCCTGAATTATTCCCTCAAATATGTTTTCCGGGTTGCTTAGCTTCTCTTGTCTTTCAGGAATGCCTATAAGTTGTAGGCTTGGTCACTTTACATAATCTCATATTTCTCAAGGGCATTGTTCATTTTTTATAATTCTTTTTTCTTTATTTTTGTCTGACTGGATTAATTCAAATGATCTGTCTTCAAGCTTGGATATTCTTACTTCTGCTTGGTGTACTCTATTGTTAAAGCTTCCAAATGTACTTTGAAATTCCTTAAATAACCTTTCCTTTTCCACAAGTTCTGTTGGGTTTTTGTTTCTAAGATATTTACCTTTTTCTTCATTTCCTGGAAGGCTTTGGCTTTCATGGTTCCTTTCTGTTGGTTTTTAACCTTCTCTTGGATCTCATTGAGCATCCTTACAGCCTATACTTTGAATTCTTTACCTGTCATTTATGAGTTCTCATTTTGGTTGGGGTCCATTGATAAAGAGCTAGTGTGATCCTTTGGTCACAACATTCTGATTTTTCATGGTGCCAGAGTTCTTATGCTGGTTCCTTCTCATTTGGAGAAGCTGACACTTCTTATTTTTGAATTTATTTTCATTCTGATTTTTTTTCTGTATTATTCCTCCCACCTCTTGGGGGCGTGACTGTGGAGTGCATTGGGCAGGGTCTTTTGGCTTCCCTTCTATAGCCCTCTGCACCTTGGTCAGCAGGTTTTATAGTGAGCTGTGCAGTTTGACCTGCAGGCCAGTAGGTGGTAGTTACGGGTAAGAATCGGCTGCAGCACAAGTGGATGGGTATGAACCAGACCTTTGTCTACTGTGAGGCACTCTCTGTTGTTTCAGGTGATAGGCTGGACAGTGGAGTGCCTGGCGCCCTGAGCTGTCTGTTCAGTGGATGGGGGACACAGCTAGGCAGAGGTGGATCCCCTGGCTTGCCCATAAATACCCCAATGGCAAGCACAGGCACCTGGGGGATTGCACCAGCTCTATGTCCTAGATAGGCAGGAATGCAATCTGTTTCGCTATCATACCCCTGTGCCAGGGCTCATGACTTTCAGTTCAGATGCACACTGTTGTCTCTCTCCAGGCCACAGCGTAACAGCCACAGAAATGCCTGTCCCACGGCTCTCCGCGTGAGTGGTTTTGGGATAAAACCTCCACTCAGCCCGATACAGACAGCTCTGTGGCTCACCTGTTCCCCAGGGTGGTCACTGCTGCTCTTCCACATAGAGATGGGCAGGCAGGTGGGGAGGGCCTCTGCCTTTCAGCCTGTGTGGGTGGGTTTCAGTGGCAGTGATGTCAGCTGGTTGGGTCAGCCCACCTCAGGCCCTGGGGGAGTGGTCCGGTACCAGCAGTGCCACAATAGGCTAGGTAATTATCTAATTCCTAGATCCCGAGATGGCCAGTGAATGGCGTATATGAGTGCTGACAGCACTAGACCAGGATCTGGCCGGCCCAGAGTTCAGGTGCTGGACGTGATAGGGAGGGGTAGACTGGTCCCTGGTCACTAGCCAAACTGTCAGGTGCGAGCAGGCAGAATGCTGAGGCAGTGAGAGACTGAGGGCAGATAATAGGCCTGTGGGGGCTGTCAGAAGGGCTCCAAGCTGCAGCTGAAAAGGTCAAGCGAGAGCTGATGCTTGTGCTGTGGCTCTTTCACTAGGGAAGGCAGACCCCCCAAGCTGGAACACTGGAGACTGGCAACTGCAGAGTGCGTGACCCATCGCACTTCCCTCCCACAGAAGCAGCGCTGGATTTTGCTGTTTGGGGCATGTGCAGGTGCCCGGCCTCCCTGCTCCCTCCCTGGACCATGGGAGGCAGGAGTGGAGGCAGCTGTGGCAGTGACTACTGCATGATCCACAGGGCTTATCAGTGGTTTCTGGGGTTTGGGATCTCAGGAAAACGCTGAGCTATGGGGTGGCTGTGCTGGGACCCTGTTGCCAATGCAGGCACACCCCATTTGGTGGAGAGCGGCAGCCATGCAATGCGTAGTCTGCCTGCTCCTCCATAGCACGGTTGCAGCATCTGTCTTTGGGGAATGTAAAAGTCCCCAGCCTCCCTCTCTGGCATGGCAGCAGCAGCAGGTATTAAGCTATTCAGGGATCAAAAGCCTGTGGGAATCCACACAGGTTTGAGGGGTGCCTCTGTGCTGTCTCCAGGCAGCTCCCTGGAGGTCTGGGGGACTTGAGTGGGCTTTCCCATGTCTAGTATTTTAAAGGTCCATGGCAGAGGTGTGGACACCTGCATCTCTCACTTGCCCACTACTTGCCCCACATTAGGGAGCCTCTCCCAACTGTGCCCTTACTAGCTCGGAGGGTGCCATCTTCGCTCTCCTAGCCTGTCTGTGATTCCTGTCATTTCTCTGTTGAATTTCAGTGTGCTTTCTTAGATGATCTACTTGAAGTGTAAGTGTTTACTCATGATTTTGATTCCTCTCTGGGAGAGAAGTGCCCAGTAGCTGATCGCAGTCAGTCATCTTTAAGCACTTTATATTTTGAGGACATTAGCACTTTATCTGTTATGTATTTTGCAAATATTTTCTACTAGTTCATCAGTTGTGTTTTGATTTGTTTACATTTTTGCCATGCAAAAGACTTTTTTGTGTTGTCAGATTTATCAAGCTTTTATTTATTGAAAAGCCTTTTCCTATATCCAAGTGTATTAATTTGTTTTCACACTGCTATAAAGAACTGCCTGAGACTGGGTAATTTATAAAGAGGTTTAATTGACTCACAGTTCTGTGTGGCTGGGGAGGTCTCAGGAAACTTACAATCGTGGTGAAAGGTGAAGGGGAAGCAAGGACCTTCATCGCAAACCAGCAGGAGAGGGAGAGAAACAAGGTGGAAGCGCCAGACACTATCAACACCTGCATCTTGTGAGAACTCACTCACTGTCATGAGAACAGCATGGGAGAAACTGCTTTCATGATTTAATCACCTCCCACCAGGTCCCTCCCTTGACATATTTGGATTACAATTTGAAATGAGATTTGGGTGGGACACAGCCAAACCGTATCACCAAATGTATTAGTGAAAGTCCTCTAGAGAAACAGAAGCATTAGTTCCAATGGATCTCTCTCTCTCTGTCTCTCTAAATATATACTATGTGTGTGTGTGTGTGTGTGTGTGTGTGTGTTTGTACATGATTTGGGGGGCTGGTAAGTTCAAAATCTGTAGGCCAAGTCAGTAGGTTGGAACCTCTTGGGCAGGAGTTGATGCTGCAGTCTTGAGGTAGAATTTCTTCTTCTCCAGAAAACATTAATTTGGCTTTTAAGCCCTTTCAACTGATTGGATAAGATCCACCGCATTTTTTAGAATGATCCTAATCTTCTTTACTCAAAGTCAATTTACTGTTGATGTTAACCACATCTGCAAAATACCTTCATGACATAGAGTGATATGGTGTGGCTGTTTTCCCATCCAAATCTCATTTTCAGTTGTAATCCCCCATGTTGGAGGTGGGGCCTGGTGGGAGGTGACTGGATCATGGGGGCAGAGTTCCCATGAATGGTTTAACACCATCCCCCCTTGGTACTGGACAATGAGTGAGTTCTCATGAGATCTGGTTGCTTAAAAGTGTGTAGCACCTCTCCATGCTCTCTTACTCCTGCTCCAGCCATGTAAGACTTGCCTGCCTCCTTTTTACCTTTCGCCATGATTGTAAGTTTCCTGAGGCCTCTCCGGAAGCTGAGCAGAAGCTTCTATCCTTTCTGTACAGCCTGCAGCACCATGAGGCAATTAAACCTCTTTTTAAAATAAATTACACAGTCTCAGGTATTTCTTTATAGGAAGGTAACAACAAACTAATACTCATAAATCATGTTTGATTGAGTTACTGGATACTGTATCCTACTTAAGTTAACATATACGATGATCATAGCCATTAGGACAGAAAAGTTGTATTGCTGATTTTGCCAGCTGAAAGCAAATTACTTCTGGTGATCATTACTAATAGAAATTTAGAAAAAGAAGCATTTGTCAGTCACTACCTGCATAATAGTGTCTTAGTCTATTTTCTGTTGTTTATAACAGAATACCTGAAACTGGGTAATTTGTAAATAAAAAGAGATTTATTTTTCACAGTTATGGGGTCTGAGAAACTGCCAGCTCGAGGTGAATCTCGTGAGAGTCTTATTGCTGGTAGAGACTCTCTGAAGGGTCCCAGGGTGGCATAGGGCATCACACAGCGAGGGGCTAAGTGTGATTGTGTGTGCTAGCTCAGGTCTCTCTTCCTCTTCTTATAAAGTCACCAACTTCCCTTGCATGACAGCCCATTAATCCAGGAATGGATTAATATATTAATGGGGGCAAAACCCTTCATAGTCTAATCACCTCCCAAAGGCACCACAAATAAACACTGCCACTTCTGGGTTATGTTTCAACATGAATTCTGGAGGGGACATTGAAATCATAGCAACCAGGTACCAGGAGACATATTAATTTGCTGTAATAATGAAATGATATTGGGCACAGAAATTGCACTTGGAGTCACCATCTGGCTAACTTTACCGTACTTTATTGTCATTCTAGAAGATCCGTCTGTCTTCTGCACAGTCCAAATAATCTAGTTGAGTGGGAGTATGGTGGGAATCATCATCCCTCCACTCTTCAAGTCCTTGATAGTGACACCAACATTTGTAATTTTTTCTGCAAATGCAATATTGCTTTTTATTTACTGTTCTCCTGGGCAGAAGCAATTCTAGTAGCTTCCATTTGGCTCCTCCTACAGTAATAACCCTTGCTTCACAGGTCAAGAGAGCCTTGTGGGATTTTGTTCAGGACCTGAGTATGTCTATTCCAATAATGCATTCTGAACTGAGGGAAATAAGCACTGGATGGGTTTCGGGACCCACTGGATCCACAGTGAGATGGACCTGAGCTAAAATTCCATTAATCATCTGAGTTCTATAATCCCTTTTATTTGGGCTCTCCTGACATTAGTGTCAATTCAGAGCCTGTATTTAGAAATTCCTGAGAAGTCTGACGATTGCCTTTTCCCCAGTGCAAAGTCACTCTGGTAAAAGGCTGTGAGTCTCTTTGGGGCAGGATGTGAGCAAGATTAACAGTATAAATTGTTGGCAGTGTCGTGGGGTCTTTCCTCAAGAGGAACTGGCCTACCCTTTCATTCAAGCAGTTCTGGGTATGTAAACTGGCTCAGTGTGGGAATTGATTCAGGGACCATGATTCTGGCTCAATTTCTGTCCACTTGACTCAGAACTCCTGTGCTTATACAGATCAAATAAGGATTTAGTGGACTCCATATCTATTTATTTGGCATCTAGGAACACTGTGATCAACTAGACAATGCCATTTGCCTCTGCCAGGCAGACTCTTCTGAGTGCAGCTTTGACCATGCTGTTCATTACTGCAGCCATACCAGCTTATCTGGTTATTAAGGGTTGCCACATGGCCCTGCTGCACCCCTCCCACTGCAATTATTTCCACTGCCTTTACAGATCCAAGTTAAGCGACAGCAGTTCCCACTATAATGCCTGACCTACAGAGAAGAGTGCCCACAGAGCTCTTTAAGGATAAAAAAAAAAAAAAAAAAACTCCCTTCCCAAATTTATTTCTGACAGTCATGGTGAAAGATGTGTCCTTGGGCCTCCAGAGATGGGTGACCTCCGTGGATTGGCGCAGATCTTGTATGATCAATCTGCTTTATCATTTCGATCTCCTTCAGGCTTTGGATATGTTCCTCTACGGTGAACTAAGATTGTCCTGGCATTCATTTCGTGTGGGCCATCTTTTGTTCATATTTCAGCCAACTAACCAAACTATTAGAGCCCGTTTCTAACTCTCAAGCTATCCAGAAGCTCTGCTTGGAGGGCCCATATCAATTTATTCAGCCTGAATCTAACTTTTCTTTTGTTCAACCATGATCCCACCCACTTAATATTCATTTCCATTTGTGTTCCCCTGATGCATCTGCATGTTTGGAAATGGCACATGGTTGTTTTAGAGTGTAGCACAGCTCCTCCTGGGTCACACTTTTACCTCATCTTTTGGGGCCTGCTGGTACTTAAGTGAAGCTTTAGGTCTAGAAGGAAGGAGAGATAGTGGAGTAGGTTCTGAGACAAATCAACAGTGTCTTACAAGGCAGCTCCCTCAGGGACGCCATTACAAGTTCTTCAGGCAAAGCAGAGTTTCTGCAATCCTCAGGGACACGTTCCCCTGTGCTGCCTCAGGCTTGTGCTCTTCTTCACACAACACTCACACACTTTTACCTAGGAGAGTGAGAAGACTGGAGCTGGGGAATTCTTTTCCAGCCAGAGGTGGACGTCTCCAAGGATAACTCTTAAGGAAGAAGACAGCCCAACAGTCCCTCTCTATCAGTAAAAGGGCTGAGATATGTGAGCAGGGCTCTTTTCCAAAAAAGACTGTGCTCTTTTCCAAAAAAGACCCTGCCTGCTATGTTGGATATCTGGGTTCCAGCTCCTCCAAACCCTATTGCCAATCCTTTTTTTTTTTAGAAGTTCCACTGCTGGATACATGTACAGGAAAATTTTCAGAATATGTGCAAGAAAAACTGCAAAATGCTATTGAAAGTGAAAGCACCCATACCAAAGAGTCCCCAGAGAGCTTCTTTATTTCTTTCCATCATGTGAGGACACAGTAAGAATGTCCTATCTGTGAATCATGAAATAGACCCTCCCCAGAGACCAAATCTGCCAGCACCTTGATCTTGGACGTCTCAGGCTCCAGATCTGTGAGCAACAAATCTCTGTTGTTTCCGAGCCACCCAGTCTGTGGTACTTTGTTGTAGCAACTTGAATAAACTAAGACAGAAGATTGGTACTGAAAAATGGGGGTGCTGCTGGGTAATTGGATAGAGGCTAGAAGGGTTTTGAAGTGCATGCTGGAGAAAGCCTATGTCACCATGAGCAGGCCCTGAAGGATGCTTCTGGTAAGGGCTCAGAACAAGAGGAGGAGGGCTGTAGAGAAAGCCTCCATCTTAGAGAATATCTAAGTGGTCAGGGACAGAATGTTACTAGAAATATAGAATGTAAAAGCCATTCTTATGGGATCTCAAACAGAAATAAGGAACATGTTATTAGAAACTGGAGGAAAGGTAGTCCTTGTTGTGAAGTGGCAAAGAACTTGGCTGAATTGACTTTACGTCCTAGTGTTTTATGTAGAGTAGAACTGGTGAGTAATTAAATAAGATATTTGGCTGAAGAAATTTCTAAGCCAAGTGTTTAAGGTGCAACTTGATGCTCTTGAATGTTTATAGTAAAATAGAAGAAGCAAAAAATAAATTGAAGATGGATTTTTTATAATCAAAAGGGAAGCAGAACTTAAAGATTTGGGAAATTGCCAGTCTGTCCATATTGCAAAATATGAGAAAGCATGCTCTGGAGAGAGCACCAAGGGTGTGGCCAAGGGACCATTTGATAAGATTATTATAGATCAGCCAAGTGTTGTTCACCAAAACAATGGAAGAATGACCGGGGAGGCATTTTAGAAATAACTGGGGCTGCCACTCTCACTACATACCCAAAGCGCAAGAGTCTGGGGGGACAGAATATTTTTAAAGGATGGACTGCATTTTTCTGTAAAACCTTGGCACTCACTCCCTTGTGCTACCTCAAGGCTCTGCTCCCCAGATGCTGGAGTTCTGCTCATTGACTACCCCAGGTGGGCTCCAGTGAGCTTATGTGTGTCATGTGCCACAGTGGCTGCCCCTCCAGAGGGCACAGGTAGTAAACCTTGGTGGTGTCAGCATAGGGTCATTTCTGCTGGAGTGAAGGTTGCATGAGCTGTGGGTGTGGAAGCCTTCACCTGGATATCAAGGGATGGAGTGGCCCAGAACTTCAGGCACAAGACTGAGGCAGAGGGCTGCTGTGAAAGCCATGCCTAATGGAGCCAGCAGAGCAGGACAACCCAGGATCCCAGGCAGGTGGAGCTACCCGTGCCTGATTCCAGTCTGGGAGACCTGCAGGAATGCAACTCCAATTCATGAGAGCTGCAAGCCAGGCTGCACCCAGCAAAGCTGTGGGGGCAGAGCATCCTGAAGCCCCAGGAGAAACAATCCCTGCACCACCATGTTCAGAAGATGGAAAATCCAGTCAAAGGAGATTATTCTTGAGGCTTAAGGTTTAATGCTGTTGGTCACATTCAATTTTGGAGTTGCTTGAAACTTGTTACTCCTTTCTTCTTTCCTGTTTCTCCCTTCTGGAATGGGAATGTTTATCCTATGCCTCTCCAACCACTGTATTTTGGAAGCACGTAACATGTTTGATTTCATAGGTTCACAGTAAGAACAGCCGGACTCAGGATAAGTTGTACCTTGAGTCTTATCCATATTTGACTCAGATAACATTTAAATTACACTTTGGACTACAAATTTAAAGTTGATGCTAAAATGAGTTAAGATTATTTGGGGTTATGGGGGAGAAATGCATGTATTTTGTATATGAGAAGGATGTAGATTTTAGAGAACCAGAAGCAGAATAGTTTAATCTGAATTTTTGGGTCTGCCTCCAGAATCCATAGGCTGAAATCTAATCACCAAGGTGATGGTAATAGCAGGGCAGGGCCATTGAGAGGGGAAGGGAATGCAGGCAGTGGCCTCTTGAATGGAATTGGCATCCTTATAAAAGAGGTCTCCTGGAACTGTCTTGCCCTTTTCCCCCATGTGAGGAAAGAGCAAGAAGGTTTCACCTGTGAAACAAGAGGTGGGTCCTCACCAGACACAGAACCTGCTGATACCTTGATCTTAGCTTTCTAAGCCTTCAGAACCAAGAGAAATAGAATTCTAATATTTGTCAGCAACCCAGTCTATGGCATTTTCTTAGAGCAGCCTGAATAGATTAACACCAAGAACTCTACCTAGGTGTGCTCCCAACTTGGGGCACTTCCTCTCCCTGTACTGGCTGAGTCCTGCAGGGCGTCCTGGAACTACTGACCACCACTGGAATGATGCCATAGGCGTTTCCCCTTTCATGGGGGAACAAACGCTCTGATCCTCATCAGCCACCAGGAGCTGGCTGCGGTTATCTTTACCCTGACGAAAATCCTTGGAGATAAAGACAGTCTGGCTGGGCGTGCACTCAACCTGGGTGCTTTCTCTCCCTGCACGGGAGAACTGTGGAGTGGCCCGTTCAGGAGGGGTCAGCTCTCTCTGCTGGATTAGGAGCACAGGAGGCCCAAGGCAGGTTCATGTTGGGAACTGCAGCATCCCTGTGCCCACCCCAGGTCGTGGCACATGGCATGGCTCCATATCAACCAGAAAAATGAGTGAATAAAAGGCATCTGAGTCCTTGTTGGCCCAATCCTGTCTCTCCTGTTGCCAGAAACATTTCTGGAACCACCCAGACCCGCGGCTGTACCGCCACAGCATCCTCAGGACCTTCCCCAGGGGACAGCAGGGAAGCAGAGGACTAGCTCCTTTGCACAGACGAGTCTAGTCCATGAAAGGGCAAGGCTGGGGCATGGGGTTGACTTACGATCAGCTGGGAATACCGTCCCTCAAGACTCAGTTGTATCACTTGAAAGTGGGGATGTGTCAGGACAAGTGACCACAGGGGCCCTTTTACTCTACCTGGGACCCTGTTCCAGGTGACAACTTTCAGAGAGCTCAGGGCATGCTCGAGCTGCACAGGAGGCAGAGCTGCAGGAGGGAGCCTGACTGCACTCTGAGGTGCTGGGATCCCGCTTAATGACTCTGACACAGTCTGCCCAGAGGCCGTGGCCAGGGGAGAGGAACAGGGACATGTGAGAGTAGGCAGGAGGGCAAGGGACAGAATCACGGTGCCCTTGCATGGCCACACAAGGAGCCTGGAGCCAGCGTTGGGAGGGGTAGAGTCAAGCTGTCCAGAGGGCACTGCTTGCTGGAGAAGGAGCCGGGTGGGGCTGAGGACAAGGCCAGGCCCTGCCAGCAAGATCGTCCCCAGCTGTGCCCTGGCCTTGCTGTTTGGTAAACCTGGAAGGCCCCAGTCCTGCAGGCCCTGGAGAGTTCCATTTATGCAAGAGCTGGCTGGACAGAGGGGTGGCTCAGGACGCTGCGCACGTGGGAAAGAAGAAGGGTGGCCTGGGGTCAGGCAGAGGGAGGCTGGTGGCCAGGCTGGGACCCTAGGTGCAGAGGCACGATTAGTTGATCGCTCTGAAAGTGAGGAGGGGGAACGTGCCGGGCCTCAGTATGAAGCTGTAGACCATCTTTATATCCTCTTGGGTTAGTGTCTCCACCTGGAGGTGTTTCAGCACCTAGGACAGAGGCCGGGTTTCCATCTGGCCTGGTCAGCAGCCCATGGACCTGGGGCAGCTTCCTCCCATCCTCCCAGGTGCAGCAATTATGCTGAAGGGGGAGCAGCAGCCTGGGCCCCAACCTGTCCCATTCCTGACCAGCCCCATCTTACAGACCAGGCCCAGACTGAATCCTACCCAGGTCTTGCCCAAGCCCCATTATCCTGTACAGGCTCCACCCCACTCCCCTAGTCCCCACCTCACTGTTTAGAAGTAACCTCACCCAGACCCTACACTGTCTTGCTCAGCACAGACCCTCCCTGGTCACGCCGACCTCAACCAGCCAAGGCCCCATCCGGTTCCCAGATGTCAATCACACCATGCAAGCCCCGCCCCCAGGGTGCAGGCCCCGCCTCTGCTGCCCAGGTCCCGCCCCCGCCCCCGCCCCCGGCCTGCTCACATGGTGCAGCAGCAGCAGCATCTCCGTTTCTGCCAGGCGCCGCCCCAGGCACTGGCGCATGCCAAAGCCAAAGGGCACGTTGTGGAAGTTCTTTCCAGAGCCCCTGATGTCTAGCCAGCGCTGGGGATTGTAGCGCTCAGGCCTCGGGAACAAGGCGGGATTGCGACCCAGCGAGTAGAGGAAAACCTGCACCAGTGTCTGCGGACGGTGCAGAGCGGGGATCAGGGAATGACTGGGGAGGGAGGTTCTCAGCTGAAGGGGTGTGGGGCTCACTCACCCCAGCTGGGATGTGGTAGTTCTGAAGCACCAAGTCTGAGCTCACCACTCGCTCCAAAAACAGACCCACAGGGTAGAGCCTGAAGGTGGGGGCATCCACAGAAAGGGTCCTCAGCTGGACGGGGCTTCCCGTGCCCTCTGCAGCCTTCCTACCCAAGAGCCCGCTAGAAGTCCCCGGCCCACGGGAAGCCCAGGTCGTGAGGAAGTGCTTCCTGGCACCTGCTGAGCCCGGCCAAACCTCCCCTAACTTGAGCAGCCCCAAGCCCAGAAGGACATGCCCCACGTTAATCCCAGGGCATTGAAGAGACATTGCAGAGGAAGAAGAGCTCCCTGTCCTTGAGGGAGAGGAAGAGCAGGTGCAGGGGGAATGGGCTGCTGGGTGACGCTGCTTATCAGCCCAGCTTCTGTCTGCCACCACCCAGTGGGGGCTGCTCTCCAGCAGGGGCCAGGGCCACAGGGAAGGCTCAGCTAGCACCCACCTCAGGGTCTCCTTGAGGGCCGCCCGCAGCAAGGGCAGCTCGGTGGTTGCCTTCTGGGGATGTTCACTGATGCTGGCGGCGGCGGCCAGGCTCTCCTGGCGCAGGGCCTGCTGCACGTTGGGGTTCCGAGCCAGCTCAAAGAGTGTCATCAGCAAGGGAAACACAGTCTGTGGGAGCCACGGCTGCAGGGTCAGACCTTGCACAGGAGGACTCAGCCCCCGGGACACCCCTCCCAGGACAACCTCCCTGTGAGGGGTGGAGACACGCATGCCCTAAGCATGACAGAGCCCTGGGGCCCAAGACTTCAAATCCCAGTTCCCATCCAAACCCCTTTCCCTGAGTCCTCCAGAGAAAGGAACCCCCATTCCAACCAAGGCAACCTGCAAATGTGTTTATCACATCACAATATCAAGGAAGAAATGTGGGGCCCGTAGCCTGGGGATGGGGCACGTGGGTGCCATGTGGCATTGGCAGGCAGTGTCTGGGAACCAGACTTGGCATCACCCTCTCTGGGTGGGGCTGGTTGCCGGCCTGACCGTGTCCACGCTCCCTGCAGTGAGTTCCATAGAGTTGGCCTTGATGGCATCTGGCGACAGTTCCGCATTCAACAGGAGTTCCGCCACGATGCTGGTGTACTGCTGAGGGCGGCTCAAGGCCAGTTCCTGATAGATTTTCTGGATACAGTTGTCACCTGTCCAGGGAGCGGGACACAGCCCTCAGACCTTGGTGCTGGGAAGCGTCCTTCAGTGTCTTCCTCCTGCCCAGCCTGTCCCAGCACACGAGTCTCCTTGCTCTCACACCAAATTCTCCGAATCGGCCCAGCCCAGCCCCAGACTCACACCGATCTCCCTGGCAGGAAGGTGAGGAATCCCCAGCCCCTCCCTGTGGCCTCCATTCCCCGCTGAGTGGTAGAGAGGGAGGGTGGGCCCCATGGTGTCCCCTTCCCTTAGCTGCCTGGGTCCCTGGCCTCACCGTACTGGAAGGCTGGTCCCAGGCCTCAAAGTGCTCCTTCCACACCTTGGGGCTGGTCAGCGAGACGGGCTTCTGGGCATGAACATAGGCTGGACGGTGGTTGAACCTGTGACTTCCAGGGCATGGAGGGAGCTCAGGCTGGCAGGCTGGGGCTGTGACCAACCAGGCCAGCAGCTCTCCAAAAGAGCTAAGTTGCTGGCTGCGGGAGGATGAACTGCTGAGCACAAGGAGAGCCCCACAGGCCTCGGGCTGCCTCCCCCACTCCCCTCAACCCCAAGTACATCCTGGCCACTCCAGGGTCTTTGAGGCTGGACCTTCCCACCTGGCCCACAGCCTTCTATGGTGTAGTGGAAGATGCTGGGCTGGATGTCCCAGGGTCCCTTTGTCCCAGGCGTTCTGCAGCACCTTCTTCCTCAGGGCCTGGGAGAAGTCACAGCACAGCATCCACCATCGGGAGAAACCTCTGCACAGCCTTGGGTGACAGCACATCTGGGTTCCAGCCTTGTCCGATTGAAGCGCCATTCAGGCCCATTCCACAGAGGCCAGGGCCAGGCTTGTGAGGCCGCCCAGGCTTACACAGGCCCCAGGCCCGTATCCCATCCTCCCTTGTCCCGAGGGCTCGGCCTGCAGGGGGCTCACTGGGGGGCCTGAGCTGCCTGTTTGTGTTCGAGCTGCAGCCTTTTCTTAGAGCAGCCTCCAGGTGCTGGGCAAAGGCCACTCAGGTCTAAGCAGTGGTGAGACGGTAGCTTTTGCCTGCAGGTGCTGATGGGGTAACTGAGGTCATTCCTGGGACCTGGCACCCCGAGTTGGGCACCACCTCACCCATGCAGGCCCTCCCTGTGGTGGGTGGGGGAGGGATTTTCTGCAAGAAAGGAACTGACCCCTGTTGTCAAGCTTGCCCTCCTCACCCACACTGTGTCCTGAGGGGAGAGACTCTGGCTGCCCTCTCCTCCCCGCCCTTCCCTGTCCTGGGCACAGTGCCTCTGGGGCAACAGCTCCTGTGAAGTGTCTGCATCTTCTGCAGGACAGGAACCGAGCTCTGTGCTTCATGCCATCCTCACCCACAGCCAGAATGCGTTGGGGCTCCATGGATGCCCCCAGGGAATGGTGGGGTAGACTTTCCCCTGTCAGCCAACTTTCTACAAAACTCCTTTATGTCCAGCTGGCTGCTGTCCCGAGTTGACAGTGATGACAGGCAGAAGACGCACAAGCACACGTGTGCCCATGCAAGACCTCAACACACATGTGTGAAGAGACACATGTACACTTGTGCACAGACACTACACCCATGCCGGCACCTGCACATGCACACACAGAGACACCCGTGCACACATACCACACCTCATACATGCACACACAGACACTTCTGTACACGCACATGCACACATGGCACATGTGCATATGCAGGTACAGAGGAACACACAGCATGTGCACAGATGCAAGACACGCACACACACAGGAGCACTCTCCTTCCTTCTGTTATGCATACCCAGCCTCCTGGACCTGCCTTCCTGGGTCCTGACTCCCACCCAGATGTTGTCTATAGGCCAGCCTCAGTGAAGGTTCCTACCCATGGGTGCCCTTTTACCTAAATCCCGCTATTCCCAAGAGCGTTATCCTCCTGCCGTGGAGTGGGGGCTGTTGCCACTGTGACAGCCTCGTCCAGTCCTTCCCCCATCCTAATGGCAACATCCCTGCAGGTGACCGAGTCCAAGCACCAGCCTCTCCCTGTCCACCTGACCAGGCACCATCCTCCCCACGGGCCAGGAGAGGATGGCCCTCTCCACGGGCCAGTGTCATCAACCGCCCCACCTCATGCCTTGCTTCTGAGAACAATGGAGCCACCAGCCACCTGCGTCCCCACCTGCCTCCTGCCCAGGGCTGTCCCCATCAAGAAAGTTTGCTGGGACAGCAGGGATCACGAGCACCCTGAGGCAGGCTGCAGCCCCGGTGAACACCAGGCTCAGCACTCACAGCCTGTGACCTGGGCCAGTGGGAGTCCCCTTCTCAGGGCCTCAGTTTTCTGACCCGTGGGAAGGAGAGTCCTCAGCCCGCAAGAGAAAGAAGCTGCCGAGGTCGGTGCAGAGCGGGTTCTCGCTACACAGAAGGGCTCATTGCTCTGCGTTCTCTCCTCTGCAGAGGTGCCCGTGCCCATTTCTCCACCACTGTCCTGCTTCCCGCAGCTGCAGGGCAGACTTGACCCCACAGGATGGCCATCCTCCGGGCTGGGTGCTAACCCTCACAGCCCACCACAGAGGCCCAGGGCGGATGTGTTTTCAGGTCCTGCCTCTCTTGCCTCCTCTCCGTGCCCAGGCTGCCCACCCTGCTCCCAGCTCTCAGCTCCCTACTCGCCCCTCACAGCAAGAACATACACATTTGTGCCCACGATGTTGTCTGCTTAGGCCACCCAGGGCTCCAGGCTCCTCCGTCGGGTTCAGGCCTATCCCACCTGCTGCAGCTTCTCCACGTCCTCTGGCAGCATCCACACACCATGCCTGCTCCTCCCAAGTCATACCTGTGGGGCCAAGCACAGGCCCTGCTGGACGAGTCTCGCCTCCCCCTGGTCCCACTCTGCATTCCCAATCCAAGTGTCTCCTGTCACCCTCCTGGCTCCAGGATTAGCAGCCAGGTGAAGCCCTCCCTGCTCAGGTCCTTGGAACCTCCCAACTTTAGTGCCTCTGAGTCCCTGCCCTCTCTGCAGCGAGCTGGGGTTTGCTCTGCACCATCCCCTGCACTGGCAGAACCACAGACCAGCACGTGCTGCACTCCCTCCCATCCTCAAAGGATGCAGGTGCCAGGGCCTGCTGGGAACAGCACCCAGTGCTATTGTGTGTGCCCGGCAGGGTCCTGGGCAGCAGGGCAGGGGCTCTGGTGTTCCCAGCGAGGAGCCAGGAGGGCTTTACCTGAAAATGGGCCCCAGCTCCTGGAAGGTTGGTGCCTCAGGTGCAGGTGCTCATAACCTACTCCCTCAGATCTGCAGCGGCCTCAGCCTGTTGCCTGGACACCGGGGCATGGCTTCAAAGGGCAGCACTGTCCTGGGGACCCGGGTGGCTCTGGTGCCCAGTGCCCGTGCCCTTTGTAGGGACAGCCAGGGTGCTGCCATGCACACCTCTGCCTTTGCTCTCAGTGCCATTCCAATGCTCCCTCCACCCCGTTCAGCTCCAGTTCTTTATCTTGCTGGTGCCCTGCATCGGAGAGGGATCACGTCATGGGAGAACTGGCCCTGGACCTGCCTGAGAAACCGAGGGCAGAGGTCAGGGCTGGAGGCCCGAGGACTGATTGAGGGTGCGTGAGGGTAGACGGAGGGGGGTGCGGAGCAGGGGGGAGAGGGGAGGAAGGACTCTCCCTCCTCCTCCAGGGCTGAGAGGAGCAAGATGGATGGGGCCTTTATCTTATCCAAGAGCCTTGGATTATTCATCTCCTAGCAAGGTTCATAGCAAAAAACAAGGGAATGAGTTGGCATTAATTGTATTAAACCACATGTATTTTTTTACTTTTTAAAATTTTTATTTCATTAACTTTTAGTTGACAATTAAAGTTACATGCATCTATCCTGTACAACATGATGTTTTGAAATACGTATATTGAAGGGGTGGCCTGCTCCACCTGTGGGCGTTTCTTGTTAGGTGGAACGGGGGCTTTGAGAAAATGAGACACATTTCTCTGATGGCCAGTGATGACGAGCATTTTTCTAGTGTCTGTTGGCTGTATGCATGTCTTCTTTTGAGAAATGTCTGTTCATATCCTTTGCCCACTTTTTGATGGGGTTGTTTGTTTTTTTCTTGTAAGAATTGTTTTGAGTTCTTTGTAGGTTCTGGATATTAGCCCTTTGTCAGATGGTAGATTACCTTTTCTCCCATTCTGTAGGTTGTCTGTTCACTCTGATGGTAGTTTCTTTTTGCTGTGCAGAAGTCCCTTTAGTTTATTAGATCCCATTTGTCAATTTTTGGCTTTTGTTGCCATTGCTTTTTTTTGGTGTTTTAGACATGAAGTCTTGCCCATGCCTATGTCCTGGAGAATGGTACACCTAGGTTTTCTCACACCAGTTAGAATGGCAATCATTAAAAGAATCAGGAAACAGCCTTAGGTGCTGGAGAGGATGTGGAGAAATAGGAACACTTTTACACTGTTGGTGGGATTTGCTAAACTAGTTCAACCATTGTGTGGAAAACAGTATGGCGATACCTCAGGATCTAGAACTAGATATGACATATGACCCAGTGTACATTACTGGGTATATACCCAAAATTATAAATCATGGTGCTATAGGAGCACATGTACACCGCGTATGTTTATTGTGGCACTATTCACAACCAAAGACTTGGAATCCTTTAAATGTCCATCAGTGACAGACTGGATTAAGAAAATGTGGCACATATACACCATAGAATACTATGCAGCCATAAAGGATGAGTTTATTGTCCTTTGTAGGGACATGGATGCAGCTGGAAACCATCATTCTCAGCAAACTATCACAAGAACAGAAAACCAAACACCGCATGCTCTCACTCATAGGTGGGAATTGAACAATGAGATCACTTGGACTCGGGAAGGGGAACATCACACACCGGGGCCTATCATGGGAAGCGGGGAGTGGGGAGGGATTGCATTGGGAGTTATACCTGATGTAAATGACGATTTGATGGGTGCTGACAAGTTGATGGGTGCAGCACACCAACATGGCACAAGTATACATATGTAACAAACCTGCACATTGTGCACATGTACCCTAGAACTTAAAAGTATAATACAAAATAAATAAAATAAAATAAAAAGAAAAGAAATGAGACACAGAGACAAAGTATAGAGAAAGAAAAAGTGGGCCCAGGGGACCGACACTCAGCATACAGAGGACCCGCGCTGGTACTGGTCTCTGAGTTCCCTCACTATTTATTGATCATTATCTTTACCATCTTAGAAAAGGGAAGTGACAGGATAATAGGATCATCGCAGGGAGAAGGTCAGCAGTAAGACATATGAATAAAGATCTCTGTGATATGAATAAGTTTAAGGAAAAGTGCTGTGCCTTGATATGCATATGCAAACATCTCCATCAACCTTTCTAGTGCATAAAGAGCAGCATTGCCGCTAGCACATCCCACCTTCAGCCCTAAGGCGGTTTTCTCCTTTCTCAGTAAACAGAACATACAATCGGGTTTTACACCGAGATGTTCCATTGCCCAGGGGCAGTCAGGAAACAGATGCTTTTCTCTATCTCAACTGCCAAGGGCCTTCTTTCCCTCTTGTACTACTCCTCCTCAGCACAGACCCTTCACGGGTGTCAGGCTGGGGACGATCAGGTCCTTCCCTTCCCAAAGAGGCCATGGCTGAACTATCACATGGGGGCTTGGACAATACCTAGCTTTCCTAGGCAGAGGTCCCTGCGACCTTTGGCAGTGTCGTGTCCCTGGGTACTTGAGATTAAGAGAATGGTGATGACTTTTTAGCCAACAAGAAGCTGCCTTCAGGCACTTGTTTAACAAAGCACACCCTGCACAGCCCAAACTCCGTTAAACCTTGAGTCACCACAGCACATGTGTCTTGCAAGGACAAGGTTGGGGGTCGGGTCACAGATTAACAGCATCTCAAATACAGAACAAAATGGGCCTATATGTCTACTGCTTTCTATATAGACACAGTAACAGTGTGATCGCTCTTTCTTTTCCCCACATATATAAAAGCTGAAATATAATTTTGGCCACAATCAAGCTAAATAATATGTTTATTAGCTCAGATATTTTTTTGTGTGTTTAGAATACATCAAGTCTACTCCCTTAGAGATTTTCAAGTCCATGGTTATTAACCATGGTTCCCGTGTGGCATCATCAGTGTCTTGGCCTTTTTTCCCCGGCTAACTGAAACTTTGTATCCTTTCACCTGCTGACCAGTGCCTCCCCACCGCAGCCCTCCACGCACCTCTGCCTCCCTGCCCGCAGCCGCTGGTAGCCACCTTTCCACTCTCTGCTTCTGTGGATTCTACTTTTTTAGATTCCACATATAAGTGAGATTGTGTGTTGCCGTTTGCCTTTTTTGTGCCTGGCTTATTTCACATAACCATTTTCCAGGTTCACCCATGTTGTCACAAATAATAGATTTCCTTATTTTTTAAGGCTGAATTAAAACCTTTGTGTCTATATTCCACATTTTCTTGATTCATCTGTGGATGGACACTTACGGTGATTCCATGTCTTGCCTATGATGAATAGTGCTGCAATCAACATTGGAGTGCAGGCACCTCTTCAGCATACTGATTTCATTTCCTTTATCTGTATAGACTCACCATGATATGGGTGGGTCATATGGTAATTTTATTTTTAAGTTTTAAGAAACTTCCATTCTGTTTTCCCTAATGGCTGTGATAATTTACATTCCCATCAACAGGATACTAGAATCCCCTTTGTCCACATCCTCACAACACTGTCATCTTCCCCCTTTTTTATAGAGGCCATTCTAACCAGTGTCATGTGATACTTCCTCTTTTTCTTTTTTCTTTTTTTTTGAGACAGAGTCTCACTCTGTTGCCTAGGCTGGAGTGTAGTGGCGTGATCTTGGCTCACCACAACCTCTGCCTCCCAGGTTCAAGTGATTCTCCTGCCTCAGCCTCCTGAGTAGCTGAGACTACAGGCACGTGCCACCATGCCTGGCTAATTTTTGTATTTTTAGTAGAGACAGTGTTTCACTATGATGACCAAGCTGATCTCGAACTCCTGACCTCATGATCTGCCTGCCTTGGCCTCCCAAAGTACTGGGATTATAGGTGTGAGCCAGTGATATTTCATTGTGGTTTTAATTTGCATTTTTCTGATAATTACTGATGTTGAGCACCTTTTCACATACCTGTCAGCCATTCATACATCCTCTTTTGAGAAATATACTTGACTTTGAAATATACTACAAAGCTATAGTAACCAACACAGATGGGTATTGGCGTAAAAACAGACACATAGATTAATGGAACAGAACGCAGAGCCCAGAAATTAATCCATGCATTTAAGGTCAATTGATTTTTGACAAAGATGCCAAGAATATACACAGGGAAAAGGACAGTCTCTTCAACACACAGTGTTGAGAAAACTGGGTATCCATAGGCAAAGAATAAAATTAGACCCTTATTGCACTAGACTGTTCTTGCATTGCTATAAAGAAATATCTGAGGCTGGGAATTTGAGAAATAGATTGAGAAATAGATAATCCAGGTCCTTTGCCCATTTTTTAGTCCAGTTACTTGTTTTCTTGCTATTGAATTGAGTGCCTTATATATTTTGTATATTAAACCCTTATCAGTTATAGATTTGCAGGTATTTAGCCCCCATTTCTCTTCACTCTGTGGATTGCTTTCTTGGTTGCCCAGAAGATTTTTTTTGTTTGATGTATTCTATTTGTCTATCATTGCTTTTGTCGCCTATGGTTTTGTGTTAATATATATATAAAAAAAAAAAATTTGCTAAGATCAGTGTTGTGGATTCTTTCCTCCGTGTTTTCTTCCATGATTTTTACAGTTTCAGGTTTCACATTTAAGTCTTTAATTCATTTTGAGTTGATTTTTCTATATGGTGGGAAGTAAGTGATATCTTAAAAATTTTTAATATGGTTTGGATGTGTGTCCCCTCCAAATCTCATGTTGGAACATGACCACCAGTGTTGGAGGTGGGACCTGGTGGAAGGTATTGGATCATGGGGGCTGATCCCTCATGAATGGCTGAGAGTGTCCCCTTAGTAGAGAATAAGTCATCTGAGTTCACAAGAGATCTGTTGTTGAAAACAATGTGACACTTTCCCCCTCACTTTCTCATGCCCACTCTCATCATCTGGTACACCAGCTCCCCCTTTGCCTTCCTCCATGAGTGTAAGCTTCCTCAGGTCTCACCAGAAGCTGATTAGATGCCAGCACTATGCTTCCTTTATAGCCTGCAGGACCGTAGCCAATTAAACCACTTTTCTTTATGAATTACCCAGAAATTCCCAGTCTCAGGTATTTCTTTATAGCAATGCAAGAATAGTCTAGTGCAATAAGGGTCTAATTTTATTCTTTGCCCATGGATCTCCAGTTTTCTCAACACTGTGTATTGAAGAGCCTGTCCTTTCCCCCCTGTATGTTCTTGGCATCTTTGTCAAAAATCAATTGACCTTAAATGCATGGATTAATTTCTGGGCTCTGCATTCTGTTCCATTAGTCTATGTGTCTGTTTTTATGTCAATACTCATCTGTGTTGGTTACTATAACTTTGTAGTATATTTCAAAGTCAAGTAGTGTGATGCCCCTCAGCTTTGTTCATTGTGCTCAAAATTGCTTTGGCTAATTCAGGATTATTTTGTGATTCTCTAACAATTTTGGGATTGTTTTTTCTAGTTCTTTGAAAACTGTCTTTGGAATTTTAATCGGAATTGTATTAAATCTGTAGATTTTGGGGAATGTATGGACATTTTAACAATATTAATTCTTCCAGTCAATGAATACTGGATTTCTTCACATTTTTTGTGTCTTCTTCAATTTCTTTATTTGTATTTTTCATGTTTAATTTTTGTGAATACATAGTAGGTGTATATATTCATTGGGTGTATTAGTCTGTTCTCATGCTGCTTTGAAGAAATACCTGAGACTGGGTAATTTACAAATAATACAATCATGGTGGAAGGCACCTCTTCACAGGGTGGAAGAAGAGAGAATGAGTGCAAGCAGGGGAAATACCAGACACTTATAAAACCATCAAATCCCATGAGACTAACTCATTATCACGAGAACAGCATGAGGGAAACTGCCCCCATGATTCAATTACCTCCACTTGGTCCTGCCCTTCACATTTAGGGATTATGGGGATTACAGTTCAAGGTGAGATTTTGGTGGGGACACAGAGCCAACCCATATCATGGGATATATGCTTTGATACAAGTGTGCAATGTGTAATAATCACATCATAGAGGATGAGGTATCCATCTCCTCAAGCATTTATCCTTTCTGTTACAAGCAATCCAATTTGTATTAGTCCATTGTCACATTGCTATAAAGAACTATCTGAGACTGGGTAGTTTATGAAGAAAAGAAGTTTAATTGACTCACAGTTCTGCAGGTTGTACAGGGAGGCCTCAGGAAACTTTACAATCATGGTGGGAAGTGAAGGGGAAGCAAGCACGTCTTACCATGGCAGAGCAGGAGGGAGGGAAGGAGGGAGAGAGAGAGAGAGAGAGAGAGAGAGAGAGAGGGCGGGGGGAGAGAGAGAGAGAAAGGGGAGGTGCTACACACTTTCAAACAACCAGATGTCATGAGAACTCTATCACGAGACAGCACTGGGGGAATGATGCTAAACCATTAGAAACACCTTCATTATCCAGTCACCTCCCACCAAGCCCCTCCTGCAATAATTTATGATAATTTACATTTCCATCAACAGGGTACAAGAGTTCCCCTTTGTCCACATCCTCACTAACACTTTTCAATTTTGGGGACTGTCAATCATGGGTATTAAAATTAGACATGAGATTTGAGTGGGGACATAGAGGCAAACCATACCATTTTGTCCTGGCGTCTCTCAAATCTCATGTCCTTCTTACATTTCAAAATACAATAATCCCTTCTCAGCAGTCTCCCAAAGTCTTAACTCACTCCATCTTTAACCCAAAAGTCCAACATCTCATCTAAGACAAGGCAAGTTCCTTCCACCTATGAGCCTATAAAATAAAAAACAAATTAGTTACTTCCAAGATATAATGGGGTATACAGGCATTGGGTAAATGCTCTCATACCAAATGGGAGAAATTGGCCAAAACAAAGGGGCTACTGGACCTATGCAAGTCCCAAATCCAGCAAGGCAGTTATTAAATCTCAAAGCTCCAAAATATTCTCTTTTGACTCCATGTCTCATGCTGATGCAAGAGCTGGCCTCCCAAGGCCTTGAGCAGCTCCAACCTTGTGGATCTACAAGGTACAGCCCCTGTGACTGTTTTCACAAGCTGGAGTGGAGTGCCTATGGCTTTTCCAGGTGCATGATGCAAGCTCTCAGTGGATCTACCATTCTAGGGTCTGGAGGATAGTGGCCCTATTCTTAGAGCTCCACTGAGCAGTGTCCCAGTGGGAACTCTGTGTGGGGGCTCCAACCCCACATTTCCCCTCTGCACTGCCTTAGTAGAGGTTCTCCATCAGGTCTCTGCTCCTGCAGCAGACTTCTGCCTAGACATCCAGGTGTTTCCATACATCCTCTGAAATCTAGACAGAGGCTCCCAACCCTCAACTCTTGCCTTCTGCACACCCACAGGGCCTCACTGATTAAAACTCGCAAAGGTTTGGGGCTTGCATCTTCTGAAGCAATGGCCTGAGATGTACCTTGGCCCCTTTTAGCCATGGCTGGAGCTGGAGTCACTGGGATGCAGAACACAATGTTCTGAGGCTGCACAGATCAGCGAGGTCCTGGGCCTGGCCCACAAAACCATTTTTCCTTCCTAGGTCTCCAGGCCTATGATGGGAGGGACTGCCACGAGGGTCTCTGAAATGCCCTGAAGGCATTGTCCCCATTGTCTTGGTGATATGGTTTGGCTGTGTCCCCACCCAAATCTCATCTTGAACTGTAGCTTCCATAATCGCCAGGTATCATGAGAAGGACTCAGTGGAAGGTATTTGAGTCATGGAGGCAGTTACCTCCATACTGTTCTTGTGATAGTGAGTGAGTTCTCACAAGATCTAATGGTTTTATAAGGGGCTCCCTACCCCCACCCTTCACTGTGCACTTCTCCTTGCTGCTGCTATGTGAAGAAGGATGTATTTGTTTCCCCTTCTGCCATGATTGTAAGTTTCTTGAGGCCTCCCCAGCCCTGCAGAACTGTGGGTCAGTTAAACCTCTTTTCTCTATAAATCACCCAGTCTCAGGTATGTCCTTATAGCAGCGTAAGAAAGGATGAATGGGATGAATGCACTTGACTATTAACCTTTGGCTTTCCTTTACTTATGCAAATTTCTGCAGCCTTGAATTCCTCCCTAGAAAATGGGTGTTTCTTTTCTACCGCATGGTTGAGCTGCAAGTTTTCCAAGCTTTCATACTCTCCTTCTCTTTTAAATATAAGTTCCAGTTTCAGATAATCTCTTTCTTCATGCATATGAGAATATGCTTTTAGAAACAGCTGGGTAACCTCTTGAATGCATTGCTGCTTAGACATTTCTTCTGCCAGATACCCTAAATTATTCCTCTCAAGTTCAAAGTTTCACAGATCTCTAGAGCAGGGGCATAATGCCACCAGTCTCTTTGCTACAGCATAGCAAGAGTGACCTTTATGCCAGTTCCCAATAAGTTCCTCATCTCCATCTAAGACCTCATCTGCCTGACCATCTCTGTCCATATCACTATCAGCATTTTGGTCAAAACCATTCAACAAGTCTCTAGGAGGTTCCAAACTTTCTCTCATCTTCCTGTATTCTTCTGATTCCTCCAAACTGTTCCAACCTCTGCCTATTACCCAGTTCCAAAGTCATTTCCACCTTTTCAGTTATCTTTATAGCAATGCCCCATTTCTCTGGTACCAATTTTCTGTGTTAGTCTATTCTCACACTGCTATAAGGAATTATCTGAGACTGGGTAATTTATAAAGAAAAGAGGTTTCGTTGACTCACAGTTCTGCAGGCTGTACAGGGAGCATAGCTGGGAGACCTCAGGAAACTTACATTCATGGCAGATGATGAAGGGAAAGCAGGCACATCTCACCAAGACAGAGCAGGAGAGAGGAAGAGTGAAGGGGGAGGTTCTACATACTTTCAAACAACCAAATCTCATGAGAACTCTATCATGAAACAGCACAAGGGGGATGGTGCTAAACCATTAGAAACCACCCCTCCATGATCCAAGCACCTCCCACCAGGACTCTTCTCCAACACGTGGGAATTACAGTTCGACATGAGATTTGGATGGGGACACACAGCCAAACCATCTCACAATTATACTCTTTTAGTGATTTTTAAATATACAATTAAATTGTCATTGACTATAATCACCCTGTTGTGCTATCAAATAGTAGGTCTTATTCATTCTTTCTATATTTTAACCATTCTTACCTCACTGCCACCCCCTCACTACCATTCCCAGCCTCTGGTAACCATCTTACTCTCTATCTCCATGAGTTCAATTGTTTCCATTTTTAGATCCCACAAATAAGTGAGAACATGCAATGCTTGTCTTTCTGCACCTGGCTTATTTCAATTAATGTAATAATCTGCAGTTCCATCCATGTTGGTGTAAATGACAGGATCAAATTCTTTTTCTTGGCTGAATAGTACTCCATTGTGTATATTTCCCACATTTTCTTTATCCTTTTATCTGTTGATTCACACTTAGGTTGCTTCCAAATCTTGGCTATTGTGAACAGTGCTGCAATAAACATGCAAGTGCAGATCCCATATACTGATTTCCTTTCTTTTGGGTATATACCTAGCAATGAGATTGCTGGATCATATGGTAGCTCTATTTTTAGTTTTTTGAGGAATCTCCACACTGTTTTCTATAGTGATTGCACTAATTTACATTCCTACCGACAGTGTAGAAAGGCTCCCTTTTCTCCACATCCTTGTTAACATTTGTTATTGCCTGTCTTTTGAATATAAGCCATTTTAACTGGGGTGAGATAATATCTCATTGTAGTTTTTATTTGCATTTCTCTGATGATAATGATGTTGAGCAGCTTTTCATATGCCTGCTTGCTGTTTGTATGTCTTCTTTTGAGAAGTGTCTATTCGAATATTTTGCCCATTTTTAAATTGGATTATTAGGGTTTTTTTCCTATAGAGTTGTTTGAACTCCTTATATATTCTGAATATTACTCCCTTGTCATATGGGTAGCTTGCAAATATTTTCTCCCATTCTGTGGGTTGTCACTTCACCTTGGCAATTGTTTCCTTTGCTGTGTAGAAGTTTCTTAACTTGATGTAATCCTATTTATCCATTTTTATTTTGGTCCCATGTGTTTGTGGGGTATTACTCAGGAAATCTTTGCCCAGATCAATGACCTGGAAAGTTTCCCCAATGTTTTCTTGTAGTAGTTTCACAGTATGAAGTTTTATATTTATGACTTTAATCCATTTTGATTTGATTTTTGTATATGGTGAGAAACAGGGGTCTAATTTCATTCTTCTGCATATGGATATCCAGTTTTCTCAGCACCATTTATTGAAGAGACTGTCTTTTCCTTGGCACCTTTGTCAAAAATGAGTTCACTGTTGTGTATGGATTTTTTTCTTAGCTCTCTATTCTATCCCATTGATCTATGTGTCTGTTTTAATGCTAGTACCCTGCTGTTTTGCTTACTATACTTCTGTAGCATAATTTAAAGTCAAGTAATGTGATTTCTCTAGTTTTGTTCCTTTACTTAGGGTAACTTTCGCTATTCTGGGTCTTTTGTGGTTCCATATAGATTTTAGGATTGTTTTTTCTATTTCTGTAAGGCATGTCATTGGTATTTTGAGAAGGACTGCATTGAATCTGTAGATTGCTTTGGGTAGTATGGACTTTTTAACAATATCAATCCTTCCAATCAACGAACGTGGAATATCTTCCCATTTTTTGGTGCCCTCTTCAATTTCTTTCATCACTGTTTAATAGTTTTACTTATAGAGATCTTTCATTTCTTTAGTTAATCTCAGGTATTTAATTTTATTTGTGGTTATTGTAAATGGACTTACTTTTTATTTCTTTTTCAAATTGTTCACTGTTAGCGTATGGAAATGCTACTGATTTTTGTAAGCTGATTTTGTATTCTGCAACTTTACTGAATTTGTTTATAAGTTCTAATAGTTTTTTTTTTGTGGAGTCTTTATGTTCTTCCAAATATAAGATTATATAATCTGCAAACAAGGATAATTTCACTGTTTTCTTTCTAATGTGGATGCTGTTTATATCTTTATCTTGTCTGATTGCTCTAGCTAGGACTTCCAGTACTATGCTGAATAACAGTGGTGATAGTGGGCATCCTTGTCATTCTTTAGATCTTGGAGGACAGGCTTTCAGTTTTCACCCATTCAGTATGATACTAGCTGTGGGTCTGTAATAGATGACTTTTATTATGTCAAAATATACTTCTTCTACACCCAGTTTTTTGAGTGTTTGTTTTTATCATGAAGGGATGTTAAATTTTATTAAATGTTTTTCAGCATCAATGGAAATGATCATACAGTTTTTGTCCTTCATTCCGTCGATAGGATATATCACACTGATTGATTTGCATTTATTGAACCATCCTTGCATCCCAGAGATAAATCTCACTTGGTCATGATGAATGGTCTTTTTAATGTATTGTTGAATTCAATTTGATAGTATTTTGTTGAGGATTTTTGCATCAATATTTATCAGAGATATTGGCCTTTAATTTTTTTATGTGTCCTTGTCTGGTTTTGGTATCCGGGTAATACTGGTCTTGCACAATGAGTTCGGAAGTATTCCTTCCTCCTTTATTTTTCAGAATAGTTTCAGTAGGATTGGTATTAGCTTTTCTTTAAATGCTTGGTAGAATTCAGTGGTGAAGCCATTGAGTCCAGGGCTTCTCTTTACTTGGAGACATTTTATTATGGAGTAAATCTCATTACTTGCTATTTGTCTGTTCAGGTTTTTTTATTTTTTCAAGGTTCAATCTTGGTAGGTTTTTATGTCTTGAAATGTGTCCATTTTTTTCTAGATTTTCCAATTTATTGGCATGTAGTTGCTCATAGTAGCCACTAATTATCCTTTGAATTTCTGCATCAGTTGTAATATCTCTTTTATCATTTCTGCTTTTATTTATTTGAATCTTCTCTCTTTTTTCTTAGTTACTTGGGCTAAAGTTTTGTCAATTTTGTTTATCTTTTTGGAAAAAACCCAATTTTTTGTTTCATTGATCTTTTGTATCGTTTTCTTCATTTCAATTTCATTTATTTCTGTTCCTTAGGTTTTATTTGAAGTTTTTCTTCTTTTTTGAGATAGGCACTTACAGCTATAAAGTTCCCTCTTAATACTGCTTTTGCTGTATCCCATAAATTTTGGGTTTTTTTTTTTTCCTGTTATCATTTGTTTCAAGAAATGTTTCAATTTTCTTCTTAATTTTTTCATTGACTCACTGGTCATTCAGGAGGATATTGTTTAACTTCCATTTACTTTTATAGTTTCCAAAATTCTTCTTGTTATTGATTTCTAGTTTTATTTCATGTGGCCATAGAAGATGCTCAAGATTATTTCTATTTTTTTGAATGTTTTAAGATTTGTTTTGTGACTTAACCTATGGTCCATCCTTGAGAATGATCCACATGCTGAGGAAAAGAATGTGTATTCTGTAGCTGTTGGATAAAATATTCTGCAAATATCTATTAGGTCCATTTGGTGTATAGTGCAGATTAAGTCTGATGTTCCTTTGTTGATTTTCTGTCTGGAAGATCTGTCTGATAGTCAAAATGAGGTATTGAGGTCTCCATTTACTATTGTATTGGGGGTCTCTCTCTCTCACCACATTTGGGAATCTGCTAAGCTTCACCTGAAGCCAGCAAGTCTCAGATTCTCACCTAAAGCCCTTGATGAAGAACCTGGGTATGGCTGCTTGTTATTTAAGTTCCAAGATCTCTTCAGTTAGCAGGTGATGAATCCTGCCAGACTTGGTTCTTCCCTTCAAGGCAGCAGGTTCCCTTCTGGCCCAAGGTGTGTCTGGTAATGTCATCTGAGAGCTAGGGCCTGGAAAGGGGACCTCAGGACTCTGACCAGTGCCCACTCCTGCTGTGGCTGAAACTGGTATCCAAGATGTAAGACAATGTCCTCCCCACTCTTTTCTCTCCTCTCCTTAAGTAGAAGGAAGAGGTATCCTTTTGAGCTGCAAGCTGTGCAGTCTCTGGTTAGGGGAGGGGTGTAATGCCAGCACTCCCTTATCTGCCCCAGCTATTACCTAAGTATCTCACATGCCCACCAGTCCACTGGCTCTGGGCCCAGTTCAACAGCAGGAGTTGCAGTTCTTGTGGCCTAGACTGCCTTTCAAGTTTATTTAAAGGTGCTTTAAAGGGGACCTCCGAAGTCCTGAGGTCCCCTTTATTTAGAGGTGCTCTAAATAAACTTGAAACTCTAGTCTGTGGTAACGAGGCTTGAGGCAACTCCAGTTTGTACCACTGGGATCAGCAATTTTCCTCTGGCTAGGGCTGGGTTTTTTGTTTCGTTTTGTTTTGTTTTTGTTTGTTTGGTTGTTTTGTTACTAACCCTCAGAACCTGTGAACTAGGGCTGGTTTAATGCTCCCTCCATGGACAGGCGTCTGCTGAGTTTGGTCTGGTTTTGCTTTCTGCTCTAGTAGGGTAGCACTGAGTTGAATGCCTCACAATTGCTGCACTCTCCCTCCCCCAGTGCACTGAAATGCACTCCACATCACACCACTGCTGTCAGGGGGACAATTGGCTCAGTTTTCTATTCCACCATCTTGCTTCACCTCCTCTCCCCAATTGCTTTTAATAAGGTTTTATAGTTTTCAGTGCATAGGTATTTCGCCTCCTTGGTTAAATTTATTCCTAAGTTTTAAAAATTTTGTAGCTATTATTAATGGGATTTTTTCCTTCTTTTTTTTTTTTTTTTTTTTTTTAAGAGATGGGATCTTGCTCTGTCACCCAGGCTGTAGTGCAGTGGCACGATTACAGCTCATTACAGCCTTGAACTCCTGGGCTCAAATGATCCTTCCACCTCAGCCCCATCCCCTAACTCCCTGAGTAACTGGTGTTACAGGCATGAGTCACTGTGCCCAGGAAAATTGGTTTTTTTCCATTTCTTTTTTTTTTTGTTTTTTTTTTTTGGTGGGGGGATAGTTTGTTACTAGTATGCAGAAATGCTATGAATTTTTTTTTTTTTTTTGGTTGCTGTCTTTAGGGTTTCTATTATAAGATCATCGCCATCTGCAAATGAGGACAATTTAATTTCTTCCCTTTTAATTTACGTGCTTTTTACTTCTTTCTCTTACTTAATTGCTCTGTGTAGTACTTCCAGCACTGTGTTGAATAGAAATGGCAAGAATGGACATTCTTGTCTTATTCCTCATCTTCCAGGAAAAGCCTCCAAATTTTCACCGTTGAGTATGATGTTAGCTGAGAGATTTCTATATATGGCCTTTATTGTGTTGAGGTACATTCCTTCTATACCTAATTTGCTGGGAGTTTCTATAGTGAAAGGATGTTGAATTTTATCAAGTGTTTTTCTGCATCTATTGAGATGATCCTAAGGCCATTCATTTTCTTAATGTAGTGAATCACATTTGTTGATTTGCACATGTTGAACAATTCTTGCATCACTGAAATAAATCTCAGTTAATCATAGTGAATGATCCCTTTAATATGCAGTTGAACTCAATTTGCTAGCATTTTGTTGAGGAATTTTGCATCTATGTCCATTGGGGACATTGGCTTGAAATTTTATTTTCTTTGATGTCTTTGTTGAACTTTGGTAGTAAGGTAATGCTGGCCTTGTAAATGAGTTTGGAAATATTATCTCCTCTTCAATTTTTTGGAAGAGTTTGAGAAGTTTGTTGTCGTTGTTGTTGTTTTTAAGGTCTGGTAGAATTTAGCAATGAAGCCATCAGGTTCTGAGCTTTTCTTTAATGGGAAATTTTAAATCACCAATTAAATCTCCTTACTTGTTACTGGTCTGTTCAGATTTTGTATTTCTTGATAGTGAAGCCTTGGTAGGTTGTATGCGTCTAAGAATTTATCCATTTCTTCTATAATGTGTTGTCAATCAATAATTCATAGTAGAATCTGATAATCCTTCGCATTTCTGTGGTTTCAGTTACAATGCCTTTTCTTTCATTTCTGATTTTACTTCTGAGCCTTTACTTCTGATTTTACCCTCAGTTTTCTTTTTTTCTCATTTGGTGTAGCTAAAGGATTGTTGATTTTGCTTATCTTTTCAAACAACCAACTCTTAGTTTTGATGATTTTTTGTATTGCTTTTGGAATCTTTATTTTGTTTACTTCTGCTCTGATCTTTTCTATTTCCTTCCTTCTGCAAACGTTTTTTTGTTTTTGGTTTTGGTTTTTTTTTTTTTTTAATCTGGTTCCTTTGGGTGTAATGTTACATTGTTTATTTGAGATTTCTCTCCTTTTTTCATGCAGGCATTTGTTGCTATAAACATTCCTCTTAAACTGCTTTTGCTGCATTACATACATTTTGCTATATTGCGTTTCCATTTTCATTTGTCTCAACATATTTTAAATTTTTTATTTAAATTTCTTTGACCCATTGGTTGTTCATGTTGTTTAATTTTTATATATTTGTGAATTTTCTGTAATTCCTACTGTTATTGATTTCTTAGTTTTATATCATTGTTGCCAGAAAAGACACTTGATATGATTTTAATCATCCTAAATTTAAGACTTGTTCATTCATCTAACATATTACCTACGTAGGATGATGATCTGTGTGCACTTGAGAAGAAGGGGTACTGTGCTACTGTTGGATGGAATGTTTTGTAGATGTCTGTTAGATTCAGTTGGTCTAAAATGTATTCAATTCTGATTTCTCCTTATTGATTTTATGTCTGGATGATCTGTTTATTCCTAAAAGTGTTGTATTGAAGTCCCACCTCAGCCTCCCAAAGTGCTGGGATTACAGGGGTGACCTACCACGCCTGGCCTGATTCTATTTGTAAATAGCTTTATCGAGAAGTTATTCACATACCAAATAATTCACTTACTGAAAGTATATGATTAAATGTTGGTAGTATAGTCACAAATATGTACAACTATCACTACCTCCAATTTTAGAAATTTCTATCATCTCCAAAGAAATCTAAGACTTCAGCAAAAAAGCAGTGGGCATCTCTAAATGTGTGACCCACCAGAGTAACACTGAAAAATCAAGCAAAAACTGCACAAATTAACTTTGTCAGGGCTCTGGAAAATAATTAATTGTTTCAAGCAACCATGTAAATGCTACCTGAAGAAAGTGACAACTCTTATATTGTAGAGAAGCTTTGCCATATTTTTACTTGCCCTGACTTTGTCCACCCCAGATCAGTGGCTGTCTTTGAAGATGGCAGCTCAAGCTACCAGTGTGGGATGCTGAGGTCTGGATACAGAAGGATCAGGGCAGCGCTTATTCCCCAAAATTGTCATTATTTGTTCTAACCTTTCTGTGGACTACCTGAGGAACTGATGCAAGGGCCTTGCCTTTGTTTTGCCTAACTTGGAATTTATTCAAGTGGAAAAATAGCTAAAATATTGTAGCTATCAAAAATACTGTAAGGCAGCTGAGTAACCTGATATCATCAAAGGAAAAAGGTTCAACTTGAGGAAAGGAAAAAAAAATTTGTCAAAACACTAGAAGAAAAAGCTCAGAAGAGTGTTTCTTTGAGAAACTAAAGGATTTGAAATGCCAACCTGTACTAGGAAATCTGGAAAAACCACAAGCTCCAGGGCAGGACACATGCTAAGACAGTGTCTAATTATAATCATCCTGGCTGGCTTCCCAGGAGTGCCCCAAACACAGACCCAAACTGCAAAGACAAAGGCAGTACGATTATTTTTCTTGTCTTTTTAATTTTCCCCCTTCTTTTCTTTTCTTTTTTTTTTTTTTCTTTCTTTTCTTTTCCTCCTGGTGTCCAAGGAGAAAATCTCTCTCAAATTTGTCAAAACATCAGATTAATGCAAGCTAAAGAAATAGACTCCACTATTGCCTTATAATCCTTTGTATTTATGTGGTAGAAATAAAAAGTAGAAGACCCAGAGAAAACAAATAGAAAAATTATAGAAGTTGTCTTATTTATTAGTAATTGCTTCATACATAAATGGTTTGAACTCTCCACTGAAAAGGCAAAATGGATAAAAATTGTGATCCACTGCATGCTGTCTTCAACAGATTCACATCATATCCAAAGATGCAAATAGGTTGAAAGTGAAAGGTAGAAAAATGATATTTCATGGGAATAGTAACCAGAGAGCTTAGATGGCCATGCTCACATGAGACAAAATAGTCTTTACGTAAAAAATGTTACAAAAGGCAAAGAAGGTCATTATATATTGATATAATAGTTGTGATGGTTAATTTTATATGTCATTAACCAAGCTATGGTATAGTTTTGGTCAAACACTAGTCTGGATTTTGGTGGAAAGGTATTTTTAGGTTGTACCATCATTTAAATAAGTAGGTTTTGAGTAAAGCAGATGATCCTCCAAGTATCCTCCTGCAGGATCCATCCTGTGGTTATCACCACAATTCAAGCATAATTGGAATATTCATACTCAACAACTGGCAGAACCCCCACACTGGTTGCCTCTTCTATGCAGTGAGGGATGTTATGGTGGAAAAGACCAAGTAGAAGCCATTAGAACTGCATCTACCAAGAAAAATAGTCAACCAAAAGCAGTAACATTCCAAGACGGATGGCAGAGGTCAGTGCTACCAGTCAGAACCTGAAAACTGCACAGGTGAAGATTCCTGCCACATCCCCATTCGACTCTCCTGTTTTGCCTGTGCAGAAGACAGATGAATCCTGGAGAAAGGCGGATTTTTATAAGATTAACCAAGCCACCACTCCAATTGCAGTTACTGTACCAGAGGTGGTTTCATTGCAGCAAGTGAATGCATGCCTGGTACATAGTATGTAGCTACCGAGCTGACAAATGCACTTTTCTCCATTTCTACCAGTAACAAACACCAGAAGCAGTTTGCTTTTAGCTGGCAAGGTTAGCCGTATACCTTCACTGTCCTCCTCAGGGATCTATTAACTCTCCAGCCTTGTTATCATTTAATTTGTAGGGATCTTGTCATCATTTACTTTGTAAGGATCACCTTTCCTTTCTGAAAGACGTCACGCTGATGGATTGCATTTATAACGTAATGCTAATCAGACCTAGAGAGGAAGACATACCCACTGTTCTAGACTGATTATTAAGACATTTGTGTGAAAACACACCAGGTCCTATTGTGGGGATGGGGTAGTGGGGAGGGATAGCATCAGGAGATATACCTAATGTAAATGACGAGTTAACGGGTACAGCACACCAACATGGCACATGTATACATAGGTAACAAACATGCATGTTGTGCACATGTACCCTAGAACTTAAAGTACAATAATTAAAAAAGAGACATTTGTATGAAAGTGTGCTGCTGTGATTTGAATGTGTCCCCTCCAAAATCCAGTTGTCGCCGATTTGATAGTATTAAGAGCTGGGGCCTTTGAGAGATGGTTAGGCAATGAGGGCTCCACCCTCATGAATGGGATTAGGTCCCCTTGTAAAGGGGCTTGGCAGAGGGGATTTCATCACCCTTATGCCCTCTGACGTCTACCATGTGAGGACACATTGTTCCTCCCCTCCAGACGATGCAATGTTCAAGGTGCCACTTGGACACAGAGACCCAGCCTCCACCAGACACTGACCCTGCTGGTGTCCTGATCTTCGACTCTCAGCCACCACAACTGTGGGAAAATAAATTTCTATTCTTTATAAGTCACTCAGTCTTTAGTGTTTCTGTTATAGTCCACAAAATGGACTAAGACAGATGGGAAATAAGCCCAACAGAAATTCAAGTCCCTTCTACGGCCACGAAATTTCTAGAAATCTGGTGGTGTGGGGCATGTCTAAATATCTCTTCTAAGGTGAATTACAAGCTGTAACATCTGGTCCCTCCTGCAATCAAAAAGGAGGCGCATTGCCTAGTAGACTCTTAGGACTTTCATGGTAAACATATTTCTCATCTGGGTATGATCCAGCCCACTTTGTTTTAACCTAAAGTGCTGCTACTTATGAGTGGGACCCAGGACAGTGGAAGGCTCAGCAACAGGTCCTGGCAACCTGCTCTGCTCATTGTGCCACATTTTCTAGCAGATCCAATGATAACTGAAGTGGCAGTGGCAGATAGGCAAGCTTTCTGGAGCCTTGGTTGGGCCTGGTAGGTTAATCACAGCACAGACCACTGGAATTGCAGAACAAAGCTCTGTCATCCTGTGCTGATAACTACTCTCCTTTGAGAAAGAGATTTTGCTTGCTCCTGGGTCTTAGTAGAGAATAAACACTTTACCAGGGGCCGCTAAATTACCACATGACTGTCCTTGATTCGTGGGGTGTTGCATAAACCACTAAGCCTTAACATACCCCAGCAGCACTCTGTCAATGAATGGAATGGAAGGAGTATGTTCATGTGGCCTCAAGGAGGCCCAGAAAGCACAAATAAGTTGCATGGAGAAGTGGCCCTAATGTCCATGTTGTCCACAATCCTGCTACACCATCTTCTCTCTCCCAGCCTGCACTTACGGCCTTATGTGGTTACCTGTATTTAGCTGGCAGAGAACAAGAAAACTAAAGTCAGGTTTAGAGATGGTTCTGCAAGAGATGTTGCTGTCATCCCAAAACAGACAGCTGCAGCACTGCAGCTACTTTCTGAGAAGTCCCTGAAGGACAATGGCAGAGGAAAATTCTCCCAGTGGGCAGAACTTTGGGCACTGAGCCTGGTTGTTCATTACGCTTGGAGGGAGAAATGGCCAGGCATGCAATGATATACAGATTTATGGGCTTTTGCCAAAGATTTGGCTGGGGGTCAGGATCTAGGAAGCAAGATGACTGTACAATTGGTGACTAGAGATTTTGAGGAAGAGTCATGTTGATAGATCTCTCTGAACAGGCAAAACATGTGAGGATCTTTGTGTCCCATGTAAATGCTTATCAAAGCGTGATCTCAGTAGAAGGGGATTTTCATAATCAAGTAGATAGGATGACCTATTTGTGAACACCAGCCAGTCGCTATCCCCAGCCATGCCTGTCATTGCCCAATGTGCTCCTGAATTAAGCAAACGTGGGAGCAAGGAAGGGGGTTATGCTTGCTCAGCAATGTGGTTTTGCACTGACGGTGCCAAATCGGCTACAGCTCCTGCTGAGTGCACAGTCTGCCAGCAGCACGCACCAACAGATAACTCGCAGAGTGATACGCTCCCTGGGGAGATCAGCCAGCAACCTGGTGGCAGGTCTATTACAGCCAGCCTGTTTCATCATGGATGGGAAGCATTATGTTCCTTTTGGGATACATACATACTTTCTTTGGATGTGCATTTTTTCTGCATTCAATGCTGCTGTCAAAACTATACATTTTTATTTCATCTCTTATAACTTTATATAAAATAAGATGTGTTGACTATATCATAGTATTTATTGTGCAGAAAGTCAAGAAGAATAAACACCACCAAGGGTTTTTGCACCTTCTTCTGGGGAGAGGATTAGGACAGTTGTATCACGTTAGGTGAAGTATGACCTTGTTTTTGTTTTTATTTGAAGGTCGAGTATGATTTAAGGAGCTGTGTGTGGGTGCCAAGATGAGAAGAATGGAATGTGATGATTGGTTTTAGGTTTCCATCTGGCTAGGCTATGCATGAGTCTGCTGTGGCTGCCATAACAAAGTGCCATGGATTGGGTGGCTTAAATGACAAACGTTTATCTCTCACAGTTCCAGATGCTGAGCAGTCCACGATTGTGGTACCAGAAGGCTCGGTTTCTCCTGGGCCTCTCTACTTAGACTGTAGATGGTTGCCTTACCTCTGTGTGCTCACGTGGCCTTTTTTCCCTGCATGAGCACTCCTGGTATCTCTTCCTCTTCTAATAAAGACACTAGCCCCACTGGATTGAGACCCCATACATGTGACCTCACTTCGCCCTAATTACCTTCTTAGAGGCTGTACCTCCAAACAGAGTCACATTTGGGGCTAGAGCTTCGACATATAATTGGGGACGGGCACAATTCACTTCATAAAAGTCAAAAACCAGTCAAGTTGTTGCTGAAAAGAAATTTTTTAGATATGAATAAGATTTAAATCGGTAGACTTTGAGTAAAGTAAATTATACTCCAGAATGAGGATATGCCTCATCCAAACTAGTAAGTCCTTTAGAGGATGGCTGGAGGTCTCCTGAGGAAGAAGGAATGCTGCCTCCAGACAGCATTTGAATCAAGATCTCAACATTAGCTTCTCTCTGCATCTTCAGACTACTAGCCTGCCCTGCATATTCTGGACTTCCCAGCAGAAACACTCTCATGAACCAATTCTGTAAAATAAATCCCTCTCTCATCTTGATTCAGTATTTCTGGAGAATTCTGGCTTATTCTAGAGAATATTCATCAAAAAGAGATAACAACTGTAGACATATACATATCAAACCACAGAGTCCCAAAATATATTCAGAAAACCTTGGGGAGGGGGTTCCAGATGGCCAACTAGAAGCAGCTAGTGTGTGCCACACTCTGGAGAGGAAACAAGGTAGCCAGGAAACACTAGCTCTTCAAGTGCATCATCTGAGAGACCACACTGGGCCTCAATCAGGAAGCAAGGGAACCCACAGAGAACAGAGAGGACTGAAGCTCGCCCCATGCTAATGCTTACCAAAGTGTGACCTCGATGGAGGAGGATTTTAATAATCCAGTACATACAAGAATCTGTTCGTGAACACCAGCCAGTCACTATCGCCAGCCACCCCTGTCATAACCCAGTGTACTCATGAATTCAGCAGACATGGGAACAGGGAAGGAGGTCACTGGTTTGGAGCCAGGAGAAGCTCTCTAACTTAGGGAAAGGCTGAGTGAGTGAGAGTCCACAAGGGGTCCACACCTCCCTCTTGGACCTTTGCAATCCTGGGCATGGGAGAACCTCTCTGATGCCCCAACCCCCAGGCCTCCAGACTGACACAGGGAGCTAGCTGGAGTTTTGCAGAGGCACCATTTAAGCCCACATGGAGCCCCACAGGTCTTGGATCCCCGAATAGCCTTGTGCCAGCTGCCATAGGCCCAAGAGAGCCCACAGCTGTGGTGCCAAGGAATGGCCAGACTGCTGTGCTTCTCCTCACCAGGCAAGGCTCCGCTCAGGCTTCCAGCGTGGTGACCTAATCCCCACCTGAACACTGTGGGAGCACAGCTCTGTGTTCTCCTGGCATGCACCCAGACTGCAGCCCACGTGATGTTCCCCAACCCCCATTGTTCCTTGCCAGACAAAGCTCACTGGCTTGGGCTTCCAGTACAGTAACCCCACCCCCGCCTGGACACTGTGGTGGGTTGTTCCTCTGTGTTCCTCTGGGTCAAAACTCCCAGAGGTAACAGACAATGCTTGGCACCCTTGCATGCCCCCAGCAGTGAAGTTTAGCATTGCTTGGGTAGGAGGGAAGTGTCAGCCACATATCCCACAGACACCAGTCTCCGTAGACCCAGCTGAGGGGTCCTGTCCTCCCCAGTGAAAGGTCCACAGCATAGCTGCCCTGCCCCTGCCTGAACATTTTATCTGCAGCCCAGAGTCTTTCTGAAAACCCAGCCCCTACAGGTCTGTGATCTTCCTTCAGCCTCCCACCACCTAAGCATTCTGCCTGCCCCTGTCTGAGAGTTTGGCCAGTGACCTGGGAACCATCCTGTCCCCTTCCTTATCACAGCCAGCACCTGAACCCTGAGCTAGCCTGACACAGGTCCAGCCCCTTTAGGACTCATGAATGCTGTCCAGTGGGCCATCCAGAGGTCTGGGAACTGGGGAGCTACCTACTCCATTTCAACTCTGCTGACACCTGACCACTTCCCCCAAGGCCTGAGGTCAGACCAGCCCAACCAGCTGACAACACCACAACCAACACCCACCCACACAGGCCCAAGGTGGAGCCTTTACAAGAAGCAGCAGCACTGCCACATGGAGACACCCCACTAACGTTAGACAGATTATTAGAGCAGAAAACTAACAGAGGAATTCTGGACTTAAACTTGACACTTGAACCATTGAACCTGATGGGCATCACAACCTCACTAACATCTTTTTTTTAACTTACTCATTATAGCCTTTCTGACTGGTATGAGATGGTATCTCACTGGTTTTGGTGGTTTTGATTTGCATGTCTCCAATGATCAGTGGTCTGAAGCATTTTTTCATGTATTTGTTGGCTGCTTGCGTGCCTTCTTTTGAGGAGTCTATGTTCATGGCCTGTGCCCAAGTCAGGTAGTGTTTGAAGTCAGGTAGTGTCATGCTTCTGGCCTTGTTCTTTTTGTTTAGGATTGTTTTGGCTATTTGGACCCTTTTTTGGTTTCTTTTAAATTTAGAGGAGTTTTTCTAATTCTGTGAAAAAAGACGTTGATAGTTTGATAGGGATAGCATTGAATCTGTATATTGCTTTGGGAGGTCTGGCCATTTTAACAACTTTGCTTCTTCTGATCCATAAGCATGGGATGTTTTTCCATTTGTTTATATCATCTATGATTTCTTTCAGCAAATGTTTTGTAGTTCTCAAAGTACCCAATGCTAGGCTCTTGGAAAACACAGTCAATAGAGCTTTCATTTACCTGATATGTCCCCCAAATTTAATTTAATTTAATTGATAGAAATATATTTTCCTCAAACAACTCTTTTTCAAATCCTAGTCTGTGTAACAATTGGTAAATTAGCAAAGTATATGTAAAGATTAGTGGCATTTGTGTGTAACCAAAGAAAAAGAGTGGTTGTGACATGGATCATACTGTCACATGTCTCTGAAGAACGTGGATCATGTCCCTGACATGGATCATACTGTTGTTCCAGGCCTTAACCTCTTCTTACTCCAGGCTGCTTGACTGACTCATCTCACACCAAGTTTTAAAATTTTTCAGTTTCCCTTTCTTATTTGTAAAGGGGCATATGTGTCACCTTCATGTATAGGAAAACTTATTATGTTGACTCCCTCATCTTTGTAAATTTTGGGTCTTTGTTTGCCAACCCTCCTCATCCCAGGAGGGTTGGCCACCAGACTGGGGGGTGAATTGTTTCCTGGGGATCCATTAACCACGGATTGTACCATGGGTCAGGCATCTGCTCATCCGATACAGGACCCATTTGAGCCTAAATCTTCATCAAAACAAAAAATATAAACAAAAAATCTGTTAAATGGAATCTGGAGGGCTCAGGCCTCCTAATGTGGACCTCAGCATTTGTCCTGCTGGGTCTGTGCTGAGGACCACGTGCCTTTGAGTTTGGCTGATAAAAGCCTTATGACCAAAAGGCCCCCATGGCTTGACCTTCATTAACCACACAACTTAAGCTCAGGGCCATGGCAATTGACCAAATAAGTGGGCCTGCCCTACAGAGCAATTAATGCTGGAGCTCGGCCTCAGGCTCATTATAAAACCATAGAGCTATAAACACAAGACCCGCATCAACTCAAGCAGGTGTCCACTAAAAAGAAAATGCTATGCGCACATCCCAGATGGCATCACCCTGGCCCAGGAGAACACTCAGGAGATGACATCGCCTTGGAGGACCTCACCTCAGCTCAAGAACTTGCCATTGGAGAAGATTTCTCCCCCAACTCAGGACACAACTTCATCCCAGGCTCTAAGATCTCAACTCCCCAGCAATGCCCACGGACTGCCTTTCCTAATCTAAAAGTAAAGCAACAAGTGAACACACATAGCTCATTCCATTTTCTGTTTAAAGGGCCTTTACCGATTCCTGCACATGGGGGAGGATAATTTTAGAGCACTGAGTTAATAATACAAAAACAGCAGTCATGTAGTTTTTTAAACTAACTCTGAGATCAAAGGAAAAACATGTAAACAGCCAACTATGTTTTGTTAAAGATTCACAGGGGCGTTGAGACTGACCAAGGACAAAGAAGTTTTCAGCCTCCTCAGACGCTTGCTGGCTCCCTGGAGTCTGGGGTCGTGGGTCACCTCTCAATCACGCCTCCCTCCTCTTCCCCTTTCCCTTAACTAAAAAGAGCCTACAATTTGCACTGTATTAAGATGGTCTTGGTGACAGTAGTCTGCCATCTCCTCAGGTTGCTGGCTGTTGAATACCGCTGCTTTTCCTCCCACCAACTCTTGTCTCTCGAGTTTGGTTTTCATGCAGCAAGCAGCCGAGCCTGGGTTCAGCTACACGAAGGCATGAACTGGACACAGGACATGGATTGCTTTTCTTTCTTTGGTTTTAGCAATTGTAATGAGTTTCTGCAGCTTCCTGACTGCTTAGCCTATCACGTTAGTTTGCTCTGGCTGCAATAACAAAGTACCTGAACTGGGTGGCTTAAACAACAGAAAGTTGTTTTTCGTAATTCCAGAGGCTAGAAGACTAAGACGAAGGTGTTGGGGGTAGTGGTTTCTGCTCAGGCTTCTCTCCTTAGCTTATAGACCACATCACAGCGACACCCTCTGTTTGTGCCTGGGTTCTAATCCCTTTTCCTCCTAGGACACCTGTCATATTGGATTAGGGTCTATCCCAGTGACCTGGTTTCACATTGTTTATCTCTTTAAAGACTCTGTCTTCAAATACAGTAATATTCTGAGGTCCTGGGCTTAGGAGTTCAACACAGAAACTTCTGGGAGATACAACTCACCTGTAACACCCATGGTCCTTATATAATCCCCGATCTCCAGGACTGCCCACACTCCTACACTCCCATGCCCAAGGGACACCTGGAAAAGGTTGATACTCTCTGTGCCACTCTGAAAATTAATGGAGATTATTGCTTTCCCCAGAAGGTACTTGTCTCACATCAACATCTTACCCCCAGGGAAAGGACCACTCACTCTCCAGGAACTTCTCCTACTAATCCTCTCCAGGATCCTACCATGACCTTCTGCCCTGCATCTCTAACCATCACAACCACTCTTTTTCCTTGGTTACACACAAATGCCACTAATCCTTACATATACCTTCCTAATTTACCCATTGTTATCCTCCAAAAACATAATTGATCAACTTGCTACCTTGACACAAGCAACACACCAAGTAGTATTATTCAAATATATGTGTAGTTGTCAAGTGCACTGAAATCGTGTTGTACAAATTCAATGCAATTCCCATCAAAATGCCAACATCATTCTTCACAGAACTAGGAAAAACAGTCCTAAAACTCTTATGGAATCAAAAAAGAGCCCCCATAGCCAAAGCAAGACTAATCAAAAAGAACAAATCTGGAGGCATCACATTACCTTATTTCAAGCTATACTATAAGGCCATAGTCACCAAAACAGCATGGTACTGGTATAAAAGTAGGCACATAGACCAATGGAACAGAATAGAGAACCCAGAAATAAACCCAAATAGTTACAGCCAACTGATCTTCGACAAAGGAAACAAAAACGTAAAGTGGGAAAAAGGCACCCTATTCAACGAATGGTGCTGGGATAATTGGCAAGCCACATGCATGAAAATGAGAATGGGTCCTCGTCTTTCACTGTACACAAAAATCAACTCAAGATAGATCAAAGACTTAAATCTAAGACCTGAAACTATACAAATTCCAGAAGATAACATTGGAAAAACCCTTCTAGACATTGACTTAGGCAAGGATTTCATGACCAAGAACCCAAAAGCAAATACAATAAACACAAAGATAAATAGCTGGGACTTAATTAAACTAAAGAGCTGTTGTACTGCAAAAGGAACAGTCAGCAGAGTAAACAGGCAACCCACAGAGTGGAGAAAACCCTCACAATCTATACATCTGACAAAGGACTAATATCCGGAATCTATAGTCAACTCAAACAAATTAGCAAGAAAGAAACAAACCAACCCGTCAAAAAGTGGGCTAAGGACATGAATAGACAATTCTCAAAAGAAGATATACAAATGGCCAACAAACATAAGAAAAAATGCTCAACATCATTAATGATCAGGGAAATGCAAATCAAAACCACAATGCGATACCATCTTACTCCTGCAAGAATGGTCATAATCAAAAAATAGAAAAAATACATGTTGACATGGATGCAATGAACAGGGAACACTTCTAACTACCGGTGGGCGTGTAAACTAGTACAGCCACTGTGGAAAACAGTGTGGAGATTTCCTAAAGAACTAAAAGTAGAACTACCATTTGATCCAGCAATCCCATTACTGGGTATCCACTCAAAAGAAAAGAAGTCATTATACAAGAAGGATACTTGCACACGCATGTTTACAGCAGTACAATTTGGAAGTGCAAAAATGTGGAACCAACCCAAACACCCATCAATCAACGAGTGGATAAAGAAACTGTGCATATATATGTATATATTGGAATACTGCTCAACCATAAAAAAGAATGAAGTCATAGCATTCACAGTGATCTGGAATCATGCTAAGTGAAGTAACTCTGGAATGGGAAACCAAGCATCGTATGTTCTCACTCATAAGTTGGGGCCAAGCTATGAGAATGCAAAGGCATAAGAATGATACAATGGACTTTGGGAACTCAGGGAGAAAGGGTGGGAAAAGGGTGAGGGATAAAAGACTACAAATAGTGTGCAATGTATACTGCTCGGGTGATGGCTGCACCAAAATCGCACAAATCACCACTAAAGAACTTACTCTTGTAACCAAACACTACCTGTTCCCCAATAACCTATGGAAATAAAAGCAATTTTAATGAAATAAAATAAAATCATGTTGTACATACGAATATATACATAATCACACTTTTAAATACACTTTGCAACCCCACCCAGATACTGTTAGAGACTCTGGAAATTTCAGATCTACTTCATTGGCTAATAGCATATTCACAGAGAGCCGAACTATGGATCTGCAGGATTTGTAGGTAGCCGAGCTACGGACCACCTACAAAGATCCCCTGTGCTTCGTGCTCCCTCCTTCTACTCACATGTCTATTTAAAGTCTTCCTGCTGTTTAGGGCATCTGACACCCTGCTCTGTAATGTCTCATCTCTCATGACCCTAGCGCTTTCTCAATATGGCATCCAAGCATCACCAGGCCAATCATGTAATCATCGTTTTTATTTTCTGTGCTTCTGATGCCTTTCTGGGCTTGCATCCTGGAAAGGATGCCCTACCAGGGCTGGCCAATTACTACAGATGATCAAGGTCCCCCCAGTGAATGCCTTTCCTGTGAAGTCTCACCAGGGCAAGCCCTGTGCCAGCCACCTTCTCCATGGGGCTCGCACACTCCAGGCCACAGTTCCCCTGCACAGATGCCCCCAGAGTCAGGCACCAGACAGCCAGCAACAATCCCCGTGACTCGGAACCCTGGGTAATCATGCAAAGCAATCAGTCCCAAGCCTGCCTACCCTGCTTTCACTGGTTCCTCCCCCAGGAAGAACTAAACCTCTGCCTCCAGATTGACCCGGATGCTTGCAATGTGGTCACGATGGCAAGAACAGCGCTGCCACTGCACGCTGTCAGTAGCAGACTGTTTTTCAACCACAGTAGTCTCCTGGCCTGTGGGCCTCACCACAACTGAGTAAGAATTAAGCCTACATTTAAAAACCACAAAAAGTTACGTATGGAACAGAGTTGCCTGGAATTACAGACACAGACATGCACACACACACATGCACACGCAGGCACACATTTCACTGCTAAGTTCTGAATAAGCTCAGTGAATCGTGCCACTGTCAATTTCCTGTTTTGAAGACTGTTCTATATAAATGCAAGCTGCTGACAGTGGAAGGCTGTGTGAAGGGTGTGGGGGACCCATCTCTATATATATGTCAACAAATTGGAATGTATCTATAATAATTTTGAGATAAAAGGCTTTAAAATATTTTTCCAAGGTTTATTTTAGGATCCCATGATCTGGTGCTGACTAGGGAGTTGGACGGGTATCTGTGAGAGCCCCATAAACAAGAAAGCCAACTCTGAGGTGTGCACCTCGCTCCTCCCTTATTCCTTTCCCAGGCTGCGCTGCATTGCCGAGGGAGGGGAAGCGACCTGCAATCACAGGGTGACTGGCCTGAGGCCCTGAGTCCCGGAACTACTGAACACACCTGGAACGATTACCTAAGTATTTCCCCCTCCAGGGGGAAACAAATGCTCTGATCCTCATCAGCCACCATGAACTGGCTGCTGAGATCTTTGCCCCAATGAACGTCCCAGGGGATAAAGAGGATCTGGCTGGGCGCTTCCTCTCCCTGCACGGGAGAACTGTGGAGTGGCCAGTTCAGGAGGGGTCAACTCTCTCTGCTGGGTTAGGAGCACATGAGGCCCAAGGCAGGTTCATGTTGGGAACTGCAGCCTCCCTGTGCCCACCCTAGGTCGTGGCACATGGCATGGCTCCGTATCAACCAGAGGAATGAGTGAATAAAAGGCATCTGAGTCCTTGTTGGCCCAATCCTGTCTCTCCTGTTACCAGAAACATTTCTGGAACCACACCCAAGATTCCCACCCCACATGACCCTTTCATCTCCTCACAGCATCCTCAGGACCTTCCCCAGGGGACAGCACGGGAAGCAGAGGACCCAACACTCGCTGCTGGAACGAGGTCTGGTCCATGAAAGACGAGGCCTGGGGCATGAGGTTGACACGATCAGCTGGGGAACACACGTCCCTCAAGACTCAGTTGTATCACTTGAAAGTGGGGATGTGTCAGGACAAGTGACCACAGGGTCTTTTTACTCTACCCTGCAGGACCCTGTTCCAGGTGACAACTTTCAGAGAGCTCAGGGCATGCTCGAGCTGCCTGGGAGGCAGGCTGCAGGAGGGAGCCTGACTGCACTCTGAGGTGCTGGGATCCCGCTTAATGACTCTGACACAGTCTGCCCAGAGGCCGTGGCCAGGGGAGAGGAACAGGGACATGTGAGAGTAGGCAGGAGGGCAAGGGACAGAATCACGGTGCCCTTGCATGGCCACACAAGGAGCCTGGAGCCAGCGTTGGGAGGGGTAGAGTCAAGCTGTCCAGAGGGCACTGCTTGCTGGAGAAGGAGCCGGGTGGGGCTGAGGACAAGGCCAGGCCCTGCCAGCAAGATCGTCCCCAGCTGTGCCCTGGCCTTGCTGTTTGGTAAACCTGGAAGGCCCCAGTCCTGCAGGCCCTGGAGAGTTCCATTTATGCAAGAGCTGGCTGGACAGAGGGGTGGCTCAGGACGCTGCGCACGTGGGAAAGAAGAAGGGTGGCCTGGGGTCAGGCAGAGAGGGAGGCTGGTGGCCAGGCTGGGACCCTAGGTGCAGAGGCACGATTAGTTGATCGCTCTGAAGGTGAGGAGGGGGAACGTGCCGGGCCTCAGTATGAAGCTGTAGACCATCTTTATATCCTCTTGGGTTAGTGTCTCCACCTGGAGGTGTTTCAGCACCTAGGACAGAGGCTGGGTTTCCATCTGGCCTGGTCAGCAGCCCATGGACCTGGGGCAGCTTCCTCCCATCCTCCCAGGTGCAGCAATTATGCTGAAGGGGGAGCAGCAGCCTGGGCCCCAACCTGTCCCATTCCTGACCAGCCCCATCTTACAGACCAGGCCCAGACTGAATCCTACCCAGGTCTTGCCCAAGCCCCATTATCCTGTACAGGCTCCACCCCACTCCCCTAGTCCCCACCTCACTGTTTAGAAGTAACCTCACCCAGACCCTACACTGTCTTGCTCAGCACAGACCCTCCCTGGTCACGCCGACCTCAACCAGCCAAGGCCCCATCCGGTTCCCAGATGTCAATCACACCATGCAAGCCCCGCCCCCAGGGTGCAGGCCCCGCCTCTGCTGCCCAGGTCCCGCCCCCGCCCCCGCCCCCGGCCTGCTCACATGGTGCAGCAGCAGCAGCATCTCCGCTTCTGCCAGGCGCCGCCCCAGGCACTGGCGCATGCCAAAGCCAAAGGGCACGTTGTGGAAGTTCTTTCCAGAGCCCCTGATGTCTAGCCAGCGCTGGGGATTGTAGCGCTCAGGCCTCGGGAACAAGGCGGGATTGCGACCCAGCGAGTAGAGGAAAACCTGCACCAGTGTCTGCGGACGGTGCAGAGCGGGGATCAGGGAATGACTGGGGAGGGAGGTTCTCAGCTGGAGGGGTGTGGGGCTCACTCACCCCAGCTGGGATGTGGTAGTTCTGAAGCACCAAGTCTGAGCTCACCACTCGCTCCAAAAACAGACCCACAGGGTAGAGCCTGGAGGTGGGGGCATCCACAGAAAGGGTCCTCAGCTGGACGGGGCTTCCCGTGCCCTCTGCAGCCTTCCTACCCAAGAGCCCGCTAGAAGTCCCCGGCCCACGGAAAGCCCAGGTCGTGAGGAAGTGTTTCCTTGCACCTGCTGAGTCCAGCCAAACCTCCCCTAACTTGAGCAGCCCCAAGCCCAGAAGGACATGCCCCACGTTAATCCCAGGGCACTGAAGAGAGATTCCAGAGGAAGAAGAGCTCCCTGTCCTTGAGGGAGAGGAAGAGCAGGTGCAGGGGGAATGGGCTGCTGGGTGACCCTGCTTATCAGCCCAGCTTCTGTCTGCCACCACCCAGTGGGGGCTGCTCTCCAGCAGGGGCCAGGGCCACAGGGAAGGCTCAGCTAGCACCCACCTCAAGGTCTCCTTGAGGGCCGCCCGCAGCAAGGGCAGCTCGGTGGTTGCCTTCTGGGGATGTTCACTGATGCTGGCAGCGGCAGCCAGGCTCTCCTGGCGCAGGGCCTGCTGCACGTCGGGGTTCCGAGCCAGCTCAAAGAGTGTCATCAGCAAGGGAAACGCCGTCTGCAGGAGCCACAGCTGCAGGGTCAGACTTTGCACAGGAGGACTCAGCCCCTGGGACACCCCTCCCAGGTCAACCTCCCTGTGAGGGGTGGAGACACGCATGCCCTGAGCACGACAGAGCCCTGGGACCCTGGATCTGAAACCTTGATGACCACTTGGGCCAGTTTCCCTGACTTCTTCAGGGAAAGGTGACCCCCATCTCCACCAAGGCCCAGGTCCCCTGCAGCCTCTTCAGGGTGGGTTCTCACAGCCACCATTAGGGCAGGGGGGCCAAACCTCAGCATCATCCAGGGAGTCGACCTGGAGCCCCAGCTCCCTCTGCTTCCATTGGATTCTCCCCACGGGGCACCCACAGTTCCCTCTGCACTGGCTGGAGCCTGTGCTGCTGTCTTCCCCACAACCCTGCCCTCCCATGGATCTCCATTTCTGGCCCCAGGTGACCAGGCACACTGGGAAGGGTGCCCTGTGGAGTCCTCCAGCCACCTCTCAACTCTCCTTCTCCTCGTACACCCAGAGCTTTCCAATGGGGACTGAGCTGCTGTGTGTCCAGGGCCTTGTCCAGCTGTCTTCCAGCCTGGAGCACATTTCCCCACACAGGTAACTGCAAACTCTGTCTCCTGTGAGGGGGAGCTCCCATTTCCCCTCCCCTGCAAATCTCATCCCTTAATACATGGAGGGGGAAGGCTGAGGGCAACAGAAATGTAGGGCCCGTAGCCTGGGGATGGGGCATGTGGGTGCTGTGTGGCATTGGCAGGCACTGCCTGGGAGGCAGGCTTGGCATCACCCTCTCTGGGTGGGGCTGGTTGCCGGCCTGACCGTGTCCACGCTCCCTGCAGTGAGTTCCATAGAGTTGGCCTTGATGGCTTCTAGTGACAGTTCTGCATTCAACAGGAGTTCCGCCACGATGCCTGTGTAGTGCTGAGGGCGGCTGAAGGCCAGTTCCTGATAGATTTTCTGGATACAGTTGTCACCTGTCCGGGGAGCGGGACACAGCCCTCAGACCTTGGTGCTGGGAAGCGTCCTTCAGTGTCCTCCTCCTGCCCAGGCTGCCCCAATACCCAAGTCTCCCTGCTCTCATCCCAAATTATCCGGATCAGCCCAGCCCAGCCCAGCCCCAGCCTCACTCCCAATCTCCCTGGCAGGAAGGTGAGGAATCCCCAGCCCCTCCCTGTGGCCTCCATTCCCCGCTGGGTGGTGGAGTGGAACAAATTGGGCCCCCATGGTGTCCCTTCTCCATAGCACTGCCTGGGTCCCTGGCCTCACCGTACTGGAAGATGCAGTCCCCGGGCCTCAAAATGCTCCTTCCACGCCTTGAGGCTGGTGTTGGCCAGACAGGCTCTGGGCATGAACATGAGCTGGGTGGTGGATTTGAACATGACCTCCAGGGGCATGGAGGAAGCTCAGGCTGGCAGAGCTGGGGCTGTGACCAACCAGGCCAACACGCTCTCCAAAAGCTGGTTGCTGGCTGTGGGGAGGATGAACTGCTGAGCACAAGGAAGCCCCGGGTACTCGGGCTGCCTCCCCACTCCCTCCAGCCCCCGTCCCCGTCCCTGAGCCCTCCCAGGGTCTCTGAGGAGCTGGACCTTCCCACCTATTTTTGCACACAGCTACATGGTGGAGAGTGGAAGATGCTGGGCTGGATATCCGAAATCACGCTGTCAGGCGTTCTGCAGCACCTTCTTCCTCAGGAGCTGGAAAGTCTAACACCGCATCCACCGCTTCGAAACACTCTACACACCTTGGCAAGCGTAGCATACAAGTTCCTTTACTTATCCATTAAACGCCATTCAAGCCCATTCTTCTGAAAACCAGAGCAACTTGTATGAGCGCCCAAAAGCTGCAACTTCAACCGTATCCATCTCCTTATCCGAAATCAGCCATACGAGGAAACTGACTGAAACTGTGAAAATGAGAGACGGAACGGGCAGGGTAATGGGGTAATGGTAGGATTGAGATGGGGGAAGTAAAGCCTCAAATCCATCAGAATGAGCAGTAATTCCACCACTTGAAGTACCCAAAATGCCAAATCATTCCTAGGGCCTAGCTTTTAAAACCTTTCCTCACCCTGCAAACCCTCCCTACAAGTAAACTTTCTCTAGAAGAAAGTGACTCTGGTATCAACTTTACTCTCACCCACAGTATTTCGAGAAACTACTGCCCTCTCCTCCCCGCCCTTCCCTGCCCTGGGCACAGTGCCTCTGGGGCAGCAGTCTCTGCCTGTCTCTGTGAAGCGTCTGCATCTTCTGCAGGGCAGGAACCGAGCTCTGTGCCTCATGCCATCCTCACCCACACCCAGAGTGTGTTGGGGCTCCATGGATGCCCCCATGGAATGGTGGGGAGGAATTTCCTCTCTCAGCCACATTCCTGCAAAACTCCTTTATTTATGTCCAGCTGGCTGCTGTCTGAGTTGACAGTGATGACAGACAGAAGACGCACATGTACACGTGTGCCCGTGCAAGACCTCAACACACATGTGTGAAGAGACACATGTACACGTGTGCACAGACACTACACCCGTGCCGGCACCTGCACATGCACACACAGAGACACCTGTGCACACACACCACACCTCATACATGCACACACCCAGACACGTGTACACGCACATGCACACACAGAGACAGCCGTGCACACACACCACACATCATACATGCACACAGAGACACTTGGGTACACACACATGCACACACATGTGCACATGCAGGTGCAGAGGAACACACAGTATGTGCACGGATGCAAGACACGCACACACACAGGAGCACTCTCCTTCCTTCTGTTATGCGCACCCAGCCTCCTGGACCTGCCTTCCTGGGTCCAGATTCCCTCCCAGATGTCGTCTGTCGGCCAGCCTCAGTGAGGGCCCTGAACCACAGGTGCCCTTTTACCTAAATCCCGCTATTCCCAAGAGAATTCCTTTCCCGCCATGGAGTGGGGGCTGTCGCCACTGTGACATCCTCGTCCAGTCCTTCCCCTGTCCTAATGGCAACGTCCCTGCAGGTGACCGACTTCAAGCACCAGCCTCTCCTTGTCCACCTGACCAGGCGCCACCCTCTCCATGGGCCAGGAAACATCCTCTCCAGTGCCATCAACTGCCCCACCTCGTGCCTTGCTTCTGAGAACAATGGAGCCACCAGCCACCTGCGTCCCCACCTGCCTCCTGCCCAGGACTGTCCCCATCACGAAGGTTTACCGGGACTATAGGGACCATGAGCACCGTGAGGGAGGCTGCGGCCCTGGTCAACACCAGGCTCAGTGCCCACAGCCTGTGACCTGGGCTGGTGGGCATCCCCTTCTCAGGACCTCAGTTTTCTGACCTGTGGGAAGGAGAGTCCCCAGACCGAAAGAGAAAGAAGCCGCCGAGGTCGGTGCAGAGCGGGTTCTCGCTACACAGAAGGGCTCATTGCTCTGCGTTCTCTCCTCTGCAAAGGTGCCCGTGCCCATTTCTCCACCACTGTCCTGCTTCCCCCAGTTGCAGGGCAGACGTGACCCCACGAGATGGCCATTCTGTGGGCTGGGTGCTCACCCTCACAGCCCACCACACAGGCTCAGAATGGATGTGCTTTCGGGTCCTGCCTCTTTCACCTCCCCACCACACCCAGGCTGCCCACCCTGCTCCCAGCTCCCAGGTTGCCCCTCACAGCAAGAACACGCCACATTTGTGCCCACGATGTTGTCTGTAGGCCACCCAGGGCTCGAGGCTCATCCTGTGGGGATGTAGGCTATCCACCTGCTGTAGCTTCTCTACGTCTTCCGGAAGCATCACACACACCATGCGTGGTCCTCCCAAGTGGTACCTGTGGGGCCAAGCACAAGGCCCTGCTGGACGGGGTCATGTCCCCCCTGGCCCCACTCTGCAGTTCCAATCCAAAGTGTCTCCTGTCCACCCTCCTGGCTCCTGGATTAGCGGCTTCACAGCTGAAGCCCTCCTGCTGGCTGCTCGGAACCTCTCAACTTTAGTGCCTCTGAGTCCTGCCCTCTCTGCAGCGAGGCTGGGGTTGCTCTGCACCATCCCTGCTGGCAGAACCACGAACCAGCACGTGCAGCACTCCTCCCCATCCTCCAAGGATGCAGAGTGGGAGCCTGCTGGAACAACAGTACTGTGTGCCCGGCCCAGGGGTCCACCAGGCAGCAGGGACAGAACTCTGTGTTCCCAGCAAGAGACCCAGGGAGAACTACCTGAAAAATGGGCCCCAGTTCCTGGAAGGTCCCAGTGCACCTCCAGGTGCAGGTGCTCATAGCCTGCTCCTCAGATCTGCAGCAGCCTCAGCCACCTGTTGCCTGGACGCTGGGGTATGGCTTCAAAGGGCAGCACCGTACTAGGGGCCCGGGCGGCTCTGGTGCTTAGTGCCTGTGCCCTTTGCAGGGACAGCCAGGGTGCTGCCATGCACACCTCTGCCTTTGCCCTGAGTGCCATTCCAATGCTCCCTCCACCCTGTTCAGCCCAAATCCTTTTATCTCACCCAGGAACCTGCCCTGGAAACAGATCACGTCATGGGAGAACTGGCTCTGGACCTGCCTGAAACTCTCAGAGCGAAGGTCAAGGCTGGAGGCCCCCAGCCAAAGGTAGATGAAGGAGAAGTCAGGTGCCTAATCCACTATTGCTGCAAGTCCTGCTGGTCTGAGGATGCTGAGAAGATGCGTGGGGTCTGGACGGGGGTCCATGCAGGTGGCAGGTGGTGGGACGTGCCCTCTCCTTTCTCCAGGACTGAAAGGAGCAAAATGGATGGGGACTTTATCTTATCGTGAGATGAGAGGGGGCCTTGGATTCTTTTAATAGACTTTATTTTTATACCACAGATTTAGTTCATTGCAAACTTGATCCAAAACTGCAGAAAATTTCCATGTAGCCCCTGCCCTGACACAGGCACATCCTGCACCACGAGAGCACGCTGGTTCCATGTGAGGAATCTGGATACGCTGTTATCAACCAGGGTCCTGGATTGACATGGGGTCTCCTCCTGGTGGTGAACATTCTGTGGGTTTTGACAAATGTACGTGATTTGTATCCCTCCTTGCAGGATCCTACGAGTATTTTCACTGCCTTAAAAAGAGGGAAGGAAAACCCATGCTCTGGCTGCTCACCCATCCTGCCCCAGCCTCTGGCATCTCCGATCTTTTCGTCGTCACCATGCTTTTGCCTTTTCCAAAATGTTGTATAGTTGGAATGACACAGTTTGTAGCCTTTTCAAAGTGACTTATCTCAGTTAATGATATGCATTTCAGGTTCCTCCATTTCTTTTCATGGCTTAATAGCTCATTTTTTTTTTTTTTTTTCCTAGAGGCTGGATCTCACTTCTTTAGTGGTTGCCTTAGAGTTTGCAATATACACTTAAAACTCATCCTCCAAGTCCACTTTCATATAACACTATACAGCTTCAGAGGTAACGCAAGCACTTTACAATCATCAGATATTCTTAAGCAGGGCATAGTTGCTCATGTCTGTCATCCCAGCACTTTGGGAGGCCGATGCAGGTGGATCACCTGAGGTCAGGAGTTCGAGACCAGCCTGGCCAACATGACGAAACCCTGTCTCCACTAAAAATACAAAATTAGCCAGGTGTGGTGGTGCATGCCTGTAATCTCAGCTACTTGGCAGGCGAGGCAAGATGAATGCTTGAATCAGGGAGGCGGAGGTTGCAGTGAGCCAAGATCATCCCACTGCACTCTAGCCTGGGCAGCAAAGCAAGACTCCATCTCAAAATAAATAAATAATAAGATATTTTTAATTCTACTCACCCATCCCTTGTATCATTGCTGTCCTTCATTTCACATATACATAACTATGATCATCAAATATACATTCTGACTTTTATTTATGTATATTTGTTTATTTGTTTGTTTATTTATTTATTTATTTATTTTTGAGACAGAGTCTCACTCTGTTGCCCAGGCTAGAGTACAATGGCGTGATCTCGGCTCATTGCAACCTCTGTCTCCCGGGTTCAAGCAATTATCCTGCCTCAGCCTCCCAAGTAGCTGGGATTACAGGCATGTGCCACCATGCCTGGCTAATGTTGTATTTTTAGTAGACACAGGGTTTCACCATATTGGCCAGGCTGGTGTCGAACTGACCTCAGGTGATCTGCCCACCTCGGCCTCCCAAAGTGCTGGGATTATAGGCATGAGCCACTGTGCCCAGCCAGCGTTCTTATTAAGCTAAAAGAATTTGATAACACCCATAGGTGCCCCTTAGAGACTTCCAATTAGCTATACCCTATGAAGGACTAGCCCACAGCCCCAGAACCACCTGGAACCTGCCACACCCCAAACCAGCTGGAGAGTCCTGGACTTGGTCTCCCTGCAAGTCTCACCCTGAGCTTCTGATTGGCAGAGCCCCGTCACATGACTGCCCTTAGCAGCAGGGGAGCCTGGGAAGTGCAGTTTTCTAAGTCTCATTTTGGGGAAGGAGGGTTGTGAGGGACAAGAAAAATAAGAAAACGAGTTAATCAAAATCTGAAAACAGAAGTTATACCATCTGTCACTCACATCACAGCCACAGCTTTCTCAAGGTTGACAGTGTTTGGGGTTCCCGCAGCTTTTCCACTTTCTTGCTAATCACAAGACGAAGGCCTCACTCTGCCGGCTTCACCACAGGGCCGAGGTGAGGTGAGACCCAGGGGTCCTCCCCATCAGGTCAGGCAGGGGCAGGCTGAGGCAGCCCTGAGGCTCCTGCATCACCCAGTGACCACCTGCCTCCTGTCTGTGCCCACGCCATCCCCAGCCTGAGCCTTAAAATGCCACAGCTGCACCGACCGTGAGAGCCACACCTGCCCTATCACACAGTGTGCAATGAATAAATGAAAGTCGATATAATGAAACCTGAGAACTGCCATTCCCATTTCAAAACCCTGGCCCCACCGTTGTCCTCAGTCTCACACCATACCTCACTGCCACAGGACCCTGCCATCAAAGAGGCATAAACTAATTACCTACCAAACACCACTGCAGTGACAGTCTTCACAATGAAATCTGAAAAATAAACAACTGAAAGAAATTAAGCTCTGTAGGCAGGAGGTAGGTACTGGATCCTACAAATTCCTAATAGTTCAACCCTACCCCCAGCCTGAGGAGCAGAACCCACACCAGCTCCATCCCATGCACAGCACCCTCCCCCACTGAGCCATGGAGCCCACCGTTCCCGGCCCCTCTGTGACCCACAGCAGCAAGCACTCTTCCCATTCCCGTGTTCCACCACGTCCTCTCAACTGGAGCATTTCCACCGGCTGTAAACCTCTCCTATGTAAAAATGCATATTGTCGGGTGTGGTGGCTCACGCCTGTAATCCCAGCACTTTGGGAGGCTGAGGAGGGTGGACCACTTGAGATCAGGAATTCCAGGCCAGCTTGGACAAAATGGTGAAACCCTATCTCTACTAAAAATACAAAAATTAGCCAGGCATGGTGGCACATGCCTGTAATCCCAGCCACTTGAGAGGCTGAGGCAGGAGAATGGCTCGAACCTGGAAGGTGGAGGTTGCAGTAAGCCAAGATAGCGCCACTGCACTCCAGCCAGGGCAACAGAGCAAGACTTTGTCTCAAAAAATAAAGCATACATATAGACATGCATGCATACACATGGACATATTCATACACATACACACATATATACATGAAAGCACACGGATACCTGCATACACATATGCCCTGTGTGGACCCACATGTGTGCGTGTGTTTTGTGCATATATGCCTGTACACACACATGTGCATGCATGCGTACATAAGTTTATACATACATACTTCATGTGAGTAAGAACAAGCAAAAATCACGAACTCTCCTATGTGAATACCACCAATAACCCCTTAGAATAACTGTAAGCTCTCCTTCACAAGGCGAACAATGATAAACCATCCAGGGTAACTCAGTGTGCACTCCCTGCTAAAAAAGTTACACTTTACTGAAGAGCGCTTAAAACCTGAACGGAAATAGACAGACCATGCTTCTACATGAGAGGACCACTGTGGTAGAGGTGTCAATTCTCCCAGTAAAGTTTTTTTATTTTTTTGAGACAGGGTCTCGCTCAGTCACCCAGGCTGGAGTGCAGTGGCATGAACACAGCTCACTGCAGCTTCGAACTCTTGGGCTCAAGTGATCCTCCCACCTCAGCCTTCTGACTGGCTGGGACCACAGATGTGGGCCACCATGACCAGCTAATTTCTTTCTTCCTTTTTTTTTGTTTGTTTGTTTTTTGTTTTGTTTTGTTTTTTGAGACCGGGGTCTCCCTGTGTTGCCCAGGCTGGTCCCAAACTCCTGGGTTCAAGTGATCCTCCCACCTCAGCCTCCCAGAGTGCTAGGATTACAGCCATGAGCCACCACAGCTGGCCAAATCAATAAACATAAGAAAACTCCAAATATCCTCCCAACAGGAGTTATGTGTGTAACATGAATCTGGAAGATTAAATGTGCAGCAAAGGCAGAAGTATGAAAGTACAAGAAAAACCAAGAGCTTACGCCAGCAGATCTCAGACCTTTCATACAGCTGGAGATGCACACATTACAGTACTGGCAAGGAGACGAACAAACACATCAGAGGATCAGAATGCAAAGGTGTGTGTGTGTGTGTGTCTGTGTATGTGTGTGTGTGTATGTGTGTGTGTGAGTGTGTCTGTGTTTGTGCACATATGTCTGTGAAATTACATGTGTGCATGTGTATTGAGGTAATGTGTGCACGTGTGTCACAATGTGTGTGTGTCGCGTGTGTCTGTGTGTTTGTGCACACATGTGTCTGTGAAGTACATGTGTGGCCATGTGTATAATGTAAGAGTGTGTGCACATCAATGTCTGTGTGTAGGTGTGTGTGTCCCCTAATGTCATGTCTGTGTGTGTGTGCATAATGTGTCTGCATGTCTGTGTGCATGCATGTGTATGTGTGTGTGCATGTGTGTATGTGTGAAGTGCGTGTGTAATAATAATCTGTGGGTGCATATGTGTATGGCAATAATGTGTGTGTCTGTGTGTACATGTGTCTGCAGCCAACCGTAATACTGTGTGCATGTGTGCATGCAAGCATGTGTACATGCATGTGTGTGTGTAATCACAATATTATTAATATTATTAATCTGAATGTGTGCATGTGTTTGTGCCTGTGTGTGCCTGTGTCTGTGTCCGTGTGTGTCTGCGTGCATGTGTGTCTGTGTCTATGTCTGTGTGTGTCTGTGTATGTCTGTGTGTGTGTCTGTGTCTCTGTGTGTCTGTGTGTGTGTGTCTGTGTGTGTGTCTGTGTGTCTGTGTGTGTCTGTGTGTGTCTCTGTGTGTGTCTGTGTGTATGTCTGTGTGTGTGTCTGTGTGTCTGTGTGTGTGTCTCTGTGTGTGTGTCTACGTGTGTGAATTTAACACAGGCATCAGCACGGTGGTTCCAACCAGTGCTTCGAGTCAGCAGCATTGGAACAATGTCGTACCCATTTGGAATGAGAGGAAGAGAGACAGAAAACCCGAAAAATACCTCAGTGAAAACCGTGAGTAATTTTGTTTACAGTCTTAGAGTGCAGAAATATTGGAGAAGTATACATTTAAATTATTCAAAAGTGAAAATATTTACATAACAGCCATTAACTGAAGATTTAAAAAATACAGTGAATGACGAGCAGGACAAATTATTTGCAATAGGTGTAACAAGCAAAAAGTAACATCTCAAGCACGTAAAGACCCAGTGTAAAAGAGCAGAGGCCCTGAGCAGGCGGTTCACAGATGAGGAAGTGACAGGACCTCCACGGGGACATCCAGGGAAGCAGTTCAACGCGGTGATGAGATGCCACCCGGCCCCGCCCAGATCAGGGTGCAAAAATGTAAACGCCTGATAAAAGTCAGTGTTTTCAAGGGTGTAGGGAAATGAATACGCTTATATCCTGTATAAACTGGTGCCATCTTTTAGGAGGGCCAGTTGGCAGGGGTAACCAAAATGTTAAATATGTGGGCATTCCTCTGTTTTCAGAAATTTCACTTTTAGGAATCTTTTTGACAGAAATACTCTGATTTGGGTACGAAGACATGTGTAAAAGGTGTGCAAAGCTATAATAACAAAAAGCTGGAGGCCACTGAAGTCTCCATGCAAGGGGTACTATCTAAGCCGCGGCTCTGTTATACTGGGCAACTGTTATTTTAAAAAGAATTAGATGCATCTGTAGGTCCTAACAACAAAATATCTACAAGGCACGTTAATGTTTAAAATCAAGGCTCTAGGAACTCCAGTTAAAATAGTTAACACGGACCAGGCATTGTGACTCACGCCTGTACTCCCAGCACTTTGGGAGGCGAGACGAGGATTTCTTGAAGCCACGAGTTTGAGACCAGCCTGGGCAACATAGTGAGACCCTCATCTCTACAAAAATTAGAAAAAGTTCTAAAATTAGAAAAGAAAGAAAGAAAAAGTTAGTGGTGGCAAACCCCTGTGGTCCCAGCTACTTGGGAGGCCGAGGCAGGAAAATCACTTGAGCCAGGAGGTAGCGGCCACAGTAGCTGCGATTGTGCCACTGCACTGTAGCCTGGGCCACAGATGGAGAGACCCTACCTCGAAAAAAATTAATGAAGATATAAAGAATCCTAATTCTCTCTGGAAGGAAGACGAAGCGCCTGCTAACATCACCAGCTGCCCTGGGAGAGGGCACCGGGATGCGGTTCCCTCCTGACCAGGCCCCGCCTCTTCTGGGAGGCCGCCCCGGGCTGCATCGCGGCTGCAGGAGTCTGTGGTCCAGAGTGGATTTGGGTGCGGGAGGCGTGACACAAAGGTGGACAGCAGTTCCTGGGGGCCTGTGGGGTGCCCCTGAGACTGCGGGGCAGGTGCGTGTTCTCCCAGAAGGCCCCGGCATCAGGGGCGCCCAGTGTCCTCTCCACCAATCACTTCTCAGCACGGCGGCTCCTAGACCCCTGGGTCCCAGCACCTGCTGTGTGCTCCGGGTCAGCCACAGTGACTGAGGGGAGAGTCACACAGTCTGGAGAGGGAGGCGAAGATGCTTTGCCTGGGGGCTGAGGCGGGACATGGCAAGTCCCCGGACTCTTCCTGCCAGCTCCCCGCAAAGGTGTCCCCAGCGCCTGGCCTCCCAGGAGGTCAGCAAGGGCATGGGCTCCAGAGGAGCAGGTGGCGGGGTCTGCAGTCGGGGCAGGCCAGGAGGCGCCCGAGGGCTGTTGAGCTCTGCTTCCCAGAGACGGTGCTGTCCTTGCCCCCACGGGTGGGGCTGGCAGTCAAGTTCCATTCAGGAAAACAAGGATGGGTCAGCAGAAGCACCCAGTTTGCCGCAGTGACAGCCCCCAGGCAGGTGAGGCCTATCCTGAGCACACGTGGCTTTCAGCGTTTCCATTTGCCCACCCTGGATGCTTCTGAGGCCTTTCACCCCAGGGGCACATCCTTCCACCTTCATTTCACGCAAACACCTTTGGCTGGACGGTGAGCTCACACAGGAGGCTGTGAGCGCAGTCGGGGGAACAGGACCCGTGTGCTCCTCCACCCCATATCCCACCATCCGGCCCATGGAGGAGCAAGTACAGGCCCTGGACAGGCACAGTCGGGCAGCGCTGTCCTGGAGAGAGATGCACATCCCGGCGCCCTGTCCAGGCTTGGTCCTTGCTGGACCTTGTGGACGTGACAGGCTGGAATTGAGGGGAGGAAGCGTGAGGTAGAGGCCAGCACCCCCCAGCCAGGCTTCCCCCACCTCCCCCGAAGCCTGTGGACACTGAATGTTATCAAGACCCAGAGGGATCAAAGTGTTCAGTGGAAAATTACTCAGCTTCATGCGAATTTGCTTCTATTTTGGGCAAGGACGTTCTAAGCATGAAAAGAAAGGCTTGACAGATTGATGATAAAAATGTCAACCTTCTGCATAAGTGAATTTAAAAATATATGAAAAACTGAAAAATATGTGACAAGGGCTTATCACATCTAATACAGAAGTAATTGTTCATTTTCTCAAGGGCAATTTTTAAATTAAAAAAAGAAAACAAATTGGAAAAATACAAAAAAGATAAACTGAGGAAAGAACAAAGAAAAAAATGAACAAGAAATGATTGTCAAAATTGTCATGCGTAAAAAATAATAGGAAGTGGGGACTTTTTTTTTTTTTGAGACATAGTTTCGTTCTTGTTGCCCAGGCTAGACTGTAGTGGTGCAATCTCGGCTCCCTGCAACCTCCGCCTCCTGGGTTCAACGATTCCTCTGCCTCAGCCTCCCAAGTAGCTGGGAATACAGGCATGTGCCACCACGCCCAGCTAATTTTGTACTTTCAGTAGAGATGGGGTTTCACCATGTTGTCCAGGCTGGACTCAAACTCCTGACCTCAAGCGATCCACTCGCCTCAGCCTCCCAAAGTGCTGGGATTACAGATGTGAGCCACCACGCCAGGCTGGAAGTGGGGACTTTTGATTCATAAACAAAGAGATAAAAGTGACCTGTACACATCAGAATGCCCAGCCTCGCCACCAATGAAAAAGAAGTCACAGAGCAAGGAGACGTTCTTGAGCCCGGCTTATTTACAAGCCTTCTTGTTTTATTTTGTTTTCAATCATGAAAGCCAGCTTCCTGTGGGGCTGGGAGTGAGTGTCCAGGCAAACTGCAGTGCGTTGGGTCCTCCCAGAAGGTGGCGAGCTAACCTGCGCCCAGAGCTTTAAACTGTTCCTGGTCTTTGACCCCATCATGCAATTTTAGAATTTGACTGAAAAGAAATAATCCAAGATACCACCTGTGCATATGACTTCGTTCTTCGTGATAGGAAAATGCAGGCGGGGAATAGGAAAAACTGACGGGCACCCACTGTCTCCCCTCAGACCCCTAAAGCAGCCCTGAGACCAGGATTTGGAGGGGAAGAGGGTCTACGGCCAGCGAGACAGAGACAGAGGGAGTCAAGGAGAGAGGCTCTGCGCACCGCTGGGACTGTGCGGCTGATTGTGCTGGGCCCCGAGAAGCCCACGGAATGCCTCCAACAGCCCAGCGTGAACAGGTGCTGCCTCCTGGGGCGGGGACAGGCCGGGGGCCAGCCTGAGTCTGCGTTCCCAGGGTGCCCATGCCACAGGTGATGGGGTCCCATCAGAAAGGATCCAGTTTTAGCCAGGAGTGGTGTGGTTCACACCCGTAATCCCAACATTTTGTGAGGCTGAGGTGGGAGGATCGCTTGAGGTCAGGAGTTCGAGACCAACCTGGCCAATATGGTGAAGCCCCGTTTCTACTAAAAATACAACAATTAACCGAGTATGGTGGCGTGTGCCTGTAATCCCGACTACTCAAGAGGCTGGGACAGGAGAATCGCTTGAATCCGGGAGGCAGAAGTTGCAGTGAGCTGAGATCACGCCACCGCACTCCAGCCTGGCCGACAGAGCTAGACTCTGTCTCAGAAAAAAAAAAAAAAAAAAGAAAAGAAAAGACCCAATTTCTAAGGACCTGAGAAAATGCTCACAACCCACTGTTAGGCCCAGAGAGAGCCCACCGTCTGTCACCTGGACAGATGTCTCATGGCTGTCCTCAGAGTGCTGCGCACCCTGCTGCCCCACCTTCTTCTAGACGGCAGATCCAGTGGCACACGCCCGAGCTCAGAGCTCACAGTGTGCACACAGGCTTCAAGGACCCCCACAGCGTAATGAGATGCTCACCACGTGCCACTCCAGACCCACAGAGAGGCCCCTGGTCATTAGAGGCTGTCTGAGGCTGCGCCAGGCCACCCTGCTGGGACTGGGTTGGGTGGGGAACTTCCACCGGAGCCCCTTTTGATGACCCCCCCCATCCCCGAGGAATCAGCTACGGAACCATTTCCATATGCAACCAGCTCCTGGGATGCAGTTCATAGGGTCCCCTGCAGGTGGGAGAGCCCCACACCCCCACTCGGCCTGAAGAAGCTCCTGCAGGAGAAAGTCAGAGACCCACCCGCCCGCCGATGGCATTGAGCAGCATCTGCACCCATAGGTCCCCTCGACCAGCTGCAAACACTTAACTCACAGGAGCAGCCTCTGCTGGGTGCTTGAAGTGTGTGTCTCAGCAGAAGGTCTTCCCTGGAGCTAACTGTGTCCCAGGAGCCTGCTGGTTAGAGGGACCATTTCATCTCAAGAGCCCTTGTGTGCTTAAGGGACAATTAGGGGCTCTGAGGACACAGGCCACATCAGTTTCCCTGCTGCAGAGTGAAGTCAGCCCAGGATTATGCCCTGACCCTGGGCTGCAGCTGAGGCACAGCCCTGGCTTTGTTAGGAAAGTGGCCCAGCCCAGCCCAGTCCCAGGGCTGCAAAACATTAGGGAAGCCACCTATGCACATGCCCTCCAGAGGAGAGGGCATGAGAGGAAGGAGGAGGGCCGCAGAGCCCCCATGGGGAGGCTGTGGACACCTCCCATGCTGGAAGCCACCCACCATACAAAAAGGCCTTCCAGGGAAACTTCAGTGAAGTCTGCTGTGTTCACAAATGCGTGTCTAAGGGGCTCCTCTGAAGAGACTGGGGGAGGTGCTATCTTAGGGTTTTGGGTCTCTAAAGACAGAGCCAACTAACACACTCAAGGAACAGGCAGTGACTCTCATGAGGCTTTTAATTAAAGGATGTGCAGATTAACACACTGACCAAGACCACAGGCTGGGCTTGAGGCAGTGGCGGAGGGGATTGGGGAGTAGCATTGGTGCCCCGGCCCTGAAGCCCAGTCTCCCAGCTGGACGAAGCCTGACCCTTGGTCATCCTGCTCTGCAGTGCTCTGGAAGTCCACAGTGGACTGCAGTTCTTAAGAGCTGAGATTCTGGTTGGGGTTAGTGCTTCCGCCTCCAGGAGGGCATCCCTCAGGGCCCAGCCCCTGGGGACACCGTGTTCTTCGGGAGCTGCGGGAGCTGGGGATGCCCAGGCAGCCTGGCATTGCCTGCATCAGCTCCTGCTGCCACCAGAGCTAACCCACCCAGTGCTGGGGGCGCACCTGTCCCCATGTGGGCAGCCACTCCACCCCTGCACACAGACCAGGGGGTCCTGCCACAGGGTTTCTGTTTGCCAATGGTCTTGGGACCCAACTTACAGCAGCACATTTGAGTATGATTCCAGGTTCTTAGGAGGACCCAGCCTTGGAATGCAGGTAAAGATGAAGGCCCGAAGGCAGTGGTCTGTACTATCAGAGGTGCCTCAGCCTCGGCATCATTAACAGGCTTGTTGCTGTGGCCGCCTAATGGTGCTAGCCCCTGGAGGCCAGCAGGTGGCCAACTCTCAGGGCCAGCAATCACAATGCAGTACCCTGGACAGCATCAAAGACAATGCTCAAATGCGGCCACGTCTCCTGTAACGCCCATGTGCGTGTCCATTCTCTCCTGGAATCCCTCCAGTTGGAGGTAGGGCCCAGAGAGGGCAAGTGCCCTGCCTAAGGTCACAAAGCAAGTCAGCGGCAAATGCGACCCAGCTGCAGACTCCTAATCCACTCTTGAGCATTCCTGGGGCTGAGCCCACTGCTGTCTGTTGAGTCAGGCCACCCAGATGCTGAGGGCCAGCAGTCCCCAGCTGACTCTGAGGCTTGCTGTGCTGTTGCAGAGACCCGTGTTGCAACACGAGGCCCTGGAGGTGGCTAGGCTCTCTTGGTAGCCAGGGCAGGTGTAAGCACATGATTTTATAACAATCGTTGGCTGACCTGGGGGAGCTGGAAAACAGAATGCAGAGGGCTGTTTTTTAAGACCTGTGAAATTCATTCCTGCCCCTCTCGGCAGGCAAAAGCCTGCCTGACCCTTCCTCATTGTTCTCCCACCTTACAGGGATGCACAGCAAGAGGCAAGTGCAGCCCCAGGGCTCATTGTGTGATGGGGACCAGGGTTCAGTGTGTGACCAGGACCAGGGCTCAGTGTGTGACAGGGACCAGGGCTCAGTGTGTGACCAGGACCAGGGCTCAGTGTGTGACAAGAACCAGGGCTCAGCGTGTGACCAGGACCAAGGTTCAGTGTGTGACCAAGACCAGGGCTCAGTGTGTGACAGGGACCAGCGGTCAGTGTGTGACCAGGGTCAGGGTTCAGTGTGTGACAGGGACCAGGGCTCAATGTGTGACCAAGACCAGGACTCTGTGCATGACAGGGACCAGGGTTCAGTGTGTGACCAGGGTCAGGGTTCAGTGTGTGACCAGGACCAGGGTTCAATGTGTGACTAGGACCAGGGTTCTGTGTGTGACAGGGACCAGGGTTCAGTGTGTGACCAGGGTCAATGTTCAGTGTGTGACAGGGACTAGGACTCAGTATGTGACCAGGACCAGGGCTCAGTGTGTGATAGAGGCCAGGGTTCAGTGTGAGACAGGGACCAGGGCTCAGTATGTGACATACATACTGTATGTGCTCAGTATGTGACTAAGTATGTGGTCAGGGCTCAGTGTGAGACCAGGACCAGGGCTCAGGGTGTGACATAGACCAGAGTGTGTGACCAGGGTCAAGGCTCAGTGTGTTACCAGGACCAGGGCTTGGTGTATGAATAGGGCCCAGGGCTCAGTGTGTGACCAGGGTCAGGGCTCAGTGTGTGACCAAGGTCAAGGCTCAGTGTGTTAGCAGATTCCAGGTCTTACCCACTGTCCCACTTTTCTCCCTCTTCCTTTCTCAGCAGGCTTTGCCCTCTGTTCAGTAATTACAAGGATTTAAATTAAGCATTTCCTGGGTGCCAGCACTGTGTGGGCCATTTCATGTGGAATATCTCACCCACTCTAAGGACCTTAGGATGGAGGCCACTTGCTATTCTCATTTTGGAGGAAGGAGATAGAGGGCCCGGCAGTTGCGGCATTTGCCTGAGGCATTGCTTGCCAACATCAGAGCTCTGATTAGAAACCAGTCTCCCCAGCCCCTTTGATTTCCCCGCCACTCCCTGCCCTCCTGCTGAGGCCCAGGCACACCGCCCTGCCCACCTGCCACCCAGAGGAGAGGCACTCACTGGTCCAGGTAGCGATTGGTGTTTTGGCAGGATGTGGGCTGGAAACAATTCCCTCAATTCCCTGTCGCAGAGCACTCATAGCATCTCAGTGCCTGGGCTGGGGGAGGCACAGCTGGTGGTCAGAGACCAAGCCCTGGTCCCTGCCCAGCCTCCCACATCACAACCGCCAGGCATGGACTCTGCTTTTGGGAAAGCACCATCTTACAAAGCCCTGCACCCTGTCCTCCACCGCCCACCCATGTGGACACCGGGCCCTGCAAGTGCTGCGGCTCCATGGTGCACACTTAGGCTCAGATAAAGAAGTCATCTCTGCTTTCTCGGGAGAGGACTAGAAATCACCTGGGTTAGGGAACCAAAGCTCTGAGCAGCCAGAGATCTAGGCTACCAGGTAATCCCCAGCACCCCCAGTACCCCTCAAAGCCCACCAGGCCAATGGGGGCAACTCTGCAGGACTGGGCAAAAGCAGCAGCGATCAAACGGTGCCCCTGGGGGAGTCAGGAAGACAGAGTGGGCAGGCAGCCCAGGGGCTGGGAATGGGGCGGAGGGACCAGGCTGTGGCCCTGCGCTGGCTCAGGCTCAGGCTGCACCTCCTGTGGGGCCTCTGGCAAGTCCTGCCCTCTGTGCCCCAGCTTCCCCTTCTGAGCAGCACGGGTGCCTGACTGCACAGGCCAGTCCAGCTAGGCCAGCCCAGGCTGTCAGGGTGGCCGCCAGCACCCCCAGGGACCCAGGGGGGACCCACAGCAAGGGTGCACATTGGCGCACCTGAACATGCCAGCCTCAGAGGCAGCAGTCAAGACAGGTGGATCCTCATGGCTAGGGTGGGGCAGGTAGGCAGGTGGTGGCCCTGTCCAGAGCTCAGGCTGTCTGGCCTGGATTAGGCCATCTGGTCTTTATAGGCCTTCTCCAGCTGTGGCTGGAGTGGAGCAGATGTGTTCCTCACTCTCTCCTGACTCCATCCCAACATGTGACATCACCCAAGGTGTGGTTGGAGCAGTAAATACTTCTGGGAGCGCACCTGCTCCTAAGCTCCCCAGCTGCCTAGGACTGGTGCCCTGGCCCTGGAGAGCCACTCAGTGCCCCCTTCGCCAGCCCCCTGCACACACACCTCCCCACCACGGCACCCAGGGGACAGCAATGCTGGTGTCTGCATCTCCTTAGGGTGCATCACCCAGGGGCATCCTCAGCTCCGCCACCATCGCAAAGGCCACAGGCCAGGTGCCAGAATGGCAGCTGTGTGCGTCTCACAGCTCTGGAGCTGGGAAGTCCAATATCGAGGTAGCAGCAGGGCTGGTCCCTCCTGAGGCTTCTCTCCTTGGCATGGGGAAGGCATTTTCTCCCTGCATCCTCACGCAGTCACCCCTGTGTGTGTGTCCTCATCTCCTCTTCTAATAAAGACACCAGTCAGGTTAGGTTAAGGCCCCCTGTATAATCTCATTTTAACTTAATCTCCTCTCTAAAAACCCTGCCCCCAGACACAGTCTCGCTCTGAGGTATTAGGGATTGGAACTTCAGCACAGGAATGTGGAGGAACACGATTCTGCTCCTAGCACAGGAAGAAGGAGAAATGGGTCCTTTTCCCGGGCTGGGGCGTGGTCATGACAGAGGTGATCGCCGGGTATCCTTGTTCCTAAAATGGGACAAAACTCACAGCTGGAATCCATTCAGTCAGGAGACTATTGGTCACATTTGGGCCCCACAGGGCTCTGCTTCCTTAAACAAATAAACATTCACAATTTCAAAGTGCCGGGAACTTGTTCTTTCTTCTTGACTACAAGGATTCCAGGTGTGAGCTTTAGCCCCATTTTATGGACAAGGAAACTTGAAGGCCCAAGGTAGGAAGTGGCTGGCCAGGTAAGGGCTGGCCATGCGAGGGCTGGCAGGTGGGGGCTGCCAAGTGAGGGCTGCCAGGTGAGGGTTTCTAGGTCAGGGCTGCCAGGTGAGGGCTGCCAGGTGAGGGCTGCCAGGTGGGGGCTGCCAGATGGGGGCTGCCCTCTTCAGAGTGGGACTGAGTCTTCCAGCCAGCCTGGGGGTCTTCCTGACAGATGCAGGATAGGCTTCCCCCGGTGCTGTGGGCTCGTGCATGGCTCTCCCTTTGTAGCGGAACAGCTGCCACCTTCCTGGGAACCCCTATGATGGGGACCCCCACAACCCTGTGATGCACATCTGTGGCCTCACCCCTCCCCAGCCTGCCATGGGCTGACACATTGGCCAGGATTCCCAGAAACAATCCTGGATAATCCCACGAGATATGGCAGCAGCCTGCCCAGATGTTGGCCTAAGGCCAGGCACAGTGGGTCCCTCCAAGTCCCAGGCTTTGTTCTTCTGTGCCCCGGCCACCCACACTGGACTAAGGGACAGGAGGGGCAGCTGTGCTCTGGGCAGGTCTTCCACGCTCATCATCCTGAATCCTCGCCGCCATCTCAGGACAGGGACTGATCACGATCCCCTCTTCCCAGATGGGGCAACCGAGGCTCCCTGGCCGCCCTGTCTGCACTGTGTTCACCTCCCTCTGGGAGAGCAGAAAATGGAGCAGGAGTCAGACTGGGAACAGCACATCCATAATAAGGAAGTCGGCAATACCTTGACTAGTCATTGACAGCCAGGCCCCAGGAAGGTTGGTTTGTTGTCTGTCACTAAGGCTGGTCTCTCCAGGCAAGCTAAACAGTGGGCCAGAACTTTATTAGGTGTGTTATGCAGGAAAACGGCCCCCAGAGATGTTCATGCTCCCATCCCAGGAACCTGCGGCTACGTCAGCTCACACAGCAGAGGGGACTCTGCAGATGGGATTAAGCTGAAGATCTGGAGAAGGGGAGAGGGGCATGGGTTACCCAGGTGCGTCTTCAATGTAATCACAGGGTTTTACAAGAGGGAGGCAGGAGCATCAGAGGAGGCAAAGACGGTGAGGTGGGGACAGAGCAGAGACTGGAGCGACTCACTTTGAAGATGGGAAAAGAGGCCACAAGCCACGGAAGCTTCCAGAAGCTGCTATAACAGACTACCACAGAATGGGTAATTTACAATGAACAGAAATTTATCTGGCTCATGGTTCTGGAGGATGGGGAGTCCATTGATCAAGGGTCCAGCTTCTGGCAAGAGCCTTCCTGATGCATCGTCACATGACTGAAGGGCAAAGGGAGGGTGGGAGAGGAAGGTGAGAGAGAGAGGGTGAGAGATAAAAGGATGACAAACTCATCCTTTTATCAGGAACTCACCACTGTGGTAACTAACCCTTAGTTCATTGGTGCTGCTGTAAAGAATACCTGGGGGAGGCTGTGCTTCCATGAAGGGACAAAAGAAATACCTCCCTGTGGTGAGCAGAAACTAGCACATCCTTATTACGGACGTGCTGTTCCCAGTCTGACTCCTGCACCTAAGGCTGGGTAATTTATAAAGAAAAGAGGTTTATTTGGCTCATGGTTCTGGAGGCTGTACAAGAAGCATGGTGCCAATGTCTGCATCTGGTGAGAGCTTCAGGCTGCCTCCACTCATGGTGGAAGGGAAACAGGAGCCACCATGTGCAGAAATCACGTGGTGAGAGAGAAAGTGAGAAAGAGAAAGGAGAGATGCCAGGATCTTTTTAACAACCAGCTCTTGGGGGAATTTTCACAGGAACAAATAGAGCAATAACCCATTCATTGCTTCAAGAACAGCATCAAGTCATTCATGAGGCATTCACTCCCATGACACAACACCTTCCATTAGATCCCCACCTCCAGCATTGGAGATCAAATATTAACATGAGGGTTGGACGGGCAAATATCCAAACTATAACACCATGCTTGATAATGGCATTAATCCATTCATGAGGGCAAAGCCTTCATGACCTAATTTCCTCTTAAAGATCCCACCTCTCACCACTACGCACTGGGGCTTAAGTTTCTAACACATGAAGCCACCACAGACAGTCCTCACCAGAATAATTGCCCAGTGGAGCCATAAGAGTGGACTGCCACCTCCGGGATGCCAGAACTGTGGAGCTACCAGTGTGCAGTGCAAGCCTGGGGTCGCTACAGGCATGAGACTCCAACCCAAAGGAGCTGCAAAGCCATGGGGTCCAGGCTTCCCAAGGCTGCCCAATCCCCATTGCAGCGTGCCCAGGAGGTGGTGTACGGAGCAAAAGATCATTATAGAGTCTTAAGACTTAACTTCTGTCATGCTGGATTTTAAATTTGCTTGGATGCTGTTACTCCTTTCTTCTTACCTATTTCTCCCTTTTGGAATGGGAATGTCTATTTTATGCCATCCCATTGTATTTTGGAAGCACTTAACTTGTTTTGATTTCACAGGCCCACAGCTAGAAAGGAACTTACCTCAGCATAAATCATGCCTTGAGTCTCATCTATATCAAGTTAAATGAGGCTTTGAACTTTGAGTTGATGCTGAAATAAGTTGAAACTTTGGAGGCTGTTGGGTTGGAATCAATGTATTTGACATTGTGAGAAGAACATGAATTGGAGGGTCAGGGCATAGTGCTATGGTGTGAATGTGTCACTCAAAGTTCATGTGTTGGAAACAATCCCCGATGCAACATGTTAGGCAGTGAGGCCTAATTGGAGGTGTTCAGGTCATGAGATTTCTACCCTCATCAATGGACTAATGTCATTATCATGAGGGTGGGTTTGTTATACAAGCAAGTTCTGTCCTCTCCTGCTCTCTCCTGCTTTCTTGCCCTTCCACCTTCACCATAGGGCTGATGTACCAAGGGAAGACCCTCACCAGTGCTGACACCTTGATATTGGACTTCCCAGTTCTAGAACTGTGAGAAATAAATTTCTTTCTTTCTTTCTTTTTCTTGTTACGAATTTCCCAGTCTATAGTATTCTGTTTTAGCAACACAAAGTGAATGAGGATGGTGGGGCTGTTGTTGGGGATAGTGATAATAGTAATGGTGGTGATGGTAATAGTGATAATGATTGCGATGGTGGTGGTGATGATTGTGATGATGGTGGTGATGGTGGTGATGGTAAAGTTGGTGGTGGCAGTAATGGTGGTGATGGTGCTGATGATGGTGATGGTGGTGGTGGTGGCAGTTATGATGGTGATGGTGGTGATGATGGTGGCAGTGCTGGTTATGATGACAGTGATGATTATGGTAGTGGTGATAGTGATGGTAGTGATGGTGTTGATGGTGGTGGTGGTGGTGGTTATGATGATGGTGGTGGTGGTGTGGTTATGGTGGTGGTGGTGGTGGTGGTGGTTATGGTGGTGCTGGTGGTGGTGGTGGTGGCGGTGGTTATGATGATGGTATTGGTGGTGGTGGTGGTGGTTATGTTGATGGTGATGGTGGTGGTGGTTATGATGATGGTGGTGGTGGTGGTGGTTATGATGATGGTGTTGGTGGTGGTGGTGCCGGTGGTTATGATGATGTTGTTGTTGGTGGTGGTTATGATGATGGTGATGGTGATGGTGGTGGTTATGATGATAGTGATGAGTGGTGGTGGTGGTGGTTATGATGATGGTATTGGTGGTGAGTGGTGGTGGTGGTGGTGACGATGATGGTGTTGTTGGTGGTGGTGGTGGTGGTTATGATGATGGTATTGGTGGTAGTGGTGGTGGTTATGATGATGGTGGTGGTGGTTATGATGATGGTGATGGTGGTTATGATGATGGTGGTGGTAGTGGTGGTGGTTATGATGATGGTGATGGTGGTGGTAGTGGTGGTGGTTATGGTGATGGTGGTGGTGGTGGTAGTTATGATGATGGTGGTGGTTATGATGATGGTGATGGTGGTGGTGGTTATGATGATGGTGATGGTGATGGTGGTGGTGGTTATGATGATGGTGATGGTGGTGGTAGTGGTGGTGGTTATGATGATGGGTGGTGGTGGTGGTAGTTATGATGATGGTGGTGGTTATGATGATGGTGATGGTGGTGTTGGTGGCGGTTATGATGATGGTGCTGTTGGTGGTGGTTATGATGATGGTGATGGTGGTGGTCGTGGTGGTGGTAGTTATGATGATGGTGGTAGTGGTGGTGGTGGTTATGATAATGGTGATGGTGGTGGTCATGGTGGTTATGATGATGGTGGTGGTGGTAGTTATGATGGTAGTGGTGGTGGTGGTTATGATGATGGTGATGGTGTTGTTGTTGGTGTTAGTGGTTATAATGATGGTGTTGGTGCTGGTGGTTATGATGATGGTGGTGTTGGTGGTGGTGGTGGTTATGATGATGGTGATGGTGGTGGTGTTGGTGGTTATGATGATGATAGTGGTGAGTGGTTATGATGATGGTGATGGTGTTGGTGGTGGTGGTTATGATGATGAGTGATGGTGGTGGTCATGGTGGTTATGATGGTGGTGGTGGTGGTGGTTATGATGATGGTGATGGTGGTGGTGGTGGTAGTTATGATGATGGTGGTAGTGGTGGTGGTGGTTATGATGATGGTGATGGTGTTGGTGGTGGTGGTTATGATGATGGTGATGGTGGTGGTCATGGTGGTTATGATGGTGTGGTGGTGGTGGTGGTGGTTATGATGATGGTGATGGTGGTGGTGGTGGTGGTTAGCAGTGATGGTGATGGTGGTGGTGGTGGTAGTTATGATGATGGTGGTAGTGGTGGTGGTGGTTTATGATGATGGTGATGGTGTTGGTGGTGGTGGTTATGATGATGGTGATGGTGGTGGTCATGGTGGTTATGATGGTGGTGGTGGTGGTGGTGGTTATGATGATGGTGATGGTGGTGGTGGTGGTGGTTATGATGATGGTGATGGTGGTGGTGGTGAGTGGTTATGATGATGGTGGTAGTGGTGGTGGTGGTTATGATGATGGTGATGGTGTTGTTGGTGTTGGTGGTTATGATGATGGTGATGGTGGTGGTCATGGTGGTTATGATGATGGTGGTGGTTATGATGATGGTGATGGTGGTGGTGGTGGTGGTGATGGTGATGGTGATGGAAGGGGTAATGATGGTGCTGGTGATGGTGTTATTGGTGGGGATAACAGTGGTGGCGGTGGTTTTGCTAGCAGTAATGGTGGCAAAGGAGGTGGAGGAGAGTGTATTGCAGCTTTTCCTGCCACGAGTCAGTAACAAGTTGTGATTAAAAGCCCAGCCTTCAGAATCCTACATACCTTGGCTTGACTCTCAGCTCCAGCACTTATTCACTGCATGACCACGGCCACATTAGTCATCTGTTTGCCTCACTCACCTCATCAGTGGGGTGGGAATCACAGGACTCACGAGGGGAATGTGGGGTTTGATAACTACCACAGTGTGCTCAGCCTAGAAATGACATGAATGACTTACCCAGAATCATGAGTCTACCAACCCCATCCCATATTTCCATCCCTGCTGGCTGTTTGATGTCTTCAGACTTTCATTATTTCTGTCCTGTTCTAGCTCTGTGACCTTGTCGTGACCCACCTGTTTGCCGCCTTTATACACTTTATTTTGCCCTTCTGCCTCAACTCAGAACACTCTTCCCAGCAACCTGCACCACTTTTCCTCTTGTGTGTCTTTCCCTGGAGACACCACCGAAGTTTGCAGAGTATCGCCTGCTCTTTGGCTGTGGCTCCACAAAGTGGTTAGTGTCAGATAGGTTCCATCCGTAGTGCTCACCTTTCCCCGACTCTTTCTGAAGGCTACTTATGCCCCCTGTATGTCCCAAAGACTTGGGCACTTAGCTGCTCTCTTTGCCCTGAGGCTTTCCTTACCAAAACCTGCATCCCCACATCATGTATTAACAAGAACACCCAAATTAGCCAAACATCCCTGCACCCCTTTGACTCCTTATCGCCTTCTCCCTACATCCAGTCTCTCAAGTTCTGCCCACCCAGAATCACCCCTGTATGCTCTGTTCCTGCTGCCTCATCTCAATGCAGGTTTTGCCCCAGCCAGTGATGCCACCTCCTTCCATTGTGCTGCACCACCATTTCCCCTGCTGCAGATGCTGACCCTCCAAGCCACACTCACTCATGCCACTCTTGGCTCAAAGCCTTCCCTGGTGCTCCATTTCCCACTAAAGAAGGTCAAACTCTAGTCATGCTGCGTGCTTTGAGGTCATCATCCCTTTGCTCTGTGACTAGAGATGAAAACCGAAATCCAGAGTACCTGGTTCTAATCCCAGCTCTGCCGATTGCTAGCTGTGTGACCTTGGGCAAGCTATTTAACTTCTCTGTGCCTCAACGTCCTTATCTGTAATTTGGGCCTCATAATGGCACCTACCTCATAAGGTATGGGGGAGGATCAGGTGGGTTTAATACACACAAATCCTTTGAAGTTGTACCTGGTGCCTGGCACGTACTAGGTAAGTGTTTACCATTTTCATCATCAGAACTCAAGCTCTCTGTCTGGCTCAGACTTATTTTGAGGATGTCAAGGGCCACATTCTCACTAACCCCCTTGGTGGTGGAAAGGTAGGGGTGGGTTGTCTTCCTGGACCTCCCCTTTTCCAGGCTGGGCCAGCAGCTGCTCCACCATGTTCCCAGCACTTGGCTCAGATCATGGTGTTGCAGCATCATGATCTGGGCAGGTTTCTGCCTCCTCCCCTGGATCACAGGCTCTGGACCAGCCCATCCAAGGCTCTCAGGCCCCACACGTGCACCCTATGGGTGGGTGCTTTCAGCCTGACGCACCAGAGTCTTCCGACAGCATGGCCAAGCAGCGTCAGAGTTTTCGTGGTGCTGATGACAATGCACAGCCTTGGCCCCCGAGTCACCCCAGCGGATGGTGAGTCACAGCCTATCTCTAGGACCAGCCGGGCCTTGAGCTCAGTGGCTCTGGCTGCATCCCACCTTATTTCTCAGACTCCCAGCCATGCACCCAGCTGTGAGCACACACTCAGGGGACTCTGGACCCTGGCAGTGCCACAGAAGAGTCAGGCCAGGCATTGGGGACGTTGACACGGGCAGTAGGATCTGTCCCTCTCCCTGTGGCTGAGGGGGTGGCTGGGGGTGGAGAGTGAGAGGCAGCCATGAGACAACTGCCCATGGTCCCTGAAGCCGCAGCAGCACACCCCATGCCTCAGCTTCTCCTGCACAGTTAGGAAGCTCCTCTCTGTCTCCCTCCTGGGAGCCACCATCCCCCAGGTTCCCCTCTACTCCCAGTTGCCCATCCAGACACCCCTGAGCTTCCTAGAGTTCTAACCATCTTCTCCACAGTCCAGTCCCATTGCCTAAAAGTGGAAGGGTGTGTGGAGGCTGAAAAGCAGAATGGGGCACTAGCCAGTGCTCCAGCCCTGGCACAGGCACTCCCTGTCTATGTGCTTTCTCTGACTCTGTTTCCTCATCTGCAAAACGACTGCGTCTCTATTGTGCCTATCGTTGTGAGAAACAATGAGATATTTATAAAGCCCTTAGAACAGAGCCTGGCTCAGTCAGTGCTGAAGATGTGTTAATTACTATGATTATGATTGTTTCCTAAGTCCTCCTATAGATGCTCCTCTCTTTACCTTCCCCACCTGCCTGCTCTGTCTCTTCTCTCCTCCTCACCTCTCCTTCCCTCTCTTCTCACTCTCTCTCCATCCCCTACTGAGCCCCTCCCCTTCCCGTCACCCCCAGTCCCTTGTCACTTCCCTCTGCCATCTTGGCCTCCAACTCTCCCTCCCAAGACGTGTCCCAGGATCATTCCCTCCGGGATGTTGCCCAACCACCTTCAACCAAAGCAGCTGCAATTTTCTCCTGATTCAAGCCGCATGCCCTCGACACCTCACCATGGACCCGGCTATCTGCCCAGACCCTCTGGTGCCACAGCCCCACAGGCTACAGGGGATGCACTGGCCCTGAATCCACCTCATGGCCCATCTGTCCCCTCCCCACCTCTGCTGCCTCTGCCCAGGCTCAGGCCCCTCCACCTCTGTTCGGACCAGTGCCCAGCCTGCCCCTGGTCTCCTTGCCTCCTCCACTCACTCCCCTCCCATCCCAGGCTGCAGGGCACCTCTGGCCACTTGACAGCCATGCTCAGCTGCAAAGCCTCTTCCCATCGGTCATGAGTGCAGGACGCCATTGTCTTCAGTCACACAGCCAGGGCCCTCCAGGACCCGGCTTCTCTCTATCTTTGTGCATGTTTTGAATGCGTTGTTGTTGCTGCTGCAGTTTGCATTTTTCACCACTTAAAAGTGAAGCATAACACCTGAGCAGATGGTGCCTGCAACACCCTTACCTCAAGTATGTAGTTCCCTGAATTCTTGCACACGAATATGTAAGGTCAGCCAAGAGAAAGGACAAGAGATAGAGACCCAAGTTCAGGCAAGTAAGTTTATTGAACCTGCCGGCTGCTCCATTACAGACAGAGGAGGCAGCCCTGAGCCTACACAATGAGGGGTTTACATGGGGGAGAGAGGCCCTGGGGTCATTGGTTGGTTGACTCTGCCACATACCACCTGGTGACGTTCATGCTACCAGGGAGTGCGGGTAGAGTTTGCTTATACCTCCCACGACATCCCCTGTGTGGTCTCCATGGTTTGTAATTGGGATTTGCCTTATAGCAGCAAGGCCTGATAGGTAACGTCTGCTGGCGTCACCGCGGCATCTAGATAAGGGCTTAGAAGTGTAAAGAGGCTGGGGCAGCACAGAGAGGAGCTGCAGAGTGGGGGGGGCGGGCAGCACCGAGAAGATTCTTGGGGCAATTTGTCCCTAACGGTATACACCTATGCGACCACTTCTGCGTTCCCTTGTGCCACCCCCACCTGAAGGGACCACCGTTCTGACTTCCATGGCTAATAGCTAATGGTCTTTTCTGCTTTTGAATTTTCTATCAGTGGAGTCTCACAGGATGCCGTCCGTCACATGCTCAGCGTCCCGTCTGCAAGGTGCATCCATGCTGGCGTGCGCGTTGGTACCCTGTTCTGTTTCTGCTGCTGAGTAGCGTTCCATCTGATGAATAGCCAGAACTTATTTATCTTGTCTTCTGTCGATGGACAGCTGTGTCATTTCCAGATTGGGAATTAACACACTTACGAAAGTCTCTTTGTGGACACACGTTTTCACTTCCCCGGGCTGTGTACCTGGGGCGGAATTGCTGGACATGGAAGGCACCTATTGAGCTTGGGTAGGTGTGGCCACAGCGTCCCCAAAGTGGCCCTACTGTGCTGCTCTCCCCACAGCAAAGCAGAGCGCTCCAGCTGCTCTACGACACTCTACAGCACAGGGGAACTGTGAGGGCTTCCTTTGCCACTCACTGGACGGGCCCTGGGCCTGTGCCAGGTGCAGAGGCAGAGAGACAGGGTTGCCAGACTTAGCCAAAGTGAAGAAACATAGGACACCCCATTAATTTTGAATTTTTAAAATATTGCATGAGACATGCTTGTACTAAATATCATTTGTTGTTCACCTGAAATTCAACTTTGCCTGGGCACCCTGTCTGATGGGGCAGGGCTCTGAGAGGCCATCAGGGACCCCGTCCTTACACCCTCACAGGAGAGGGCTCGAAAGCCCTTCAATGGGCAGGTGAGACTCTAACACAGGCGGAGAGAGCCCTGGGACTCTGTGGGACTCTGGCTTTGCGTCTGGCACACTCACCACCCCCGCAGGCTTCTCCCTTGGACCAGTCCCTCATGGCCCCTCTCAGCCTGAGCCTCCTTTGCCGCAGGCCCAGGTCCAGGGGCCCAGGGCTTCGCTTTTCCTCTGGGGGACTGCACCAGCCTCCCTGCGCACGGCCACGTCACACTCCTCCGTTAGTGCCAAGGCCACAGGATGACTTCAGGCCTTTGAAAGAGTAGAGCAGACACAGGCAAGGCTGTCGGAACATACGGGGCCTCCTGGGGGACTTTAATGAAGGAAGGCTCATAATCTGATTTATGATTTACAGTCACGTGGGCAATAAATCTGTAGTTTTGGGGGAAAAAATAGAAGACAGTGTTTCTTTCATTTTCATTGACCCACATCCCTGATCCAGGAGCCTCCAGAGGAGGAAATCCCACCCCTCATCCCGGGTCAAGAGACCCTTCCTGCGAGCAGGTGTCGCCCTGAGGCCCTGAGGAGGAAGTCCCCACCTGGAAGGCGCCACAGGTGAAAAACCCCACCGGTGACCTCAGACCAGGGTCTGTGGGTGGTGCTAGGTCCCTGCCCTGCCTGCACCTTCACCCCGTGTGGGCAGCAGGCTGCTGTCAGGGAGGAGGCCTGACCTAGGAGGCCAGAACTTGTGGGGTGCTACCCCCAAAACTAGGGAAGTTGTGGGCCTCCAAGAGCTCTGGGGACGAGCTCAGAAAGAAGCCACATCCAGAGAGTTCTGGAACATTCCAGAATCCAGCCAGGGTGCTCCTTTGATTTTTTGGTCTGGGTCTTCCAAGAAGCAGCAAGTAGGCTGCAGGGCAGCACATGTTTCTGGTGGAATGGGGACCACTGCTCCCCACTGGGAGGTGGAGTGGGCAGGACCATAGGGGAGAGAGCGTGCCCCACAGAGGGGACAGGCCATGGGAGGGGCAGCAGGGGCCCTTGCCTACAGGCAGGGGTTTCCGTCCTTCCCATCTCAGGTGACTTAATGCTTCAAATAGCAGGATAAAGGCACACACCACTTCCCAGGCACTCGCCAGGGCAGCTGCCGCCAGCCGTCAGGCCTGCTGACTCATCCTTTCCAGGTTCCTTTGTGGGAATGCAATCACATAAGGGTGTGGAGTCTAATTTATTTTCAATTTTGCTCCAAATTTCACACATGAGTCACTTAACACACATCTTGGAGAACTTATTTTAAAATTGCTGACCATCGGGCTGGCTGATGGTGATTTATTTAACTAGTCTCCTACCGATGGACATTTTGGTGGTTTTCTGTCTTTTGCCCTGCAACCAATACTGCAACCAATAAGCCAATTTTCCATAATTCACGTGGGAGAGTAAGTCTGGGAGATGTTCTGGGGCAGGCCTGCTGGTTCAATGAATCTACAAAAATAAAATTCTTAGAACTAGTAAGTTTAGCAATGTCACAGGATACAAGATTAACACACAAAACTCAATTATGTTTTATATACTAACAATGAACAAGAGGAAATAGAAATGAAAGGCAGAATACTTTTTGCAGTTACTCCAAAGGAAATTAAAAAAAGAACATGCACAGTATCTTTATGCTGAAACTTATAAAATGCTATTGAAATAAGAAAAAAAAAACCTAAATCGATGGAGATATAGGCTGTCAGTGGATTGGAAGACTCAACATAGGAAAGGTGTCAGTTCTCTCCAACTTGACATACTTTAAATGCAATCCCTATCAAAACCCCAGCAAAAGCGGTTCTACATATAGATGAGATTATTCTAAAATGTATATGAAAAGGCAAAGGAACTAGAATAGCTAAAATAACTTTTAAAAAATGGAAGAAATTATTCTATCTAGTTTCATGACTCACCGTATAGCTACTGTAATGAAGACTGTGGTCCTGGCAGAGGAACAGACACATAGATGGATGGAACAGAACAGGGAGCCTAGAAACAGCCCCTCACAGTGCAGCCAGTGGATGCTTGACAGAGGTAAAAAGCAATTTAATGGAGGAAGGAGAGTCATATTAACAACTGTACTGAAACAGCCGGCTATCCATAGGTAACCTCGACCTAAACTACTTATACAAGAATTAACTCAAAACAGCTCCTAGATTTAAATGGAAAATGCTGAACTATTGAAATATTTGCAAACCACATATCTGGCAAAGAACTAATACCTAGAATATAGCTCTGTCTTAATCTGTTTTCTGTTGTTTATAACAGAATGCCTGGAACTGGGTAATTTATAAAGAAAAAGAATTCCTGGCTAGGGGTGGTGGCGCACGCCTGTAATCCCAGCACTTTGGGAGGCCGAGGCGGGTGGATCATCTGAGGTCAGGAGTTTGAGACCAGCCTGGCCAACATGGAGAAACCCCGTCTCTACTAAAACTACAAAAATTAGCTGTGCATGGTAGCACACACCTGTAGTCCCAGCTACTCGGGAGGCTGAGGCAGGAGAATCGCTTGAACCCAGGAGGCAGAGGTTGCAGTGAGCCGAGATTGTGCCACTGCACTCCAGCCTGGGCAAGGGAGGGAGACAAAAGAAACTCCATCTCAAAAGAGGGAAAGAAAAAGAAAGAGAGAGAGAAAGAGGAGAAGGAAGGAAGGGTGGACGGATGGATGGTTGGATGAGTTGGACCGGACCGGATGGGTGGGCTGATGACCGGACGAACGGGCCAGCCAGGATGGGCCGGATGAACCGCTGGACTGACCGCCGCCGGTTAGAAAGAAAAGAAAGAAAGAAGTTTCAGTTAAGGAGGCTGCGATGTCTAAGGATAAGGGGCTGCATCTGGTGAGGGCTTTCTGGCTGGTGAGGACTCTCTGTAAGGTCCCCAGGGAATGCAGGGCGACCCAGGGCAAGGGGGCTGAGTGTGCTCCCATGCCTGCTCAGTTTTCTCTTCCTCTTCTTATAAAGCCACCAGTCCCGTTCCATGATAACTCACTAATTCATTAACCCATTAATCTATTAATCCATTAACCCGCGAATGGGTTTAATCCATTCACAAGCGCAGAGCCCTTATGACCCAACCACCTCTTAAAGGCCTGCTGCTGTATACTGCCTCAATGGAGATCACATGAGTTTCGGAGGGACAAACATTCAAACCACAGTGAACTCTATATTCTAAATACTGGCTCTTATATATACTCTCTAAACCCGAGAGAGAAAAAAACTCCAACAATTCAATTAGAAAATTGTCAGAAAAAGAAACATGGAAAACTTTTCACTGAAGAGGAAATACAGAGAACAAGCCAATGAGGAGATGTCAACACAATTAGCCATTAGGGAAAAAGGCAAATTAAAACTGCAATAAGATCCTACTACACACCTCTCAGAATGGCTAAAATAAAATAGCAACCTCACCAAATGCTAGTGAAGAAGTGGACAGACTGGATGGCTCATTCGTCGCTGGTGGGAATGTGAAACGGTACAACTACTCTGCAAAACAGGTTGGCATTTTCTTTAAAAGCACAAAGTACACGAGCCAGGCGCAGTGGTTCATGCCTGTAATCCCAGCTCCTATTTAAGATGGAGTTGCTCTGGTTCACACACCTCTGACACAGGAAGTTGCAAAGACTGTCCAGAGAGATCCCAGTTCCCCCAGTGGTTACATCTTCCCTTCTAGAGTAGAATGTGACAATCAGGAAATTGACATGATACAATGTGCCCCGAGTTCCAGGAACTCCATGCCTGTGTCATTTCTGCAGCCATCACCTCATTCAATATGCAGAGCCCTTCCATCGCTGCAGACACCCTCCCTTGTGCTATGCCTTTGTGGACATGGCTGCCCTCCTCACACACCACTAACTCCTGGCAACTTCTAAATTGTCCTCCATCACTACAGTTTTTTCATGGAAAGGTTACTTACATGGAGCCGTAGTTTGTAGCATTTGAGATGGAGATTTTATGTCCTTGGGAGCTTAACCTTTTAACCATGTGGCAGTACTTTCTTTTGGTCTCTGCCTTCCGGGAACAGGAATTTTAGGGTTCATGTCATAGTTAGCTCTAAAAATCATATTAAACAGTTAAAAGCCTTTGCAAGCTCAAAGTTAACTACTCAAGACTCCTTCTGTAAAGATTACTAGATACCAGCTTGTGCTGTAGCTCAGTAGCCAAGGCTTTCCTCTTTTACAATAGCAGTCCGGGTTCAATTCCCCCCACAGGAAGTCAGTCATTTCTGGTTTAATATCTTGTCTATTATCTGCTCCTCTGCAGACCGTCTTAAATCTTCCTTTCTCTAAGCACCTGGGACGTTCCCTTTGGTAAGTTCAAAAGCCAGAAATATCGGCCATTTGGCATAAGAAATTCTAAAAAGACTTTAATATTAAACAGTGCTATGGTTAAAATCAGGTTTATTTAAAACTGGATATTCAAGCTCTAACAGCCTGGACTCCCTGGAAAAAACAGGAGGCACCAGAGACCCTTTTCCTGGCCCTGTTCTTCCAGGGGCTCCACCCTAATGCTGGTAATCCAATTAAAAAATTTAAAAACTGGCAAATGAAAAATCTTACAACTCCTGTGGTAATCTTCTTCTTTCTTTCTGTGTAGCTACATATGTGTTCTGTGTAACATCTATATTTTAAAAACTACTTAATTGGCTTACACAAAAATAAGCACTTATATCAAATATTTTGAAAGCAAAATAAAAACTGTTATGTCTTTTAGTTCATGTAACTTTAGAAATCTTTGGGAAATAACAGCTTTAATAATTGTTGATAAAATAAAACCATTTAGTCTAAAGTATGCGGGTCAGATATTAAGTTGGCTAAATGCTTTGAGGTCATAAACTGCTTCTTTAACTTTTAAAAATTGTTCAATTTACCTACCTTAAAGCCATTAGATTCTAGATAAGGCCTGGGGACATGTAGAATTAGCCATGCTCCCTAGCTGTACAAAGATTTTAAAGAAAGAAATGTTATATGAGAAGGATCTTGTATGGTAAATTCTTGTCCTAAAGTAAAATGACTGAGTGTTTAAAAGGAGGGATGTTTAGGGCAAGTCAGAAAGTCCAAAAATGTCTCAAGTGGTCTGTGTAAGTCATGAAAGGATTTGTGAAAGGAAATTTACGCAAGAAATGTTCTACAATTCAAAGGTTGTTGGGCTTCTTAAGTGCTTCATAAAATGCCACTATGACTCTTACTGTACAATTTGCCTGCTTCAGTAAGATAAGGCCTGGGGACATGTGGAGTTAGTCACGTCCCTAGCTATGCTGGAGTGTCAGCCCTTATCTATACCTCTGCCTGGTATGTCCTAGGCTAGGCTCCACATCTAGTAGACAATATAAAATTGCTTACTAACCAGGGTTTTCACCAAAAGTAAGAGTCACTAAAAGTTAACATTGTAACATGTAATTGAGACTACTGAAAAAAACAGCTTTACATGTAAGGTGTGTAAGGAAAGTAGAATATACTTTTGGTAAAAGGTTAGAAGAAGGCATGAGAATGTGAATGTTTTTTGCCTAAACGGTTAAAGAATTGTTGTAAGTTAGGTAGAATAAAGCTAAAGGTTTGAATAGTTGTGGAAGGTTTGTAAAAACTTAATTGTAGAAGAGATTCTGTGTGTATACATTGGCTAAATTAAATGGGTATTATTTAGTTTTTATATAAATTGAACATTGGAATAAAAGCACAACAGGTTTTTCTTAAAGCAAAAAAACTGTTTATAATCTGCTCTTTAACAAAAACTTGTAAAGGATTATGAAAGGTTTATGAGGATCTTACCTTATGGTCAAACTGATTAAGATTGGACAGATTTATTTATAAGGTTTTATTAAGAACTGAGTTTGACCCAGCACTTTGGGAGGCCGAGACGGGCGGATCACGAGGTCAGGAGATCGAGACCATCCTGGCTAACACGGTGAAACCCCGTCTCTACTAAAAATACAAAAAACTAGCCGGGCGAGGTGGCGGGCGCCTGTAGTCACAGCTACTTGGGAGGCTGAGGCAGGAGAATGGCTTAAACCTGGGAGGCAGAGCTTGCAGTGAGCTGAGATCCGGCCACTGCACTCCAGCCTGGGTGACAGAGCGAGACTCCGTCTCAAAAAAAAAAAAAAAAGAACCGAGTTTGACATCAATAATGCACTAATACAACAGTGACATTTGGCTTATTTGGTACAAAAATCCTACAGGAAGCACTGTCCTGTATAAAATGGTGTTTGGTTTTCTCTGGGCAGTATTTGTATAAATGTGTTATTGGTATATATTCCAAAATTATGGGCAACTCCTATAATCCCAATATGACAGTGTACATTATCAGTAATAATTATAATTGTTACACAAAATCATTCTATGCCATAGTGATAACAAATTTCCTTGTCAATTGTTTATTTGACTGCGGCTGCCCTAAAACATTTTGTCGGCCACAGACAATTGTTACCTTGTTTTAGTCCTCTTTAAAAGTGGTTTAAAATTAATTATAGAACTCTAACAGGCGTTTTTGTTGTTCTTGTTGTTTGTTTGTTTGTTTTTCTGAGACGGAGTCTCACTCTATTGCCCAGGCTGGAGTGCAGTGGTGTGATCTCAGCCCACTGCAACCTCTGCCTCCTAGGTTCAAGCAATTCTCCTGCCTCAGCCTCCCGAGTAGCTGGGATTACAGGAATGCGCCACCATGCCTGGTTACTTTTTATTATTATTATTATTTTTAGTACAGATAGGGTTTCACCATGTTGGACAGGCTGGTCTTGAACTCCTGACCTCGAGTGATCCCCCTGCCTTGGCCTCCCCAAGTGCTGGGATTACAGGTGTAAGCCTCCACGCCTAGCCTAACAGGCATTCTTAAATGTAGGTTTTCTAATAACTTTGGAAATTGTAACATCAGAATAGAGGAAAAACTTGTAGGACTCTCATGGAGAGCTAAAATGTTCATAAATATCAAGCAAAACAGGAATTAACTAAATTCACTAAACCAATAAAAAAAGGAAGTAATCTTTTAAACTTTGCTTAAAACATTGCTGATCCTTTGTTTTGTTTCTCAAAGTCAAGGAAACTTTTCTTTTGAGCTATTTACAGCTTTTAACAGTTGAGTATGTATCCGCCTATAAACAAAATGTGGAGTATATTTGTTTCTCTCTACCTAATTTCTCCAGAATTTGTAAACTAGTTGTGAGTGTTCTTAACTTATGGCAATATAGTTATTTGCATAGGTGCAATAAGAATCTGTTTTCTTTTGTAACAGGACACAGTGGGAGAAATTGGTGATTTTGTCAAGGCTTTGACTGGAATAGTGTGTTTTCCTTTAGGGAACTAAACTTGACTTATAGAGCCAATAAAATCCCTTCAGGGAGCTGACCTTATACCTTTCCTACAACAGTCCCTGTGCAGGGTTTCTAACCTGTGGTGAGTGAAAAATGTCACTTTCTGACAGGTCCAGGAGCCCCAAGTTACCTGGGACATCAAGAGGAAAAAAATGTACCTAACTCATAGATATTCAAGGGTAAAAACTCATGGCTGGGCTCGGCTTTTAAAAAGTCTCATCTGAGATTCCTTATGAAACAGAGTTCCATCAAAGCCAATTTAAAAGGAGCTTATGTGAAAAATAATTACTGTTGCTGAACTTTATACAAATAATCAGGCCAAGTATAATAATGTGAATCAGTCTTACCATAATTTGTCTTCAGTAAAAATGGAAAACTGGAGAGAAAAGTATTATGTTTCAAGAACTATGGTACACTTGTTATTAAATTCTAGTCTCATCTGTTGTTTTTAAGTTTGTTTCTGCAATGTAAGCTAACCTTGCTTATTCCTGTGAATCAACCAGTGATCTCTGACTGCTGCTCAGAAGAAACAAGAGGGATGGGAAATGTACAAATCTGGATTGGTATCCCAATTCTGGGCACATGACAATCGGCTAACAACCCCATACCAGCTTAGTTCCAACAGTTGCCCAGTTCATGAAAAGCCTTCTAATTAAATTTACTTGGCATAACTTTACTTATTTTGCTTTACTCTTGGGGAATATGTTGCTGTTATACCCTTTGTATAGAAATACAGGACAAGCTTACTGAATGTTTTCTTAAACACTTATTAATCTTCCAGATGCCACCTTTCGTCAAAACTCAAGAGTTATGAACGGACTTACCATACTGTTGCTTTCTGACTGAGCTCCTCTCTACTCTGAATGCAAGAGACTCTCATAGTTAGACAGGAATATCATTGCCCTCATTCAGCCTGAAGAAGTTACAGAAGATGGATCTCCATCCTTCTGCAATCCTTAGGAATAAGGATTCTCTTATAAAAGGGAAGGGGAAAATGTCATAGGTGTGTGAACCAGAGCAACTCCATCTTAAACAGGAGCTGGGTCAAATGAGGATAACCTACTGGGCTGCATTCCCAGAGAGTTATGGCATTCTAAGTCACAGGATGAGACAGGAGGTCGGCACAAAATACAGGTCATCAACACCTTGCTGACAAAACAGGTTGCAGTAAAGGAGCCGGCCAAAACCCACCAAAACCACAATGGCCATGACAGTGACCTCTGGTCACCCTCACTGCTACACTCCCATCAGTGTCATGACAGTTTACAAATGCCATGGCAACGTCAGGAAGTTACCCCATATGATTTGAAAAGGGAAGGCATGAATAATCCACCCCCTTGTTTAGCATATCGTCAGGAAATAACCATGAAAATGGGGGCAGCCAGCAGCCCTCAGGGCTGCTCTATGGAGTAACCATTCTTTTATTCCTTTACCTTCTTTTTTTTTTGAGATGGAGTCTCGCTCTGTCGCCCAGACTAGAGTACAGTGGTGCAATCTCAGCTCCCTGCAAGCTCGGCCTCCCGGGTTTACGCCATTCTCCTGCCTCAGTCTCCTGAGTAGCTGGGACTACAGGTGCCCACCACCATGCCTGGCTAATGTTTTTGTAATTTTAGTAGAGATGGGATTTCACCGTGTTAGCCAGGATGGTCTCGATCTACTGACCTCGTGATCCACCTGCCTCAGCCTCCCAAAGTGCTGGGATTACAGGCGTGAGCCACCACGCCCAGTCTCCTTTCCTTCTTAATCAACTTGCTTTCACTTTGCACTGTGTACTCATCCCAAATTCTTTCTTGCTCTAGATCCAAGAAACCTCTCAGGATCTGGACTGGGGCCCCTTTCCTGTAACACCTGAGATTGCACAGAAATCGTCCAATCAGGTTTAGCCTAAAGCCACGTCCTTACATATTTTAAGTTCAGCCTAAAGGTTTTTCTGTACATCATGAACTGTAACAGGTGGAGGTATAAACAGACCGTAGTCTACACTTGTGCCAACCACTGAGTCTTGGCCAACCAAATGTAGCCGACTGTTCAAACCATGTTCAAATAAGGCAGGTGCCGAGCTGTAACCCTCTAGCTGTTTCTGTGCCGCACGTCCATTTTCTGTAAGTCACTTTCTCTTTTCTGTCCATAAATCTTCCACCCCATGGCGGCACTGGAGTCTCTGAGTCTCCTCTGGTGTAGGGTGTTCTCCCCGTGTGCGGAGAGGAGAGATTGTAATAAATAGACACAAGACAAAGAGATAAAGAGAAAACAGCTGGGCCCAGGGGACCACTGCCATCAAGACGCAAAGACCGGTAGTGGCCCCGAGCGGCAGGGCTCGCTGATATTGATTGCATACAAGACAAGGGGGGCAGGGTAAGGAGGGCGGATCTTCTAAGTGATTGACAAGGTGAAGCAAGTCACGTGATTACAGCATATGGCACCCTTCCCTTTTAGGTAGCCAAAGCAGAGAGAGAAGGCAGCATACGTCAGCATTAATCAAAGACTTTAAGACTTTCACTATTTCTTCTACCACTATCTACTACGAACTTCAAACGGGAATCAGGAGTACAGGAGGAACATGAAAGTGGACGAGGAGCGTGACCACTGAAGCACAGCACCACAGGGAGGGGTTTAGGCCTCCGGATGACTACACGCAGGCCTGGATAATATCCAGCCTTCCACAAGAAGCTGGTGGGGCAGAGTGTTCCCCAACTCCTCCAAGGAAAGGAGACTCCCTTTCACGGTCTGCTAAGTAACGGGTGCCTTCCCAGACACTGGCGTTACTGCTTGACCAAGGAGCCCTCAAGCGGCCCTTATGCGGCGTGACAGAAGGTTCACCTCTTGCCTTCTAGGTCACTTCTCACACTATCTCTTCAGCACCTGACCCTATACCCGTCGGTTATTCCTAGGTTATGTTAGTAATGCAACAAAGAGTAATATTGAAAGCTAATGATTAATAATGTTTATAATAATGATTGATAGTTGTTCATGATCATCTCTATATCTAATTTGTATTATGACTATTCTTATTCTATTTTCTTTATTATACTGAAACAGTTTTTGCCTTCGGCCTCTTGCCTCGGCACCTAGGTAATCCTCCGCCCGCACTCTGGCTGGAAGCTTGCTGGATTCTCAAATTGTTCATTGCTCAGTTAAATTTTATTCAGCTGAAGTTTTTCTTTTGTCAGTATATCAAAGTAAAATGTTTCTCTAAAATCAGAGCTATTTGTAGAAACACAAATAAAAATGGAAAACTGTGTTTTCTTCTGTCAGTTTTTGTTAGCTTCTTATTAATAATTCAATTTAGCTAAATTTCCAATTTGGGGGCATACAGTTGTAAAATTTTCTTGTGTGGTTTTTTTTTTTTTTTTTTTTTTTGGAGACTGAGTCTGGCTCTGTCACCCAGGCTGGAGTGCGGTGGCCGGATCTCAGCTCACTGCAAGCTCCGCCTCCCGGGTTCACGCCATTCTCCTGCCTCAGCCTCCCGAGTAGCTGGGACCACAGGCGCCCGCCACTTCGCCCGGCTAGTTTTTTGTATTTTTTAGTAGAGACGGGGTTTCACCGTGTTAGCCAGGATGGTCTCGATCTCCTGACCTCGTGATCCGCCCGTCTCGGCCTCCCAAAGTGCTGGGATTACAGGCTTGAGCCACCGAATTTTCTTGTGTTTTAAATCTCTGTTGATCTTTATTTTTTCCCATTGCCAATACTAGTTATTTTAATTTTTTTTCTGTTTACTAGTGATAAAAGAAAAACTTCAGCCGAATTAAATATAAAGGAGTTCAATTGAGCAATGAATGGTTTGCAAATTGGGCAGCCCCCAGAATCACAGCAGATTCACAGAGACCCCAGTGCAGCGATGTAGTGGCAGAAGATTTACTACAGACAAAAAGTGATGTACGAAATCAGCAGTGAGGAATTGCAGCACGTGGATGGGTTACAGGCTGGCGTTTGCCTGATTTGAACACAGTTTGAACACTCAGCAGTCTGAGTGGTTGAAGTATGGCTGCTGGGATTGACCAAGATTCGGTTATTGTTATAGGTGAATACTCCTAAGTTAGGTTTTCAATTTTGTTTGACTTTTTTTTTTTTTTTTTTTTTTTTTTTTTTTGGAGCCAGTCTGGCTCACAACCCAGGCTAGAGTGCAGTAGGTGCAAATGCCCAGCCCAGCTGGCCGCACCCAGCTCATGCCTCCCGGGTTCACGCCATTCTCCTGCCTCCAGCGCCACGGTGGCTGGGACTACAGGCGCCTGCCACCTCGCCCAGCTGGGGTTTTGCATTTTTAGTAGAGGCGGGGTTTCACCGTGTTAGCCAGGATGGTCTCGATTTCCTGACGGTACCAGGCCGGAATCCCATCCGTCTCGGCCTCCCAAAGTGCTGGGATTACAGGCTTGAGCCACCGGCCCGACTGTTTTATTTCAAGTAAGCTATGGAGTTACAATCAACCTGGGGACTCATATATAGTTTGCTTTAACACTAGTCTCACCAGAGTTATCCATGGTACTAGCTTTTCCAAAGAAATAACTAATTTGTTGATCTTATCTAATGCATACATAGTTTCTAAATCATTGTTGGATATAAAATGCTCCAGGAATCAATGCTCAGTGCCTCAAAGTAAAACCAGCACTCAGGAAAAAGTTTAATCCTCTCAGCAAGGCAATTTACTTCTGCAGAAGGGTGTCACTCCATCAATCAAGATCGCAAGTGTGCACAGAACAAAGGAGACGGGGGTTTTATCCTTAACGCAGTCCCTGTCTCTGTGTCACTCCCCCATGGGCTGGGGTTGGACTGCACAATCTGAGCTGACCCGATTGGCTACTTGTATATATTTTTCTAAATATAGAAGGGGAGGGGGATGTGAGGTATGAGGTGGAGCGTGTGAGACGTGCAGTTTTGGGGGAACAATGGGTGCGGGTAACCAAGGGAACAGGTGTGAGCTGATTAGAGCTGGCGGGAAGGGGGTAGGCTGTTTACAGTAACTAGGGGCATGGAAGAACCAGAAAGTTGAGTTTGAGAATAAAGGATAAGGAAGTTAACAGGCTAAACCCTTGGAAGAGAAACTCAGAAAAATTGATTGAATCTTACATCATTAACTTCTACTCTTTAATTTCCATTCTATTATTTTTTGCACTTTCCTGTTCATTCTGCAACTTCTTGTGATGTATACTTAGTTCATTAAAATTCAACATTTTTTGTTTTCTAATATATGAGGTCTACCCAGTAACCTCGAAGTGTGCCTTAGATGCACCCTGTGAACTCTGGCGTAGAGCCCATTTCTCATCATTTAGTTTATGTTTTCTGATTTTCCTTTTAATTTTTGAAGGGGGCCTGCCCCTCCACACCTGTGGGTATTTCTCATCAGGTGGAGACAAGAGACTGAAAAAACAAATAAGACACAGAGACAACGTATAGAGAAAGAACAGTGGGACCAGGGGACCGGCACACTCAGCATGCGAGGACCTGCACTGGCACTGCTCTCTGAGTTCCTTTAGTATTTATTGATTATTATTTTTACTATCTCGGCCCAGGGGAGTGTGGCAGGAGAACAGGGTGATGGTGGGGAGAAGGTCAGCAGGAAAACATATGAGCAAAGGAATCTGCGTCATAAATAAGTTCAAGGGAAGGTACCGTTCCCGGATGTGCACGTTGGCTAGATTTATGTTTCTTTTCACCCAAACATCTCAGTATAGTAAAGAGTAGCAGAGTAGTATCACCGCCAGCATATCTCACCTCCAGCCACAGGGCAGTTTTCTCCTATCTCAGAATAGAATGAATGGTCGGCTTTGCACGAGACATTCCATTCCCAGGGACATGTGGGAAACAGAGGCCTTCCTCTTATCTCAACCACAAAGAGGCCTCCCTCTTTCACTAATCCTCCTCAGCACAGACCCTTTATGGGTGTCAGGCTGGAGGACAGTAAGGTGTTTCCCTTCCCACGAGGTCATATCTCAGGCTGTCTCGGTTGGGGGAAACCCTGGACAATACCCAGGCTTTCTTGGGCAGAGGTCCCTGTGGCTTTCCACAGTGCATCATGCCCCTGGTTAATAGAGAATGGAGAATGGCGATGACTCTTACCCAGCATACTGCCTGCAAACATATTGTTAACAAGGCACATCCCGCACGGCCCTAAATCCCTTGAACCTTGATTCCATATAGCACATGTTTCTGTGAGCACAGGGTTGGGGCTAAAGTTACACACAGGTTAACAGCATCTCAAAGCAGAACAATTTTTCTTAGCACAGATCAAAATGGAGTTTCTTATGTCTTCCTTTTCTACATAGACATGGCAACAGTCTGATCTCTCTTCCTTTCCCCTACAATTTTTTTCTTTTTTTTGAAACAGAGTCTCTGCTCTGTCACCCAGGCTGGAGCACAGTGGTGCGATCTCGGCTCACTGCAACCTCTGCCTCCCGGGTTCAAGCAATTCTCCTGCCTCAGCCTCCCGAGTAGCTGGAACTACAGGCACCCGCCACCATGCCCGGCTAATTTTTTGCATTTTTAGTAGAGACAGGTTTCACCGTGTCAGCCAGGATGGTCTCAGTCTCCTGACCTTGTGATCCACCCACCTCGGCCTCCCAGAGTGCTGGGATTACAGGCGTGAGCCACCACGCCCGGCCTTTCCTTTTAATTTCTTAGGTGACCTGTGGCTTATTCATAAATATTTATGTTTCCTTATTTCCAAAAAGAGCAAGATTTTCTGTGCATTTGCTAATTATTTCTAGTATAATTACACTGCAAATGCAGAAGCCGCTTTGTATCATTTCAATGCTTTGAACTTTGTAGATACTTTTTTTATGGCTGTTTATATGATCAGCATTTGTAAATGTTTGCACATACTTGCCTGGGACCGGGATGGGGAGGTGGTAATGAAAGGAAGTTGGGGGGGGGGGGCGGGGGAAAGTTGGGGAGGGGGGGGGGGGGGGGAGGGGGGGGGGGGGGGGGAGGCAGTGGAGGTGGGTTGCCTGCTCAGCCTGGGCCCCCTCCTCTGGGCCCTGCTGTGAGCCCAGCCCACTCCGTATACTTCCCCTGCTGGGTAAATTAGAGGAGAGCAGGGTGGTCACCAGGGCAGCCCTCAGCCCCCACCTCCCACCCCTCTCAGCCAGCCTGCTGGCTGGAGAGTAAATGCGTCCAGCCCAGAGACTTTGACCTTTACTATTATTATTATTATTATTATTATTATTATTATTATTATTAACTCTCAGAGTCTGGCCTGTGGCCTTCAAGGGGTCCCAGCAAATTCCCCAGGGTGGGGCTCAGAGACGGGAGGGCCTTCCCCAGGCCGCCCCCACCCTACTACATGTTTCCTTCTGAGAAACTGGATTTGTCCTCTTTCTTTAGCCTCTCGGCTTCCTTGGCCTTTTTGGGAAGGGTTTGTACAGACCTGCTTATCGTGCAACAATAGACATTTCTCCAAAGAAGATACACAAATGGCCAATGATTTCTGTTTGATTTTTTAATTATTTTTGTCTCTCTGTTAAAGTTGTCATTCTAGCCACTTATTGTTTTCCTCATCTTGTTGAATTGTTTCTCTGTATATATTTTTTTGAAGTTTACTGAGCTTCTTTAAAATAGTTATTCTGAAGTCTTTGTGAGGCAGTTCATATATCTCCATGTCTTTAGGGTCAGTCTCTAGGACTTTATTTTGTCCTTGTGGTAACATCACATTTCCCTAATTGTTCTTGAGTTTTGTGATTGTTTATCAATGTCTGCACATTAGAGAAGTATTTCTGGAAGTATTCAAGTCTTCACAGTCTGACTTTGTCTGAGAATGCTTTTCAATAGTAAGCCTGTCTAGAAGTTTTGGGCAGGTCACCTGGTGTGGTCCCTAAGCCCGTGACTTCTGCAGCTGTTACAGCACTAGGGGATGCCCTAAGCCCAGGATCACCACAATCAGCACAACACTGGGCTGGAGTCTTATGGCCACCAAGTCTGCTGGAGTGCTGGTGCACACCCAAAGCCTATGACCACTGAGCTTAGCACAGCTCTGGTGCATGTCTAAAGCCTGCAGCCACCGAGGTCTGCCTGACTGTGAGGTTTGTCCAAAACCCAAAGCTGTTGTAGTTGGCTTGTGGTGATCCAGAAGAAGCCATTGGCTTTTTAAAAGATAGATATAGATACATATAGATACAGATATAGATATAGATATATCAAGGCAGAGAAAGAATTCACAAAAGGGAAGGGAGAAAGTCTCTTTCCTTTTTGCGCCAGGGACATTTAGTCTTTTCTTATTTTTTACTTGTATTCACTCTTACAATGTTACATGCAGAATTTTACCTAATGCTTCACAGTTTTGCAAAGCTGGGATTGCCATTCTCTTGATCCTGAGAAATCAATTACCTGCTTGAGCCCAAAATTGCATAACATGTACATAGCTAAAAACTCAGGATTTGAGCCTGGATTTCTTTCTCTTTGCCTGCTACAATCAAGGATATTTGAATCTTGGCCAAGAACTACCAATTCTGGAATCAGCTTCCTCCCTGGGCAGGGGTCTCTGCTGGCCCCAGAAGTCAGACAGGATCTCACAAAGAGGTGGGGACCTGATATATGCTTGGCTGAAAAGAGAGAGAGCCAGGCAGTGTGGTTTGAATGTGTCCCCTCCAAAATTCATGTGTTGGAAACTTAACCTCCAATGCCACAGTTTTGGGATGTGTGGCCTTCAGGGAAGTGTTTAGGTCATGGTGACCCCTCTCTTATGAATAGACTAATATGCTATTAAAATGGCCTGTGGGAATAGGCTCTCATTCTTTTCTGCTCCTCTTCCATATAAGGACACAGTGTTCCTCCTCTCTAGAGGAGACAGCAGTGAGGCACCTTTTTGGAACAGGGATCAGAACCTGTTGGCACCTTGATCTTGCACTTCTCATCTTCCAGAACTGTGAGAGAATAAATTTCTGTTCATTATAAATTACCCAGTATGTGGTATTCTGTTGTAGCAGCATCACAAAACAGACTAAGACACCAGGGAATCCCCAGGATCAGATAGAGAGGGACACCCATACCTCCGGTCAGCCCTGGAGTAGGAGGCAGAAGGACACGGTGGACAGAAGCACCCAGGCCCTGCCCCTTTCCTCTAGGCCCAAGGCACACTGCAGCAGTTTTGTCTCATTTCTCTCTGGTACTCAGTGAGTGTCCAAAAAAAAATGAACATTTGGAATGTATGAATGAATCGATGACAAATAATGACTTAAGATAAATTGAAAATGTTGGATGAATGCTGAATCTACATTTAACTGTTTTTTCTAGTTTGTCTAACGCTTCATGTATTTGCACTTGTATTGCTGTTTATTGCCCATTTAGTCATTTTTTCACTCATTCACTCACTTGCTCACTCAGCATATGTTGCCTGCCCACTTGGTCCCATCCCTGTGCCAGAGGGTATGGCACAGACTCTGTCTCCTCCTCTCCCTTGGTCTCTGTCTCTGTCTCTGCCCTTCTCTGCCTTGGTGTAGCCTAAGAAGCTGTTCTCTTTCTACAAGGCCTCTCCCCCAACACCTACCCAGTGCATGATGGCTCCTTGCCCTGAGCTACCCTCATGGAGAGGCCTGAGTCAACCCCCATCTGTCTGTCTCAGAGTGGGGACTGGTCTCTACCCTGTGAGAGGTCTGAGCTCCTCAACGGAGAGGCAGTTTCACTGTTGGAGGCAGGAACCCCTCAGAGAGGATAAAAGACTAAGAAGGATGTCCCAGAAGCTGTCTGGACCCTTACTGCACTCCTCACTCACAAACAAATACACATGCAAAGACTCATGCATATATGCACATACATACTTACACATGTACAGACTCACATATGCACATGTACACACCCATGCCCACACACATAGCTTTCTCCTCACAGCCTCAGAGCACAGTGGATATTACAGAAGGGTCTCCAAGTGTGGGCACTGGGCAGGCTGTGGAAATCGGTGAGAACACCCTCTACTTCACCAACAAGGAGACAAGGACCCAGAGGATAGCCAGGAGCCCGGTTTTCTTGTCTCAAGTCAGGTTCATTTTAATATAATATCCAATTCTTAAGCTATCTGTAATACAAATAACTCTATTCCTTATAGAAACTCCTGATCAGCCATTTATTAAATGAATGCCATGCATAGGGGCTTGTGCAGTGCTTTCCAAACTGTGGGTTTGGCAAGTATAGTGGTGTTTCACAGTAATTTTTAATGAAAAATAGAAAGGAATTAAGTAAAACTGAATAGAAAACATCAGGAGCACCACATAGAGTAGGGATTTGTATATACCAGTCATGATATAAAATACATTTTTTACAGTGGGTCTTGGTCTAAAACGTTCAGAAATGCAATTGCTAGGGCTTAGCCCACTGCAGGATGATTGAGGAATGTCACTGTCTAAGAAGGGGAGGGTAGTTACACAGCAAGTCTCAGTGTCAGCAGGTGCATTGAGCAGGTTTATCCTTGACCTTGGTCATGGGATCACCGACTCAGGCTAGTCCTCACCCATTCCAATTCTCAAAAACAATTATTAGCACAGACCCCAGATCAATGTCCGGCTCTGGGACTGTAGGGGAATTCTTGGCCAAAGATCAGGGAAAGTTGCTTCTCCTTGCCAGGTCCTAAAGTCATTAAATTAGTGAAAGGTCAAAGATCCATGAGACATACATTAGATAAAATAGTTTTATAACAAAGTCAATTTTTACATCTTCTCTCCCCTCTTGTAGCATCCTGGAAAGTACGCAGCTCAGCCCGCCTTCCATAGACAACCTGCTGTGGGGAGTGTTTACAGAAGACAGGGCCAGCTGCTGCAGCCTTGGGCCAGCGGCCACGTTCATGCAAGGGCCCCCTGCCGTCCCCTGCCCACCACTGAGCAGGGGAGAGCACTAGAGTTGGGCCATTCCTGCCCAATGCCACCTTCGCAGTAGGCAGCCATCAGCCTGGCTGAGACTTTCTTGAGCTATTCTGCAGTCTGAGATTTCTCGCACCAAAAGCTGCTTCCTTCCCTCTCTCCTTTCACGGGGTCAGATCTGCATTATGACCTGAAGGTTCTTTCCACCTTCTCCTTCCACTTTATTCTTCTTCGCAGGCATCCAACCACTAAGTCTCTTGCACTTCTGATTCTCCCCTGGGCTCAGTTTCCCAGAGCACCCAAATGACGACCCTTCCCTTTCTTTCTGCTGGAGTCTGAATGTTTCTGCCCCCCACCCTGCCAAATTTATATGTGAGATCCTAACTCCCAGTGTGATGGAGGTGGGGCTATTGGGAGATGACCAGGTTATGAAAGCGAATCTCTTCTTTTATAAGTGCCCTAGGCCCCAGAGCCAGGCACAGTGGCTCACGCCAGTAACCTTGACACTTTGGAAAGCCGAGGCAAGAGGGTCATTTGCCTCCAGTTCATGACCAGCCCTAGCAACACAGTAAGACCCTGTCTCTACAAAAAATCAAAACGTAGCCGGGCCTGGTGGTGGCAGCTGTACTCCCAGCTATTTGGGAGGCTGAGGCGGGAAGATCACCTGAGCCCAGGAGGTTGAGGCTGCAGTGAGCTCTGATTGCACCACTACACTCAACCTGAGCAACAGAGCAAGACCCTGTCTCAAAAATAAAAAATTAAAAGAGGCCCCAGAGAGCTCCTTTGCCCCTTCTACCATGTGAGGTTGCAGTGAGAAGACAGCCTTCACCAGACACTTAATCTGCCAGAGCCTTACTCTTGGATTTTTCGGCCTCCAGAACTGTGATAAATAAATGTCTATTGTTGATAAACCTCCCAGTCTATGATATTTTGTGATGGCAGCCTGAACAGACTGAGACAGAAAATTGGTTCCAGGAATGGGGTGCTACTGTAACAAATAACTACAATGTGGAAGCAGCTTTGGAACTGGCTGATGAGTAGAGGCTGAAAGAGTGTTGAGACACATGCCAGAAAAAGGCTACATTGCCATTCTTTGTTGTTTTGTTTTGTTTTATTGTTTTGTTTTGTCTTGTTTTTGAGATGGAGCCTCTCTCTGTCACCCAGGCTGGAGTGCAGTGTCGTGATCTCAGCTAACTGCAACCTCCACCTCCTGGGTTCAAGGGCTTCTCCCGCCTCAGCCTCCCACGTAGCTGGGACTACAGGCACACACTACCACGCCCCGCTATCTTTTGTATTTTTAGTAGAGACAGCATTTTACCATGTTGGTCAGGATGGTCTCAAACTCCTGACCTCAGGTGATCTGCCCACCTCGGCCTCCCAAAGTGCAGGGATTATAGGTATGAGCCACCATGCCATTATTTATTAATGTTTGGCCCCATTCTTTGATAATGAAAAAATTATTCAGTGGTACTTATTAGAGAACACTGAGAAAGACTTTATTCAGGACTGTTGTGATAGGCACAAGAACCATAACAATGAGATTCTGCAGTGGGAGAGAGATGGCTCAACTCTGAATACAACCTGGTCAAGTGGGGATTACAGCCGAGGAGCAAGTGGGATTGGGGGATGGAAAATGACCAGGAGGAAGCATCAGGGGTGAGGGGTTCTGGTGAAACCCCCTAACAGGATGCTGAATGCAGGCCAGAGGACCAGGCCTTCCCTGGGGGGTGGTGGGGGATGAGGAACCTGATCAGATATTGAGGAAGATCAGATATGGAAGGGTGGGGCAGGGGGGATTCATGATCAACTGACTTGGCTAAAACTGGACTTCACAAGGAAGGGCACAGAGGGGCTAGAAGGTTCAGGAGCCCGACTAAAGTTTGATCAAGCAAAGAAACTTTGTCATCTTAAAGCCATTTCTGGTGAGGGCCAGAAAGAAGAGAGCAGAGTTACAGAGAACTCTTCAGTCTTCTTGGTGGTCAGGCACAGAATTTGCTAGAAATATGGACAGTAAAGGACATTCTAATGAGCTCTCAGATGGAAATGACTGGAAACTGGAGGAAAGGTGATCTTTGTCATGAAGTGGCAAAGAACTTGACTGAATTGTGCTCCTGTCCTAGTATTTTGTGAAGGGAGAACTTGCATGGGAAGAAATCGGGTATTTGGCTGAAGACATTTCTAAGCAGAGCATTAAGGTGCAGCTTGGTGCTCTCGAATGCTTGTAGTGAAATACATGAAGAGGAAAATGATTCAAAGATGAAGTTTTTAGTCAAAAGGGAATCAAAACTTAAAAATTTGAATACTTCTTAGCCGGCTCATGCAGAAAGGAATGAGAAAGCATGTTCAGGAGAGAACAACGGTATGGCCAAGCCACTGCTCGATGAGGAGATCAGCACAGCTCAGCCACCTCTGCGAAGCCAGGTGCTGTCCATGGAGACGGTGAAAGAATGAGCCCAAAGGCTGATGGTTTGGACATCATGGGACTGCCCCATCCATTACAGACCCAGAGTGCAAGGGCCCTGGAAACAGAATGATTTCAAAGGAACGTTCTCCCTGGTCTGGTGGGATGCACCCCCTAGACTTCCTTGCAGCCCTCCTCACTACCCCAGTTGGGCTCCAGCAGGTGCTGGTGGTCTGTGCACCCAGCAAAGCTATGGGGCATGGCTACATCCACCTAGATTTCAAGGGACGCCTCAGAAAGCTGGGAGGCCAGACAGAGGACCACTGTGGGGCAGAGCTTCCACAGAAAACCCCCACTAGGGCAATGCCAAACAGAGCTGTGGAGTCAGGGCCGCCTCCAAGACCTCAGAGCAGTGGAGGATGGTGGCATATGATTTCACACCTCCAGACTCAGGCATAGAACCATGCAGAGCTGGGGCCGCCACAGAACAGCCATAGGGGCTGGGCCTAGGGACAGAGCCAGCGGGCAGGGCTGCACCCACTGTCTCCGAAAGGTGGATCCCTCAACTGCCCCAGTGGGATGGAAGACCAGCGAATTAGGCCAAAAAAAGACTTTTCTTGAGCCTTACGATCTAACGCTGTTTGCTTCATTGCCTTCGTCTTTGCTCAGGACATGTTACCCTTTCTTCTTTCCTATTTCTCCCTTTTGGAATAGGCGCATCTGTCCTCTGCCTGTCCCACCCCTGTGTTTTGGAAGCTCACATCTTGTTTGCTTCTGTAGGCTCACAGCTGGAGGAGAATCCGCCTCGGGATGAATTGCACCTTGAGTCTCACCCAGCTCTGATTTACATGATATTTAAATGAGACTTTTGGGCTTATTTGAGTTGATGCTGGAATGACTGGAAACTTTTGGTCTGTTAGGATGGAGTGAATATATTTTGCATATGAGGAAGACATGAATTTTGCAGGGCAGAATGCTATTGCTGGAATGTTTGTGTCCTCCCAAAATTCCTGTGCTGAAATCCTAGTCCCCAAGGACAGAGTATCAGGAGGTGGGGTCTTTGGGGAGGTGATTAGGTCATGGTGGCAGAGCCCTCATGAATGAGATTTGTGCCCTTATGAAAGAGGGTCAAGGGAGCTCATGCACCTTCCCCCATGTGAGGCCACAGTGAGAGTGTGGCGTCTGTGAACCAGAAAGTCTTAGCCAGACACGGAATCTGCCAGCACCTCGATGAACCAGAAAGCAGGACTTAGCCAGACAGGGAACCCGCCAGCGCCTCGATGAACCAGAAAGCAGGACTTAGCCAGACGCAGAATCTGCCAGCGCCTTGATCTTGGACTTCCAGCCTCCAGAGCTGTGAGACGTAAGCGTCTGTTTTTTATAAGACACCTGCGCTGTGGTAACCCTAACAAACTAAGACACCTTCCTTCCCCTTCCCCTTCTCTTCCCTCCCCTTCTAGCATAGAAGAGACAGCCAAGGGGTTGAGGACACGAGGACGTGATGGAGATTGGGAAGCTACACTGTGGCACAGGCTGGAGCCGGCAGCTGCACAAAGGTGTGGACCAGAGGCTCTGGTTTCCTAGGACATGGAGGGTGGCAGGAGTGCGGGGAGCCCCTCAGAATGCAGGCCATTGGGCCCCATTGCCAAGGGGTGTCAGGGAAGGGGCACAAAGTGAGTGGACGGAGGCCAGCAGTGTGATAGGGAGATCAGTAATGTTAAGCAAACCAGTAAATATATTCAGGATAAAGGGGATCGAGGTACTCCCTGCTGGGGAAGACATTCACAAACACAGAATTCTGAGAGGCTAGAAAGAATCCTGGGGTGTTGGTTGGAACTGAGAGTACTGGTAAGAACTCGTGACTGTTGACTGGATGCACAGATAGATACAGAGACACTTACACATGTGTGTCATGTATGGATAAACACACACATACTCCCCAGGCTGTCCACTGAGAGGACCCAGTGGCATTAACACCCTGGCAGCAATGAGCAGACCTAGTGCCCAGACCTTGGTTTCTAAACACTGTCCTTCACTAAAAGGAATGATTCCAGGGCCGTGCAGGAAAAGAATAAAATGAGCCTGGGACCTTTTTTGTGCCATAAAGTACAGACTTAGTCAATTAATGATATAGGCATGTCAAAGGGACACAGGGGGCCAGCCCGAAGGGGCTCCCATGCCTAAATCAGAAACCATTTTAACATCAAAAATAAATAATAATTGGCCGAGCATGGTGGCTCATGCCTGTAATCCCAGCAGTTTGGGAAGCTGAGGTGGGTGGCTCAGTTAAGGTCAGGAGTATAAGACCAGCCTGGCCAACATGATAAAACCCCATCTCCTTAAAATACAAAAACACACTGGGTGTGGTGGCGCATGCACCTGCAGTCCCAGTTACTCAGGAGGCTGAGGCAGGAGAATCACTTGAACCTGGGAGGTGGAGGTTGCAGTGAGCCGAGATTGTGCCATTGCACTCCAGCCTGGATGACAGAGTGAGACTCACTCTCTAAATAAATAAGTAAATAAAGGCATTTCATGGATTATAGCCCTCTGAATAAAATAGGAACCCACAAGTTAATAGTGTACATGAATGAACCTGGAAGATGAGAAAACTCACATTTTTATTTATTATACTTTAAGTCCTAGGGTACATGTGCACAACGTGCAAGTTTGTTACATATGTATACATGTGCCATGTTGGTGGGCTGTACCCATTAACTCGTCATTTACATTATGTATATCTCCTAATGCTATCCCTCCCCTGCTCCCCACAATAGGCCCCGGTGTGTAATGTTCCCCACTCTGTGTCCAAGGGTTCTCATTGTTCAATTCCCACTTACAAGTGAAAACATGCGGTGTTTGGTTTTCTGTTCTTGCGATAATTTGCTGAGAATGATGGTTTCCAGCTGTATCCGTGTCTTTACAAAGGACCTGAACTCTGGCCGGGCGCGGTGGCTCAAGCCTGTAATCCCAGCACTTTGGGAGGCCAAGGCGGGTGGATCACGAGGTCAGGAGATCGAGACTATCCTGGCTAACATGTAGGAAACCCCCGCCTCTACTAAAAATACAAAAACTAGCCGGGCGTGCAGGGCGGCTCGTAGTCTCAGCTACTTGGGAGGCTGAGGCTGAGAATGGGCATGAACCCGGGAGGCGGAGTTTTGCAGTGAGTCGAGATCACGCCACTGCACTCCAGCCTGGGATAACAGCCAGACACCGCCTCAAAAAAAAAAAAAAAAAGGACTCGAACTCATCCTATTTATGGCTGCATAGTATTCCATGGTGTATATGTGCCACATTTTCTTAATCCAGTCTGTCACTGATGGACATGTGGGTTGATTCCAAGTCTTTGCTATTAGAATAGTGCTGCAATAAATGGCCAACCGTGCATGTAAGTCTTTTTATAGCAGCATGATTTATAACTTTGCATATGCTACTCCAGTAATGGGATGGCTGGGTCAAATGGTATTTTAGTTCTAGATCCTTTTGAGGAATCGGGCCATACACTGTGTTTCCACAATGGTTGAACTAGTTTACAGTCCCATCAACAGTGTAAAAGTGTTCCTATTTCTCTACATCCTCTCCAGCACCTGTTGTTTCCTGACTTTTCAGTGATCACCATTCTAAGTGGTGTGAGATGGTATCTCATTGGAAAACTCACATTTTTTAATAGTCACATGTCAGCTAATAAATGCAGAAGAAATTATAGAAATAATGTTCGTCCATGAGCAACTCTCCTGGAGGTGGCTAATTTGGGGTCGTTGTTCGAGCGGTGAGGCTGCCGGGTGGATACTTAAAGAACAAGACACTGGTGCAATCCAGAATGACTCCCACAAAAGACCAATCAATTACAAAGGGAAAAAGGAAAATCTCAGGTGGAGACACCTGGCTGACCCCCACAGGACCAGGGGTCAAGGCTGGCATCCGAGAAAGAATGATGGCAGGGAATGCATGTACGCAGTGTGATGGGGCAAAAGCAGTGACCACTTCCTGGAGAGACAGAGGGGACACGGGAGCTCTTAGTATCTCTGGAAAGTTTTAAGTAAGTGTTGCTTAACATTACTCATACAGATTACATAGATAAATGATAGATAGATGATAGATAGATAATTGACAGATGATAGATAGCTTGATAGATAGATGGTAGAGTAACACAACAAACGCTTGTAAACTCACCACTCACGTATGTCCTATTTTAACATTTTGACATAGTTGCTTCTAATTCTTTTAAAGACATGATTTGGCCGGGCGCTGTGGCTCACGACTGTAATCCCAGCACTTTGGGAGGCCAAGGCGGGTGGATCACCTGAGGTCAGGAGTTCGGGACCAGCCTGGCCAACATGGTGAAACCCCGTGTCTACTAAAAATACAAAAATTAACCAGACGTGGTAGCGGGCGCCTGTAATCCCAGCTACTCGGGAAGCTGAGGCAGGAGAATCGCTTGAACCCAGGAGGCGGAGGTTGCAGTGAGCCGAGATTGCGCACTCCAGCCTGGGCGACAGAGTGAGACCCAGAGGTAACCCCATCCTTCACACGGGGCTATCCTTGCCCTCCAAATGTGTCTGTATCTTTGCTAAAGATGTGCTTGATACACAGTGTCTCGCAGGTTGGTTTGAAAATGTTACATCGCGGCATCCCCTACGTGCGCCTGTTTGAAAATGTTCCCTCAGGGCCTCCCCTACGTGCGCCTGTTTGAAAATGTTCCCTCAGGGCCTCCCCTACGTGCGCCTGTTTGAAAACGTTACGTCAGGGCCTCCCGCATGCCTCGTTTGAAACGCTATTGTGGGCCTCCCCGGCGCGTTTCTGTTGAAAAACGTTAAGTCAGGGCCTCCCCTACGCGCTTCGTTGAAAACGTAAGCATGCCAGGGCTTCCCTACGCATGCTTCAGGTTCGAAAACGTTACGCCAGGGCCTCCCCTTACGCTCTGTTCGAAAACGCTATTAGGGCCTCCCTGGTGTGCTCTGTTTGAAAACGTACGCCAGGGGCCTCCCCTGCCTGCTCGAAAAACGCTACGCCAGCCTCCCGCGCGTTTCTGTCGAAAACGTTACTGGCCAGGGCCTCCCGCGCAAGGCCAGCGTTGCTTTCTCACTCGCCATTGGGCACGTGCCGGCAGGGATGGTGGTGCAAGTGGTACAGGTGTTAACCTGCCTCCGGTATTTGCGCCCTTGTAGTCCACGCCTCATGGATCTGGGTGGGGCCTATGCTGTAGTTCTGGGTCTGAGTCTCACGAGGGCTGGGCAGCTCGGTCTTACAGCTCTTGGAAGCCCGAGGCGACCATGGATGAAGCCCAGCTGCCCCTCTAAAGACACCAGGTGGAGAAGCCACGTGCAGAGGGAGACAGCCTGAGGCTACATGGAAAGAAATCGGGGAACCCTGCTGACAGCAGGAATTGAGGCCCCAGAAATGCGACTCCAGCGGAGCGGCGCCAGTCAGCCACCAGCTGTCCAAGCCACAGAGCCACGAGGGAGGAAGAAAGCCAGCACGGACATTCCAGCCCTGCCACCTCGCAGGCAATGGGAGGACCTTCCATGTGTGCCCTCCCCACCGCTGTGCACAGAGCTCTGTTCGCCCCGGAACCTCCCCAGTGCTCGGTGTGGTTGGTCTCCTCAATTTTATACGTTTTGATGAATGTGCTGATGTGTCTTGTGCTTTGCATGGCATTTCCCTGATGTTAATGAGGCTGGACACCGTTTCATGTTTATTGGCCATGGGACAGCTTCTTTTGTGAAGTGTTTGTTCAGTTCTACGCACAATTGCCTCCTAGGCCGCCGGTCATTTTTTCATTGGTTTGTAGAAATATATATATATATATATATACACATACACACACACACACATATACACACACAAACAGAGAGAGAGAGATGACTCAATTTCATGTGTTCATTACATACTGCCAGGGTTTTTTGTTTGTTTTTTGTTTTTGAGACGGAGTCTCGCTCTGTCGCCCAGGCTGGAGTGCAGTGACCGAATCTCAGCTCACTGCAAGCTCCGCCTCCCGCCATTCTCCTGCCTCAGCCTCCCGAGTAGCTGGGACTGTAGGCGCTGCCACCACACCCAGCTAATTTTCTTATTTTTAGTAGAGACGGGGTTTCACCGTGTTAGCCAGGATGGTCTCCATCTCCTGACCTCGTGATCCGCCCGCCTCGGCCTCCCAAAGTGCTGGGATTACAGGCGTGAGCCACCGTGCCCGGCCAACTGCCAGGTCTTATATGCTAATATCTTGTTGAGGATTTCTGTTTATGTTCATCAGTGAGACTAGTCTGTAAGTTTATTTTTTTCTTTGTTGAGTTTGGGTATCACGTTTTCCTGGAGCTGAAACATGACAGGTGGAGTTGCTGTTCCCATCATGTCTCGGCTCTAGAAGAGTTTGTGTGAGATGGGTGTTATTTATTCATTAAATGTTAAGTAGAATTCACTGGTGAAGCCATTTGTGACTAGAGTTTCCACTGTGGAAAAATTTTTAATGACAGATCCAATTTCTTTAACAAACGTGGGGTCATTTGTCTTTCTTCTTCTTTCAGTTTTGGTAAGCTGTAATTTTCTAGGAATTTTTCCAGCTCGTAGGAATTTTTCCAACTCATCAAAACTTTCAAATTTGTTAGCATGTTCCTTGTGCTCTATTTTTTAATGTCCACAGATCTCCAGCGATCTCCCCTTTTCCTTCCCCATCGCAGGGTGCCTTCATTGTTTTCTTGGTCAGCATCACCAGAGATTTACAAGTTTGGGGCATTTTCAAAGAATCGATAGTTGACTTTTCTGGCCCTCAGTGGAAGGTGTGTTCTGAAGGTTTCTCCTCCCTGTGTCTCTAGCTCTCCCTCTAAGAACGTTTCAAACACCTCTCCTCATACCCATCAGCTCGTCTCCTGAGGAAGAACACTCTTGATTTCTTTTGTATGAGTCTGTGTTTATTTCACCTCTGTTCTTGGTGAGTATTTCCACTAGGAATACAATTTAGGTTGGCAGTTAATTATTTCACTTAACAAGTAAATTCTTTCAACATTTTGAAGATCACATTCCCTTGTGGTTTGACTTTTGTATTTCTATTTCGAAGTCAGATGTTTGCATGATTTGTGTCCTTTTGAAGGTAATGTGGTTCTTTTTCTCCAACTATTAAGTATTCTATTCATCTTTGGTTTTCAGCAATTTTACTGTGTTGTGCCTGCATGCGGTTTTCTTTTATTTACCCAGCTTGGGTTTGTAACAGTTCTTGAGCCAGGACTTTATATCTGTTTTATTACCTTTATCTCAACATCTTGAGACATACCATAACATCTATCATAACCTGGTAGCACGATCCAAAAATTCAATCACAGAAAATAGGGGCAGGTGCCATTACTGTGAGGCCAGTGAAAAACAATGTTTTCAGCTACTGACCCAGCCATGTGTGCCCGCGGCCTGGGCTTGGCACTGCCCTGTGTGTTGGCCGGTGGCCCATGATGATCAAGTGAGGCTGGAAGGTTGGATGGGGCCGGGAAGCAGGTGCAGCCTGAGGTCACGGGGCAGAGTCTGGTGCTGGGTGAGTGGGGAGAGAGAGGACGCTTTGGGCTCTCTACAAGGTGGGGAGCTGGTACCAGCTGCAGCCGACAGGTAACTGTTTCTTTTTTTTTTTTTTTTTGAGACAGAGTTTCACTCTTTTTGCCCAGGCTGGAGTGCAATGGCGCGATCTCGGCTCACTGCAACCTCCGCCTCCTGGGTTCAAGTGATTCTCCTGCCTCAGCCTCCCTAGTAGCTGGATTACAGGTGTGCGCCACTATACCTGGCTACTTTTTTTGTATTTTTAGTAGAAATGGGGATTCACCATGTTGGCCAGACTGGTCTTGAACTCCTGACTTCAGGCAATCCACCCGCCTCGGCCTCCCAAAGTGCTGGGATTACAGGTGTGAGCCACCGTGCCTGGCCTCCCAGTTTATTCTTTTACATCTCCAATTATTTAAAACTATATATCATGCAGTGCCTCTCCACAGTGCTATTATTCCAAGGTCTCACGGAACCAGTTCTGCCCTTTGCTGTGCCTACAACATATCGCCTTCAGTGGGTGTGTTACCTGATGAGATTTGAAATCGTGAATCTTGAAGCTGTGTTCTGGAAGCCCCTATTTCAGGGGATTCCTTTCCCTTCATATCCAGGTCTCATCTTCTTCCCTGGGAGCCACAGGGATGTCACTAAGGCAAGACCACACTTTGGTGTGATTTATGGGCTTGGCACCTCTGCAAGTATGCAGGCAGTGTCCACTCCAGCCCCAGAGCCATCTGAAGTTCAGGCTTGTGTGTACATCTCAGGGCAGTTGCTTTTTTTCCTACCCAGAAGCCAATACAGGCAAAATCCCTATTCATTCCCTGTTGTGAAGGGTAGCGGTTTCTGTAGTCCCCCCTCCCGCTCCCCATGCAGAGTGTGGCCCTGCCAAGGTCCTGCCTCCTGCAGGGTCTCAGTTTTACGTCCCCCATGACCAGAGCTTGTCCCCAAGACCCTTGGCTAAGCACACCAGACCCCTGCAACGCTGCAGGCAAATGGTCCTGGATCCCAACACCCTCTTTGTTGTGTGGTACCAAGTCACCCCCCAGAGATTCCCCCTTGCTTGTTGTAAATTCAGCGTACTTTTCAAATAATTCAACTTCTTCCAGTATCCTGTAGCTCAAACTTTTGCCAAAAATGAAAGCCTCTTAAAATTCTCTCTTCTTTTATCTTTTATTTCAAAGAATATTAAATAATAGTACTCAAGGCTCGGTGTGGTAGCTCACACCTGTAATCCCAGCACTTTGAGAGGCCAAGGCAGGTGGATCACTTGAGGCCAGGAGTTCGAGACCAGCCTGGCCAACATGGTGAAACCCCGTCTCTACAAAATATATATATATGTACATACACACAATTAGCTCGGCATGGGGGTGCGCGCCTATAATCCCAGCTACTTGGGAGGCTGAGGCAGGAGAATCACTTGAACCCGGGAGACGGAAGTTGCAGTGAGCCAAGATTGCGCCATTGCACTCCAGCCTGGGCAACAAGAGCGAAACTCCATCTTGTTAAACAAATGAATAAATAATAGCAGTACTCAAGGAAAATCCAGAACTTGCCTTAGTTTCTCTGCCCTCTACTGGTGAGGCCTCACCCTTTGAATTGTTTCAAAAGCCCAAGCCTGTAAGTTCACCCCATGTGGCCTCTCCCATCTCAGAAGGGACACAGGGACAGCCCAGTGCTCTCTAGGACTGGCAGCTCCTCCATTCTTTATCCCCCACGGATTACGGATGAGGACAGGCCAGCTGATTTTTCTCCTTTCCCACTTGGGATGCTGAGAGGTGAATTGGCTGCATTCCCTACGAGAGATTTTACAAGCACATTAACATGCAAGGGATAAAGGCAGCAGAGACTCTGGCATGAATTCCCGATGCTTGCAGCTCACGGCTGCTCCCTGCTGGCTGCTTGTGGCCACAGGCTGGCCTGAGCCTGGGGCTTCCTCCGGCTACTCCCCACAAGGACAGGGCAGGAGAGGGTACTCGAGCTGGCTGTTTTTCTGCCCATGGCAAGAGTCCTCTGGTGGGCAACTTTGAGACCAGCCAGTCATGGCCTGCCTGGTGAGGGAGGGCCATCTGGAGTGGAAGGTGGGACTTAGATGGTCCCTGGCTCAAGGCAGGGGCTGGTCACAGAGGGTTCACTGGCAGTGGCCTGGGCAAGCACCCCGGGGAGGACTACGCCTTAGCCCATGTGATGGTTCAGCGGCCTGGAGGGTCTTGGGGGCAAATGCACTACAGGTCACGAGTTCGATGACGCTAGCCTGGTCACCAAGGTCACACTAACGTCTCTACTAAAGGATACATGAGAACTAGCCAGGCATGGTGGCATAAGCATCAGGAAGCCCAGCTACTCGGGCCCCTGCAGAGGATGGAGCAATCAGCTTGTACCCGGGCAGGTCAAGGACACAACAGAGTGCGAGCTCAGGAAGCTCTAATGCTCAGCCAAGGCAGGTCTGTGCACCAAGGCTGGGCCCCTGGAGGTGAGACCCAGAGATCCAGGGGGTGGACATCACAGAGTGCCTGCAGACACCCTGACCCCACAGGCAGCAGGTGCATCTGTGCAGGGGCAGTCACCTCCACTCTGGGACACACCTGCCCTCTTGGCCTTGGTGGGGTGACACAGCTTGGGTTTTATTACTGCTGATGTGCTGTCTTGACCCAGTTTTGAGGCCCTAGAGGCCAGTCAGTTCCCTCCTTGAGCAGCCAGTTAAGTCCACACCCAACCACCTCCTCATTGGCCCCTCACACTCCAGGCCACTGCACATCTGCCCAAATCTGCCCCAGGGCCAAGGGCCAGACAACCAGGGACAGCCCTGTGACCCAGAGCTCAAAATCACCCAAATTAGCCAATCCACAGGGAGCCCGAGAAACCCAGCCACCCCACCTGCTGGCCACACACCAGCTGCCCGGCAGCCCCAGCTGGCTGCTACCCCATCCCTGGGTGCCTCATGTGGCCCTGCCTGGACGCCTTCCTTGTTTGGAGCTGTGAGTGACAAAGCACTCTGCTTTTCACCTCTGGAGTGTGAGTGTGCCGTGCCCTACATCAGAAGAACTTTCAGATCCTATATAACGGGTGTCCAGCCCGGCCTCCGGCCCCAGCCCCAGGAGGGCTAGGCAGGGTGTCCTCGCCCAGGATTGATCTGGGGCGAGGGACCGGTGGTCAGTGCTGGTTCATCATCTTGCCATCTATTAAACATATTCTTAGGCATTATTTTATTGCTTTTGACTCTGTTACATGTAGAATTCACTGTTATTATTCCAATTTCTATGATAACTGGTTATGGCCAGTACATAAAAGCAATTTTATATGTTCAATCACTTACCTAAAGCATCTTATTGGTTCTGTAGGTTACGAATGTATGAATGAAGCTTTTGGATCTTCTCAATGGACATCCCTCTCTTCTGCAGGGAGGGGAGAATGTCAGCACTTCTGGCCTGATGTGCACAATCTCCACCACACCTGCCTGCCTTCGTCTGCCACGAGAACCCCCAAATGCAGGTGGAGTGGCAGCGGTGAAACAGGCATCCCTGACCTTTTCCCAGCTTTAATGCTGATCGTCGGCCGGGCGCGGTGGCTCAAGCCTGTAATCCCAGCACTTTGGGAGGCCGAGGCGGGTGGATCACGAGGTCAGGAGATCGAGACCATCCTGGCTAACATGGTGAAACCCCGTCTCTACTAAAAATACAAAAAACTAGCCAGGCGTGGTGGCGGGCGCCTGTAGTCCCAGCTACTCGGAGGCTGAGGCGGGAGAATGGCGTGAACCCGGGAGGCAGAGCTTGCAGTGAGCCGAGATCGCGCCACTGCACTCCAGCCTGGGCGACACAGCGAGACTCCGTCTCAAAAAAAAAAAAAAAAAAAAAGCTGATCGTTAATATTTCATCAATTAATATGTTATCTGTTCTTTTTTAAAAAGTAGGTGTGATTTTTTAGGTGCATTATTTAAATTCCATATATTATTTTACTTTATTTTTTGAGACAGAATCTCGCTCTGTCGCCCAGGCTGGAGTGCAGTGGTGTGATCTTGGCTCACTGCAACCTCCGCCTCCTGGGTTCAAGCAATTGTCCTGCCTCGGCCTCCTGAGTAGCTGGGACTGAAGGCGTGTGCTACCATGCCCGGCTAATTTTTGTATTTTTAGTAGTGATGGGGTTTCATCATGTTGGCCAGGCTGGTCTCGAATTCCTGACTTCAAGTGATCTGCCCACCTTGGCCTCTCAAAGTGCTGGGATTACAGGCGTGAACTACCACACCCGGCCCCCTTTTATTTTAAATAGAAGATTTTATGAGAAATGGCTAAATTTTGTCAAGTACTTTTTTCACTAATTACAACATAATTACGATTTGTGTACTTTAGTGTATTGATGTAATGTATTATATTATGCTTCCAAATATTAAGTCACTGTTACATGTATGCAATAAAAGCTTGACTATGGTGTGCTGTTCCTTAATAAATGACTGTGTATGAATTTATGGTATTTTATTTGGATTTTTGCATCCATTTTATAAAATAAATTGGAATTTTTTCTCATACTGCATCAAAATTAGCTGTATAATGTGAATTGGAAAATTTTTCACCTTTTTCTATTTTCCGGAATATTTTAAAAAATACTAGAAGAACCTGTTCCTTACCAATGAGGAAGAAGTGAGCTTTAAAACCATTTGGTGTTGGCACGCTTTGCGCTAACAAATGTTAAACGGACTTGCCAATTTCTTCCTTTTTTATTGATTTACCCAAGTTTTCCACTTATTCTGGTAATGTATTTCCTCTCAATTTTCAAATTTCTTGCCATAAAATTATACATAATATTATATAATTCACTTCGTCATTTTATTTTTTATAGTCACGTCTTTGTTAAAATATGTTCCAACGTCTTTGATACCCTCCTTTCTAAAGGCAGAATCAACCTTAGAGGCTCACACCCCACACATGGAATGTGGCAGAGTGACACTGTGACTTCAGACACGAGGCTGCAAAGAACACTGCAGCTTACGCTGTGCTCTCTGGGATCCCTGTGTGGAGGAAGAGGCTACTCATGAGGACAGTCGGCGAAGACACGCAGACAGGACCACGTGCCAAGAACCCAAGGCCTCCCGCCGAAGGGCAGCAGCTGCCTGCCGGCAGCACAGTGCACCATCTTGGAGATGGGTCCTCCAGCCCTAGCCGAGCCTTCGGACCGCTTCACCCCAGACAACATCCAGGCTCACGCAGCCGGAACCACCTGTGGCGAAGGCTAAAATGATTCCATCTCGGATGCTAAGCCTCCATGTGGACTTCCAATGAACCCTAGTTCTGGGCCCTTAGGTCAAAACAACCTTAATGTTATTGTAAACACAAAATCCTGCCGTTACGCGAGTTACAGGCTGTGGCGCTCCTGAGGGTGGACCAGCAGGTGGCATTCTTGCCTTCTCCTGAGGGTGGACCAGCAGGTGGCATTCCTGCCTCTTCCTGAGGGGCAGGCCAGTTGCCTTACACATCCTTCTGAAGCTCCCGCTCCCTTTCTGGCTGCTACCTAAGCCCTGGGTCTGCAGGTAGCAATGCATGGATCTCATGGCCGCCCACACGTGGCTTCTGCTCCCAACGCACTGTTGAATGTTTCTTTCTGAGAAACAGGATTCGTCGGCCTGTTTCTTCAGCCTCTCAGCTCCCTCAGCCTTTGTGGGTAAGTGGCATAGACCCGCTCACCACGGAGCCCACCCAGCAGGCCTTTCTTTTTTTTTTTTTTTTTTTTTTTTTTTTTTTGAGACAGAGTCTCGCTCTGTCGCCCAGACTGGAGTGCAGTGGCCGGATCTCGGCTCACTGCAAGCTCCACCTCCCGGGTTTACGCCATTCTCCCCAGCAGGCCTTTCTGAACAACCTACGGAAACTGCCATCGTAAATGCTTATTGACATTGTAAACCTCCAAGTTTTAGAGCAATTATTTTAATGTGACAATAGATAACTAATGCACCAGTATTGTTTTATTTTCTCTCTCCCATTTATTTTCAGCCAGCCAGAAAAAAAGCAGTCTGTTTGTTGAGCTGATCCTGTAAATCTGGTGTTAGTAAAAATGGGAGCCCTGCCTCCCTACTGAGACCAACCCCCATGCCCATCATGTCCACACCCTCTACAGCTACGGCAGTGAGTCTCAATCTACGGCAGGCTTAGGAAATATTCACAGTTAAATGCCAGCAATGACTACCTGTTTCCTCAGGTTGGTTTAGGAGACCGTGCAACCCTCTTCTCACCTCCAATTCCCAATAAATCACACTCGTGGCCGCTTGCTGTTTCCATGAATGAAAAGCCTGATTCCAGGATGAGAACGGCCCCACAATCTCTGCTTGAGTTGCCGCAGAAACACCCAGAGCCCAATCTCCACACCCGCAGGGGAGCCACACTCTCAGGGCTGCTGTGGCCCCCAGGGTGCCACCTCCCTGTGCAACAGCCTTTAACAGCTCTGCAAGTTCTATGGGGCTGTCCCACGGAGAGGTGGGGTCTGAGAAGGGAGCGGTGGCACAGGGCTCCCGCGGCCACGTCAGAAATGCCCTGCAGCTCCCACCTGGCGTCTTCGGAGGCTCCATGAGAGGAGACCAGCCCACGTGGGAAAGTCCGGCACCCTGTGACACCACGCTGGAGACACCATGTGTGGTGTCCAGGCAACGGCCCCTGCAGAGCTCCAGCCTCGTGGGTGTCCCATCTTGGACTCGCAGCCCAGTGACTTCCAAACACACTCATATGACAGACTGACTCCCAAAGATCCCTTCCTGAATTCTTGACCCTAAAACATGACCAAAATAAGATGGCTGTTTCCAGCTGTAAGTTGGGGAACGCGTTGCACGCCGACAGAGACAGGAGCCCTCCTTCCAAACCACAAACCTACCGTCGCTCCACAGCACCGAAGCCACTTCCAGACACTCTGCTGCGAGGAGTCTGGGAAACGTGTTTGGCTTTCTAGTCTCTGCAGGAGAGCAAGGTGTGGCCACAGAGGGCAGAATGGATGTGGTAGAGCCGCCTCTGGACATCCCAGCCTCTGAGTCTCAACCGAGCCAGGACACCATTGTGGGCAAACCCACGCAGGGCTCCTTGCTGTCTCTGAGCTGGGATTTCCACAGTGCTGTGACTGAACACGACATGAGATGTGCACAGGAGGGCTCTAGAACGGCCACCTGTGTGTCTAATTCAAAAAATTTTCATTTTACACACCCTTTACACAGTGCACCAAGAGCCTGGCTCCCAGGCTCACAGCACATCCATGCATGGGGGAGCGTGTGTACACATGCATGCATGCGATGTGCTGCGGTGTGCGTGGTGTGCATTTGCACAAATGTGTGTGCCAGCATGTGGGTGTGATGGGCATGCACTTTTATGTATGGTGAGTGTGCGGGTGTGTGGTAGGTGTGCATATGTGGGGGGTGGTAGGTGTGCATGTGTGTGTGGGTGTGTGGGTGTGTGGTAGGTGTGCACGTATGTGTGGGGGTGTGGTAAGTGTGCATGTGTGTGTGGTGTGGGTGTGTGGTAGGTGTGCATGTGTGTGATGTGTGTGGGGGTGTGGTAAGTGTGCGTGTATGTGGTGTGTGTTTAGGTATCTGGCTGTGGTAGGTGTGCATGTGTGTGGTGTGTGGGTGTGTGGTATAAGTGTGTGTGTGTGTTTGGTAGGTGTGTGTGGTGTGTGGGTGTGTGGTATAAGTGTGTGTGTGTGTTTGGATATGTGTGTGGTAGCTGTGCATGTGTGTGTGTGTGGTAGGTGTGTGTGGTGTGTGGTATGTGTGTTTGGATTTGGTAGGTGTGTATGCATGTGTGTTTGGTAAGTGTGCATTTGCAGTGTGTGTCTGGTAGGGGGTGTGTATTAACATTAATCAATTGGAATTATGTTTGGGTTTGGTAGGTCTGCATTTGTGGTGTGTGTGTGTTCCGGGCTTTCCATTCCAGGTTCCTTCTTTCGACAATCCATTACCCTTCTCCACCACCTCCATTCTTTCTGTCCAGCCTCCATCCACCACCAGCCTCCAGCCTCCACCTGTGCCTTCCACCCTTCCACCACCACCCTCCCCCCACCACCCACAGCCTCCCCCCACCACCCACAGCTTCCACCCACCACCTGGCTCCTCACCCAGCCTCCCCCCACCACCCACAGCCTCCCCAGCCTCCACCCACAGTGGCAGGTGGGCACAGGTGGGCATTCTTCCCCAATCCCAGGAAACCCCAAAGAGCAGATACGCCTTCTAGAGGAGAGGAACCCCAAGACTCCAGTTGGGGAGACTTGCTGGGCAGGCCCAAGGCAGGGAGCAGCTAAGGCCTCCAAGAGCAAAGCAGTGGCCCTGGGCCCTCCCTGAGCGAGTGGAAGCTCCAGGTGTCCTGACAGCCTCCAGGAGCTAGGGAGAGGGGAAGGGCCCCAGGCTGACCACAGCCTCCACATTCATAGCACTCTTTGCTGGCCCAAGCTTCCAAGATGTTTATCTTTCCACAAACAAGAAAAGAACACCTCAACTGCAACTTCAGTCTGCAGCACCTGGTCCCCAAAGCTAGTCTGTCAGAAGGCACAGCGACAAGCTGTATTCCAAGTGGACTTTCCCAGGTGCAGAACAAAGGCCAGATGAGATCAACCATTCCTCTGCCTACCTGAGACCAGATGTCAGCAGGATTAACTCTTCCTTTGCCTCCTCTCATCCCCGGCAGTGTTTGCCCACGGATTACTGTTGGGCACTCGTTAATGAAACCAATTTGCCTAAACGCCTGCCGCCTCTTCCTGTGCTCCTTCTCCCGGTTAAAGAAACGTTATTTAGGCCGGGCGCGGTGGCTCAAGCCTGTAATCCCAGCACTTTGGGAGGCCGAGACGGGCGGATCACGAGGTCAGGAGATCGAGACCATGCTGGCTAACACGGTGAAACCCCGTCTCTACTAAAAAATACAAAAAATTAGCCGGGCGAGGTGGCGGGCGCCTGTGGTCCCAGCTACTCGGGAGGCTGAGGCGGGAGAGTGGCGTGAACCCAGGAGGCGGAGCTTGCAGTGAGCTGAGATCCGGCCACTGCACTCCAGCCTGGGCGACAGAGCGAGACTCCGTCTCAAAAAAAAAAAAAAAAAAAAAAAAGAAACGTTATTTATACTGAACCCCCACAGGCCTCTTCAGAGGACATGGGCCACGGAAGCTTCTGGGCCCACATTTTTCCCGACCATGCCCTCAAGCTGTGGCTCAACAAGCTTCAGCTGATGGAGACCCTGCTTCAGTCTCCCAGGTTGGCCCTGGGTAAAGGATGAGAAACCCCATCAGATGTGAGACGGATCAGACAGCGAGGCTGCGGGTTTTGGGCTAAACTGACTCAGCAGGATTCTTGCTGAAACTGAATTGTAGAGGAAAGGCACAGATGGGACTGGGGGAAGGTTCAGAAGCTTGATTACAGATTGGCCAAGCAAACCATCCTCATCAGGTGCTGAGGTCAGTACTGTGGGGAGAGGCAGCCACAGGAAGCACGCAGGGTCTTCCCAAGGTCACAGAGTGGACCCGGAGGAGCCACCCTGAGCCATAGCAGAGCCCAGCTGGTGTGAGTGGGGGCAGGGAAAAGGGAATTGCAGGGATTCTGTGTCCCTGCCAACAGGAAGGAAGAGGCTGGAGCAGTGCTGAACTTGCGTCAACAGAGGCCAGCTCCTGCCCCAAACGCAGGGTCCTCTCCCCCTCCAATTGGCTGTGTGCCCAGTGGTGTCCGGGAAGCAGACTGGCACTCACCCTGCTGAGAGGGAGAAAAGAAAAGAACTCTTATCCGGGAAATGTGAGTCCTTTTCTATTATCAGACCCAGAGAGATGCTGACATGAGACAACAGGTGCATCCTTCTACTACCTTGAGCAATGGACTCATCTCCGGTGGCTGCCATTGCCAGCAGCTATGAATTCACCTGATAATGCCGTGCTGGACACGAAAACCCACACCCTGAAACTTAACCATGTCTAGCCAATCACCCAGCAATGTCACTTCTGTGAACCAATCAGAATTCCTGACAAACAACTTTATATCAGCCACACCCTACCCCCTTTTTGCCTTTAAAAATTCACGTGTATGGCCGGGCGCCGTGGCTCATGCCTGTAATCCCAGCACTTTGAGAGGCCAAGGTGTGCAGATCACCTGAGGTCAGGAGATCGAAACCAGCCTGGCCAACATGGTGAAACCCCATCTCTACTAAAAGTACAAAAATTAGCCAGGCGTGGTGGTGGGTGCCTGTAATCCCAGCTACTCGGGAGGCTGAGGTAGGAGAATCGCCTGAACCCAGGAGGTGGAGGTTGCAGTGAGCCGAGATCATACCATTGCACTCCAACCTGGGCGACTGAGCAAGACTCCATCTCAAAAAAAAAAAAAATTCATTTGTAGCTGGGCTCAGTGGCTCACCTGTGATCCTAGCACTTTGGGAGGCCGAGGCAGGCAGATCACCTGAGGTCAGGAGTTCAAGACCAGCCTGGCTAACATGGTGAAACCCTGTGTTGAAGTTTTTGTAGAAATCTCTACAAAAATACAAAAATTAGCTGGATGTGGTGGCACACGCCTGTAATCCCAGCTACTCAGGAGACTGAGATGGGAGAATCGCTTGAACCAAGGAGGCGGAGGTTTCAGTGAGCCAAGATCACGCCACTGCCCTACAGCCTGGGCAACAGAACAAGACTTCGTCAAAAAAAAAAAAGACTTGGAATCCGTAGAAAGGAATGTCTGGGTTAAGATAAGGGATTGCAACATCAAGGTTCTTATCCAGGTAAAGCCTCCAGATAGCAGGCTTCAGGAAGAATGGAATGTAAATGTTTCTTATCAGTCCTAAAAGGGTGTCAGTCTCTTAGCTGATTCTCTCCTGGGTCAGGAAAAAGGCCTCAGAAGAGGAAGGGGATTCTCTGCAGAATGTAGACGTTTCTCCACAAGAGACAACTTTGCAGGGCTACATCAAGATATGGCAAATAAACGTATATGAAGTTAAAATATCTCATTTCCTTCCTCGTCTGTTGTGCGATGGTACGCCACAGTCAGGCTGGAAAGGGAGCCGTGTTACACAGGGTTAAATAAAACCCATTTGAGAGACTCTACCGTTTGTAGGGCACACTCCCCAGGCCTCTTAGGTAGGAATTTGGGCAAAAGAAGAAAAAAGGGCCAGAGTGTAGTCCTCAGAATGTTGACGTGGGACCCCCTGCCCTCAGCCAGCCAGCCTACCCTGCCCTGTGTGAGCACCACGGCCAGTAGTGCCTGAGGGTGGAGGCAGCTGGAGGCGGGCCCTGGAGTGGTGGGCAGCCCTCCCAGCCTCCTAACCCACGCTCAGACAGGTGGCCACTAGCAGGCCCAGCTCCAGGGTAGCCCCAGGGACAGGGAGACCAGCCCCACTCAGTAGGAGTATGTAAAGAATATCACTTTCTGACAGGCTCAGGAGCCCAAAATTATCTTGGGACCTTGAGGAAGGAACATTCCACTTCCTAGATCTAGTTGAGAAAACATGTTCCCCACCTGGGGTTCTCAGGCAGGAGTATAGTAAATGACTCATTTAACAACAGACTCCTTTTTGAAAGTTGCCTTTTCTCTTCACCTTTCAGTAGATCCAGTATTTGATGAAACTCATGAAAGTGGGTGGAGCCTGTCTTGCCCCTCCTCTTTTCTGGGACACACCATATGTGACTGTGACTTTCAAGGACATTTGTTTGCCATTTGCTGATTTTGGGGGGGAGTTAATTTCTAACTTCTCTCACCAATAAATGAAGAAAAGTATTGCACCTTTGAAGTACACCAAATGAATTGAGTTTGTAATTAAAATTTTTTTCCCCGTCAGCCATTGTCTTATATGCTTAGCATAGATTTGCAATTCAGTAGTATATGGTGTTCCTAGAACGCAGCTGAAGACCTGGTATGTAGAGGTAATACCAGGGGTGGCGCCAGCAGAGAGACATCTATGGAATGATTGATTCACATCCTCTCTTAGGGGGGGATGGAGGCCCACTTCATTAAGAAGCTGGGGGTCTTGTGGGGGTGGGGAGAACACTTAACAACATGGGGACCAGTCAGGGGAATCCCCTTATTTCTGTTTTGCATATGAGGAACCCTAAAGCAGCCAGGTGAGGCTGTCTAGTTTAATAAAAATCATGGAAAGAGTCTTTTTTTTTTTTGAGATGGAGTCTTACTCTGTCACCCAGGCTGGAGTGCAGTGGTGCAATCTTGGCTCATTGCAACCTCCATCTCCTGGGTTCATGTCATTCTCCTGCCTCAGCCTCCTGAGTAGCTGGGACTACAGGCACCTGCCACCACGCCCAGCTAATTTTTTTGGATTTTTAGTAGAGACGGGGTTTCACTGTGTTAGCTAGGATGGTCTCGATCTCCTGACCTTGTGATCCACCCATCTCGGCCTCCCAGAGTGCTAGGATTACAGGCGTGAGCCACGACGCCTGACCGGAAAGAATCTTATGAAGACTCTTCATAAGTGTTAATAGGGATTTTATCAGCTTACTTTGGTTGCAGTTTCCAATTTTTTTAAATGTCGAGGTAATCTTTTCCACCTTCCCAATCCTAATTCTTGTAGATTCATTAGTGTTGAACCAATGCCTTCTCACGTCTCAATTCTTTGTATATGCATTCTTTTTGGATGTATTAAACAAAAAGCCTTCACAAAGCCAAAAAAGAAGCTGTACACAGCTCAAAAGAAAAAAAAGTTCTTCTAGACTCTGAAAAACAAAAGAATTAGCAACACTTCAAACAAAAAAGCAATGAAAAGATTACTCCAGTCTTCCATTAGTTCAGTCTATGTAATTCACTTCTGCTCCACTTGGTATTCATGAACACATTAGCTGTCTGTGGGAGTCTTGGAAGTTTTTCCTCTTTTCTAATGTCACAATTACCAAAGTTCTCAGAAATCTGCCTTCAAGAGCACCTGTCAGAGTCCTACAGCTGATTATAAAACCACCTTGAGAATAAAGTAAAACAACTGTGGATGAGGAAATCTCAGAAGAGCCACAGTTAAAGTCTGGTCATCTCTGTGGTTCACAATAATTTCACATAACAATCCTAATTATTACTGACAATATATCCTGAGACATATCAGAATTATAGGAATCTTATACAATTTTGGAACACATACTCATAATATATTCATACAAATACAGCCCAAATAAAGCCAAATACTATTTCATACTTGATAATTCTTCCTGTATGGTTTTAATATACCAAATAAACCAAATATGCCTCTTTTGGACTTTTTATCAGAGTTTTAAAAAGGCTAACTTTAGAATTTGACTTTGGAAAGTTTATCAGATATCAAAGGTTTAACTAAATTTTTGATATTACAACATGAAAGTCCAGATCACTACAAGTAAAGGGGAACATCTTTACTCACTGACAGAGGGGAGACTCCACTTTCCAAACAGGACCCAAAAAAGATGGCATGAGGCCAACTGAATGTCCCCTCTTTCCCTCCTTTTTTTCCTGCTGTTACTCAAAAGGCAAACAAAACTCTTTCATTCTCTTTTAATATTACATGAAAATCTTGTTCAAAAAAGAAACCCAAATTTCACTTTTCCATTAATGTACTATTAATGTTAAATCCGATTCCCTTTTTTTTTTTTTTTTGAGATGAAGTCTCACTCTTGTCCCCCAGGCTGGAGTGCAGTTGGCACGATCTTGGGTCACTGCAGACTCTGCCTCCTGGGTTCAAGCGATTCTCCTGCCTCGGTCCCCCAAGTAGCTGGGGTTACAGGCACCCACCACCACACCCAGCTAATTTTTGTATTTTTAGTAGAGATGGGGTTTCACCATGTTGGCCAGGCTGGTCTAGAACTCCTGACCTCAGGTGATCCACCCGCCTCGGCCTCCCAAAGTGCTGGGATTACAGGCGTGAGCCACCGCGCCTGGCCAAATCCGATTCTTAATAAAACCTTACAAACAAGTCTATCCAATCTTACTTTGTACATAAGACAAAATTTCCATAAATGTTTTATAATTTTCTGTTAAACAGCAGATCAGCTCTCTAAGAAAGCCCTGTTATTCAAACACATGGGCCCAGATTCTGGCCCTGCATCAGTGTTGCTTTTATTTCCATGTTCAACCTATGGAAAACTAAATCATCCCCTTTAAATCCTAGCCAACTTGCTCATATCCACAGAACATCCTGAACAAGATCCACCCTTCACAAACCCTTCACAACTTGCTTAAACCTTCAGTTTCATCCCATTACTCTTGTTAGGTTAGGGCAACCCTTGAAAGTCCGTGTACTAGACAAAACTACATTCTGTTTTACAAAAAACAAACAAACAAACAAACATATATTTCCAAACCTTCTTATAACCTTTTATAAAGAACACATTCTACTTTCCTTCTACATCTTCCATGTAAATCTGTTTTTCCAGTAGTCTCAAGTACGTGTTACACTGTTAACTCTTAGCAACTTTTATTTTTGGTGAAAAACCTGGTAAGCAAGCAGTTTTCACCATGTATAAGATTGGAGAGCCCAGGCAAGGAGATTGCTGCAGATAATGTATGACTCTTCCCAGCCTCACCAGGGGACTTAGCTACCTCCATGTGCCCCCAGGCCTTCCCTAGAATCTAATGGCTACAAAACAGACCACTTATTAAAAGTCACAGAAACAGTTTATGGCCTTAAAGCATCTAGCAAACAGTACTAAACATTCCTAATTTAGACCAAATGTGTAAACTTCTTGGCAATAATCTTTCAATTGTCTTTATTTTTCAAAGATTATCAGAGTCACATGACCTAAAAGGCATTAAAGTTTCTATTTTTCTGACAGTGTTTGATTTAAGCACTTGCTTTCCTTTTATCATTTACCTTTTATTTTAAGTTCAGTGGTACATGTGTAGGTTTATTATCTAGGTAAACTTGTGTCATGGGGGTTCGTTGTACAGATCATCTCATCACCCAGGTACTAAGTCCCACTACCCATTACTTATTTTTCCTGATCCTCTCCCTCCTCCTACCCTCCAACCTCCGATAGGCCCCAGTGTATGTTATTCCCTTCTATGTGTCCATGTGTTCTCATCATTTAGTTCCCACTTATAAGTGAGAACATGCAATATTTGGTTGTCTGTTCCTGCCTAAGTTTGCTAAGGATGATGGCCTCTAGCTCTATCCATGTTCCTGCAAAGGATATGATCTCATTCTTTTTTATGACTGCATAATATTCCACGGTGTATATGTACCATATTTTCTTTATCCAGTCTACCATTGATGGGCATTAGGGTTGATTCCATGTCCTTGCTATTGTAAATAGTGCTGCAGTGAACATACACATTTATGTATCTTTATGACAGAATAATTTACATTCCTTTAGGTATATACTTGGTAATGGGATTGCTGGGTCAAATACTATGTCTGTTTTTAAGTCTTTCAGGAATTGCCAAACTGTTTTCTACAGTGGTTGAACTAATTTACATTCCCACCAACAATGTATAAATATTCCTTTTTCTCTACTACCTTGTCTTATCAGCATCTGATATTTTTTTACTTTCTTTTTTTTTTTTTTTTTTGAGACAGAGTTTCACTCTTGTGGCCCAGGCTGGAGTGCAGTGGCATGATCTCGGCTCACTGCAACCTCCGCCTCCCAGGTTAAGGCGATTCTCTTGCCTCAGCCTCCTGAGTAGGTGGGACTACAGGCGTGCACCACCATGCCCCACTAATTTTTGTATTTTTACTGCAGACAGGTTTCTCCATGCGGGCCAGGCTGGTCTTGAACTCCTGACCTCATGATCCACCCACCTTGGCCTCCCAAAGTGCTAGGATTACAGGCATGAGCCACCATGCCTGGCCATTTTTTGACTTTTTAATAATGGCCATTCTGACTAGTGTGAGATGGCATTTCATCATGGTTTTGATTTGCATTGCTGTAATGATCAGTGATGTTGAGCTTATTTAAACATGCTTGTTGGCCGCAAGTATGCCTTATTTTGAAAAGTGTCTGTTCATGTCCTTTGCCCACTTTTTCATGGGGTTGTTTTTTTCTTGTAAAGTTGTTTAAGTTCCTTATGGCTGTTTGTCAAATGCATAGTTTGCAAAAACTTTCTCCCATTCTGTAAGTTGTCTGTTTACTCTGCTGATAGTTTCTTTTGCTATGCAGAAGCTGTTTAGTTTAATTAGGTCCCATCTGTTAATTTTTGCTTTTGTTGCTATTGCTTTTGGTGTCTTCATCATGAAATCTTTGTCATTTCCTATGTCCAGGATGGTATTGCCTAGGTTGTCTTCCAGGGTTTTTATAGTTTGGGGTTTTACATTTGAGTCTTCAATCCATCTTGAGTTAATTTTTGTATGTGGTAAAAGATAGGGGGCCAATTTCATCCTTCTGCATATATGGCTAGCAAGTTATCCCAGTGCCACTGATTGAATAGGTAGTTCTTTCCCCATTGCTTGTTATTATTGACTTTGTTGAAGAGCAGATGGTTGTATGTGTGTGGCCTTATTTATGGGCTCTCTATTCTGTTCCTTTGGTCTATATGTCTGTTTTTGTACCAATACCATGCTGTTTTGGTTACTGTAGTCCTGTAGTATAGTTTGAAGCTGGGTGGCTTCAAACAAATTCCTCCAGCTTTGTTCTTTTCTAAGGATTGCCTTGGCTATTCAGGCTCATTTTAGGTTCCATATGAATTTTAAAATAGTTTTTTCTAGTTCTGTGAAAAATATTATCGGTAGTTTAATAGGAATAGTATTGAATCTACAAATTGCTTTGGGTGATATGGCCATTTTAACAATATTGATTCCTCCTATCCATGAGCATGAAATGTTGTTCCATTTGTGTCACCTCTGATTTCTTTGAGCAGTGTTTTGTAATTCTCCTTGTAGAGATCTTTCACCTCGCTGATTAGTTGTAGTCCTAGGTATTTTATTCCTTTGTGGCAATTGTGAAGGGGATTGCATTCCTGGTTTGCCTCATAGCTTGACTCTTGTTGGTGTATAGGAATGCTAGTGATTTCTGTAAACTTATTTTGTATCCTGAGACCATGTTGTCTGCAAACAGGGATGGTCCGGCTTCCTCTCTTCCTATTTGGATGCATTTTTAATTGTTTTTTTTTTTTTTTTTTAGACAAGGTCTCACTCTGTCACCCAGGCTGGAGTGCAGTGGTGCAATCTCAGCTCATGGCAACCTCCACTTCCTAGGCTCAAGTGATCCTCCTGGTTCAGCCTCCTGGAGAGCTGGGACTACAAATACAAGCCACCATCCCAGGTAAATTTTTTTTTTTTTTTTTTTGTAGAAACAAAGTCTCACTGTGTTACCCAGGCTGATCTCCAACTCCTGAGCTCAAAGCGATCCACCTGCCTCAGCCTCCCAAAGTGCTGGGATTACAGGAGTGAGCCACCGTGCCTGGACAAGATGTCTTTTATTTATTTCTCTTGCCCAGTTGCTCTGGCTGGGACTTCCAATACTACATTGAACAGGAATGGTGAGTGAGACAATTCCTATCTCATGCTGGTTTTCAAGGGCAATGCTTCCAGCTTTTGGCCATTCAGTATGATGTTGACTGTGAGTTTGTCAGAGATGTCTCTTATTATTTTGAGGTATGTTCCTTCAATACCTAGTTTATTGAGAGTTTTTAACATGAAGGGGTATTGAATTTTATAAAAAGCTTTTTCTGACTCTATTGAGATAGTCATATGGTTTTTGTCATTAGTTCCATTTATGTGATGAATCACATGTGTTGATTTGTGTATGTTGAACCAACCTTGCATCCCAGGGATAAAGCCTACTTGATCACGGTGGATAAGCTTGTTGATGTGCTGCTAGATTCCATTTGCCAGTATTTTGTTGAGGGTTTTTGTATCGATGTTCATCAAGGACATTGGCCTGGAGTTTTTGTTGTTGTTGCTGTGTCTCTGCCAGGTTTTGGTATCAGGATGATGCTGGCTTCATAGAATGAGTTAGAGAGGAGTCTCTCCTCCTCAATTTTTTTGGAATTGTTTCAGCAACAATGGTACCAGTTCTTCTTTGTACATCTGATATACTTCAGCTGAGAATCCATCTGGTTCTGGGCTTTTTATGACTGGTATGCTATTCATTACTGATTCAATTTCGGAGCTCATTATGGGTCTGTTCAGGGATTCACTTTCTTCTTGGCTCAGTTTTTTGTTTTTCATTTGTTTGTTTTTGAGAGAGTCTTGCTCTGTCACCCAGGCTGGAGTGCAGTGGTGCAATCTCGGCTTACTGCACCCTCCGCCTCCCAGGTTCAAGCAATTCTCCTGCCTCAGCCTCCCAAGTAGCTGGGATTACAGGCATGCACCACCATGCACGGCTAACTTTTAAATTTTAGTAGAGATGGGGTTTCACCATGTTGGCCATGCTGGTCTCAAACTCCTGATCTCAAGTGATCCACCCACCTTGGCCTCCCAAAGTGCTGGGATTACAGGCATAAGCCACCATGCCTGGCCCTGGCTCAGTCTTGAGAGGGTGTATATGTCCAGGAATTTACCCATTTTTTCTGGATGTTCTAGTTTATGTGCATATAGGTGTTCATAATGTTCTCTGATGGTTATTTATATTTCTGTGGGGTCAGTGGTAATATCTCCTTTGTCATCTCTGTGTTTATTTGGATCTTCACTTTTCTTCTGTATTAGTCTAGCTAGTGGTCTATCTATTGCATTAACTTTTTCAAAAAACCAGCTCCTGGATTTGTTGATCTTTTGAATGGTTTTCATGTCTCAGTCCCCTTCAGTTCTGCTCTGATTTTGGTTACTTCTTGTCTTCTGCTAGCTTGGGGGTTGGTTTTCTCTTGGTTCTCCAGTTCTTTTAGTTGTGATGTTCGGTTGTTAAACTGAGATATTTCTAACTTTTTGATGTGGGCCTTTAGCGCTATAAATTTCCCCTTAACACTGTCTTAGCTGTGTCCCAGAGATTCTGGTATGTTGTATCTTTGTTCTTATTAGTTTAAAAGAACTTCTTGATTTCTGACTTAATTTCATTATCTACACAAAAGTCATTCAGGAGCAGATTATTCAAATTCCATGTAATTGCATGGTTTTGAGTGAATTTCTTAGTCTTGATTTCTAATTTGGTTGTGCTGTAGTCTGAGAAATTGGTTGTTATGATTTCAGTTCTTTTGTATTTGCTGAGGAGTGTTTTTTTGCCCAATCACGTGATCTATTTTAGAGTATGTGTCATGTGGCAATGAGAAGAATGCATATTCTGTTGTTTTGGGGTGGAGAGTTCTGTAGATGTCTATCAGGTCCATTTGGTCCAGTGCTGAGTTCAGCTCCTGAATTTTTTTGTTAATTTTCTGCCTTGATGATCTGTCTAATACTGTCAGTGGGGTGTTAAAGTTTCCCACTATTAGGCCGGGTACAGTGGCTCATGCCTGTAATCCCAACACTTTGGGAGGCCAAGGCAGGTGGATCACAAGGTCAGGAAATCGAGACCATCCTGGCTAACACAGTGAAACCCCATCTCTATTTAAAAAAATATATATATAAAAAATTAGCTGGGCGTGGTGGTGGGCGCCCGTCATCCCAGCTACTCGGGAGGCTGAGGCAGGAGAATGGCGTGAACCTGGGAGGTTCTCCACTCCAGCCGGGGCAACAAAGCGAGACTCTGTCTCAAAAATAAATAAATAAATAAAAATAAAATAATAAAGTTTCCCACTATTATTGTACGTGAGTCTAAGTCTCTTTGAAGGTCTTTAAGAACTTGCTTTATAAATGTGGGTGTTCCTGTGTTGGGTGCATATATATTTAGGATACTTAGGTCTTCTTGTTGAATTGAACCCTTTACCATTATATAATACCCCTCTGTCTTTTTTGATCTTTGTTGGCTTAATGTCTGTTGTGTCTGAAGTTAGGATTGCAACCCCAGATTTGCTGTTTTCCATTTGCTTGCTAGAGTTTTCTCCATCCTTTTGAGCCTACGGACATTGCATGTGAAATGGATCTCTTGAAGACAACATACCAATGGGTCTTGGTTCTTTATCCAGCATGCAACTTTGTGCCTTTTAATTGGGGCATTTAGCCCATTTACATGCAAGGTTAATATTGATATATGTGGATTTGCTCGTGTCATCATGTTAGCTGATTATTATGCAGATTTGTTTGTGTGGTTGCTTTATAGTGTAACTGGTCTGTGTACTTTTGTATGTTTTTGTAGTGGCTGGTAACAGTCTTTCTTTTCCATATTTAGTGCTTCCTTCAGGAGCTCTTTTGAGGCAGGTCTGGTGGCAACAAATTCCCTCTGCATTTACTTGTCTGAAAAGGATCTTATTTCTCCTTCACTTATGAAGCTTAGTTTGGCTGGATATGAAATTCTAGGATGGAATTTCTTTAGGAATGTTGAATATTGGCCCCCAATCTCTTCTGGCTTGTAGGGTTTCTACTGAGAGGTCTGCTGTTAGTCTGATAGGTGTTCCTTTGTAGGTGACCTGGCCTTTCTCTCTGGCTGCCTTTAACATTTTTTCTTTCATGTTGACCTTGAAGAATTTCATGATTATGTATCTTGGGGATGATCTCATGGAGTATCTCACTCTGTGTTCCCTGGGTTTGGACGGCAGCCTCTCTTGCTAGGTTGGGGAAGTTTTCATGGATGATATCCTGAAATCTGTCTTCCAAGTTGCTCACACTCTCCCCATCTCTTTCAGGGACACCAATGAGTCATAGATTTGGATTACAGAATCCCGTATTTCCTAGAGATTTTGTTCATTCCTTTTCAAAGTTCTTTTTTCTCCATTCTTGTCTGACTGTCTTATTTCAGAAAGCTAGTCTTCAAGCACTGAGATTCTTTCCTTTACTTCGTATATTCTATTAATACTTCTGATTGCATTATGAAATGCTTATAGTGTGGCTTTTGGTTCTATCAGGTCAGTTATGTTATTTTCTATACTGGCTATTTTGTCTGTCAGCTCCTGCATCATTTTATTGTGACTCCTGTCATCCTTGGATTGGGTTTTCACATATCCCTGAACGTCAATGATCTTGGTTCCTATCTATATTCTGAATCCTATTTCTGTCATTTCAGCCATCTCAGCCTGGTTCAGAACCCTTGCTGGAGAGGTGGGGCAGGTCACTCTGGCTTGTGTTGTCTGGGTTCTTGCACTGGTTCTTTCTTATCTTTTGGGCTGATGTTCCCGTGCTCTTTGAATTGCTAACCATTGGATGATTTTTTTTTTTCTTTTATCCTGTTTGATGACCTTGAGGATCTCATTGTAGTATAAGTTGGATTCAGCTGACTGGCTTTGTTTCTGGAAGATTTTAGGGGGCCAAGGCTCAGTTCCCAACTCCTGGACTGTGTGTTCTAACTCTGGGGTACTTGTATCAGGCACCAACTTTGTTCTCTGGCTCCTGGAGAGATCAAGGTGCTCCTGGACTACTGGTCACTACACTCTGATAGGTGGTGCCAGCCAGTGCATTTTGCAGTGCAGTGGCAGCAGGATCCATTCTTGTTTGCATGTGCCAGTAGCCGCGGTGGCAGCAGCACAGGGTGCACGTTCATCAACTGTAGCAGGGTGCTAGCAGGTGCTGGGGTGCCTGCCTTTGTGCAGGTGTTCACTGCAGTGGCAGAAGCAAGCACCTGGGAGGCAGGGCCCCCTGCTGGCAACAGCCATGCTGGTGGTGGTGCTGGGATGGAGGGGGGGCACCGGCAGGCCCAGGCCTGTGGCATTCTTTGTGCCCCACACGCAGGGGTGGTCCCTGTTCCCGGTGCCTAGTTTCACTCCCACAACAGTGTTGGTGCAAGAGCGGGTGCAAGGGAGGTGGGGCTGGCTGGCTGTGTGTCTGCCAAGGCTCCAACTGCAACAGCAGTCAGCAGGGGGCATGGGGCAAACCATACTCCTGCCACAGCAATGGCAGGGCAGGGTGCAAACACACAGGTACACTGGTGGGCAAGGAAAGCAAAACCCACCTGCACAGAAATGCACTGGCAAAAGCAACACGGGGGGTGACGGTGGGCCCTGGAGAAGCTGCAGGGTGGGAGGCAGTGGGTAGGCTGGCACAGGGATGTGGGGGCCGCCCTGCTGGAGCTCTCCACCAGTCAGGCACGGTCCACCAGTGCAGAAGCTATGCTGCAGGCCCCCAGGGCACCCAGAGCTGCCCTGCAAGCAGGCGTGGCCAGGCTGGGTCAGACTGGCCCCATCTGATGGGCAAGACTGCCCTGCAAAGATCATATACAACAGTTCCCCTAGGGCTAAAATCTCCTGTGGGAGGAATTCGAGCCTGGGGGATGGCCCTCCACTACAGACGCTACTGCACCAAACCCTCCGGGCTCCGCCTCAGCTGGCGGCTGCCCCTACACCTTCTCTGGGCAGCTGTCTCCGCCACCTCAAGTGTCCATGGTGGCTAATCTCCTCCTGCCAGGATTCCAGAGGCCCGTAGTGACAGCAGGCTCCTCCTTGCCAGTTCAACTCACCTATTCTCCCAGAGTCTTGGGGACCAGTAACGAGTCCTGGTGTGCAGTGGCCCCGCACAGGGTTCCCAGCTTCCTCCCGCTTCAGCCTAGCTTCTATGTCCTCCTGCAGTCCACTCTGGGTGCCCGGCAGTCCACTCCTGGTGCCCTCCCTCTGAAGATCTATTGGAAACACACCAGTTGTCTGCGCCCCTCGATGGCAGCTGTTTCACCCGGCTACATTGGTGGCTGTCTTCCAACTTTTAGCCTATTTTTCTTTAATCCAGTTAATTAGAGCTTTTTTTTTTTTTTTTTTTGGAATGGAGTTTCACTCTTGTTGCCTAGGTTGGAGTGCAATGGCATGATCTTGGCTCACTGCAACCTCAGCCTACCGGGTTCAAGCGATTCTCCTGCCTCAGCCTCCTGAGTTGCTGGGATTACAGGCATGCACCACCACGCCCAGCTAATTTTGTATTTTTAGTGGAGACAGGGTTTCTCCATGTTGGTCAGGCTGGTCTTGAACTCCTGACCTCAGGTGATCCACCCACCTCAGCCTCCCAAAGTGCTGGGATTACAGGAGTGAGCCACCGAGCCCAGCAATTAGAGCTCTTTTATAGAAAGGCCACACGCGAGACATTAAATACACAGACAGACAGAAACGAAGAATCAAGACAGAATTCCATTGACTGAGAAGTGTTTAGAGGGAGAGCAGGGGCTTTAAAACAATGTCTGCCCAAATATCGGCTTTAATGAAGTCAATTTCTAACTACAGAGCTCTCAAAAGAAAAATCCTTTTAAAATCTTGCTGGGCGTGGAGGCTCACACCTGTAATCCCAGCACTTTGGGAGGACGAGGTGGGTGGATCACATGAGGCCAGGAGTTCGAGACCAGCCTGGCCAACATGGTAAAACCCCGTCTCTACTAAAAATATAAAATTAGCTGGGCGTGGTGGCACGCGCCTGTAATCCCAGCTACTCGGGAGGCTGAGGCAGGAGAATCGCTTGAACGCGGGAGGCGGAGGTGCAGTGAGCTGAGATTGCACCACTGCCCTCCAGCCTGGGCAACAGGAGCGAAATTCCATCTCAAAAATAAAAATAATAATAATAATAAATCTTTTATTACCAGATTTCAGCCAGGACAAAGGGCCAATATTTCTGGCTTTGGAATTGTTTTACTAAAGGTAAATCAGTGAGCCTTAACTAAGAGGATGACTTAACCACAAAGATATGCAGAGTGTCTCCAAAGAGATAATAAGTGATTTTTTACAAGGTCTAGAATCTCCCCAAATGTAGTTCAAGACAGAAAATCAGAAGCTGTCCATGGAGGGGAAAATAATCAACAAGCAGCAAAAGTCCAGCAAGTATTAGACCATGAAGGACTCACTCCCACAGCCAGGAGCTGAACCCAGGCTGCTACTGCGAAGAACCACCAAAGCTTTAGCTAGCTGACCTCTAGCACAAGGTGACTGCTGGTGTCTTTCCCAGGAGTCAGTGTCAACTGCGACTCAATCCAAAAAGCTAGCTGCAGTCCAGATGGCAATTTTCCAAGTTTTTACCATATTAGCAAAAGGTATTTCCAGAAAACGGGTAAAGCAGGCATCTCCATGATCCCCAAGAATTCACTCTGAGAAATGGGCTTAAGAAAGCGATAGATGGCCAGGCGCGGCGGCTCACGCCTGTAATCCCAGCCCTTTAGGAGGCCAAGGCGGGCGGATCACAAGGTCAGGAGATCGAGACCATCCTGGCTAACATGGTGAAACCCTGTCTCTACTAAAAAAAAAAATGCAAAAAATTAGCCAGGCATGGTGGCGGGCGCCTGTAGTCCCAGCTACTCAGAGGGGGCTGAGGCAGGAAAATGCTATGAACCCGGGAGGCGGAGCTTGCAGTGAGCCCAGATCATGCCACTGCACTGCAGCCTGGGCGACAGAGCGAGACTCCGTCTCAAAAAAAAAAAAAAAGAAGAAAGCGATAGACAGTAAAAGCCCCATAGGGACGAAACCTTTTAAGACAAAACTCGTGCGAGGGCTCAACACACTCAGGGGAAGAGCAAGGCAACTCATTTCTGACTCCTGGTCCTCTCGGACCGGCCGCCCGACACGAACTTGAAAATTCCTGCCCTCCGGATGGTGGAGACCCGGAGAGAATTCCTGCACACGGTCACAAAGTCACGCTTCCAAGGACATAAACCAAGACGAGAGGGAAACTTCCTTCAGTTTTGGCTCCAGGAACCCGCAGCAAAGTCTGTCACTGACCAGCCCGTGGGACCAGGTTGAGTAGTGGGCTTTCAGGGGTCCTAAGCTCACGTTTATCCTGTGGTACCCTGTTTATGACAGAACAACAGAGAAAGACAAATCCACAGCACAAGGTACTCCATATGTGCTACAGTCTCAGACTAGCCTCACAAATCCTTTTCCTCATTAATAAACAGTGATTTTTACCATTCACTCAACCAGGATGCACAGAGAGAGAGGGCCCAGAAGCCTGGCTGGTAAGGAATTATTCTTATTATTTTTTTTTTGAGGCGGAGTTTCAGTCTTGTTGCTCAGGCTGGAGTACAATGGTGTGATCTCATGATCTCAGCTCACGGCAACCTCCGCCTCCCAGGTTCCAGCAGTTCTCCTGCCTCAATCTCCCAAGTAGCTGGGATTACAGCCGCCCGCTACCACACCTGGCTAATTTATTTATTTATGTATTTATTTATTTTGTATTTTTAGTAGAGACGGGGTTTTCACCATGCTGGCCAGGCTGGTCTCGAACTCCTGACCTCAGGTGATCCACCCGCCTCGGCCTCCCAAAGTCCTGGGATTACAGGCGTGAGCCACCACATCCAGCCCAGTAAGACATTCTTACCCTGTTGCTGGTATGCCAGGTTTTTGGGTTCCCTTTCCCTGGGCTGCCCTGGTGACCTTGCTCACAGCACCAACCACAGCTATGGTGGCGAAGCGGCATCACAAAGGAAAATCACCTTTTTCCACTTCATGGAATCACAGGGGGAAAAAAAAAACTCTCAATTTTGCAAGATGCTGCCCAGTGAGCTGCATGGGGAACCGGTAAAATTCACATTTTTCATCCCAGCTGTCGCAAAATACACACAACGAAACAGACACAGGTCACCTCGCGCAGCAGTCAACGTCGACCTCACGAGGCTCAGACTTGCCCCCTTTGGTCCCTGGTGTCTTTGTTTGATGCACTCAAGGAGGGGAGGGATGACCTCTGACCAGGAATTCAATGGGTGGTCTTCGGGCCAGATGGACGAGCGGACGGTCATCCCCAATCAGGCCTGTTGAGCTTCCACTAACAATTCCTTCAGGGCTCATCAAATGTGACCACACAAATAAGGAGGCTTCTCAGAGTGAGGCTTGCTGGACTTCCGTCAGCGACTCCGTCAGAGATCCCCCTCCACGTGTTCAAACACACACACCACCACTCACAAGCATTTCCACTCAGAGGCACGCACCACGCAGAAGCCGCGTCCAGCTGTCATGGAGCCCAAAACCAAATGGGGTGACAGAAAGGAAAATAAGATCTGGGTCCCCAAACTCACTATGCCAAAGGAAAAATTGAAGCTTGGAAACTGAGTCACACAAACACAAAAACAAGAAAAAAACTTGCCTTTCCTTTTGTTCTTAAACAGACAGCTACAAGAGAGAAGGCCACGGGTCTCCCCAGGCGGCCTTCCTCACCTGAAAATATAAATGAACAACAAATCAGCCAGGCGAGGTGGCTCACACCTGTAATCCCAGCACTTTGGGAGGCCAAGGCGGGTGGATCACCTGAGGTCAGGAATTCGAGACCAGCCTGGCCAACATGGCAAATACCCCCATAAGAACAGGCCATTAAAGCAAAAATGGACAAATGGAATTACATCAAGTTTTAAACTTTCTGCACAGCAAAGGAAACAATCAGCACTGTGAAGAAATAACTCACAGAAAGGGAGAAAACTATTTACAAACTATCCATCTGACAAAAGATTAATAGCCAAAATATGTAAGGAGCTCAAACATCTCTACAGAAAAAAAATCTAATAATCCAATTTAAAAATGAGCAAAAGATTTGAATAGAAATTTCTCAAAAGAAGACATGCAAATGGCATGGCTGGGCACAGTGGCTCACACCTGTAATCCCAGCACTTTTTGAGGCTGAGGCAGAGAGATTGCTTGAGCTCAGGAGTTCAAGACCAGCCTGGGAAATGTGACAAAATCCTGTCACTACAAAAAATATAAAATTTAGCTGGGCATAGTGTGCCCGTGATCTGACTACTTGGGAGGCTGAGGTAGGAGGATCACTTGAGCCCAGGAGGTCAAGGCTACAGCGAGATGTGATGTGATCACGTCAGCCTGGGCAACAGAGCAAGACCCTGTCAGAAGAAGAAGGAGAAGGAGAAGGAGAGGAAGAAGGAGGAGGTGGAGGAGGGGGAGGAAAAGGGGGAGGGGAAGGGGGGATATAAATGACAAACAGGTATATGAAAAGTTGCTCAACACCACTGATGATCAGAGAAATGCAAATCAAAATTACAATGAGATCTCATCTCACTCTAGTTAAAATGGCTTTTATTCAAAAGACAGACAATAACAAATGCTGGTGAGGATGTGGAGAGAAGGGATCCCTTGTACACTGTTGGAAGGAATGTAAATTGGTACAACCACAGTGAAGAACAGTGTGGATCACAAGGTCAAGACATCGAGTCCAGCCCGGCCAACATGGTGAAACCCCATCTCTACAAAAATACAGAAATTAGCCGGGCGTGGTGGCACACGCCTATATTCCCAGCTACTCAGGAGGCTGAGGCGGGAGAATCGCTGGAACCCGGGAGGCAGAGGCTGCAGTGAGTTGAGATCGTGCCACTGCACTCCAGCCTGGGCAACAGAGTGAGACTCCATCTCAAAAAAACAAAAATAAAAAACGAAAAACACACACAAATCAAGTGTTCCTCTGCCCCGCCCCCTCCTTTTACCTGCAACCTGGAGAGCAGTGGATACAGATCACAGCCTCACAGGAATATGACCCTCCCTTTTTTCCTTTCCTCCTTCCCCTCCGGCCACTTCTTTCTTTAAATATTGAAGCCCCAAAACCTTCTTTGGAAAAGGAGTGGGCTGCACACCCTACTGTGGCTTCTGTCTCTTTTTCCCAGGCATGGCTTCAACCTTGGCAAAGTAAACCTCTGAACTGGTTGAGACCTGTCTCAGTCACTCTGTGGGAGGGGCCTCCCCTGGGGTCAGGGAAGATTTCCCAAGAGGAGAGGCTAAGCAGCGACTCAGGGAGGCCTGGAGCCAACTTCGGTGGCAGGGTTGAGCCAGGGTCAAGGTGGCAGTGCAAGTTAGAGGAAGAGCCTGAGGCCCCAGTGGTGGGAGCAGATGCTGACACACTTTGGACTGTGCCCTGGAGAGGCAGGAACCAGGCCTGAGAGTACTGGCAGCTGCACGTTGGAACAGGAAGCCTGGACTCAGGGAGGTCAGGCAGCAAGCTCATGGCAGCCCAGCCAGAGTCAGCCTGCTCTCCCCGCACTGAGCCCAGGCTGGGAGACAGCCTACCTCCCGCCAGAGCCAGCAGCCAGGTCCCAGCCCAGCCTGCCCTGTCCTGCCCCAGCCTGCCCTGTCCAGCCATCTGCACTCCCCATCAGGCCTCCTGGTCAGCTCCACAGTCCCTGTCTTCCAAGAGACACAGGCAGCGGCAGCAGGGGCTGGATGCGGGAGGCCGAGATTCAGGGGCGCTCCCCACAGGACCCCTGAATAGTGACCAGAGAAAGGTCAGGGCAGGATGAGGCCCATGGCCACGGGCAGGTCTCAGGTGGCTGACCTGTCCTAGAAGCACACAGGGCAGGTGTGGCTCCTTCCCTCTTGAACCCAGAAGCCAGGGCAGAGCTCATCTGTGGCCTCATCTGCCAGCCCCAGTAAGCGCCAGGCTCCGGGAGGCCCCGGCTCGCTCTTCCTGGGGCAGCAGCATCTGGCTTTCTGGCTCCAGAGGCCGCCTGCTGGGCCAGGCCGTCAGCCAGGTCCCTCCTGACAGCAGTCATGGCTGAATCCAGACTCGAAACAGAGCTGGGAGGCAGCCTGCAGCAAACATGCCCCAAACTCCACATGCATCTACCTCAATCCTGCAAGAGGAAAGTTCTCTTGAGCATGTGGGAGGAAAGGGCCACGTCAAGGCTGTGCGCTCACCCTGGGGGCCAACGCTCACTCGGCCCTTCGGACCCACAGGACTTTTCCCACAGGCCCCACGGGCCTCCTCCTGTCATCTGAGAAGCCACCAGGACAAAACTCTTCCACAGCTAGGGCCAAAGGCCTCAGTCATGGCAGCCTCCCCGACCCTATTCTGGTTCAGAGGTTGCCTAATTCAAAATTTTAAAAATTGAAAAAACAAAGGCCCTCCACATGAGAGCGGGCCCGTCCCAGTCTTATGATCCGGCCAATTTATGATGATGATAATGCAGATGATGATGATCCCGCGATGATGATGATGCAATGCAATGATGATGATGATGCAAGATGATACGATCGCAAGATGATGATGATGACGCCATGATGATGATGATGCAATGATGATGATGATCCGCGCGATGATGATGATGGCGCAGCGCGAGATGATGGTCCCGCGATGATGATGACGCGGCGATGATGATGATGTCGTTTATGATGATGATCCCGCGACATTTATTTATTTAATGCCATGATGATGATGATCCCGCGATGATGATGATGACGCGGCGATGATGATGATGCACGGCGATATTTATTTATTTACCCGCGATGATGATGATTTACCAAGATGATGATGATCCGCGCGAAATGATGATGATGATGATCACGATGATGATGATGACGATACCGCGCGATGATGATCCACGCAAGATGATGATATCCCAAAGTGATGATGATGATTTAAGATGATGATGATTTTACTTCAAGATGATGATGATACCGTGATGATGATGATCCGCGCGATGATGATGATGCATGATGATGACGCCATGATGATGATGATGACCCGCGATGATTCCAAGATGATGATCCGCGATGATGATGATGACGGCGATGATGATGGATACCGCCATGATGATGACGCATGATGATGATGAACCCACGCCATGATGGATGATGATTTACCCGCGATGATGCATGATACCGCGCGATGATACGTGACGCGATGAGATGACGCTATGATGATACTCATGATGATGATGATGCACGGTGATGATGATGATGTCGCGCGATGACGAGGGGAATGGCGTGTGAGGAGGAGGGAGTGCCGTGAGGAGGGAGTGGCGTGTGAGGAGGAGGGAGGGCGTATGAGCAGGAGGGCTGCTCTGTAAGGAGGTAGATGCATGGGTAGAGTTGGCGTTCGGCCAGGTTCCTGACTGGGGACTCCGTGGCCCTTGTTACAGTTATGGGTAGAAATGGAATGTCTGTGATGAGTCCTGCTCCGTTTCACCTGCCCCAAGGCAGGACTCCAATCCTCCCCCTCCTTTCTGATCATGGGCCCCAAGGGGGTCATTCAGACAGGATTCGTCCCATGCCCTGGGGGTAGGAATGCTGGGCACACAGGGGTTCCTGGAGGGGCCACGTGGGTGGCATGGAAGCTCCCCACCCCTTCCCGGAGACCGCGCCGGTGCCTCTCGTGTGTATCCCTTTATAATTAACTGCAAATGTATTTCCCTGACTTCCCCGAGCCACTCTTGCAAATCAATTAAACGCAAAATGGGGAGGGGCTACAATATTGCTGGGAAAGAGGGTCCCAATCCAGACCCCAAGAGGGGTTCTTGGATGTTGTGCAGGAAAGAATTTTGGTGAACCACAGAGCACAGTGAGAGACGCAGGTTTATTTGAAATGACTCCGTTCTAGAGTGGGGCGTGCTCAGAAAGCAGGAGAAGGAGGGCGGGTCCTCTGTTAGTGCCTCTGCTTACAAGAAACTGTAAGGAGCTGCAATCACTCCTGGAATGTGCAGATGCGCTCACTAGAGATAGCGGCTGTGGGTGCCGTCAGTGACCATTCATCCTCCAACCTCAGGCTGCTCACTGACATTATCTCTGCGTAAAGTGGCCTGCACTCTCGGGTTATCTGGACAGTCTGCGGGCTTGCTGGGAGATGCCCCATATGGCCATAAATATTCTGTAATTATAACTGGTGGCCAGCTTGAGACGTGGCTATTTTTAGACCATAAGCATTAACCTTATAGGTGCCTTGTGAGTGCCTCCTACTTACTTCAAGATGGAGTCACTCTGGTCATGTTTCACTAAACCAGAGGCCTGGTGAGCAGGGGTTCCTCTGACAGTGGGAACCTCAACAATAGCTCTGCAAGAAGTTCTAGAAGCTGGCCCCCTCAGCTGGGTGTGTGTGTGTGTGTGTGTGTGTGTGTGTGTGTGTGGTGGTGTTCAAGTTGAGTGACCAGCTTGTGGGATCTGACGTGAACGTGTTGAATGGTGGACAACGAAGGAATGGATCTGACCCAGGTATTAGTGGAATGGAAAGCGGAGGGAAGGAATGTGTGTGTAGGGGTCTCGGCTGGAGACCACGCCTGTGGGATCTGACGCCATTCCAGGCATTGTTGAATGTAGGTTGGACAATCTAAAATGGTGTGTGTGTGTGTGTGTGTGTGTGTGGTGGAAACATGGAGCGGGAAGACAATGGATCTGGACGAGCCCAGGTATGGAATGGAAATGGACACCGAAGGAAAGACCACAGTGGATCTGATGCATTTGGAATGGAGTGGAGGAATGGAAGGGATCTGACAAAGACTCCAGGAATGGAATTAGCTGGTGGTGTGTCTGTGTGTGTGTGTGTGTGTAGGTGCCTCGGGGCTGAGCACTCACGCTATGGGATCTGACGCTATCTCCAGGTACAGTGTTGGAATGGTGTTGGACACCCAGCCGGTGTCCGCTGCAGAACTGACGGCTTGCTTGGTGGCGGGGAGACTTCCACCCCCCACGTTTGGCCCCAGCAGTCGTGGGAGTCTTCTGTGTTGACGTCTCCTGTGTGGTGTTGAGTGAGAGACAGGATTAATGGTTCGAGAGTCTTTTCCAAACAGCCCTCTTCCTAAAGCAGCTTGTTTTCTGAATCAGACGGTCCTGTCTTGAAGGGGGCAAATCCACCCACGCTCTCGTCCCACAACTCTTACTGAGCCCCTGCGGTGGCACGGATGGCCCCAGGTGCTGGCTGCGCAGAGAGAACCCCCTGCCCTCACCGCCAACATTCTAGAGGGGAAGACACCCTGCCTGTGCCCCAGTTAAGACCCAGAGGCCTGGACTCCCCCCGGGCCACAGCCTACTGGAGGCTCCAGTCCCCAGAGACAGCTGGGGCATCGCCCCCAAAGCTGTGGCAGCCCCACCCACGGTGCCATCATACCACAGCCAGGACATCTTGTGACACACACAGCCCCAGCCTCAGCCTCCATACACACACACCACACACACTCATGCAAAACACATACACAGCCACACTGAATGCACCCCTAGATTTGAGATGGGTGTTACAGGTGTCTCTCCGCCCCAGCCCCCTCCTGGCCACGCGGCCACCTGCCGACCCTCGCGTTTCCCCACACCCTCCCCCTACTTCCGTGTGGGGTTCAGAAGCCCCTCCCTGGCGCTCGCCCTGTCACCCAGAAAGGAAACTCACTGTCAACTGGAGAAGAGGCCAGTGGCAGAGCCCCAGCGCCCACAAACCCTCGGAGAGGGCCTGGCGGGAGGAAAGACACGCACCGATGGCAGAGCTGCAGTGCCCTGGCAGAAGCCAGAACCCACAACCTCCCACCTCCCAACCCTTGCCGGTCTCCCCACCTCCGCCTGGGGGATGGCCAAGACACAGCCCAGTCTGGAGCGGGGAGCAGGGACAAGATGACCTCAGGAAGCCCAGGCTACAGGGGTGCCTGCTTCTTCCCCTCCCCCGCTCCACTCCGCAGGCGAGACCCCCAACACTGCTCCCCGACACTCTCCGAGGCACCCCTCCTCCGTGCTCACACCCAAAACACGTCTGCTCACCCGTGGGCCTCCCACTCCGATCACAACGAGGACTGGCCACAAGTCCAGGTGTCAGTGACCTTCACCCCGACCTGGTCCCTGTCCGGCCTCGCCAGGTCAGCACCCGCCGCGCGCACAGCAGGGCCGGGTGGAAGGAGGCCGGGCCTGGCCGTGGCTCAGGCGCCACCTCGCTGGGGAAATTGGGGGGTGGTCTCAGCCCCCTTCTGGTCCTCAGCCTCCCCATCTATCCCAAGAAGCTGGGGCAGGCCTGGGCGGCGAGGGGACCCCCACCGCGGGCTCGCCGACTCCGCCCCCCGGAGGCCCCTCCCGCGCCCCGCCCCTGCCCCCGCCCCGGGGCCGCGCGGGCTGCCTGGGAGTCTGCGGTCCAGCAGCGGTCCAGAGCGCGCGAGGTTCGGGGAGCTCGGCGAGGCTGCTGGTACCTGCGTCCGCCCGGCGGTGAGTCCGCGGGGCCGCGACCGGGACGCCCCCGCCACCTGCGCGCACGCGCTCAGACCCGGCGGCCTCGGCTGCGGTGCACGCGGCCCCGGCCCAGCCACGCGCGGCGGAAGGCGCCCTGCGGGGGCCGGGGCTGGAGACGGTGGGAGAGAGCAAGAGGGGCGCACGGGGAGGCGCAGGAGAGGGGTTGGGGTTGCCGGTGGGTTGGTCCCGCGAGAGCTGAGCCTCTCCTCCCATCCCCCCCCCAGGCCTCCCCGAATGTTTCCAAAGATCTGGGGCGGGAGCGGGCGGAGACTGCCGCCAGGAGCCTCCCGGCCGGCCCTGGGCTGCGCAGCCACTGGAGCCCATCACCCAACTCCAGACGCTCCTGGCTCCCCAGCGTGGGCCGGGAGTGACAGCTTTGCTGACTAGGGGAGGGGGCACGGGACCTTGCAGAGCTCCTGGCCGGAAAGGGAGGATTGACCGCTCCCCCGCGTATCACCCCGGAGCACTGGAACCCGCCCCCGCTTCTTGTTCTGGCACTGGTGGCGCTTGCGGTGAGGTCCAAGGAGCCCAGCCTCCCGGAGTGGACCGCCGGGCCGCTCCCCATTCCCACAGGAGAGGCTCCCGTCTCTTGCTGGCTGGGCAGCCCCTAGATACCTGGCTCCCAGGGGCCAGCTTCCCTGAGCCTGGGGACGAGCCTGCAGCCTGGACCCCACGGGCGCCCCCTACGGCCTGCCGGCTCCCTCTGGGCTCCACAGCCCACCCGGCCTTCCTAATTGCCTTCTGCTCCCACCGGTGCCTTAGCTCAGCCTGGTGGCCCGGCGGGTTGGGTGCCAACCAGTGGGCAGATGGCGGCACCAACTGGACCTGTTTGTGGCCCTGTATGCCAGGACTTCCTCAGAGACAGGTCAGGGATCCCCACACCAGAACCTCACTTTTCGGGGGTGGGGGGATAAGGAATTGGAGATCCTTCCTCCTCGGGTTCCTCCCTGGAGGCGGGGACAGGCCCCAGCTGGACTTGGCACTGGTTTTGGCCATCTGGGGCTCCCACTCCCAACCCCAGGATGTCAGCCCAGATCTCAGGGTCCTGGCCTGCTGCTCTCCCCTTAGGGCCTCTGCGGGCCCCTCTCCAGATCTTTTCTCTCAGGCATCCTCACCCCCAGTGCCCAGCACTAGCTCCCCAGGCCCGGGATGTCCCTCCCCCTCCTCTGCCCACGGCTGTCCCTGGCAGAAGGCAGCAGCCTCCCCCTCCAACACCATGCACTTAGAAAATAGAGAATCACGACCCCAGCAGGGCGTGTTCCAGATTCTTTCTCCAACAGTGCCATGGGCCCCTGCTCAACGGAGGGTCCTGTGCAGAGGCCAAGGAGCAGTACATGGACCCATCTGGCTCCTTCCTGCTGGTGGGACCGGTGGCACGCAGCCTCATCTCTCGGAGCCCATTTCCTAGCCACAGAATGGGGAGTAGCAGATACTTAGTGGGCTGCTGTCCTCAGAACTGAGTAACATCAGGAATGGGGAGTGCTTTCCCCTGGGCCATGTCCCACGCGGCCCCCGGTCTCCATGTCAGGAGAGATGCCTGGACTCAAGACACTGAGCTGTCCCAAGGAAAGTTCTAGATATAGATTAGCTAATATGCACAGACAGACATACATATAAATGTGTATATAGATCTCTCTTTTTTTTGAGACGGTCTCACTCTGTTGCCCAGGCTGCAGTGCAGTGGCATGATCACGGTTCACTGCAGCCTTGAACTCCCTGGCTCAAGAGATCCTCCCACCTCAGCCTCCCAAGTAGCTGACCACAGGCACGTACCACGCCCAGCTAAGTTTTGTATTTTTTGTAGAAACAGGAGGTCTCACTCTGTTGCCCAGGCTGGTCTCAAACCCCTGGCCTCATGTGATCCTCTTGCCTTGGCCTCACATAGCGTGGAGATTACAGGCGTGAGCCACCGTACCCAGCCCCAGACTAGCTCATAGTATTACTGGTCACCATTCCCCCACCCCAGGACTACTGGCAGAGGCCACTGACTCTGCTTCCTTTTCTGTGATTCGGAGAAGGCTGGTGAGTTTCCTCCTCTTGACTGTACAGCGCCCATGCCAGGTTTCAGGAGGGGTATAGCCTAGAGCATGCCTGCACTGAGTGAGGGGTAGGTCGGGAGAGAAGCAGGGAAGTTCCTGTGTGCTGGCAGGTCCCTGCCCCTCTTTGCTGTGTCCTCATCTGCACAGTGGGGGTGCATGGTCCTGGGGAGGAGCGAGGCACCACCCGGCCCCCTCACCAGCGGTGTCTCTCCGGAGCAGGACGGCTGCTCTGGTTTGTGACTTCCGGACAGGACGGCCATCCTCTCCAGAATGAAGATCTTCTTGCCAGTGCTGCTGGCTGCGCTTCTGGGTGTGGAGCGAGGTGAGGTGCCCTCGGGGACCCCAGAACTTTGTCCGGCTGTGCCCTGCTCGACTCCCAGGGGTCCTTCCAGGCCGCTCCCAGCAGAGGGCTCACCCGGCCTGGCCACACTGTCTCACTGTGTGTTTGGGTGCCACTTGAGCTGCTCGACGGCCAGGGTAGGGTGTCACTGTCTTCGTTCTGCCTCCACCCCAAGGGCTGCTATACGGTAATTTCTCAGTAAATGTCCACTGGGGTCAGGCCTGGGAGGGACACTGGAGGCTTCCCTGAGACAGGTGTGTCCTTCCACAGCCAGCTCGCTGATGTGCTTCTCCTGCCTGAACCAGAAGAGCAATCTGTACTGCCTGAAGCCGACCATCTGCTCCGACCAGGACAACTACTGCGTGACCGTGTCTACTAGTGCTGGCATTGGTGAGTGCCAGGCCTCAGACCACGCCTTCCTCCCCTGGCCGTCTCCCTGGCCCAGGCCGGGGCTCAGCAGAGGCCATTGCTGTCTGCCTGCAGCCGTCTGCCTCTCCCCTGACAGCCTCATTTCCCATGCAGGGAATCTCGTGACATTTGGCCACAGCCTGAGCAAGACCTGTTCCCCGGCCTGCCCCCTCCCAGAAGGCATCAATGTTGGTGTGGCTTCCATGGGCATCAGCTGCTGCCAGAGCTTCCTGTGCAATTTCAGTGCAGCCGACGGTGGGCTGCGGGCAAGCGCTACCCTGCTGGGCGCCGGGCTGCTGCTGAGCCTGCTGCCGGCCCTGCTGCGGTTCGGCCCCTGACCGCCCAGACCCTGTCCCCCGATCCCCCAGCTCAGGAAGGAAAGCCCAGCCCTTTCTGGATCCCACAGGGTATGGGAGCCCCTGACTTCTCACGTGCCTGATCTGTGCCCTTGGTCCCAGGTCAGGCCCACCCCATGCACCTCCACCTGCCCCAGCCCCTGCCGCTGCCCCAAGTGGGGCCAGCTGCCCTTACTTCTGGGGTCGATGATGTGACCTTCCTTGGGGGACTGCGGAAGGGACGAGGGTTCCCTGGAGTCTTAGGGTCCTTCGTCAGGACCAAGTCCCATGGACACGCTGACAGCCCCCAGGGAGGCTGTGTCAGTAGGGATGTGTGCCTAGCTGTGTACGTGGGTGTGCAGTGCATGTGGGAGCACGTGGCGGCTTCTGGGGGCGGTGTTTGGGGAGGGAGGGGTGCCGGCAGCCTGGAGAGCCTCAGTCTCCTGTAGCGCCTGCCCTGGCACAGCTGCATGCCCGTCAAGGGCAGCCTTTGGGAGCTGGGATTTCTGCCGCTTCCAGGTCTAGGCCCCGCCCCAAATCCAGCCAGTCCTGCCCCAGCCCACCCCTACATTGGAGCCCTCCTGCTGCTGTGGTGCCTCAAATAAATACAGATGTCCCCCAGCTTCTTGCTCTGAGCATGGCTGCCCCATGGGGGAAAAGGCAGAGCACCCCAGGTTTGGAGGGTTCTGGGGTCTTCTGTGGTACGGCCCGGGGGGTGGTCGGGGAGGAGGAGTCGTCCCCTGAGCCATAGCCAGCAGCTTGCCTGGCCTCCGAGGGAGCCCCTCGCCAGCGCTCTGCCCTTTCTCCTGCCCCAGGCTCAGCAGGTCGAGTGAGTTCGGCCTCCCACAGCAGGAGGAGGTCGGGGGGCATGGAGGAAAGAAAGCAGGTGCCAGAAGGAGCACGCTCAGGCTGGGGCAGCACCCAGGGCTCTCTAGGACTTGGGAATGGAGGGTGTCTGGACCCGCTGGTGCAGAGGGCACAAAAGCTGGGCTGGGGCAGGACAGACAGTCCGGAGTTCAGTGAGTGGCCTTTGAGAGGAGCAGGGGGCTCCCACGCAAAAGCTCGGGGCAGCAACCCTGACCTATCCATGCCTGGGACGGCAGCGCTGCCCGCTTCCCCCTGGCAAGCAGGTGGCGGCCTCCTGACAGAGGAACCCGGCCCAGGCCACCATCTGCAGGCAGGTGCTGTGCACAGCCCAGAGGGCTCTTTGGGCTGGAGAGAGAAAACAAGCAGACATGCAATGGAGGTGTGTTTGTTTGTTTATCTGGGACAACGGGAGGAAACGGACCAGGGTCTCAGCCACTCAGCGCCGACCCTGGATTTCCCTGGCTGGCCAGAAACTGTGCTGTGTGTGTCAAGATTCCAGGGGCACCGTCCAGCAGGAGGGGCCGGTGGCCACCATGGAAGCCCAAGATTCCCACCCCTGGCAGCTGATGTGAATAGCCGGGTCCTCCCAGGTCCCTGAGGTCAAGGCAGGTCAACGACCTGTGTCCTTCTCCTGGGTCCCTGAGGTAGTGATTCCTGTCTGAAACACACGAATCATTACTGCCACCCAAGAAGGGCCCGTTGTAACTGAGCAAGAGGACCTGGAAGGGGTCACCGGGAGGAGGGGCCTGCCGCCAATCACCACTCCCTGTGGACAGACCCTGCAGAGACTGAGCTTGAGATTCTGTGGGGAGTTTGGATTTGCTGAGTGGGTTGCTCTAGCATTGAGAAATGCAAGCAGAGAACAGAGGGTGGAAACCAGATGGTCCAGGAGCCTGGGCACGGTAGCCAGGAGGACAGAGATCCCGGCATTCGGGTCCCAGTGTGCAGTGCATTCACTGCATTGTTCACTCGGAATCACAGGTGGCTTTGCTGGAGGGACAGACCAGTTGATCATAGTGGAGCTGGTGAGAGGAAGTTGCACCCAAAAGCCATGGCCAGGAACCTGGATCTGACTCCAGGGACACAGGAACATGGTGGGCGCTGGGCGATGATAGAATTTCTAACAAATGCTCGGTTTCTGCTAAAGCTAATTTTCGCTTCCATCTCTGGCATCTCCTCCACTTCCCAGGTGAGCTCACTGGTTTCTAAGTCTCGCAACCACACTGAGACGAGGGCGCAGTCATCCCCTCGTTTCCCCAGGGGAGAGAGTCTCAGAGTGGAAGCTGCTTGTCCTCCTGGGATCTGGAACTCGGGGGCCCAGCTCTCCCTCTGCTCTGGGTTTAGGGCTGGGGTCAGAGGCAGCCCTGACCTCCTTCGGGTAGCAGAGAGACTGGTTCCGCCGGGTTCCTGCCGCCCCGCCCTCTGGAGGTGGGAGGCCCCCCAAGGACAGGTGGTTTCCAGGAGCCGAGGGAGGTAGTGGAGTCCGGGAGCAGAGGGAGGGAGCCCGGGTTGTGTCCTGGGCCTGGAGCAGAGAAGGGAGGAGCCCAGCGCGCTCAGTTTCAATTTCCTGAAGCCTGAGGGAGGGAGAGGAAGGGAACCTCACCTCAGGGCTCTGGACCGGAACCTCCCGCCCAGGGCCCACCACACCCTGCTAGCAGCTGGGATTTCCCAGTCTCCACGTCGACCCGAACTGGGCCCCCTCCTCTCCACAGCCCATCCAGCCCCACTTTCCCGCTTCCCGGCATCTGCCCGTGGATGAGCCTCTGGAGGATGGGGAGCCTGGAGCCTGCCCCAGCGCTGCGCCTCACCCACCCCCCACCGCTCAGCCCCTGTGGGGACTTCCTGCAGTGAGGCCCAGGCAGAACCCTGCGCTGCCTCCCCCATCAACAAACAGCCTCTGCCCCCTTGACACCCCCGCCCTCTGCGGTGCCTTGCAGGAGTAACCAGCCTGTGGGCCCGGGACCGTTTCACACATCCGGCAGCCACAGCTGGCCTGGGCCCTTAGTGCCTCCACCCCTCCGCCCCCTCTGTCAGCCCCCAACAAGTCTTCCTGGGGGGCCCCAGCCCTGAGTGCAAGACCCTCCGGGCTGCTTCTGGACCTCGGGCTGGGGCTGAGCCTGATCCTGGCTGGAAATGAGCACAGGGTTGGGCCACCTGGGGAAGGCCCTCCAGTCTCTGAACCCCACCCTGGGGAATTTGCTGGGACCCCCTTGAAGGCCACAGACCAGACCCCAAGGGTTAATAAGGGAACAAAGTCCTTGGGTTGAACACGCGCATTTACTATCTGGGCCAGCGGGCATCTAGGCTGCTGGGTGAGGGGGTCTCTGGGCTGCTGGGCGGCTAGGCGAGGGCATCAGGGCAGGAGCTGAGGGCTGCACAGGGCAACCACCCTGCGCTCCTATTTACCCACCAGGGGCAGTGCCAGGGTGGGCTGGGCTCACAGCAGGGCCCAAAGGAAGAGGCCCAGGCTGAGCAGGAGCTCCCTGACAGCCAGGCCCCAAAGGCCGCGCCGCGCTGTGGCTGCCTTGTTACAGAGGCTCTTTTCACAGCAGGTCATGTCCAGCTTCTCAGTCTTCAAGTCAATCAGTCCATCCTCAGTTTCTATGGGGTAAGACCCTCCATGGACCACAGGATGGGTGAGGTTCATAATCTGGGCACGGGGTGGGGGCACAGCCCTTGCTAGCGTAGCTGAATTTCTGCCCTGTGGGCGAGAGGAGGGCGGCTGGCACAGGAGGCCCCACCCGACCCCCTCAGATCTGCCCCAGGACCGCCCCCTTCAGGGAACCTTGAAGCCAGTGGCGACACGGAGACAAGCAGAAGAGAATGGGGGGTGGCCCCAGGCTCCACGCCAAGTCTGTGATCCATTAGATGGAGGTCCCTGAGCTCTGTCCCCAGATCCAAGCTTCTACCAGGCCAGGGGGCTCAAGGCAGAGCCCTCAGGATGCTGCCTGAGAGTGCCCTGCCCACCCCTTACCTGCTTACAGACGCCGGGTCCCACCCGGACTCACCATTGGTAGTGCCAGTGACCACAGAGGAGGGGCAGCTTTGAGCCTGCATGGGGTCGGAGACGGGTGGCACAGGCTGGGGTCCAAGACACCACAGCACTGGAAGCACTCAAGGCCCTGACTCGGGATGGGGCGGGGAGGGTGCAGGTCAGGGTCCCAGGCTGAAGGGTGGGTTCCAGTCCCTCTCACCAGCACAGGCAGCAGGCCTGGGCAGCACACAGGTAGGCTCAGGTGCCCTTGGCTACTCAGAATTGTGGGCAGGGTCCTGCTGGCATCTGGAGCCCCCAGCATCGAGAGGGTCTCACTCCCACCTTCAGGCCTCCTTCCCATCCTCCACCCTCAGCCCCCACTTACAGGGCTTCACCCACAGCTGCGCCAGCAGCAGCAGGGGCCGGTGACCTTCATGGTCTTGGGTGTGGGTGCATTGAGGGCAGGTGTGGCACAGAGGCTCCGAGCCTGGAAAGAGCTAGGGGAGGCCTTGCACCCCGAGCCTGGGAACCTCTGCCCCACGTCTGGTTTATGAGGAGGAACCCAGATTGCTTGTGTAATATGCACACAGCCGATGGCCTCACCCCATCATCTCGTAGTACGGGAACTGAGGGGTAGAAACCCTTCCGTCCTGACCTGGCTGCTCTAGAAGGCAGATGTGACCTCGAGCAAGACCCCCCTCACTCCACCCCTTCTGTGCCTGGAAGGCAGACGTGACCTGATCTGGCTGCTCTGGAAGGCAGACGTGACCTCGAGCAAGACCACCCCCCCACTCCCCCACCCCTTCTCTGCCTGGGGCCTCCCAGAGCTCAGGGTGTGAGCAGAACAGACCCGGAAGGAGGAGGGGCTGCCGTGAGGAGAGAAGCGAGAGGGTGTCCCCTGGGGTGGGAGGTTGCCTTAGAAGGAGAAATTGTGACTCAATAGAGAGGAGGGTCCTGGACTAGGGCCCTGAGTTTCAGTTTCAGTTTCCTGGTGCATCAGGAGCAAGCTTCTTCCTGGTGTCAGAAGCAAGAGAGAAAAGCAGCCGTGAGACTCAGGTCATCCCACTCAGGATGAGGGTCTCTGGCTGAGCCCACCACTGGCAGGCCCCTGTGCAGACAGAGCCTGGGAGGGGCCAGCGGGGCAACAAGCTCTGACACTGAGACCCCAGGGCAGGCATCCCTTGTTTTCTGTGCAGGGAGCAGAGGCCCCTGTAATGGGGTGGGGCGACATGGGGGCTCCCTCGGTGGGGGGGGGTCCTGGCCACTCCTGGAACCACCCCTGTCCCTCCCAGTCAGTGCCCCCTGCCCACCCCCATCACACCCACACCCGAATTTGTTCTTCAGGGGAATCAGAAGACACAGGAAATGGGCCAGGGGTGACTGCAGACTCCGCCCCCGCACCCCCCACCAGGTGCTGGGCAGAAGGAGGGAGAGAGCTTTCTGGACTGCGGGGACAGCCCTTGATGAAGACAGATAAAGGCAGCACACCCGCATAAGAATGGGTCGCCTTTCAGGTGGGAGGTCCCCTCTAAAAATCAGAATCCACCCTGTGCCCTCAGGGGTCTCTGCTTGGAGACTCCATGGCATCTGAGAGGATGAGCCAGGTGAGGTGGGGGTGGTGAGCGGGGAGGACAGGACAGAGCTGCAGGCAGCAGGCACAAAAGACTCCCCAGTGGCTCCGGGCAGCTGTGGGCAAGGCGCGGGCCCAAGAGGCCTGACTGCCCCGCCAAGCAGTGCACCAGAGCACAGGTCAGACCTGAAGGGGCAGCGCCAGCAGGGCCCATGGTCCGCGGGTCACTCTGCTGGCCCTGCAGTCACACTGCTCGGGTCCCACGGCCTGATGATAGCTGAGCCAGACATCATAACACCAAGCAATGGAGAAGTTAGAATACTGCTAGGGATACTGACGTGTTGTATTTTTGAATCTTAAAATATATGTTTTAACCTGACCGTCCATAAGCAGTGCATGTTACATGCCAGTCAGAGCACAAGCATCCCCGAGAGGTGTGCACTCTGTGTGTCTATGGATGATGAAAGCACGGCTTTCACACAGCAAATTATCCTCACTTCATGTGATGCCTTCTACTTTATTTGAAAAGTATCGATTGTGTCCCACTCAATTGATTTTATACCCTCTATGCACATGGTCCCCAGTTTATTGGCAGGGGGATTATTTGGTGTTTTGTTTGTTTTTGTTTTTGAGATGGAGTCGTGCTCTTGTCGCCCAGGCTGGAGTGCAGTGGCACGATCTCGGCTCACCGCAACCTCCGGCTCCCAGGTTCCAGAGATTCTCCTGCCTCAGCCTCCCGAGTAACTGGGATTAAAGGCGTGTGCCACCATGCCTGGCTAGTTTTTGTATTTCTAGTAGAGATGGGGTTTCACCATGTTAGTCAGGCTGGTCTCGAACTCCTGACCTCAAGTGATTTGCCTGCCTCAGCTTCCCAAAGTGCTGGGATTACAGGCATGAGCCACCACACCTGGCCTGTTTTGTTTTTTGAGATAGGGTCTCCCTCTGTCGCCCAGGCTAGAGTGCAGTGGTACAATCACAGCTCATTGCAGCCTCAACCTCCTTCCCAACCTCAGCCTGCAGGGGAGGGGAGGGAGAGGAAGGGGAGGGAGAGGAAGGAAGGCTCATTTCAGGGCTCTGAACCTGAGCCTCCCGCCGGGAATTCCCAGTCTCCACGCCAGCCCGGAACTGGGCGCCCTCCTCTCTGCAGCCCCATCCAGCCCCTGCTTCCCAGCATCTGCCTGCAAATGAGCCTCCGGAGGATGGGCAGGGTCCTGGCACTGCCCCTCACCAGCCCCCCACCACTCTGCCCCTGTGGGGACCTCGGGAGGTAAGGCCCAGGCAGGACCCTGTGCCGCCTTCCCCATCCTTGACGCCCTTGTTACAGAGGCTCTTTTCACAGCAGGTCATGTCCAGCTTCTCAGTCTTCAAGTCAATCAGTCCATCCTCAGTTTCTGTGGGGTAAGACCTGCCAGGGACCACAGGATGGGTGAGGTTCATAATCTGGACATAGGGCCACAGCCTTTGCTAGTATAGCTGAACTTCTGCCCTGGGCGAGAGAGGAGGGCGTCTGGCACAGGAAGCCCCACCCAACCCCCTCAGACCCTCCCCAGGGCCACCCCCTTCAGGGAACCTTGAAGCCAGTGTGGACACGGAGACAACCAGGAGACAAGCAGAAGAGAACGGGCCGCGGCCCCCAGGCCCACGCCAAGTCTGCAGTCCTCCCAGGCTCAAGCGATCCTCCTGCCTCAGCTTCCAAGTAGCTGGGACCACAGGCACCGCCACTACACCCAGCTATTTTTTTGAAAAAATTTTTATAGATATCGGATCTCACTGTGTTGCCCAGGCTGATCTTGAACTCTTGGGCCCAAGTGATCCCCCTGCCTCAGCCTCCCAAAATGCTGGAATTATAAGTGTGAGCCACTGTACCCGGCCTGGTCCACAATTTAAAAACACACAGCCACCATCCCTCTCCAGAAAGCATCCAGGTCCCTTTGGGAGAACCAGCCTCCTCCGTGGGGAAAACTTGGGACCTGCCTTCCCACCTGGGGAGCAGAGGGATCTCTGGAAAATCCTTCTGACGGACCTTCCCCTCAGTGCCCGATCCATACTCAAAAGGAGAAAAAGTAAGAAATATACAAAGATAGCAGATACACCGTGACAGTTCCCCAAATAGCTGAGCAACTAGCACAGAGGCGATATTGAAGAGAGACATTTCCAGAACTGATAAAGTGGATCCAGCCACAGATCAGGCAGCCTAGAAAATTTCAGGCAGCGTCAACAAATAAATAACCCCACTTGCACCTGTGAAAATGCAGAAGCCCAAAGAAAAACAGTCCTGCCGACGGCCAGAGAAAAAGATCAGCCACCAGGGGGCGGTAGTGAGAAGGACAACTATGGAAGCCAGGAGAGATGATAGCCCTGAATTCACAGGCAACAAGAGCATTGGAAGAAAGACTTTGTCAGACAGACAGAAAGGTTATCACCAACATACTTTCAACATACTTGTACTAAAAGAAAATTTTATTTTATTTATTTATTTATTTATTTTAGACAGGATCTCACTTTGTTGCCCAAGCTGGAGTGCAGTGGTGGGAACACAGCTTATTGTAGCCTTGACCCAGGCTCAAGCGATCCTCCTGTCTCTGCCCCCGAAGTAGCTGGGATGACAGGTGTACACCACCATGCCCAGCTAATTTTTGTATTTTTGTAGAGGCAGGGTTTCGCCATTTTGCCCCAGCTGGTCTCGAACTCCCGTGCTCAAGGAATACAGGTGTGAGCCACAGCACCAGCCAAGAACGTCTTTTAAAAAGCGATCTTGCTGGGCACGCTGGCTCATGCCTGTAATCCCAGCACTTTGGGAGGCCGAGGCAGGTGGATCACAAGGTCAGGAGTTCAAGACCAGCCTGGCCAAGATGGTGAAACCACGTCTCTACTAAAATTACTAAAATTAGCCAGGTGTAGTGGTGGGCTCCTGTAATCCCAGCTACTTGGGAGGCTGAGGTGGGAGAATTGCTTGAACCCGCAGGCAGAGGCTGCAGTGAGCCGAGATTGCGCCAGTGCACTCCAGCCTGGCAACAGAGCAAGACCCCATCTCAAAACCAAAAAAAAAAAAAAAAAAAATTTCAATTTAAAAATTTAGAAAATAAAATAAATTTTAAAATTAATAAAAGAAAGGTAACTGACATAGAAAACTGGACACAGCGATTCCAGAACACACATCTTTTTCAAGTACACACAAACATTCACAACTATCGATCACATAATGAGCCATGAAAAAGTTTCCACAAATTAATTGAAATCATACAGAGTGGCTTCTCTAATTACAATTCAATTAGACCAGAAATTATTACTCAAAACGAGAAAATCCTCCTCTGTTTGGAAATGAACAAGTATATTTATAAATAACCCATATGTCACAGAAGAAATGAAAATGAAAATAGGATTTCCCTCTGTTGCCGAATGCAACAGGAATGCAGTGGGTACAATCAAAGCTCACTGCAGCCCTGACCTCCTGGGCTCAAGTGGTCCTCCTGCCTCAATCTCCTAAGTAGCTGAGACCACAGGCACACACCACATCTTGCTAGTTTTTAATTAATTAATTTATTTATTTGAGACGGAGCTTTGCTCTTGTTGCCCAGGCTAGAGTGTAGTGGCACGATCTCAGCTCTGCAACCTCTACCTCTAGGTTCAAGCAATTCTCCTGTCTCAGCCTCCCAAGTAGCTGGGACGACAGGCATGCACTACCACACCTGGCTAATTTTTGTATTTTTAGTAGAGACGAGGTTCCACTACGTTGGCCATGGTTGGGCTCGAACTCCTGACCTCAGGTGATCCGCCTTCCTCAGCCTCCCAAAGTGCTGGGATTGCAGGCATGAGCCACCACGCCCGGCCATAACTGCATGCTTTGAGAGAACTGTATCCACTGTCAGGTCTCAGAAACCAATACCTCAAATTATGGCACTTTGACATGCTGAAGAAACTTCAAGAACTTTCTGTTCTCCCCCACAACCCACAGACTCTCCCAAAGTCAGGATGGAGTTCTCTAGACTTCCTTTGTTTGCCTGAAGTCTGAACCCACCAAGAACAATTGTATTTTCTTCCCCTACTCCAAGACAAAGAATGTCACCATATCTGAACAGACCCTTTCAAAAGATAATCATGTCTGTCCCTCAGGCCCATCCACATTCCAGAGAGAACTGTCTACAAGTTCATCTCTGCTCCCTGCTCCACTGCCCTCAGAATTCCTCTTCTCTCCCCATGGCCTGTGTGGCCAGGGTGGTCCCTCAGCGTCTGAACCCCGCTGCAGGGTGGGGGATATCACTCTCTGTTTTCCCCTGTGAACACGTTAATAAACCTGTGTGCCTTTTCTCCAGTTAATCTGCCTTTTCTGAGTTGAGTTTTCATGGAAATGTCAGGGTTAAAAGGGAAGATTTCCCATTGGCCCTTACCTTCCTACATTAAAAAAACATTCAGGCTAGGCACAGGGACTCATGCCTGTAATGCCAGCACTTTGGGAGGCCAACGCCGGAGGTCAGGAGTTGGAAACCAGCCTGACCAACATAGCGAAACCCTGCCTCTACTAAAAATACAAAAATTAGCCGAGCGTAGTGGCACACACCTGTAATCCCAGCTACTTGGGAGGCTGAGACAGGAGAATCGCTGGAACCCGGGAGGCGGAGGTTGCAGTGAGCCAAGATCGTGCCATTGCACTCCAGCCTGGGTGACAAAGCGAGACTCCATCTCAAAAAAAAAGATTCAACATCGATGAATGAAGCATTCATCACAGGAAGTTACAGAAAGAACAGCAAATGGAATCCAAAAAAAAAACAGAAGAAAGAAACTAATAAAAGTGACATCAGAAATTAATAATACATAAATTATGTATACATTAGATAGGATTCATAAGTTAGTTATTTCTTTGGGTAAACTAAAAACTTGGATGACTCTTGCTTTTTTTTTTTTTTTTTTTTTTTTAAAAAAGGGTCTCACTCTGTTGCCTGAGCTGGAGTGCAGTAGTGCAGTCTCAGCTGACTGCAAGCTCTGCCTCCCAGGTTCAAGCAATTCTTGTGTTTCAGCCTCCCAAGTAGCTGGGATTACAGGCTTGTGCAACCATGCCCAGCTAATATTTGTATTTTTTGTGGAGATGAGGTTTCACCATGTTGGCCAGGCTGGTCTCAAACTCCTGACCTCAAATGATCCACCTGCCTCAACCTCCCAAAGTGCTGGGATTACAGGTGTGAGCCACTGTGCCCAGCCTTAAAAATGTGGATAATTCTTGTGAGAGACCCGTCAGAAAAAGAAGAGGAGAAAAACAGCCATAATAGCAACGGGAAAAAAAATCAGGATCAACAGAGGCTTCAGCCAGGCGCAGTGGCTCACGCCTGTAATCCCAACACTTTGGGAAGCCGAGGCAGGTGGATCCCTTGAGCCCAAGGGCGAAGGAGCAAAGGGGGAAGCACCACACACTTTCAAACCATCAGGTCTCCTGAGAACTCACTCACTATCCCCAGAACAGCAAGGGGGAAATCTGACCCCATGATCGAATCACCTCCCACCAGGCCCCTCCACCTATTCCACATGAGATCTAGGGGGCCGGGGGGGACACAAATCCAAACCATATCAGCCTGTAACTTCTTTCTCCCTGAAGGGTGTAAAATCGAGCTGTACCCCGGCCATCTTGGGCACGTGTTCTCAGGACCTCCTGAGTCTCTGTCACAGGCCACGGTCCTCACATTTGGCTCAGAATAAACCTCTTCAAATATTTTAGAGTTTGGTTTTCTTTCATCAACACATCCCTCCTGTAAAACACAGAGTAAGCTGGAGAGAACGGCTCACACCTGTCATCTCGACACTTTGGGAGACCAAGGTGGGAGGATCATTTGAGGCCAGGAGTTCAAGAGACCAGCTTGGCCAACAAAGCAAGACCTCATCTCTAAAAAAAAAAAAATAAGTAAATAAAAATAAATGCATAGTGACTTCACTCTTTTCTCTCAGAGCCTCTAATTGTCACTTTTGTGAGTTTCTTCACGGTCTCTTGAACTGTACTCAGGGTGTCAAGAGGTACAGTCGGGAAGAATGGGGCCTCTAATGGGGGGTTAAGAGCATCATTCCGGGAGGCATGAGGGAGGCAGCGGAAGAGGGGCTGTGGTGTGGCCTTCGCACACTGCAAGTCCTGGAGGTCAGCAGAGGCAGGACGTCCAGACAGTGGATGCATGAGTGGAGAAGCCTTCAGCCGCCCTGACTCCACCTAGGAGGTGCCCCAAGGCAGAACCAGCAGCTGAGCCTGGCCAGCCCCGGCAGCCATGAGAGACAGTAAGTTTTGGGGTGACCAACGGGGAGCCCCAGCAGGAGCCCAGCAGGAGAGAGAAGCTGGGTATTGATCCTGCTGGCCCCTCCTGCAGTCCGCAGGACTGTCCACAGCCCTCGCTCCTCTTAAGCAGCTCACCTGCCTTGGAGGCCCCTCTCCTCCTGGCCCCTCTTTTTGGGCCTGGGTTGGGGGTGGCAGGGGTCCTGTCACTGCACCCGGAGGGGGATATAGCGCCGGATTGTTTCCGGGCAGCCCACCCCTGTAAGGGGGCCTGGGGCTGGGCCCAGTAGCTCACACCTGTAATTCAGCACTTTGGGAGGCTGAGGCAGGAGGATCGCTTGAGCCCCGGAGTTCGAGAGCAGCCTGGGTAACACAGAGAGACCCCACTTCTACTTGAGAGACAGAAAGAGAGAGGGACGGAGGGAGGGAGGGAGAGGCTCTTGGTAAACGCTCCTATTTTGTAAACTCTCTTCCTATTTTGTGATTAGGATGCTCCATCACTTGCTGCCACCACTTGCTGGAGACGCTGCATGACCCTGACTCCTCTCAAAGGGTGAAAGCCTCAATGGCACCCCAGACGCCCCCTCAGGCAGAGGATAAACTCCCCGTCCCACCACCTTCCTGGCCTCCGTGAGAGTGGCGTGCGGGCTGACCCTGGAGGAAGAGGGACATTCGAACGGGGTGGGCGGCCTTCTACTGCTAGGCTGGGCTCTGGGGTGGGTGGAGACTGGCCGCCACAGGCCATCAGCCTTCAGGGTTCTGGAAGCAGGGAGGGCAGAGGCTGGCCCAGCCTATGGGAGACCCCGCAGAGGCGTGGCCTCCGGGCTAATCCTGCCCCAACTCTCCCAGGGCGGGATTTCTTTTCTTTTTTCCTTTAATCTCTTTATCTACAGGCTCCAAGGCTTAATGAGCTCCAGATGTCTCAGCATGCCAGGAGAGGCTTGGGATCCCCTGCCAAATACCAGGGAGATAGAACGCACCAGATGGGCACAAACCAGAGCTGGTGCCCCCAGTTCCCTTTAAGTCAGTGACATGTCATTACAAGGCGGAAGTCCCCGCCCGGGAGAACAGTCCCCAGGGCTTGCTAAGCATGCGTGGTATCAAGAGGCGCACGGAGGTGCTCCTGCAGCCTCCTCCCCGCATGGGACTCCTCACAACCCCGGCCTCAGCCTCCCCCACAGGGCAGGGGCTCACTCTCACCCACTCTGGGCCAGGAACGCAGCCTTTCGTCCAATTGGGTGCTCTTTCTTTGCGACTGACACAAAGTGGGGACAAACGCCACTTCCAGTGATGCCCGGGCCCCAGGAGGCTGGGGTGAAGCGCCCGCTGCCCGGCCTTCAACCTGAGCTGCCTCCAACACTTCCCAGCCCAGACCCCTGCAGCTGTGAGGCGAGGCGGAGAGGGGCTGCCTGCGGGGAGGGGCTGTGTGCGGGGAGGGGCTGCGTGCGGGAGGCGGCTGCCTGCGGGAGCGAGCTGACTATGGGGAGGAGCTGCCTGTGGGGAGGAGCTGCCTGCGGGGAAGGGGCTGACTATGGGGAGGAGCTGCCTGCGGGGAAGGGGCTGACTGCCGGGCAGGCCGGGTGGTTCCCCCGAGAGTGGGGGACCTGTGACGTCAGGCAACATTTCTCCAAAGCCTCCCTCACCTCGTTCTTTGGGATCTGGGGTGCTCAGAGGAAGGGGGAAGCCGGGTGGGTGTGGAGAGGGTCACTGGAGAGGGGAAAGGCCGGAGTGATCCCCTTGGAGAGGAGGCAGAGGAGAAGCTGTGGAGACCCAGAGAGAAGAGGTGGGGTGCGCCTGGGCCTCTCAAGTTTGTTTCCCAGAACCCGGGAAGATTTCGGTAGAAGGGAGGACCCTGTGGGGAAGAAGCTTCCAGAGACCTTCTGGAGAGGTGAGCCAGGGCCAGCCAGGGCCAGAAGCAGAAGGCCAGCTGCAGACCCCAGGCCAGCTGCAGTGGAGAGTCAGTGCTGCAGGAGGCTTGGGAACCAGGGCTGCCCTCCTTGGGCTGAACCCTGTGCCTAGAAGACCATGGCCCTGGGCAAAAGCGCTGCTTTCTGGGCCCACTGGCGGGTAGGGCATGACACCATGGTGCTAGGGGCAGGGGGCGACATGAGGAGGTAGACAAGCGGCCTGAGTCACCAGGTACAACCACTGCACCCCATTGTGACTGCCCCGGGTCCGACACAGATTTGGGGTGGTCGCGAATTTCCCTTGACCTCCTTAGGCACTCATGAGTTTCTAGGTTGAGCAAATAAAAAGTCCAAGATGCCCAGTTTATTCTGAATCTCAGATAAACAACAAATAGTCATTTTTACCAATGTTGGAGACATACTTATGCTAAAATTGTTTATCTGAAATTCAAATTTAATTGGGCATCTTACCCAGAACGGCTGGGTGGTGGCTGTCACACTGTGCAGTCGGAGGGACCAGGACGTCTCGGATGGAGGCGTCTGGCCAGTGTGGGAGACCAGGACCTGGTCACGAGATGTGGCTCCTGGCATGGCAGGGCAAAGCCTCTGCTGGTCGTCTGAGCCCAGCCCTGACCCCAGGCTGAGAACGCCGTCCGCCCAGACCGTTCTGAGCCCAGCCCTGACCCCAGGCTGAGACAGCCGTCCGCCCAGACCGTTCTGAGCCCAGCCCTGACCCCAGGCTGAGATGGCCGTCTGCCCAGACCATTCTGAGCCCAGCCCTGAGCCCAGCCCTGACCCCAGGCTGAGAGGGCCATCCGCCCCGACCGTTCTGAGCCCAGCCCTGACTGCAGGCTGAGACGGCGGTGCACCCAGGCTGTTCTGAATCTAGTCCTGACTCCAGGCTGAGACGGCCGTCCACCCAGGGCATTCTGAGCCTAGCCCTGACTCCAGGCTGAGACAGGCGTTCATTCACCCAGACCGCAGTTCTGAGCCAGCCTGACCTCAAGTGATCCACTCACCTTGGCCTCCCAAAGTGCTAGGATTACATGTGTGAGCCACCACGCCCAGCCCAATTTACTCTTTACACTAGAATTGGCAGTAGATGGGCCTGGTGGCTCACATCTGTAATCTCATCACTTTGGGAGGCCAAGGCAGGAAGATAGCTTGAGGCCAGGAGTGAAACCACTTTAGCAAGATTATAACAATGAGAGGAGGCCAGGCGTGGTGGCTCATGCCTGTAATCCCAGCACTTTGGGAGGCCGAGGCGGGTGGATCACAAGGTCAGGAGATCGGGACTATCCTGACTAACGCAGTGAAACCCCGTCTCTAATAAAACTACAAAAAAAAAAAAAAAAAATAGCGGGATGTGGTGGCAGGTGCCTGTAGTCCCAGCTACTCAGGAGGCTGAGGCAGGAGAATGGCGTGAACCTGGGAAGCAGAGCTTGCAATGAGCTGAGATTGCACCACTGCACTCCAGCTTGGGTGACAGAGTGAGACTCCTGCTCAAAAAAAAGAGAGGAATCTAACATAACTGACTCCAGCTTGCTTCTAATCTCACAAACTAACCTGCCTTTGCTCAGGTGGCATAGGCCAAGCTAACTATGGGAGGAATTTAGTTCATAGTTTAAAGTAAGGATGGGCCAGGCATGATGGCTCACACCTGTAATACCTTTGAAAGACCGAGGCAGGTGAATCACCTGCAGTCAGGAGTTCAAGACCAGCCTGACCAACATGACGAAACTCTGTCTCTACTAAAAAAAAATAAAAATTAGCTGACATGGTGGTGGGCACCTGTAATCCCAGCTACTCAGGAAGCTGAGGCAGGAGAATCACTTGAACCTGAGATGCGGAGGTTGCAGTGAGCCGAGATTGTGCCATTGTACTCCAGCCTGGGTGACAAGAGCAAAACTCCATTTCAAAACAAAAATAAATAAATACAAATAAAAAATAAAGTAAGGACGATAATAGTCTCTTCCCAAAACTACTCCACTCCTTGACCAAAGCCGCCTTTGTAAAACTAATGAAAGACCACAAGGTTAGCATTATGGTAGGGGCTTGAAATTTTTTTTTTTTTTTTTTTTTTAGGTGGAGTCTTGCTCAGTCACCCAGGCTGGAGTGCAATGGTGCCATCTCAGTTCACTGCAATCTCTGCCTCCCGGGTTCAAGTGATTCTTCTGCTTCAGCCTCCGGAGTAGCTGGGATTACAGGCGCCTGCCACCGCACCCAGTTTTTTTTTTTTTTTTTTTTCTCGTATTTTTAGTAGAGACGGGGTTTCACCGTGTTGGCCAGGCTGGTCTCGAACTCTTGATCTTGTTATCTGCCTGCCTCGGCTTCCCAAAGTGCTGGGATTGCAGGCGTGAGGCATGGCGCCTGGCCCAGGGGCTTGACTTCTGCTTATGAGCCAGGATAGGTAGTCAAGGAAGTGACCATATCGTTAGGATGCAGCCACAGTGGCCCCTGTACAGTCAACACAGTGAGGCTTTGCATTTGCGCTGTGGTCCAGCTCATCCAAGCAAAGCTAGCCCCAGGAGAGAAATCCCCCCTCCCCAACTAGAGAGCATGCATATTTGATTTTCCCTGTCCTCAGACTGACCCTTTGCTCATTATAATAGAAAACACACCCCTGGGTGGAGATTTAAGATGCTAATGAGACACGCAACTGATGATGAACAAGCAGGTGCAGGTACTGCGCATGTGCACCCAAAGGACCACCCCCCCAACATGTTTCCTAGCAACGCCTCTGCCCACCCGCGGTGAGTAATCGTGGAAGACTCCCACGGAGGAGCCTCCCTGGTGCCAGTCTCTGCTGTCTCGCCCTTACGAGCAGACGGCCCTGAATCCTCTCTCTCAGGGCGTCCTGTCTCTTCTGTGTGGCACTTTCAAAATATTCTTTCTCCTTTGCAATACATTGCTCTGTGCTGCTTCTCCTTGGCTGCGTGTCTGTTGTTTAAATTCTTTTAAACGAAGAAGACAAGAATGGAGGCCTCCCAGCAGCCGTCACCGTTTCTGGTGCCGTGACTTGGATGGAGGTTTGTCCGCGTGGTTCACTCCGGTTTCCCTTCCCCGCGGCGGGTACCGTGGCAGTGCCAGGCTGCCTGGTTGGCTGCTGCTGCTTTTCCCAGGGCTGTTTCAGTCAAGCTCTGGGAAAGGTTTCTAAGTTGCCTGTACCCTTTCTGTGGATGTATGTGCTGCTGTCCTCTGGCTGCCTCTGCACCGCTCATCATTATCCTAACCACATGGGTTGCTCTCAACGTTCAGTATTTGGGCTGTTTTGCTGCTTAATTTCACACCTTTCTGGCCTCGTTTCAAACGCAGCTGTTTGCTGTCCCTCTGGTAGCACTCGGCCGCCACCTCGTGGCCGTTGTGATTTATTGTCTGATCAGGTTTTCTGTTTTACAAAATTTTCTTTTTTTCTTTTTTCTTTCTTTTCTTTTCTTTTTCTTTTCTTTTTTTTTTTTTTTTTTTGACGGAATCTCTTTTGCCCAGGCTGGAGTGCAATGACACCACCTCGGCTCACAGCAACCTCTGTCTCCTGGGTTAAAGCAACTCTCCTGCCTCAGCCTCCCGGGTTGCTGGGACTACAGGGGTCTGCCACCACGCCCAGCTAATTTTTTATACTTGTAGTAGAGATGGGGTTTCACCATGTTGGCCAGGCTGGTCTTGAACTGCTGACCTCAAGTGATCCATCCACCTTGGCCTCTCAAAGTGTTGGGATTACAGGCATGAGCCACCGCGCCTGGCCAAAGTCTGTTTTGAGGGACACATTAAGAGTGCCCTGTCCCTCCAGACCTTATGCATTTTCCAGCTCCTTCAGATAGTCCTTCGACTGGCTTTGTTTGCTGAACAAAAGATGCTTAGTCATGTAGATGCCAGGCCACAGGGATTGCATCAGGCATTCCAGGCATTGTAATTGGGCATCACCAATGGCCAACCAGTGAGGCAGGGAAAGGCTTGCTGGTGAGATGTCAGGCCTCCCAGCCAGCAGGGGGGGCCGCCTCAGTTGGGCCTGGAGACTTCCAGCACCCAGGAGACCCAGGACAGTGCATGCCAAATGCCCGTGACCTCCTAGGGCCCTGGTTTCATGAGGATTCAAGGGGATGTCCCAGACCCTGTCGTGGTCCAGCTTGGCTCAGGGACACCTGTGACCTCCTGGACTTTGGTATCTGTTTTTTTCATTGCTGGTTTATCTCGGCACCATGGGAACCACTTCCTTTACTCTCACTGACCGCCCCTGGGACATAGCTTTAAAAAACTGGAACACCTTTCGGGTAGATGAGCTAAAAAGGAAAAGACATCTTATGTTACACTGTTTGGCCTGGGTACGAGTTAGCTGACAATGAAAAGTGGTCAGAGAGTGGAACTGTGAGCTTCATTGACATCCTGCAGCTCTGTCTTTCCGTAGGAATCAGGGACAATGGTCCTAAGTACCCTATAAGCAAGCGTGTGTGGCCTTACAACAGAACCCAGCTCTACCTACGCAGCAGCTGCAGGCTAAAATCCAGTAAGCCAGAAAGCCCCCCAGACCCATGCGAAGACCCTCTTTAATTAAAGGGAAGGGTCCCCAGGCCCCATGGCCCAACTCCAAGTCCAGATAGGGGTTCTCAGGGCTCCTTACCTCCTTCTGACTCCCCAGCATCCCCTGCACTATCAGAGTCTCCTGTGGAATCTAATCCCATTTTGCCCCCTCCTTATGCTCCTCCTTTGCAGGTACAATAGGGACTTGCCCGGCTGGAGGTACTCGCACTGGGACATCACACCATCCAGGGCCAGAGAAACTGCTCCCCTTATGGGAGGTCCCAAATGGAGAGGGGACCATTATGGCATACGTCCCATAAATGATCTAATTTATGGACTCACATCAATAAATGATTGAATCCAATGGAAGCAAAAAAACAAAAACTCACCTTCTGTAGCAGAGAAATGGAGAGTAGCCCTAGGAGTCCCCCCAAAACTGGGAGAAACACCGTGTCTGGTTGTGGGAGGAACACCTCGTTCAGTTGTGGGAGAAACGCCTCATCTGGTTGGCTCCTTTCCGAAGCAACTGGACTCTGCGCCCTGAAGGTGGCCTGGCTGCCTTAGGGCAGTCACAGCCATCGCCATTCCAGTAGAAGAAGCCCAAAACCTGACTTTTTTTTTTTTTTTTTTTTGAGACGGAATCTTGCTCTGTCGCCAGGCTGGAGTGCAGTGGTGCAATCTCAGCTCACTGCAACCTTCGCTTCCCGTGGTCAAGCGATTCTCCTGCCTCAGCCTCCTGAGTAGCTGGAATTACAGGTGTGTACCACCACATCTGGCTAATTTTTATATTTTTAGTAGACGCGGGGTTTCACCACATTGGCCAAGCTGGTCTCAAACTCCTGACCTCAAGTGATCCACCTGTCTTGGCCTCCTAAAGTGCTGGGATTACAGGAGTGAGCCACCTCGCCCGGCCCCAAAACCTGACTTTCAGACACACCTTCGAGGTCCTCTCTCCCCTCCAGGTGCAGGGAGTTTTAGAAATAAAGGGCCATGTTGGCTCTTGGGAGGAAGACTCGCCGTGATCAGGCGCCCTCCTGGACTCCCTCAAGGTTACTATAAAAACTTGTGGTACCCTTAATCCAGCCTCTCATGCCAGCCTGTTCCTGGGACAGCCTAACTCGTTCCGGGGCTGAAACATGGGCCAGGCCTTCTGCAGTAGAATAGACCTCAGGGGTGCACCCTTTAGAATCCTGGTGCTGAATGGCTCACTGATGGAAGTAGTTGCACGGAAAATAAAAAAAGAGGGGCAGGACATGCTGTGGTGAGTCTACAGCAAACAACAGATGCCCATGCTGCCACCTAGCACCTCGGCACAAAAAGCAGAGCGTGTCCCCTCGCCAGGGCCTGGCTCAGGGTCACGGAAAGGCACTTCACAGGTGCGCCAACTCCAAGGGCACCTTCCTTGTCCCTCACGCACAGACAGCTACTTGGAAAACGGGTCTTCTAAATGCAAGGAAATCCCCCATTAAACATGCAAAATAAACGCTGCAGGTTTTAGAGGCTGTACAGGAGCCTGAGCAAGTGGCAGTCCTTCACTGCCTGGGACATCAAATAGGAAACTCCTCAGTGACATTGGGAAATGCAAGGGCTGACAGGAAAGCTAAGAGGGAATTCCGGGAGCAGTGGCCCAGCTGGCCTTGTTCCCCTGTGCCCATTCTCTTGATGAAAATCCATCTTAACTACAAAAGAACAAGCAGCTGGGCATGGTGGCTCATGCCTGTAATCCCAGCACTTTAGGAGGCCAAGGCGAGCAGATCACCTGAGGTCAGGAGTTCGAGACCAGCCTAGCCAACATGGTGAAACCCTGTCTCTACTAAAAATACAAAAATTAGCAGGGTGTGATGGCACACGCCTGTAATCCCAGCTACTTGGGAGGCTGAGGCAGGAGAGTCACTTGAACCCGGGAGGCAGAAGTTGCATCGACCCGAGATCGCACCATGCACTCCAGTCTGGGTGACAGAGCGAGACTCTGACTCAAAAATAACAATAAGTAAAACATCAAAACAAGCATGAGCTAAAGAAAGTCAGGGGACTCTAACACCTGAGGGTTAGTGGCTCATACGTCAAAAGCTCTTGCTTCCTCAGCCCGACCAGTAGAAAATGGTTAAAAGTTTACATGATTCCCAGCTAGGCACAGTGGCTCACGCCTGTAATCCCAGCACTTTGGAAGGCCAAAGCGAGTGGATCACTTGAGGTCAGAAATTCTAGACCACCCTGGCCTACATGGAGAAACCCCATCTCTACTAAAAATACAAAAATTAGCTGGGCGTGGTGGCGCCCACCTGTAATTCCAGCTACTCGGGAGGCTGAGGCAGGAGAATCACTTGAACCTGGGAAGCAGAGGTTGCAGTGAGCCAAGATTGAGCCACTGCACTCCAGCCTGGGTGACAGAATGAGACTCTGTCTCAAAAAAAAAAAAAATTTACATGATTATCTCCATATGAGGCGGGACACCATGACCACCTGGGTGGACCAGCTCTTTATGGGCAAGGGCCTGGCAACCACAATAGAATCACTCGGGCCTGTGAACTTTGCTCCCAAAATAACCCTGGGGGCAAACAAAGACAGCCTGTCACTGAACCCAGGAACCCTGAATCCAGGAACCCGTCCTGTTGAGGACCGGCAGATTGACCGCACCCCACGCCCTCCTTTCGAGGCTTTAAATACCTTTACCGGTTGGGTGGAAGCTCTCCCCCAAGAACAGAGAAAGCTACAGAAGTGGCCAAGGCGTGGTTTGGCCTCTCCCACTCCTTGCAACTAGAACCCAGCAGGGAGCTCGAGCGTTGGGAATTAAGTATCATCTCCGCTCCTCATGGAGGCCGCAATCCTCCGGCAAGGTTTGAAAGGACCAGTCACACTTTAAAGCAAACCCTGGCAAAATTATGCCAGGAAACTTCTGGGTCTTGCTATACTCTGTTGTCTACAGCGTTCATGAGAATATAAACGGTCCCCAAAGGGAAGAGGAAACTTAGTCTTTTTAAAATGACTTATGGGAGACCCTCCCTCACCGTAGACGCGTTAATCAAACCTGAAACTCAGTCTATTATAACATATATTCAAAATCTAGGCCAGGTGCGGCTGCCCATCCAGGAATATGGAAACACGGTGCTGCCCTCGCCTGGGCAAGTGAAACAGAAGCCCAAAGTGCTGCCTGGAGGCTGGGTCCTGTTGAAAACCTAGAAGGAAGGCTCCCCAGCAGATCAACTTCTTCCTAAATGGAACGGACCTTACCAAGTGCTGTGAACCACCCCCAGTGGCTGCAAAGCTGCAGGGAATCGCCAGTTGGGCCCACATGACCAGAATTAAACTTTGCAATAAACCTTTACAGAAACCAGAGGAAGCCACTCATTACACCCAAGAGCTCAAAGAGGCTCTGAAGTTTCTGTTCAAGAAAACAACCCCAGATGGGGCTGATCCGGAAGACAAGTAACATCTTCCTTTTCTGGTGCTCGCCTGCTGTGCTCTAAGCGCTTTTAGAGATGCTGGTCCGTGTGCTAGGGAAGCAATTAACCATACTGTTAGTCTATTAAACATAACTCAGCCTGGCTGGCTTTCCATGACTACCAAACGCGGGGAATATGCCAGACCTGTGCCCGTGGAAGACTCTGGCCTCCCAGCACACCTCCAGGAGCAAACTCACTGGCCGGCAGGATGGGGATAGCAGCCCCAACAGTCAATACAAAGGGATTTTATTGGATGGGGTCATGGGTTCCTTAAGTTCCCCCTCTTAACGATCAACAGTAGTTCAAATGTCCCAAAAGGAGAAATGCTTTCTTAGCGTATCTTTTAACTGGAGTATTTCCCCTTCTGCCTTTACAGCAATCTTGCCAGTTCCAACACTTTTGCAGGAAAACTCCAAGAGAGTCAGTGTAGATGAACCTTTGTCACTGGGTCACTATCTAGTCCACACATCTGCAGGAACTATGCTGATAAATGGACAACTCGCCCATGCAATCAATTTCCTGCTCTATCCTGTTCCCTGACTGGCAGGGTCTCTACTTCCTGTCAACAAAACTAGGACGGGGTTTCTGCTGGGGCTGCCTTCACATGAGAAGCCTTTAATCACTCTATCTCAATATATCCTCTGGGGACCATCAACATTTCCTGTTAAAGATAACTACACTTGGCCGGGCACGGCGGCTCATGCCTGTAATCCCAGCACTTTGGGAGGCCGAGGCGGGTGGATCACAAGGTCAGGAGATCGAGACCATCCTGGCTAACACGGTGAAACCCCGTCTCTACTAAAAAAAAATACAAAAAATTAGCCGGGCATGGTGGCGGGCACCTGTAATCCCAGCTACTTGGGAGGCTGAGGCAGGAGAATGGCGTGAACCCACGAGGCAGAGCTTGAAGTGAGCTGAGATCGTGCCACTGCACTCCAGCCTGGACAACAGAGCAAGACTCTGTCTCAAAAAAAAAAAATAATAATAATAAAATAAACTAAATGTGGTAGGACCCTAAGAGGGGAACCCTATTTAAAGAACTTGTTAACACCACCATCCAACTCTACCATCCCCTGATGGACCCAGTGAGCACTGCCAACATAGCTGCACAAAACCTTTCACTCGTAGGCCAGAAAATAGAAAACCCTCTTTTATAGAACCTCCACTACTTTCACCACTTTAATGAAAAATACTTTTGTAGCACACGGAGTTTTGGGGGTCATGGATCTCCAGTGTATCTACGACTCCCTGCACTCTGGAAGGGACAGCGTTGCATGGCTTACACCTCGCCCCATCTAACCCCCCATGGGCTACTGTGTCTCTCCCTTTTCCCATGTACCAACATCGCGCAAGCCGCCGCCGAGCAGGACCCCTTATTCCCTTGGGTTTAGTGTCATCCTCTCTATTGGGATTAGCAGGGACAGCTGTGGGAGACAGAGCCTTGGGAATCCAGCATAAACTGTCTTGGGAGACCGAATGGCCCTCCGGCAAACGGCAGAGGGCCTCACGAGTCTTCAACAGCAGCTGGACTTCCTGGCTGCTGTAGTCCTGCAAAACCGAGGGACCTTAAATCTTCTCATGCCAGACAAGGAGGAACATGTCTGTATCTACAAGGAGAATGCTGTGGCTACATCAGTCAGCCCAGTTTGGTCCTAGAACATATTAAAAACATCGTTACCCAGGCAGACAAAACTGAATCTTCAGGACTTCCATGGGAACTTGGAAGCAATGGCTGTTGTCTGCCCTACTCCCTTTAATAGTGCTGATTATTGTCATACTTTTAGCCTTAACTTTTAGTCCAACTTTGTTTTGTTGTTGTTGTTGTTGCTGCTTTTCTGTTTTAAGATCTGTTATTAGAACACAGTCATTCAGAAGCCATTGAGACATCAGGCAGCAGGAAGGAAGGTGGGCTGGAGCAGGCCCTGTGAAGGACCAAGGACAAAGTAATAGCCACAGTTATTTAATTTCCTTTTATTCTGATAAAGACTAATGTATGCCTGATAGCCTAGCAATAATCCATAAGTTTAGTAGTTCACAACATTTTAGAAAGCACATACGATTAACATTCAAACAAGGCATTATAGAAGGTTTTATGAAGAATGAAGTGTTTGCTATAATTAGTTTAAGAAACTTTGGTTCATCTTGAAAGATAGATGAATTTTTTAAATATCAGAAGAAAAGGAAAATGAAATTTTCCCCCCAAAATACGTAAGAACTACTTACTGGCACTGGTATTTTAAGTACCTGGAAAACAACGGAACAGATTTTTAAAGGCAATTAATAACGGCTTGTACGAGGGCTTGTTTCATTTGACTTGGCACCAAGTGAAGGAAGAGTAAACACGCCATGGAAGACGCCATCGGGCATTTCCTCCACCTCTCATGCTGCCCCACTTCTACCAGAACACACAGCACGTCAGCAGCCGTCCTCGCTGCCCCACTGAGGAATCACTTTAGATTCCGATTTGTAAATGGCTGCTCCGATGACGCCAGTAGAGTTCTTTCCTCTTACAATAAGGCGGCGATGAGCGCTAACAGCATCGAGTTCTCTGATCAGGAACCAAGAACTCCTTCAGGAAACTCACTCACCTTCCTGGTCCTTGTTAACCCGTCACGTAAATTCTCTTTATTGGCACACCTGTTTACTAATTACGATTGATTGCTATTTATGCCAGGCATGCCTCATCTATTTACGCACGACAACGTGTGCTTACTTTATTTACACAGTGCCGCGGTTTTCTCTTTTTTCTTTTCTTTTTTGGGCAGCGGGGTGGCGCTGTGACTTGTTATTTATCAGGGCAGATCGTATGTTTGGATCAAAAAGAGAAACCGTCACGTAGATCCTAAAACACATTTCTTCACCTGAGTCATATCTGAAAACATACAGACTTTAATTACATTTTGTTGAAAATTCATTCAACTTTGGTGCTCGTCCAAGGACTTATAATGCCAGTTTCTGACATAAATCATAGCCCTGCGTATATATGTACTTTCAAAGGAAACAAGTCATCTTAAAGTAATATTTTTCTATATGCTAATTGATACATGTTTATGGCAAATTGAAAATTCTGAGCAAACTGAAAGTATGCTTAACAACAAAATAAATACAGCATAGATGGTTAGCACATACATTTCTTACTGTAAAGGCAGCAGTGAATTTGTGTCTTACAATAAATCTCTAAATCCAGTTGCTTTCTTTCTGGAATTTATATAATGTCTCACCATGTTCCACAATGCTAGAAATGCCTTTTTTGGAATCAATCTATGCAAAAATTTCTGATTACATATTTTCCTCAAATGACATGTAACTTTTTTTAACTTTTCCAGAAAAATATGGAAACTTTATCAACCACTTATTAACTGAACACAAAGTGAGATTACTACCAAATGCTCGTTTAATTTTGCTCTAGCAGATGCTTTAAAAGTTCGGGCATCACTGATGTTTTTGAGGATAGCTGCATAAAACACATGACGTGATTTCAAAGGATGAATCTTAGTATCTGACTCATTTGGCACATCCTTAGTATCCAGAATAAAATCAGTAGAAATAAAAGTCATATAGTTTTCAAAGAATTCATACATACTGGAAGTCTTAGGAAAAGTGCTTCTAAATGCAGGAACTAGGAGGTTTGCCCATCTTACTATTCATAGTTACACACATTTCTCCTCATGAAGTAACTGAAGCTTTCTGGCTTGTTTGTGGCACTTTAGTTTGTAGGAAAATATATAGAGAGGGCCAAATCTTGTTGGTTTCTGTTCCGGAGAATGTTTCCAACACCCCCTTTTCTCTGGTGATATTTCAGGACTGGCTTTGTTTGGCTTCATAAGCCTTTAGTCTCTTTATTTATTTATTTATTTATTTATTTATTTATTTATTTAGAGCCAGTGTCTTGCTCTGTTGCGCAGGCTGGAGTGTGGTGGCGCCATCTCGGCTCACTGCAATCTCCACCTCCCAGGTTCAAGCGATTCTCCTGCTCAGCCTCCTGAGTAGCTGGGACTACAGATGCCCGCCACCACGCCCAGCTAATTTTTGTATTTTTAGTAGAGATGGGGTTTCACCATATTGGCCAGCCTGGTTTAGAACTCCTGACCTTGTGATCCGCCTGCCTCGGCCTCCCCAAATGCTGGGATTACAAGTGTGAGCCACTGCGCCTGGCTGCCTTTAGTCTCTTGATAACCATCTCTGGTTTATCATCCTCATGCTGAATGAGAGGGTCCCCAGGCAGAGCATCAGTGCCCACAGTGTTGGGAGGGTTGATTCAATGTTGTAGACTCAGCCGCTGGCGGGATGAATCCAGCGAGCAGTAAGGCGTTGTTTAATGACCTCAAAGGGCACATTCAGGTTAATCACTGCGTCGATCTGATGAGCCCTATCTAGGGCTTCTGCCTGTCGAAGTGTCCGTGAAAAACCATCCAACAGCCAGTTAGACTGGGTGAGATTTTCCAGCTCTTGCAGCCGGCCTGATTGGTGGCCTGTGTCGGGTGCCATATGAGAGATTTCAACCAGCCCACGCGCAACCACAGGGATGCGGCCCACGGTGTGGGTGGTCTCAGCAGGTCTGGAGGGTTGCGGCCCATGGCATGGGTGGTCTCAGCAGCTCTGGAGGGTTGCGGCCCACGGCGCGGGTGGTCTCAGCAGCTCTGGAGGGTTGCGGCCCACGGCGCGGGTGGTCTCAGCAGCTCTGGAGGGTTGCAGCCCATGGTGAGGGTGGTCTCAGCGTCGCCTCTGTCTGACCCTCCCTCCCTCTGCATCTCTCTCAAATCTTGGCAGCCCACAGACTGAGTCAAATTGAGAAGAAAGAAAGTGGAGGCAAGTTCATTAATGTCAGTGCAATTAATTTAACTGTATTCAATTACAAACAAATAGAGCATTTCAGATAGTGATGACGGTTCTCAGGATGCACAAACAAGGGGCTGGGATGAGGAGTGACCAGGTTAAGGCCACCTCAGAAAGGACAGGCAGTGAGGTGGCAGGTGAATGATTAAACATGCATATCCACCCTATTTGTAATATATTTTTAAAAATAAAATAGAGATGATTGGCCAGGCTGGCCTTGAACTCCTGGGCTCAAGTGATCTGCCTGCCTCAGCCTCCCAGAGTGCGGGGATTACAGTCATATGGTCACATGTGGCCACGTCTTCTTATGAACAGAAATTCTCAATGTTAATGAGGTCAAATTCATGTATGTTTACTCTGATAGTTAGTGCTTTTGTGGAGTAGACAAAGATTTCTTAAAATATTCCCATGTGTTGACTTCTAAATGTTATTGTTTTTAAGTCCTACATTCAGGGTTAGGATGGTTTTGGGAAGGCTGTGAGGCTTGGGGTCATGATTTACTGAAGAGTTTTTTTTTTTTTTTTTAAGACAAATATTCAATTGTTCCAGCACCGTTCTTCAAGCTAACTTATAATGATCCCAAATGGGAGTATGGAACTCTAAGAAGGCAAGAGAAGCAGAAATAATAACTACTTGGATAAATATAAAATAATATTGGTGTAATTATTGGTGTAAAATAAGAATAACATCTTGTAGGTTTATAACATACATACAAGTAAATATACATGGGACTATAGGCACACATGACCACACCCAGCTAATTTTTAAAATTTGTTTGTAGAAATGGAATCATGGTATGTTGCCTGGTGTTGCAGGAAGTCAGGGACCCCAAATGGAGGGACCGACTGGAGCCATAGCAGAGGAACATAAATTGTGAAGATTTCATGGATATTTATCAGTTCCCAAATAATACTTTTATAATTTCTTATGCCTGTGTTTAATCTCTTAATCCTGTTATCTTTGTAAGTTGAGGATGTATGTCACCTCAGGATCACTGTGGTAATTGTGTTAACTCTACAAATTGATTATAAAACATGTATGTTTGAACAATATGAAATCAGTGCACCTTGAAAAAGAACAGAATAACAGCGATTTTTAGGGAACAAGGGAAGACAACTGTAAGATCTGACTGCCTGCGGGGTTGGGCAGAAAGAGCCATATTTTTCTTCTTGCAGAGAGCCTATAAACCGCTAAATTCTTTCCCCAGCAAGGAATATTAATATTAATACCCTGGGAAATGAAGGCATTCCTGGGGAGAGGTCTATAAACGGCCACTCTGGGAATGTCTGTCTTGTGCAGTTGAGATAAGGACTGAGATACGCCCTGCTCTCCTGCAGTGCCCTCAGGCTTACTAGGGTGGGGAAAAACTCCGCCCTGGTAAATTTGTGATCAGACCGGTTCTCTGTTCTTGAACCCTGTTTTCTGTTGTTTAAGATGTTTATCAAGACAATACGTGCACCGCTGAACATAGACCCTTATCAGTAGTTCTGCTTTTGCCATTTGTCCTGTTCCCTCAGAAGCATGTGATCTTTGTTCTGCTTTTTGCTCTTTGAAGCATGTGATCTTTGTACCTACTCTCTGTTATTACACCCCCTCCTCTTCTGAAATCCTTAATAAAAAACTTGCTGGTTTGAGGCTCAGGAGGGCATCATGGTCCTACCGACATGTGGTGTCATCCCTGGCGGCCCAGCTGTAAAATTCCTCTCTTTGTACTCTTTCTCTTTATTTCTCAGCCAGCTGACACGGAAAATAGAAAGAGCCTGTGTTGAAACAGTGGGGGGGTTTCCCCGATATCTGGCTTGTCTTGAACTCCTGAGCTCAAGTGATCCTCCCACCTCAGCCTCTCAAAGTACTGGGATTACAGGCATGAGCCACTGTGTCTGGCACAAGCAAATACTAAAACAACGAAAGTACAATGGAATAGAGGTAGGTAGATGAAGTTATGCTGTGTAATGTTCTTGAATTGTTCATGAGTGTGGGCGGCAAGCCACCCAGGTGCCGAGGCAAGAGACCGAGGGCACAAGCTGTTCCAGTCTAATAAAGAAAATATATAGAATAAGAATAGTTATACTAGAAATAGATTATAGATATGACTCTATATGAATAGTATCAATCATTAGTTTGTAGCATTACTCTTTTTTCCAATATTACAATAATCTTTGTTCTACAATTATAACCTAGGAAAAACCAGGCCGTACAGAGATAGGAGCTGAAGGAACATGGTGAGAAGTGACCAGAAGACTAGTGTGAGCCTCTGTCATGCCCGGACATGGCCACTAGAGGGCTCCTTGGTCTAGCAGTAGTGCCAGTACCTGGGCAGGCACCCGTTACTTAGCAGACTGGGAAAGGGAGTCTCCCTTTCCCCGGGGGAGTTAGAGAAGACTCCGCCCCACCACCTCTTGTGGAAGACCTGACATCCCTCAGGCCCGCCCGCAGTCATCCGGAGGCCTCAGCGTCTCCCTGTGATGCTGTGCTTCAGTGGTCATGCTCCTGGTCCACTTTCATGTTCCGCCCTGTACACCTGGCTCTGCCTTCTAGATAGCAGTAGCAGAATTAGTGAAAGTATTACAGTCTTTGATCTCTCCAGAAGTACATAGAAGAAATAATGACATAAACTCTCCCCTCTCTCTCTCCGCCTTGACTACCACATAGGGAAGGGCCCCCTGTCCAGTGGACACGTGACCCATGTGACCTTACCTATCATTGGAGACAACTCACACTCCTTATCCTGCCCTCTTGCCTTGTATACAATAAATGACAGCACAGCCAGGCATTCGGGGCCACTACTGGTCTCCGAACCTTGGTGGTAGTGGTCCCCAGGGCCCAAATGTCTTTTCTTCTGTCTGTTTGTCTTGTGTCTTTATTTCTACGATCTCTCATCTCCACACATGAGGAGAAAAACCCACAGGCCCTGTAGGGCTGGACCCTATAATGAGACAGTAACCAACTTAAGATGGACTATAAGTCAAAGATGCATATCATAATGTCTAAAATAACCACTGATGAATCACGTAAAATATATCTAAGAATATAACAAAAGAAAATATGAGAAATATTTAACAAATCCAGAAGAATACAGTAAAGGAAAAGAAAGAAAAAAAAAGCTGGGAAAAAATAAAAGCAAACAGTGAAATGTAATATTTTAACCCAACTATGTTAGTTCTCACATTAAATGTAAATGAACTTATTCTAATTTAAAGACAGAAAGTTTTAGGCTGAATAAAGATAACAATAAACTGGTCACAGCACTTATTTTAAAAGGAAGGACACAGGCCAGACATGGTGGCTCATGTCTGTAATCCCAGCACTTTGAGGGGCTGAGGTCGGAGGATCTCTTGAGCCCAAGAGTTCAAGACAATCCTGGGCAACATAGCAAGACCCTGTCTACAAAAAAAAAAAAAGATCACTGAAAGAAGACAATGGGAAAAGATACATCATACTGATAGTATTAGGCAGGAAATGCAACTGAAATAAAAGGATATTTATAGTGATATAAGGGTCAACACAATAGGACAATATTTTAATCCTACATTTGTACATGTCTAATAACAGCTTCAAAACATTTAAGCACAATATGACAAAGCTGAAAATCAAGGCAAATCCACAATCACACTTAGGTTTTTGTTTGTTTGTTTGTTCGTTTGGTGTTTGTTTTGTTTTGTTTTGTTTTTGAGATGGAGTTTTGCTCTTGTTGCCCAGACTAGAGTGCAATGGCACGATCTTGGCTCAATGCAACCTCCACCTCCCAGGTTCAAGTGATTCTCCTGCCTCAGCCTCCTGAGTAGCTGGGATCACAGGCATGTGCCACCATGCCCAGCTAATTTTGTATATCTAGTAGAGATGGGGTTTCTCCATGTTGGTTAGGCTGGTCTTGAATTCCCGACTTCAGGTGATCTGCCCGCCTCGGCCTCCCAAAGTGCTGGGATTACAGGCACGAGCCACCGCGCCTGGTCAGGTATTTTAATATGAATCTTTAAGTAACTGATAGAACAAGCAGACCAAAAAATAGAATACATGAATTTATACAGGATTATAAATATTCACATACTGAACATACATGAAATGCTGTACCAAACACCTGGAGAATCCACATTTCTTTAAGTGAATGTAGAACGTTTATCACATGTGTCCCATGCTCAGCCATGCAATTAATCTAGAATTAGAAATAAAACATATAAAGGTTGGAAAGAAATAAATGCAATATGGCAAGAAAAAGGTATGACTAGAAAGGAAATGAAAATGTCATTATTTGCAAATGATATACTTGCATATGGGGAGAAACCAAAAGAATTTGCAAACAAAATATACATAAATTTAACAGGGTTCTGAAGGTCAAGGTACAAAAATCAAATATATTCTATAGACTGACAAGGTAAAGTGAAATGTAAAAGACAATATCATTTATATTATCATCAAAACCAATATAATGTTTAAAATGAAACCCAACAAGAGATGCAGAAGATCTCTACTCTGAAAAACCAAGAAAATACACATGAGGCCGGGCATGGTGGCTCACGCCTGTAATCCCAGCACTCTGGGAGGCCGAGGTGGGTGGATCATGAGGTCAGGAGTTCAAGACCAGCCTGGTCAACATGGTGAAATCCTGTCTCTACTAAATATACAAAAACTTAGCCGGGTATGGTGGTGGGTGCCTGTAATCCCAGCTACTTGGGAAGCTGAGGCACGAAAATCACTTGAGCCCAGGAGGTGGAGGTTGCAGTGAGCCAAGATCGCACCATTGCACTCCAGCCTTGGCGACAGAGTGAGACTCCATTTCAAAGAAATAAAAATAAAAATACACATGAGAAAAAAATGGAGATCTACGTAAGGAAGGACATACAAAGGCATCTGTTGGAAGAGTTAATACTTTTAAACTGATGTATAGACTTGACGCAATCCTGATAAAAGGGTATCAGGAATGATGATAATGATGAGGATGTCAAAATTCGCCTGCTGAGTCTATAATTTACCTGGAAATACTAAAATTTTAGAATAACCAGGGCAACCTTGGAGAAGAACAAGGGCTTACGAATCACGTGTCAAAATTTTCTGAAACTTTCTGTTGTTGTGACAGCTTGGTATTGGCAAAGGGGACAGACAGCTGCTGAGTTGGGCCCATGTTTTAGCAGCACTTGATCACCAGGCTGGAACGAGCGGACTGGTTCTGCCGAGTTCACAGGGCTCCTGTTCAGAGCAAGCTTATGCAAAACATGAAGAATTTGTCCCACCTGAGTATGTTTAATAGTTGGCTTTCTACCAAGGAGCACCCCAGTAACCTGAGACAGATTAGCAGCCAAGGGTCTCCCCTATATCATTTCTTAGGGACTTAACCTGATCCCACTTCTGGGGGTCACTCTTACCCGGAGCAGTGCAAGGCCAAAGCCCTAAATCCATTTCAGTCGAGTTTCCTGACACGGTTTGGTAAGAACTGTTTTTAGGGTTTGATTTTTCCTTTCCATCGGTCCAGAGGATTGTGGTCTCCATGCTGAGTGCGACTCCCAATTTATTCCGAGTGCCCTGTGTACTTGGGACAACCACAGGGCTCTCATAAGGGCAATCAGTTCTGCCTCCTGTGCAGAGGTTCCCATTAGTAAAGTCCCTGCTTCTGTTACCTTGGAAACAGTTACCAAGGCATATGCAGCATTTCTTTTTCTGTTGGTTACCAGGCTGCTTCCATCCACGAACAATGTCCAGTCTGAATGTGGCAGGGCTGTGTCCTTTAAATCAGGGCAACTGGGCCGGGCGCGGTGGCTCACGCCTGTAATCCCAGCACTTTGGGAGGCCGAGGAAGGTGGATCACGAGGTCAGTAGATCGAGACCATCCTGGCTAACACGGTGAAACCCCGTCTCTACTAAAAATGCAAAAAATTAGCCGGGCGTGGTGGCGGGCACCTGTAGTCCCAGCTACTGGGAGACTGAGGCAGGAGAATGGCGTGAACCCGGGAGGCGGAGCTTGCAGTGAGCCGAGATCGCGCCACCGCACTCCAGCCTGGGCAACAAAGCGAGACTCCATCTCAAAAATAAAATAAAATAAAATAAATAAATAAATAAACAAACAAACAAATAAATTAGGGCAACTGGAAGACACCTGGTAGATAATTTCTAAATGATTGTGCATAGGTTCTTTGTGCTTTTCAGTAGCAGGAAGTACAGTTTCTGGGTTTAAGGCTCCAGCAGTCTGCACTTTTCCTGCAGGGTCATCTGGAGGTGTGGCCTGGCATTTGCTCAGCCTGCCTGCTGTCAGTCCTTCTGTTCTAGTAACACCAGCACCTGGTGAGGTTCGTGGATCATGATGGGCTGTCCCCAAACCATCTTTTCAGCTTCCTTTAACAGCAGGCAGGTGGCAGCGACCACCCTTACACAAGGGGCCAGTCTTTGGCCACAGTGTCCAGTAAGCCACTGGCTGCAATATTCTTCCTAATTTCTGTGTAAGGACCCCTAGTGTTAGACCCAGTCTCTCAGGCTCGTGAAAGGGCTTGTGAGAATTTGGAAGCCCAAGGACTAGGGCAGAGGTTAACTTAGGCTTCAGTTATTCACATGCGTGCTGGTGTTTTGTTCACAGGAGAAGGGGCCACTGTTAGCTCCCTTCAACAGTTTGTCTAGTGGCTTCACCAGTCGTTCATAGTTAGGAATCCAGATTAACAAAACCCTGTTATGCCTAGAAATCCTCTTAGCTGCCTTGGGGTAGCTGTGGCTGAGGTGGAAGAGGTTGCATTTCGCCCTTCCACTGTTAGAGCTCTGTTTCCCTTCTGTAAGAGAAAACCTAAATATTCCACAGCTCGTTGGCATATTTGAGCCTTTTTACTTGAAACCTTAGATCCACAGGTTGCTAGATGGTTTAGGGTTTTAATGGTGTTATTCTGATAGTCCCATTCAGAGGGGCTAGATCTTAGTAAATCATCCACATATTGTAACTATACCCAGTTTTTCAATTGTAAGCTCCTCAAATCTTGAGCCAAGGCTACTCCAAATATAGTTGGAGAGCTTTGAAATCCTGGTGGGAGCACAGTCCAATGATACTGAAATTGTGTGTGGCTTTAGGACCTATCTATTCAAAGGTGAACAACAGTTAGCTTTCTGTGTCTGTGGGTATGCAACAGAAAGCTTCTTTTAAATCCAGTACTGCAAACCATTTATGATCTCCAGGAAGACAAACAGGCATAGTATACAGGTTAGCTACAGTGGGACGTATGTCCTCTAAAACATCCCAGTTTGGGTCCGTGCAGGGAGTTGCTCTGGTCAGGATCTGGAATGTCGTCTGGATTTTCATCATGAAGGTGCTGTGCCTCTTCCTTTACTTTATTTAAAACCAGTTGTGGCTCATCTGCAGTGAGCATATTGTCCCAGAGAGCCTGCACGTCTGCCCAGGTGCGATGGTGTGCAGCAAATAGTGGTCAATAATTCAGCCATCTTTCGGGGATCCTCCCTGTCTGTAGGGAGGGTTAGAGTTCTTCCAATTTAACAAGTCTGAGGTGGAGCAGGGATTACAGGCCCAATCATTTCGGGCTGGAGTTGCTTGCTGATGGATGTTGTCATCGTGGGAACATTATGCAGTGCCCTGCTCTGGACTCCGTGACTTCTCGGCCAAAAGTAGTACCTTGCCTAGTCTGAGAGGAAGACAGTAGCCCTGGTGCTTCCCTGTACTCTGGGAGTCACATTCCTTCTATTTTCTGAACTGAGGCAGGAACACTGTGGGGTTTAGGGTACTCACTGTCAGGTTTGGAGGTTTTCTCCTCCTCCCCTGGGGAGCAGGACAGACCTTAGCAGTGCCTCACTCCATGAGCTCATTTCCCTTTGCTTCAGCATCCTCGTTACGCAGCCACATACATGTCAAGGTGTTCTGCCCCCTTTACCTGACCTCTGGCAGAACAGTTTTAATAAATGGTATGAAATTGCAAAGATCCAAAAACTGGTCCCCGTTTCTCAGACCCCCAAACAAACATTGGCCAAGCTGTGTTGCAATAGAAGATTTTTTTTTTTCTTGGTCATGGATGGATAACCAAAGTTCTTCCAATCTGACAGAATTCTCCCTAGATGACTGTGTGGGGAGAGACAGAGCATTGCCTGTACTGGAGCCGGAAGACGTAATGATTCCCGTGCTGGGCGCAGGACTTGCGTGTGGCCGCTTGTCTCTTTCCTTCTTTCTTCCTTTCTTCCTTTCTTTCTTTTATTTTCTTTCTTTCTCTCTCTCTCTCTCTCTTTCTTTCTTTCTCTCTTTCTTTCTTTCTTTCTTTCTTTCTTTCTTTCCAATATCCATTTTATTGTTCTCCTGAGAACAGTCTGTCTTCAGTCTTTAAGGACTCAGTTCCTCATGTGGGCTTTGGTGGGGGTCATAGGGCAGCACTCGCAGGTCTAAATCAAGGTGGGGGTGTTCAGTCCTTGTGGGCTTCACGAGATCCATTCCTGACTCCCTTGTGAATTGCACAACCTGCACAAGAATGTAGCTTCACATACAGCTTGGGAAGCACACAGGCATTGAAGACGCTTGCTTCAGAAAAGTCCCTGACTGCTGTGGCCTCATGATGTTTCCAATGATGAATTTCTTTTCTTTTCTTTTTTCTTTTTCTTTTGAGATGGAGTCTCACTCTGTCGCTCAGGCTGGAGTGCAGTGGCGTGATCTCAGCTCACTACAACCTCTGCCTCCCAGGTTCAAGCGATTCTCGTGCCTCCTGAGTAGCTGGGATTACAGGCACCCACCATCACACCCAGCTATTTTTTGTATTTTTAGTAGAGACAGGGTTTTGCCCTGTTGGCCAGGCTGGTCTGGAACTCCTGATCTCAGGTGATCCACCCACCTTGGCCTTGCTGGGATTACAGGTATGAGCCACCACGCCCGGCCTCAGATGATGAATTTCTTAATGGCCTTGTCCTTGGCCACACATCAGGCACCATTCGTGCAGCAAATCGGCTGCACATGGCCGCGGCCCTTCTTGGCATGACCATTGTTCCTTCTTTTCTTTGTCATCTTGGAGGCACAGACCAGAGAGAGGACAACTGTCCCTTTCTTTTGGCCAATTTCTCCCTTTTGGAATGGGAATGCTTACCCAATGCCTGCATCCCCATTGTATCTTAGAAATAAATAACTTGTCTTTGAGTTCGTAGGCTCATAGGTGGAAGGAACTCATTTCCAGATGAGACTGAACCTGGGACTGGAGGCTTTTGGTTGTGTTGATGCTGGGACGAGTTAAGACTTTGGGGAGCTACTGAGAAGGGACGATCTTACTTTGCAATGTGAGAAGGACGTGAGATTCGGGAAGCCCAGGGTGGAATGACACGGTTTACATGTCTGTCTCTTCTAAATCTCATGGGGAAAAGGCCTCAAAGGCATTTCAGAAGTCTCCGGAAGTGTAGTCCCTGGTGGTGGAGGTGGGCCTGGTGGGTGGTGTTTGGATTGTGGGGGTGGGTCCCTCATGAACACGTTGGTGCCATCCTCATGACAGTGAGTGAGTTCTCACTCTGAGTTCATGTGAGATGTAATTGTTTAAAAGAGTGAGGTGCCTCCTACCCCCAACTCCACTCTTGTTATGTGAGATACCTGCTGTGGGGAAAAGAGAGAGAGATCAGATTGTTACTGTGTCTACGTAGAAAAGGAAGACATAAGAAACTCCATTTTGATCTGTGCTAAGAAAAATTGCTCTGCTTTGAGATGCTGTTAACCTGTAACTTTAGCCCCAGCCCTGTGCTCACAGACACATGTGCTGTATTGAATTAAGGTTTAATGGATTTAGGGCTGTGCGGGATGTGCCTTGTTAACAATATGTTTGCAGGCAGTACGGTTGGTAAAAGTCGTCGCCATTCTCCATTCTCTGTTAACCAGGGACACAATGCACTGCAGAAAGCCACAGGGACCCCTGCCCCTCCACACCTGTGGGTATTTCTCGTCAGGTGGAGACCAGAGACTGAGAAAACAAATAGGACACAGAGACAAAGAATTGAGAAAGAATAGTAGGCCCAGGAGACTGGCGCTTAATGTGTGAGGACCTGCACCAGCACTGGTCTCTGAGTTCCCTCAGTATTTATTGATCACTGTTTTTACTATCTTGGTGAATGGGGTGTGGCAGGGCAACAGGGTGATGGTGTGGAGAAGGTCAGCAGGGAAACATGTGAGCCCCAGCCTCCGGAGTAGCTGAGATTACAGGCACGCACCACCACAACCAGCTAATTATTTTATCTTTAGTAGAGACGGGATTTCACCATGTTGGCCAGGCTGGTCTCGAACTCCAGACCTCGTGATCCACCCGCCTCGGCCTCCCAAAGTGCTGAGATTACACGTGTGAGCCACCAAGCCCGGCCGCAGTTGCCCTGTGTTTTTATGTATTATTTCATTTCTTCTCCTCTCACTCCTCCTCTACCTTATTATTTTATACAAATTACTAAATCTGTTGTAAATTAACAGACTTAGTATTTATGTTACAAAGTATTCTAACAGGATTGGCTGGCTTCCCAGAGCACACACTTTCACCCAGAGAGAGATGTGTATTGATCAGAGTGTGGTGGGGAAAGGAAGGTCGCTTGTTTTCACACGGGATGGAATAAAGGGTGGAATATAGACTCAGGAGGCGGCACGACTGGTGGAAGACCCGGCAGCATGGATGTCAGGGATGCTGTCCCCACACTGAGGACAAAATACACGTGAATGAACAGGGGACAGGGGATGTTACAGCGGCCACACCAAAGTCAACACAGTGAGAAGACTTGATGGTGGACATGTCAGCTTGAAGCACCCAAGAAGAGGTCTCAAACATTCTCCTGGCAGCAGTGGTCAGAGGGCTATGGGTTAGAGGGGAGGGATGAGTGGGTGGAGCAAGGGAATTTTTAGGGCCCTGAAACGATTCTGCAACATTGTAATGGTGGACACATGATGTTATGGATTTGTCAAAACCCGCAGAATATACAACACAAAGAGTGATCCCTGATGTAAGCTATAAACTTGTGTTAGTAACCACGTGTCAATATTGGTTTATCCATTGTACCACGTGAATGCAAGGTGTTAGTAACAGGAGAAATGTGAGAGACGGGAGGATACATGGGCACCCTCTGTACTATCTTCTCAATTTTCTATAAAGCTAAAACTGCTCAAAGAAATAGAGTCTATTGATAAATAAATAAGTTTTCCTGGAAGCCGCTGCAATCCCCAAGGTCCCCAAACAGCTTCCACCTACTGTCACTCTCTACAGCAACGAGCATCTCCACGAGCTCGCAGGAGGATCTCTGTGCCGTCTACACACGCGCCCGGCTTCAGCCATCCCAGGAAAGGAGGGCCTCTGCTTAATCTTCCAAGTTCTATGTGAGTTTCCCTTGGAAAACTCTAATTCAGAGCCACACAGGAGGGAGTCTGGTGGTTCTTCAGAAGAGGGTGTGCTCGGTTCAAGGTTACAACAGAAAATCCAGCACCATCCACCCCAAAGTCAACACAGCATCTAACACAACCTCCCCTCACATTTACCTTCTGAAAAGGATGTGGCATCCCCACGCTTCCTCCTGACATCACAGTTGGCAGCAATTCCTCTCAGCTTTTATTTATCTGAAAAATGCCTTTATTTTGCCCTAATTTGTGAGGGAAATTGTGCATAGTGTCAGAGTCCAAGCTGGCAATTTGATTTCTTACCAGTGTCTGCTTCTGGCTTCCAAAGTTCCTGTTTGAGAAGACAGCTGTCATTCTGGGGGTTCCTGTTTGAGAAGACAGCCGTCATCCTCGGGGTTCCTGTTTGAGGAGACAGCCGTCATTCTGGGGGTGCCTGTTTGAGAAGACAGCCATCATTCTCATGGTTCCTATTGGAGGAGACAGCCATCATCCTTGGGGTTCCTGTTTGAGGAGACAGCCGTCATTCTCGTGGTTCCTGTTTGAGGAGACAGCCATCGTTCTCGGGGTTCCTGTTTGAGGAGACAGCCGTCATCCTTGGGGTTCCTGTTTGAGGAGACAGCCGTCATTCTCGTGGTTCCTATTTGAGGAGACAGCTGTCATTCTCGTGCTTCCTGTTTGGGGAGACAGCCATCGTTCTCGGGGTTCCTGTTTGAGGAGACAGCCGTCATCCTTGGGGTTCCTGTTTGAGGAGACAGCCGTCATCTTTGGGGTTCCTGTTTGAGAAGACAGCCATCGTTCTCGGGGTTCCTGTTTGAGGAGACAGCCATCATTCTCAGGGTTCCTGTTTGAGAAGACAGCCATCATTCTCGGGGTTCCTGTTTGAGAAGACAGCCGTCGTTCTCAGGGTTCCCTAGTGCTAAGGTGTTTTTTTCTCCTGGCTACATCTAACATTTTTCTCTTTTCCTTTAGTTTCTGCAGTTTGACTACGATGTGACTAAGTATGGCTTTCTTCAGCTTTATACTTCATGGAGTTCAATAAGCCTATTGAATCTGTGGGTTAATGACTCTTACCAGTTTTGGAAAATTGGCTACTATCCATGAAAATAATATTGCTCCTATCCCATTCTCACCCTTCTCCTGGGATTCCAATATACATGTTAGACAGTTGGATCAGTACTATATGGCCCTATCCTGTGTGTGTGTGTGTGTGTGTGTGTGTGTGTGTACTTTTAATTCTATTTTGTCTCTGTGCTTTATTTTGGATAATTTCTATGAACCTGTCTGAAACTTTATTAATCCTTTTTGCTACTGTATGTTTAGTCTGCTCTTAAGCCCATCCAATGAGTTCTTAATTTCAGGTATTATATTAATTGGTTAATATAATAATAAACACTTATTTTTATTATTTATTTTTAATAACAGATAATAAGCACTTATTTTCATAGCTTCCGTCTCTCTGTTGAAATTCTCCGTCTTTTCATCCATTTTGTTCATCCTTTCCTCCATCTTATTTCATGTATTTACAACAGTATTGTAAAGCACTTGTCTGCTAATTCTTTCATCTGGGTTATCTGTGTGTCTGCTTCTATTGCATAGCTTATCTCTTGGTTGAAAATCACACTCTCCTGTAATTCTTATAATTTTTGGTAGTGTGCTAGAAATTATATGCAAAAGAACCAAGAAACATCAGTCTCTCCCTGCAGATAGAGCTCTGCCAATGACTAACCCGCCCTCAGCACCATTCAGCTCCACTGTGAAGAAGGGCCCCCCCAGACTGGCAGTTCCTTCAGATTTGCACCCATCATTTTGCAATGCATTTGAAAGCAATGACAATTTTTGTACATAATTCCATTTCTTTCTCATTGTTGAAATAGAAAGGATGGCTTCACACTCTTTCCTCATGCTAACTGGAAGTGAAACTCTTGTCTTTTTGCATTACAAAATCTGGGAGTTATTTGTCGTTATGACCCATTTTTTCATTTACATTATTCATCTGTGGATCTTTTTTCCTTATTCAGTCTTACCAGATATTTGTCTAATTTTTGTTCCTTCAAAGACACAGCCATAGCCATGTGATTTTACCTTGGTTTTCTGTTTTGTTAATAGGCATTCTCAGTTCTGTCTCTGTTCTTCAATTGAGTTTCAAAATGCGGAGATTGGACCCTGAGCTTGCTAACTTCAGGCTTCCCACCAGTCTCCCCCAATAACTCCAGCATTGATTGCCTAAGAAAAAAGTCTCCCTCCTACTCACTAAATATCACTCTAATGGCTGAGACAATTATTAACTCAAAAATAAGGCCAGGCATGGTGGCTCACGCCTGTAATCCCAGCACTTTGGGAGGCTGAGGAGGGTGGATCAGGGGTTCGAGACCAGCCTGGGCAACATGATGAAACCTCGTCTCTACTAAAAATACAAAAAGTAGCCAGGCGTGATAGTGCACAACTGTACTCAGCTACTTGGGAAGCTGAGGCAGGAGAATCACTTGAGCTTGGGGGACAGAAGTTGCAGTGAGCCAAGATTGTACCACCGCACTCCAGCCTGGGCAAGAGAACAAGACTCCATCTCAAAAAAAAAAAAAAAACAATTAACCTTTCTTATTTCCCAATGCAAATATGTAGAGTTAGATTTTTTTTCTCAGGTACAGCTTTTGCTGTAGCCCAATAGTTTTGATAGTAGTATCTTAGTTTTAATCATTTCTAGGTATTTTAATTTCCAATGTGACTTCTTCTTTAACTGTGGTTTATTAGAATAGTGGTTTTCAATCTTTTAATATGTGTAACTATGTCGCTGATGCTTTTGTTAAGAACTTCTGTGCTGGGTCAGAGAATATTGTCAGCATGGTAAATGTGCCAGTTTGAAAATGATAACAAAATCCTTGCTCACTGTTGCCTTGAAAAAAAGAAAATAATAACAATCTGTACATTTAGAACAAAATGAAAGTACTGGGCTCTCTGGTTCAAGGGCTCCCTGGTGGCTGTGTGTTTGACTGATTTTGCAGCATTAACAAGAAGGGCTGTGCACCGTGGGGAGACCATTCAGGTCTAAACCTGACGTTTACTGACATCACTAAACCCAAAGTCAGAAACGGAACACAATCGCACACACCTGTCCATCTAAGGAGAGCACCTGATGAATTGCTCTGGCACGGGGAGTGAGGAGCCAGAGTGTGAGGCCCCCACTGCTGACCCAGCTCTCTCTGCACCCTCATGCCTCTCTGGGGTGCCGCTGTCGTTCCTCCTGGAAGCCCTGTCAGCAGCAGAGAGGGGTCTCACTGGGGACACCCAGACACCAGTCCCCAGATTAAGACAGGGCAAGGAGACGACCTGTTCCCAGGGAGAGCTGTGCATGGAGCCCCCAAGGCAGGGCCAGGAACTGGAGCGTGAAAGAAGCAAAGGCACCAAAACTATGAACAGTCAAAAGGTTTAAAGCTCCACGGCCCTAAGAATTGACGCTCAAACCAGGGTTCCACATGGCAAGGGGAGGAGAAAGGCAAGCAAGTTACGACCTGGGCAGAGCCACGAGGGGCAACAAGAAACCTGCCAGGCCCCATACGTGTGCCTGGGGACAAATAGTTAGGATCTGAGCTTCCCAACAGCCAAGGTGAAAAGGAAAAAGAGTCAGAGGTATAAGTGTAGCGGGAGCACAGTTATCTTCAGTTCAACAATTCAGCCTAGCATTCCATAGCAAGAGTGCAGGGACGGAGATTGTGGGACTCACTCAGGACACCTCTCGGGGAGGCCTCTGGACATCGCGCCAAGATTCCCTCACTGGAAAAATTCCACCGTGTGTTTCTGTCCGTGCCTATGCCAGTGTTGGCGCACATACTCACACAGCAGCTTCCTGGCACCCAGCTCTCGGACGGTGAATACAATAAGGGCAGGAAGGAAGGTCATCCACTTCATCTAAACAGGAAGCTCTCACATTTTCCTGGTTGAGATCTACACTTTAAAAAGTTAAATAAATATATACACACCCAAAACACTGACACAGAAAACATTCACAGAACTTATTCACATACATTTATAACTGATCAACATATTTATAACAAAACATAAATATAAAATATGAAATAAAATATGAAACACTTATAATATATATTTGTATATCTAAAACATTATATACACATATATACACAAGCAAAAATATATAAACATAAATAAAACACTTTTTTATTTAATTACTTTCTTCATTAAAATATATGTGTCCTAATTGTGCATAATGTACCCTGATCTTTGTTATTCAGTTCAATTCTATTCTTTCATCTTCTAGAACATACAAACATGGTTCCTATTCGCCAGCTGGGTTTTATGACCCCGGCTTCTTGGACAGTGCTACTCCCGGCTCCGCTCAGAGGCAGAGTGCAGGCCGAGGGTCCGCGCGGCTGCGCCGGGCTTGAATTCAGCCCTCTACCTATTACCTGGGTGATCCTGAATCAGGGCACCAACCATCCGGGTTTGCCCAGCACTGAGGGCTTCCCAGGTCGCAGGACTTTGGTGCTAAAATTGGCACACTGGTCCCCCATCAGGAAGCCATCTCCTCAGGTCTCTGTTCCATTTTCTTATTTTTAGAATTGGACTCATTATGGTACCCACCTCCTAGGATTGAAGTCAGGCCAGAAATGAAGAATATTGATAGAATAAACACTCAGCAAATGTCACTGGGGCCTGTGGGCTGTGCTCCTACAGGCCTCTTTGCTGCCAGAGGGACACTGGCTCACACACCTGGACAGGTGTTGGAGTCTGGGGCCAGGGGACGGGGGCTCCTGACAGAGACCACCAGGAACAAGCAAGCCCTTAACGAGGTGGCCCTGCCTCTCCAGGGCAACTGCGGGACCAAGTCAGGGAACCGTGGAGGCAAAGACCCCAGAGCCGTGCCCCTCCCTCACAGCCACATCTTTGCTCTGGGCTGTTTTGAAGCCTGTCCACGAACTATGCTCATTCCAGGGGTGCCCCAGGAACAGCAACAGGCTGTGCCTTCCGGGGAGCTGGAGTGATCCGTGATGGGGACAACTGCATGACCCAGCAAAGTATCCTGGGAACACCAGGCCTGCACCCGCCGCCCTGCTGACCACAGGCTGACTGACCCTTTCCCGTCCCTGGCTACTCCCCGCCACCTCCAGGGGCTGCTGTGTCTGGGAGTTAATTCACCAAGGAGAGAAGAAATGAGGCCAGGAGCACAGCTGGATGCAGTACCGAGGAACTTGGTCAGCCCTGAGGAGGGCCAGTGCCTTCTCGTGGGCACTAAAAGCTGTGTGGCTCTGAGCACGGCCCTCTTGGCCGTGGCTGCTCCAACATCCCACCGCCAGCCAGCCGCAGGCTCAGATCAGTATCTACAGACCCCTCAGCCACTTCCTTTGAGAACTGTGTGTTCCTTCCAGCCTCTGACCTCCAACTGCCACCTGGACTCCTTTATTGCACATGCCTCCAATGCCACTGTTCTTTTGATTGTTCTTTTTGATCTTTGACTTTGCAGATTTCACAGTGCCAAATTCATTCAAATCAATCACAGTGTGAATGGCAAATGAAAAAATGCACATGATAAACAAAGGGCATACGGCCCCTCCCCTCCAAACGACTTCCATCCCGTGCCCTCTAAACCCACCCCCAAAACAGCCCCGACCCACACACAGGCTGGGTGGCAGAAAGGGCTGGAGCATCAGAGGACAAAGGGAGCAGAGGACGCTGAGCCTGGTCAGGCAGGGGTCAGAGGGCAGGGCCCATCTGGGGCATCCCTAGAGCATGCACCAGGGGAAACAGGAACGGGACAGTCCTGCTGGGTGGGCCACTGCGTGGACGCAGGGGAAATGGCGCCACCTGCCTGCACACTCACTCTTGGGCCGGGTCGGCACCTTCTCTCCCAGCAGCTGTCACCGGAAGCCACAGCAGGGGAGGGGCTTGCTGGGCTGCAGAGCAGGAGAGGATGCCAGGCCCCTGGAGGTGGTGGGCAGCAGTCACGCTGGGGCCAGGGGCAGCCCTTCCCAACCACCTTATGGGTAGCAGTTACCCCTTTCTTCTTTCTGCCACTTACCTCCTGCAAGACCCCTTAGGGCAGGTGACTGGGCCGGTTCACTGCTGCAGACCCAGGGTCCAGCCCTGCCTTGTCATCACACATGCTCAAAAGGATGTGATTCAGGAAATGAAGGCAGGAAGGAGAAAAGAGTGAACCTGACACAGAGTGAAAACTGTGTGACCACCCGGGCTGGAGGGGAGAGCCTGGGGCTACCCCTTAGTGAGACAGCTTCAGGACACCGAGGTCCCAGGGAGGGGCTCCGTGGAGGAAAGTGGGTCGGTGGTCCTCCAGACTGAGGACAGCATTTCCTGACGTCGCTTGGGTCCAGCAGGGTCCTGTGCCCCCTGGTGAGGTGGGGGAGGGTGTGACAGTGCCTCTGGAGGGGAGAGCTGGGTGCCCACCAACAGGGATGTCCACGCTGTTGGGTTCCAGTGGCCCAGTGAGAACATGGGTCAACTCCCTTGGCTCCCAGGGATAAAAAAACAAACAACAACAACAGAATACACGACAGGACAAAGGGAAGACTCCGTGTAGGAGGCAGATGAGTTTAGTGGGGAGGGGGCAGGTCTGCGCTGTGACGGGGGCGGCCTAACACTCTGCATCCAGGACCTACATGGGGCCGGGCAGATGCTGCAAAAGAAATTGGAACCACAGCCTCCGAGGGGCCCAGGGACGCTTAAGCACCCGGACAGACCCGGCTGGGCCCCAGCCTCACCTGTGAGAGGTGGAAGTGTGGGAGGACAGAGCTGGGAGGCAGCCTGTGCGGGAGCTGTTCTTCCAGGGCACCAGTCTTCAAAGGCCCGGACTCAGCCCCCTGCAGGTCCCAGAAACTTAGCAAGGGTTCTGGAGCAGCAGCCTCCAACCCCTGCGGCAGCTCCAGGCTCCTGTAAGGCTAAGCCCTGCTTTTCTCTGAGCCACTGAACGCGCCCGAGGGGCCCCTGGAGGCGTCTGCCCTTCTCCTCCCTTCTCCCCTCCTCCCAGGCCACCTCTGCCAGGGGAAAGCCTCCAGGCACTCTAGAAAGAACGAAGATTCTGTGCCTGTGGCCTAACCATCCCCGCCGACCTCATTTGCCCTTAACTATGCTCCTTCCTGGATCTGCCTGGCCGCCTCCCGTTCTGTCTCAGGTTGTCCAAACCTCACCTGCGCCCCAGGGTCCCTACTCCGCCTCCTCCCTCTTCCTCCTCCTCCGCCTTGAAGCCTCCTCCCTCCCCCGTCTGCCAAATCCAGACCACTCCCGCCCCACCCCAGGGAAAGGGTCGTCCCGCCCTCTGCGCCCTCGGGTCTCCCTCAGCCTCCGTGGGTCCCCGAGTCAGGAACCAAACCTGGCCCGACGTTCCCTACGGCGTGGAGCCCAGGGTCTGTGATTGGGGTTGAGGCTGGCCTTGGCGGGACCTGCAGGCGTCCCCCTCCTCCCGGGTCTCGGGCTATTTTCCCCAGGAGGCGGCTGCAGGCAGACGCTGAGGCCCTCGGAACCCCGGAGCCGCCCCAGTGCAAGAGACCAGAGGAGGGGCTGGCCGGTCCAGCCCCTCCGTCCCAGGGCTGACTCCTCCTCCAGGGCGCAGATCCCCGCAGCCCGGCAGGAGAGAAGGTGCCTGGAGAGGGGTCCGGACTGTGGGCCGGGGGCTGGGATGAGGGTCGGGTGAGAATGGGGCTCCGAGGAGTTTAGAAAGAGAGATTGGAAGGGGGACCAAAGGCAGAGGGCCCAGGGAGAGGGGATGCGGGGAAGGGAGGAGAGCGAGCGCGGGAGCAGGAGGCTGGGGGTCGGGGACGACCTCGGTGAAGCCCCGCCAAGGAGTGCAGGAGGTTGGGGGTGGGGGGTGTCCTGGGTGAAGCCGCGTCCAGGAGCGCAGGAGGCTGGGGTGGGATGGGGGCTGCGCCCTGAGTGAAGCCCGGTTAGGGAGCAGGAAGCTGGGGAGGGGGCTCTCTGGGCGAAGTCCCCCGCAACACCCACCTCACCCCACTCAGGCTGAGCCCTCTGGCGTCATGGAGGGGCTCGTCCTAGCCCTGTGTGCCCTCCCGCTGGCTGCCGCGTCTGCTGTCTGTGCCACGATGCCGGGTAAGGAGCGGCCCTGACAGGGCTCGGGGCATCGGGGCTGGGGCTGGGGCTGCGGACCCTGGTCCACCGCGGCCCGCTTGCTGCCCACAGCTCGGAACCTGAGCTGCTACCAGTGCTTCAAGGTGAGCAGCTGGAGGCAGTGCCCGCCCACCGCGTGCAGCCCGCTGGACCAAGTCTGCATCTCCAACGAGGTGGTCGTCTCTTTTGGTGAGTCCCCCCTGGGGCAGAGGGCAGTTGCCAGGTGCCCCGCCTCTCAGCTGATGCGTCCTCGGCGCTCCAGGGCCTGGGGCCGTGTGGGTCCGACAGTGCCTCCTGCGGTCTCTCCCGCGCTGGGTTTGGGCGAGCATCCCAGAGTGTGAATTTTGACTTTTCTTTTTCTCCTCCATTTGAAGTGTCTCTAGGAACTGTCAGCAGGACAAAGGCTCTGATGTCACTGAATTTACGAAGACAGCAGGAACACACAGGGGTGGGGAGAGGCAGCTGTTCGGGTGGATGGGTTATCCGCCCTTCCTAGCACAGCACAGCAGGCCTGCCCTACAGCCCAGCATGGGGCAGGCTGCACTGGAATCTAATACAGTGTATGACAGTGTCATAGACTATAACACAACGTAATGAATATAACGTGTATACTGCAACTTACTATAATACGATACAATACAACATAATATAATAAAATAGAATGCAACACAACACACCATAACACACTATGACACATAAAGGAGATTCCACCCAAGCTCTTTTCTCCACCATTTGGATTTTGAGTGTTGTACATCACTTCAGGGGTTCCGTGGTTGTTGACAGACACGTGTCCATCAGAAAGTCTCTGCCATGTCTTTAAGTGAGCAGCACAGAGCAACGAGCCCAGGGCTGGGCACCCAGCCCAGCAGATTTTCTGTGATGGGCAGCCCCTTTCCACTGCTCTGAGTCACCCCTTCTCCCCACGACGCACGCGCCCCCGGGCTGGCAGGGGTGGTCCAGGCTGTGCCTGGCTTCCAGGGAAAGCCCCTTACAGCCAGTTGCCCTGGAGTCTGTATTTGCTGTGCTGTGGGGCGGAGGTGGCCTGGGCAGCCAGGGTCCCCAGCTCTGCAGCGCCTTGCCCAGGAAAGGACAGGAGACGGTGGTCTCTTGGTCCCCCTCATAGGGCCAGATTCCTTGCTCTAGTTCTTCTGGGTCCCGGCTGCCCCTTTGGAAAGCATCCTTGCATTTTCCTGATAACTGTGGATACTTCCTTGCTGGGGGCTCTGGGGCCACCTGCCTCTCCTCTTTTCTGCAGAATGGAGCGTACACACCCTGCTCAGCAAACGCTGTGCTCCCAGATGTCCCAACACCAACACGAAGTTTGAATGGACGCCAGCCCCCACGGTGCAAGGCGTGATAACTAGGCGCTGCTGTTCCGGGGCTCTCTGCAACAGGGCACCAACCCCACAGGAGGGGCGCTGGGCCCTGCAAGGGGGGCTCCTGCTCCAGGTGGGCCTCGGCTTCCTCAGGGCCCTGTTGTGAGGGCCCTCCCTCTACACCCCCTCCTGGCCCTGCTGGCCCGTCCTGTCTCCTGCCTCCCACTGCCATCCTGTGTCCGCCCCTTCCAGGACACTGAGGGGGACCCTCCCTCTCTGAGGTGGTGGGGAAGGTGCCATTGCCTCCACCCTGGATCTAGCCACCTCGCTTCTCCCCCACAGGGGCCCCTTTGCTGGGGAACCCTGTGGATTCAGCAACTGCTCCTGGGGAAGGACGGTGCCTCCGGTGTGGGTGGTGGGAAGGATGGCGCCTCTGGTGTTGGGTGATGGGGAAGGACGGCGCCTCTGGTGTTGGGTGATGGGGAAGGATAGTGTCTCTGGTGGGCGATGGCCCCTTGCATGAGGCCCCTTGCCCTGAATGCTGTCCAGGACCCCTCAAGGGGCAGGAGAGCCTGGGTGCGGCCACAGCTGGGGCTCCCCCTCTGCCCAAGGGAAACCCAGGAAGGATAACACTGTGGGTGCCCCCACCCATACATTGGGACTATGACCTTCACCCTCTTGGAGACAATAAACTCTCATGCTCCATGGTGCTCATTCCTTCCTGCTCCTTCCCGTCCACCCACCCTGCCCAGTCCTCAGCAAAGGGCTCTGTGGGTTGGTACCGGCGGCCACTGGAGCAGCCAGATCTGCAAAAAACCTTCCAGCTGGGAGGTTGAGGATAGGGACTGTCCCTGCAGCCTGGGGCCCAGCAGTGGGTAAGCAGTATGTCACAGGCTCGGGGCTGGGATCCTAGAAGGGCTGGGGCCCCTGAGTGGAGGTGGGGATGAGCCTGGAGAAAGGGGTCTGTGGCATGTGACCAGGGTTGGGGTGCCCGTCTGAGCAGCCACAGTAGGATAACAGGAGGTCAGGACTGATGGACAGTGCCAGCAAGGGGAGGGTAGGAATGGGAGGGCTGCCAGGTGAGGCACGGGTAATGGGCAGGCTGGGGCAGAGGGGACCAATGCCGAGTTCAGGACTGGCCAGGCTAAGCAGGGCACCATGGGACATCCTGGAGCTGTCCTGGGGCAGGGGTGGCTGAGAAGGAGGCCTTCTGCATCGGAAAGGAGGTAGCCTCACCAGGTAGCAAAGCCCCAGATGAAGGACAATGCTGGGTCTGCCGCCTGCTGCCCGAGGGCAGGTCTTCACAGCACCCCTGCAGCCTGCACCCTGCGCCTGTGCACTGCACCCCCCGCTGTCCTCCAGCCAGTCAATGTTGCCCCTGTGGACCCAGGTGGCCATGGCAGCCCCCTCAGGTAGAGGCCCTGGATCCCCTGTCCTCGGCAGGCTGCAGGCTCTCCAGAGAAGGGTCCTCAGGTTCCCAGGCAGAGCAGGACCTGCTCCCCTCCTCTTGCGGTTATGAATTATCGGCTGAATTCCAACCCTGCCGGCTAGGGCAGATCCTCAGGGCAGGGCACCTGGTGCTCCTTGTAACGTCAGGAATCTGGCATCCGACGCCTTGGGGCAGCCAGCAAGACCAGTGCTGGGAGGAGATTCCCCAGGACCCTGGCCCGAAAGCTTCTGTTTTTCTGCACAGGAAGGTACTGGGAAGTGATCTGGCCGCAGTGAGAGTGGCGGTGCAGGTCTTCCCTGATGCATTTTCCTAGGAAATATGTGTGAATCTAATCTGGGCACCTGTGCTGGGGTCAGGGGCCTATGGCCCCCCTCCCCACAGCCACTGGACCAGCCACTCTTGTGCCTTTGAGAGCTGGGGGCTTTGGCCTCTCTGGACAGGAGGACAGGAACCACAATTCCTTCAGGGCGCCTGCTCAGCTGGAACTCAGAAACATTGCATAATACATTGATTTTTTAAAAATTATTATCTGAGACAAGGTCTTGCTCTGTTGCCCAGGTTGGAGTGCAGTGGCACAATCCTAGCTCAGTGCAGCCTTGACTTCCCAGGCTCAAGCGATCCTCCCACATCACCCTCCTGAGTAGCTAGGACCACAGGCGCGTGCCACCACTCCAGCTCATTTTTATGTTTTGTGGAAACAGAGTCTCACTGTATTGCTCAGGCTGGTCTTGAACTCCTGGCCTCAAGTGATCCTTCTGCCTCGACCTCCCAAAATGCTGGGATTATAGGTGTGTGCCACCACAGTTTGTCTGAATAAATGGATTTTTTAAAAAGAGGATGAAGGAAGGAAAGATGAAGACGACTGAATGCTTCAGAGATTAATGAGAAAAGACTCCTCGAGTGGTAAATAAATGCTTGCCGAGGGTGAGCACGTGACACTGGGAAGTGGTCACAGAAGGGACAGTCAGGGTGGATGAGGAGGGCGGTGCGTGCCTTCCCGCACCACTGCTTCTCTCCTGGCCCTCAGTTTCCCTGTCCTTCTGACCTGAGAAAATTCTGAGCCACTGTTCTAGTCTCTCCAGGGCAGTGGGGCCCCCCCTGTTACCTGGGGAACCTGAGCCATCTGTGTTCCACACAGGCAGCAATCAGACCGGGGGCTGAGCCTCCAACAGGGGGACGGGGCAGGGCAGGGGACCTTGAGAACATGCAGGCAGGTGGCCCAGCACCACCTGTACAAGGGAGAGGCACGGGGCAGGCAGCGAGGCCGGCCAGGCAAACGCTCAGGAGTGTGCGGCAACGCATAAAAACCAAAGCAGCCAGAATCCATATTTTTCCATATCGTAAGAATAATGGCAGGCCAGGCACAGTGGTTCATGCCTGTGATCCCAGCATTTTGGGAAGCCGAGGCGGGCAGATCACCTGAGGTCAGGAGTTCGAGACCAGCCTGGCCAACATGGTGAAACACTGTCTCTACTAAAAATACAAAAATTAGTCAGGTGTGGCGTTGGGCACCTGTAATCCCAGCTACTCGGGGGGCTGAGGCAGGAGAATCGCTTGAACTGGGGAGACAGAAGTTGCAGTGGGCCAAGATTATGCCACCTCACTCTAGCCTGGGTGACAGAGAGAGACTCCATTTCAAAAAGAAGAATGGCAAAAAAAAAAAAAAAAAATTCACTCTTTGTGCCTTAAAGTTCCGTGGGTTTTGATAAATGCACAGTGTCCGGTGCCATCGCTGCTGTGTCTAGTGGAATACTTTCACGGCTGGAGAGAAATCCCCTGTGCTCTCCCTCGTCATCCCTCCCTCCCCCTGAACCTCAGCAACCACTGATTCTTTCCCTGACTCCAGTTTTCCTTTTTCCAGAATGACCTGTGGTTGGAAACACACAGTGTGGAGCATTTTCAGATTAGCTTCTTTCACTTAGCGATGTGCATTTACAGTTCCTCCATGTCTTCTCATGGCTAGTTACCTTATCTCTTTTTATCCCTGAATAATATTCCACTGTCTTCATGTAGCACTATTTGTTTATCCACTCACTTATCAAAAGACATCTTGTTGCTTCCAAGCATCAGCAATTATGAATGAAGCTACGGTAAACGTCCACATTCAGGTTCTTATGTGGACGTCAGTCTTCAACCCCTCTGGTTAAATGCCACAGAGCACAATTGCCAGAGCTGCCGGGAAGCCTCTGTGTAGCTGTGTGAGAAACTTCACACCTGTCTTCCATGGCTGTTGCAGGAAGTCAGGGACCCCGAACGGAGGGACCGGTGGAAGCCATGGCAGAAGAACATAAATTGTGGAGATTTCATGGACATTTATCCCTTCCCCATAATCAATACTCTTGTGATTTCCTATGCCTGTCTTTAATCTCTTAATCCTGTCATCTTCATAAGCTGAGGATGAATGTCACCTGAGGAGCCTGTGATGACTGCGTTAACTGCACAAATTGTAGAGCATGTGTATTTGAATAATACGAAATCTGGCACCTTAAGAACAGGATAACAGTGATGTTCAGGGAACAAGGGAGATAACCTTAAAGTCTGGCTGCCTGTGGGCGAGCAGGATAGAGCCATATTTCTCTTATAACCAAAAACGGGTAAGACAAATATCACTGAATGCTTTCCCCAGCAAGGAATATTAATAATTAACAGCCCTGGGAAAAGAATGCATTCCTAGGGGAGGCCTCTGAAATGGCCACTCCCCCAGGCTTGCTAGCATTAGGAAATTCCCACCTGGCGAATTCTAGTCAGGCCAGTTTTCTGCTCTTGAACCTTGTTTATCAATGACAATGTGTTCACAACTGGACATGGAAGTTCATTAGTGATTCGAGTTTCGCCATGACCTTCTGCTTTGTGATCTTTTGTCGCCCTTGCAGCATGTGATCTCTGTGACCCACAACCTATTCGTACACTCCCTCCCTTTTGAAAATCACTAATAAAAACTTGCTGGTTTTATGGCAGGGGGGCATCATGGAACCTGCCAACATGTGATGTCTCCCCCGGACACCCAGCTTTAAAGTTTCTCTCTTTCATACTCTTTCCCTTTATTTCTCAGACCAACTGACACTTAGGAAAATAGGAAAGAACCTACGTGAATTATCAGGGGCAAATTTCCCCCAATACACGGCGGCCACACCACTTTGCACCCTCACCAGCAATGACAGGGAGTGCCCATCACTCTGCGTCCCAGCCAGAAACTGATATTGTTGATATTGTCAATGTTCTGGATTTCAGCCACTTAAAAAGTGGTGCTGGTGTCTTATAGGTGTCTTCGTTTGCAATTCCCTATTCCCTGAGCCTTGTTCCATCTGCTTACTTGCCAGTGGTGTATCTTTGGTAAGGTGTCTGGTCAGATGCTTTCTTCATTTTTTATGTTCTTATTGAGTTTTGTTTTTTTGTTTTTTGTTTTTTTAAAAAATACAGACAGGGTCTTCCTAAGTTGCCCAGGCTGGTCTCAAACCCTTGGACTCAAGGAATCTGCCTGCCTCAGGCTCCCAAAATGCTGGGATTACACTTTGGGAGCCTGAGGTGGGCAGATTCTTTGAGCCCAAGAGAAACAGGTTGAGCCACCATGCCCAACTTCTTTGTCGATTTTTTTAATCAATTTTTTTAATTTTAGAGATTATGTTTTCAATGTTGTATCTAAAAACTCATCACCAAACCCAGGGTCACATCGATTTTCTCCTGCATTTTCTTCTAGGAGGTTTATAGTTTTGCATTTTGCATTCAGGCATATGGTCCTTTTTAGTTAGTTTTTGTGAAAGGTATAAGATTTGTGTCTGGGTTAGCTTTTTGTTTTGTTTTGTTTTGTTTTTGCATGTGGATTTTCAATTTTAACACATTATTTTTTATATACAAATTTATTTTTAAAAATAACAACTGCAGCAACATCGATAATCAATCACCCATCCTCCCCCTACTGATAGGGGAAAAAACCTTCTATACAGTTGAGTAACAAAGGAAAATCAAGACCTTTTATCAGACACCCTACAGCCAGAAATGGCGATGCTGTCCCCAGGGGGGCAGACCCGACACATTCAATGTCCCAGGTTAACACACCAGCCCATAGTGTAGACCTGACATGTAACACACCAGCCCAGTGGTGTAGACCTGACACATTCAATGTCCCAGGTTAACACACCAGCCCATAGTGTAGACCTGACATGTTCAATGTCCCAGGGTAACACACCCACCCAGTGGTGTAGACCTGACACATTCAATGTCCCAGGCAACACACAAATTCAGTGGTATAGACCCGGACAATGTCCCAGGGTAACACACCCACCCAGTGGTGTAGACCTGACACATTCAATGCCCCAGGGTAACACACCCACCCAGTGGTGTAGACCTAACACATTCAATGTCCCAGGGTAACACACCAGCCCAGTGGTGTAGACCTGACACATTCAATGTCCCAGGGTAACACACCAGCCCAGTGGTGTAGACCTGACACATTCAATGTCCCAGGGTAACATACCAGCCCAGTGGTGTAGACCTGACATGTTCAATGTCCCAGTGTAACACATTTCCCATGCACCATGTTCTCTGACCATGTGCATTTAAATTAAATGTTTATGAAGATAAACTTTAAAATTTCAAATATGGGAAATTTAATTAACATTTCAGTTAGTTCATCTGTTAAAGAAGAAACTATAATAGGTGTTTGGGTGAAGGAAAAGGGACAAGATGGAGGAAGGTGAACAGATGGAGCAGTCCCTGCTTCCGGTTCTTTCATCACAGATTTTCCCGCTCGGTGCTAAATCAACTGAACATGCGCAGGTCGACGCCAAGCCGGGACACCGAAATTCAAGAAGCCAATTCCTACATTACCACACGCCCAAAAACTTCCTCCCTTCCAGCCCCAGGCATAAAGTCCAATCACGGGTGGTGGAGCCGCAGGACTTCTTCGCCCCGCATTTGTGGACCGGAGAACATCACCCGAGAGCGCCGGGTGCTGCACTTCCCCTGGCCCCCGGCACACCTGAGGCACCAGAGAACCTCGGCCCGAGAGTGTATGCATATTTGCAATAAAAGACTGCCACTTTCTTATGTACTTTGGCCTCATGTTTAATTACTTAGCTCTTCCCACTAAGTTACATTAAATTAAATCAAAACAGTTAGTGCCAAATTAATTTAAATTAAAACAAGTTGGTGTAGAAACCCGACCTGGGAGGACACCCTTCCTCAACATCCCCAGGGGTCTGAGGACCTCCTCCCCAGCTAACCGGGCTCCCCAACCCAACCAGCCACCAACACCAACAAGTGTTCCGGGCTTCCACTGGTGTCCAGCTCTTGAGAATTTCTTCTTCGTGAGTACTCCCTTTGTTAACCATCCCGGCCCGCTTCCGTCCTTGGCCTAGAGTCGTACACTAAGGACGTAGCCACCCTGTGGAAAGAGTGAGGCCTTTCAACCCGAGACTGGGGTTTGAAGTCCTCACCTCCTAGTGGCTCCAGGAGCCTCGTCTCCAGCAGCAAAGGACGCTTTGCCACTGCGGAGGTCAGTTTCATTTCTGTGGTTAAACAATGGGAACCTCACAACTAAAATCCCTAGGAACACCCCCTTTAGGTGTCTCCCAAAACTTGGAAGCCTTGCATTTAGCCCAAGATTTAAAACTAAAGCGGCTAATTTTCCTTTTCCACTGTGGCATGGCCGCAGTATAAATTAGACAACCAACTTCAATGGCCACCACATGGCACACTTGACCATAACATTCTATTAGATCGCTTCTAATTTTCAAGGCCAGATATTCGGAAAGTGGTCAGAAATTATCTATGTCCAAGGCTTTTAGATCTATGCCTTCAGACCTAGGGCGTACTGGGCTGTTAAATGGCCCAGGTCTCATAGCCTAAAACCCCAAACCTCGCCCTGCCCCCCACCTCAGCAACTGAGGAATCCACCTCCATTTCCTTCAGATGGGGCCGCACTGCAGGGCCACCTCCCTCCCACTTCCAACCCTCCCTATGGACCTCCTACCACCCCTCCCCACGCCCTCCTTCAGCCACTCCTCCACCCTCCCTATGAGCCTCCCACTGCCCCCGCCTCGACACTCCTCCCCCTCAGCCACCTTACTCCCTCCCATTTCCATCCACATTCTCGCTTCCAAGACTGCTGTATGGCCCCCATTAGTCAGCCCCTCTATCAGTCAGCCTGCCTCTGTCCCCCCCTACCAGTCAGCCTGCCCCATCCCACCCTACTGGTCGTCTGTTCCAACTCCCCAAGCTGCCCCTCCCCACCCCAGTTGCTGGAGCCAGCACAGAGTCCACGCCCCTTTCCTTGGCTGACCTTTCCAAAACTGAAGAACCACTTGGCTAATTTCTCAGCCAACCCCCACCCAATATTCCAAAGAGTTTCATACCCAGGCCAGAACATATAACCTTACCTGGTATGACTTACATGTCATTCTTACTTCCACTCTTAACCCAGAGGAAAGAGAGGACCTTGCAGTCACCAGGCAACATGGATCATCGGCATTTAACTGACGCCACTGTCCCTGCTAGGAGAGATGGCTGTCCCGCCCATAGAACCAGATTGGGATTCACCAACCACAGCAGCCTGGTCAGGCTTATAGGAGAGACATTATAGGTTCAATGTCTCTTTGGCCGGGTATGCAGGCAGCTCTAACAAAGTGGTCAATTTTGATAAACTAAAGGAAATTATCCTGTTAACCCAGATGAGAACCGCTTCCTTCCTAAATCTTTACAGAGGCATCTAGCCCACTTACTCGCTAGATCCCACCTCCTCCCAGCCGGGAGCAGCTGTCCTAGCCTCCTATTTTATCTCCCAGTCAGCCTCAGGATATTCGAAAAAAAAGCTAAAAAGTTGAAGATGGGCCCCAAACCCCATACAGGACTTAGTAAAATTGGCCTTTAAAGTTTTAACTCCAGAGAAGCAGCAGCTGAGGCCGCAGAGCCAGACAAGGAAAAAAGAAGGGCTGTGCTTCAGCGCAAGCTCTAGTGGCTGCCCTCCAACTAGCGTTGCCTCCACTCTGCCGGTAGGGAAGACACAGGGCAGTCTCCCAGGGCCTGCTATAAATGCGGAGACCCAGCAACCAGTTCCTGAGGCCAGTCGCCACCTTGTCTCGTCCATGCTTTTAAGTGTGGCACAATCCGGGCATTGGGAAAAGAACCAAATCCCCGCCTGCCTACCACGCCATGCCCAACCTGCCAACAGGAAGGACACTGGAAGTCTGATTGCCCTGCCAGCAGGGCAGGCATTAAGTGCCAACGTGGTGCCTCTCCTCAAAGGCCGGAAGGCCCTTCCAGCTCCTACACCTGACGACGCACTGACGGTGCCCACACTGAGCATCCTGGTCACCGAGCCTAGGGTAACTCTCTACAGATAGCGGTAAGCCAATTTCTTTTCTCATCAATACGGGAGGCTACCTATTCTGTTTCGCCAACCCATGGAGGCCCACAGCCATCCACTGACCAGTAGTTGGGTAGACGGTAAACCGCCTAACCCGCCAGACCCCAGTGTTAAATTACTGCCTGGATTCATGCATGCTTTGCCCACTTTTTCCTCATCATGCCTCTGTCCCACCCCTCTTGGGATGAAACATCTTTAACCTAACTCCAAAAAACTCTATTCCCCTTCCCTTTCTCCAGGTGGCCAGGTTCTACTCAAGGATCAACACCTCCTCACCTCTTTCTCGCTTCCTCACTGGCCTTCTATCTTAATCCTAACTGACTTTTCCTTCATAAACCCCATAGATACCCCTCCTTCCCGACCCATCTCCCAACCAGTAGGTTTCCCAACTTTTACTCTCATAGAAGACCTAGCTTTGGCAGGGTGCCCTTTGTGATTTCTCGGCAATGCTGGAGCCACCCTCTACACCTTTTGTCATCATTATTATGGTTCAATTCCTAATTATTCCTAAGTAGCCTTTACTAATCCTAAATTTGTATGGAGATTTCTATAACTGAAACCTGGTCTACTGGCAACCAGGCTCACCTACAAACCAAGGTACTGCAGATTGCTCCCCTTAGGCTGTCAGCATGCCCTCCTCCTAACTTTCACCTGAGTTCTGTCAACTATGACCACACTCAGTCATATGCTCTTGTATGACCAAACAGAGTATAACTGTAAGAACTACTGGCAAGAAACCAACCTGGGGTGTCCATACAACTATTGCAACACGCATGAGATATTAATGTGTGCAAATGGCATTTGCACCCCCAATGATCGACCTTTTGTAAGAAATAGAACATCAGAGGATATATTTCCCATTATTAAGGATCCCTGACCCCCGGAAATTAGGAGTTAAAGGTGGACTATATGCAACATCTTGGTCCTCATATCCCAATCGCTAACCCTCCAAATAAAGAGAGTATAATGTGCAACAAGTACCACTCTAAGAGTAAACAAGTAGATCCCTCCTAAGAGTGTACAGGCCCTACAAAATTTAACCTCAGTTGTAAAAAATCTCATGAACAGAAAACAGAAGCTGTTAAGCCCCCAAACTCCCCTAACAATGAGGGACCCATTCTCATGGCTAACACTTATTCGGCCAGGGACTTTAACTTAACCCATAGGCTGCTGGAGTAAGGAACCCTCCCACTGCTTCCTTTGTGCTGCACTGAAAGCTCCCTTAGGGCAGTCCCACTACCAACCGCCAATATCACCACTGACTTCTTACCAGCTCTTTCTCAAGCAACATCCTTGCCTCAAGTCCCATTATACCGTAACCACAGAGTCAAACCCTCTCTTTGCTATTCTACCCAAACTCTTCGTGGTGTGATCGCACACAAGCTCCCAGCAGGACCCAGACGGCCCTCAAGCAGGCTACTTTGGTGTAAATCCAAACTCTATCTAAAACTTCTTAACCATGCCTCCATCACCCAGTCCCTTTGTGTTCGGGTATCTTAGTGCCTAGCTTAACCCCTATATAGCGAAGGAGAATTAGCTGAACTAGCTTCCCAGCTCAGCTCCAGCAATAACATCCAAAGCTGGCTGTTTTTTTCTTCCTTAATTATTGGGTTTCCTAGCATCAAGTCCCTGTGTAGCCTCAGGACTTGAACAGGGGCCCTCCCCACCCACTCAATTCAATCCACACAGACCCTTCCACTCAGGTCCAGGCAGCCATAGAGTGCTTCAGCTGAAAGCCAGCCTCTTTACAACGTCAAATCACCAGTGGCCCAGGTGTAGCAGCACAAAACAGACGGGCATTAGATCTTCTTACTGCTGGAAAAGGAGGAACGTGCCTTTTCCTAGAGAGGAGTGTTGGCAATATGTAAATGAATCAGGCCTTGGTTGACACCAATGTCAAAACACATTAAACAAAATCAAAAGGAGCTTCAACAATTTAACTCTTTAACCCCCCTCGACCACCGTATGGCTGCCTGTAGTACAGCAGATGCTTCCCATCTTACCCCATACTAACTCCTCTGTTCATGTTATGTCTTGCTCTCATTCTAATAAAATTTCTCCGAGCCAGGGTCCAAGAGATCAATTCGCAGTCACCTTCAACCAAATGCTTCCGCATCCCTTACATCCAACTGCCAACCTCAGACCCTAACTAATGCCTCTAACAGCAGGAAGCAGCCAGACAGACCACGGCTTCCTAAATTCTAATCAATAAGAGGTTGGACCGTTTGGGTGAAGGAAAAGGACAAGATGGAGGAAGGTGAACAAGATGAGCAGTCCCTGTTCGGTTCATCACAGATTTTCCGCCACTCGAAAAAGAACCAAATCAACTGAACATGAATGACGCTGCCGGGGACACCGAACCAAGAAGCCACTCCTACATACACGCCCCAAACTCCTCCCCTTCCAGCTCCCAGGCATAAAGTCCACCGCCGGGCAGGAGTCGGCGCGGACTTCTTCGCCCCTCGTGACTGTGGACCGGAGAACATCACCCGGTGAGCGCCGTGCCACTTCCTGGCCCCCCACACCTGAGTGACCAGAGAAACCACCGAGAGTGTGTGTATTATTTGCAATAAAAGACTGCCACTTTCTTATGTAATGGCCCTCATGCTTAATTACTTAGCTCTCCCAAATTAAGTTACATTAAATTAAATCAAAACAGTTAGTGCCAAATTAATTTAAATTAAAACAATAGGCTTTTTAAAAATTCCTTGAGCTGCATAGTAACAAAAATCAGAACCAGCATTTGTTTTAAATGAGAGCAGTGCTTTGAGGAAAACATATAGACTTAAGCCCTAGTGTTAGAAAGGAAGAGGGGTTGAAAATTAAGAAACCATGTATTCAGGTCTAGAACCTTGAGAAGAACAATAAATTAAACCCAAGGAGGTCTGAAGGAAAATGTACCCCCAAAGGTGTTATTAAATAAGTCAGAAATCAAAATAAACTAAAATAGAGAAGATCCACAAAGTCAACAGATGCACAAAATGGTGACATTGCTGGCAGGACTGAGAATGAGACGGAAGGGGAAACACAGATAAAAGGCTTGAGTGGTTAAAGAGGCTGAACTGTCCCAGGCACCCATTCATGCAAAATCCCAGCAAGTGGAAATTGAATCAAGTGGTGGGAAGTGGATCAGCGGCTGCCTGGAGCTGGATGTCGATGGGGGGGCCATGCCACTCATGGCAGGCACCTGTTGTGGGAGGCAAGTGTGATGAGCGTGGTGGTGGGTATGTGGTGTGTAAATTTGCCAATATTCATTGAGCTGACCACTTAAAATGGGTGCTTTTTGTTGTGTGTAAATAACACTTCAGTAAAATTGATCCAACTGGCACAAGAAGCTGGGTTGGGTGGTGCATGTCTGTCGTCTCAGCTACTGGGGAGGCTGAGGCAGGAGGATTGCTTCAGCCCAGGAGGTAAAGGCTGCAGTGAGCTGAGATCGCACCACTGCACTCCAGCCTGGACAGCAGAATGAGACCCTGTGTCAAAAAAATAAATAAAAATAAAATAAATGACCACAAGAGACATTTTGCATACCTATATGGAATAAGTTTGAAAATTTAGATGAAATGAAGTATTTCTAGTAAAAACATAATTTGCCAGATTAGACCCAAGAGGTAAAGTTTCCAAGTTCCTTTTACAAGGCAAGCATGACATTGACAGCTAAACATGATAAAGAGGATACCAAAAAGGAAAATATAGCACTTTTATATATCAGTGCAATAATCTTAAATAAAATATTAGCAAGACAAATTCAGGAGCACATAGGACAATAACATGATTATGTGCATGCACACGTGTGCGTGCGTGTGTGTGTGCATGTGTGTGTGCGTGAGAGAACCCTAAAGCCAGAAACTCACTGTATGGGTGTGGGGAAAAGAGAGATCAGACTGTTACTGTGTCTATACAGAAAGAAGTAGACATAAGAGACTCCATTTTGTTCTGTACTTGAGATGCTGCTAATCTGTGACCCTACCCCCAACCTTGTCCTTGCAAGAGACATGTGCTGTGGTGACTCAAGGTTTAACGGATTTTGGGCTGTGCAGGGTGTGCTTTGTTAAACAAGTACCTGAAGGCAGTATGCTTGTGAAAAGTCATCACCATTCTCTTAATCTCAAGTACCCAGGGACACGCACACTGCCAAAGGTCGCAGGGACCTCTGCCTAGGAAAGCTAGGTATTGTCCAAGGTTTCTCCCCATGTGATAGTCTGAACTATGGCCTCGTAGGAAGGGAAAAACCTGATCATCCCCCAGCCTGACACCCGTGAAGGGTCTGTGCTGAGGAGGACTAGTACAAGAGGAAAGAAGGCCTCTTGGCAGTTGAGATAGAGAAAAGCATCTGTCTCCTGCCCGTCCCTGGGCAATGGAACATCTGTATGTTCTGTTTACTGAGAAAGGAGAAAACCCTTAGGGCAAAAGGTGGGACTTACTAGCAATGCTGCTCTTTATGCACTAAGAGGTTTATGGAGATGTTTTCATATGCATATCAAGGCACAGCACTTTTCCTTAAACTTATTCATGTCACAGAGATCTTTATTCATATGTCTTACTGCTGACCTTCTCCCTCCGATGATCCTATTATCCTGTCACTTCCCTTTTTTCTAAGATGGTAAAGATAATTATCAATAAATACTAAGGGAACTCAGACACTGGTGCCAGTGTGGGTCCTCTGTATGCTGAGCGCGGGTCCCCTGGGCCCACTTTTTCTTTCTCTATACTTTGTCCCTGTGTCTCATTTCTTTTCTCAGGTCTCTCATTCCACCTAACGAGAAACGCCCACAGGTGTGGAGGGGCAGGCCACCCCTTCATATGGGAAAGTACTGGATGCAGTCCCACTAATGCACTGAACAAGAGCAGGACAGGCACCGTCATTTTTTAAACATTGCATTGGAAACAGAAGCAAAGAAAAATAGAGGAGAAAGCAATTGGAGGCATAAGATTTGAGGAAGATACAGTCTATTTGCAGCTGAGCCATCTACCTCAGAAACTCTTTTTAAAGAAAGCCCTGGCTGGGCGCAGTGGCTCACTCCTGTAATCCCAGTACTTTGGGAGGCTGAGGCGGGTGGATCACGAGGTCAAGAGATCAAGACCAGTCTGGCCAACATGGTAAAACCCTGTCTCTACTAAAAATACAAAAAATTAGCTGGGTGTGGTGGCAGGCGCCTATAATCCCAGCTACTCAAAAGGCTAAGGTGGGAGAATTGCTTGAACCCAGGAGGTGGAGGATGCAGTGAGCCAAGATTGCACCATGCATTCCAGCCTGGATGACAGAGTGAGACTCCGTCAAAAAAAAAAAAAAAAGGAAAAAGGAAAAAAGTCCTAATGGAGCAATGCTGAGACTAGAAAATTCAATGAAATCATTCAGTGAGGTAGTATAATATGAAATTAAAGTGAAAACCAACAGCCTCTTTATATAGAAGCAATAACCAACTAGAAGATATAATGGAAGAGAAAACCTCATTTACGATTGGGGGGAAAATCCAATGTTTAGAAATAAATCGGATTTTAAAATGTGCAAAATCTAAGGGAGTAAAATTCAATGCACTCCTGTGAGATGCACCTGGAGCCTTGAGCAACGGTAAAGCTGTTCCTTGTTCTCAGCGGTTCCTTGTTGTCTAATGGCACCAATGCCATTAGACATCAGTCCTCCCTAATTTATAAACTGTTTTCATTTAACGTGATTGCTATAAAAATCATGACTTCTTTTTCTTGAACAAGACAAGTTGAAACATATGCAAACAAAAACATTCAAGATTGGTTAGGAAAACTCCGAAAAAAGTTGAGTTATTGATGGGCTAGCACTACCAGAGATTAAAACATACTAAAAAAAAAAAAAAAAACCCTCAAAAATTAAAACAGTGTGGTGTTGTCATGAGAATGAATAATCAAGTGAAGTAGAATAGAAAGACCAGAAATATACCCAAGAATGCATGGAAACTCAGTGTACGAAACAGGGAGAATCTCAAATCTCTGAATCAAAGATAAACTTATTAAAAAATTGATGTTTGAACAAATGAATGGATTCCTGGAAGAAGTCAAATAGGACCTCCACCCATACATCCATATAGCACACATAAGAATTAATGTTAAACAACCAAAGTGTACAAATACCAAAAGAAATGATATGTGAATTTTTTTTTTTTTTTTGAGATGGAGTCTTGCTCTGTCACCCAAGTTGGAGTGCAGTGGCGTGATCTCAGCTCACTGCAAGCTCTGCCTCCTGGGTTTAAGCCATTCTCCTGCCTCAGCCTCCCAAGTAGCTGGGATTACAGGCATCCACCACCACGCCCAGCTAATTTTTTGTATTTTTAGTAGAGACAGTGTTTCACCAAGTTGGCCAGCCTGGTCTCGAACTCCTGACCTTGTGATTCGCCTGCCTCAGCCTCCCAAAGTGCTGGGGTGACAGGCGTGAACCACCGCGCTCGACTGTGAATATCTTTATAACCTGAGTGTGGAGAAAGACTTCCTAAGTTTAATTCAATCCAAATGCAAAAAAAAGATTGACTAATTTGATTCTATAAAAATATATTTTGTATGAGGTGCACATGGGCGCACACACACAAATAAACAAACACATACCAGGGAGTTATAAACAACTCTTAATTGGGGGAAGTAGGCAAAGGCCAAAAGCTTGATAGAAAATATGAGCAACATACAAAAACAATTAGCAGCAGTGATATAAAATATCACTTAAACACAAGGAAAAATGTTGCCGTTCACTTGTGGAAGAAATGCAAATGAAAACAGCCCTAGGGATGTTGGGGCGGCCCCTGCTGCAGAGGGTAACTTGCAGACTTGTCAAGGGCAGCACTGCCAAGGCTGGTTCGAGCTCAAGGTCAGGTGGAGGAGGTAGTTCCCCCCCATCTCTTCTGCTGAGTGCAGCTGTAAAACCGGCCTGAAACACGTGGAGAAGCTATCTGAGCTGCCTCCAGGACACATGCAAATGGACACTCTGATCAGAAAATTAGCAGGAAGATTGAGAAATAAGATAAAAATGTGAGGGCCACCAAACCAGTGGAAAGTTTTCCCTTTTCATTCCTCTGGCATTGCCTGGCCTTGACTCAAGGCAGCCCACACTCTAGGAGCAGACACCAGGGCACAGGTGGGGAGCTCTGGGGGACCCCTCCAGGGCTTACTCAGGGAGTGGGTTGGCAGTGGCCACAGAAGCCACCAGGGATCCTGCAGGGACTCACAACACTGAGGGCAGGGAGTTTGCCTCTAATCAGAGAAGCTGTGATTCCGAGAGGGCGGGTAAAGGCCACGGGTCTTTTTCTCTCCACATCTTCCCACATCATGACCCCAGAGGGGGTTGAGGAGGGAGGAAGTGTAAGCACCGTGACATAGTGAGCCACAGCCTTCTGACTAGATGCCCCAAAGAAGAATCCCAGGTGACCACACAGCATCAGAGAAACTGCAGGAGGTGAGGAACTTTGCAAAGCAATTCATCGTGTTGTCAATAAAACCCCGGGCTCACTCCCGAGCTGGGCATGCATGGATGTGACCCTCGATGGCATAGACTATGAGAGCTAGGTGATGGGATCGACCTCCACCGAGTTGTCAGAGTGACCTGCATACCCAAACACCATGAGGTTTTAAAGACTGAGCTGATGTGGAAGCCGCAGCCTCTGCAGGTTGGTCTGCACTTGCAGTATAAGCCCAACCACATCAATTGCTGCCAAAACAAAACTAGCAGCATTCTCCATACCACTTAAATAAGACACGGGTTCTCATAACATTCAAAATGCCCAGGACACAATCCAAAATTACTTCTACAAAAGATCAGGAAAATCTCAATGAGCAAGGAAAACCGCAACCAGTAGGTGCCAGTGCTGATGATTCCAACCCTCAGCACTGGCTTTAAAGTAATTATCATAAGAATTTTTTATGTAACATCTTTAAAGTAATTATTGTAAGAATGCTCTAGCAAGTAATGGCAAACACTCTTGAGCTAAATGGAAAGCTAAGAAGGCTCAGGGAGAAAGTGGAATGTACAAAGAATGGCCAAGTGGGAATTGCACCACTGGAAACATAATCACCAGGATAAAGCAGTCTCTGGCTGGGCCAACAGCAGACTGGAAATGAAAAGGGGAAGAGTCGGTGTGGCAGTCGTGCAATTTGAACAACACAAGAGACACTGATTTAAAAAAAATGAGGCCAGGCTCAGTGGCTCACGCCTGTAATCCTAGTACTTTGGAAGGCCGAGGCAGATGTATCACCTGAGGTCAGGAGTTCAAGACCACCCTGGCCAACATGGCAAAACCCCATCTATACTAAAAATACAAGAATTAGCTGGGTGTGGTGGCAGGTGCCTGTAATCCCAGCTACTCAGGAGGCAGAAGCAGGAGAATCACTTGAACTCTGGAGGCAGAGGGTGCAGTGAGCCAAAATTGCACCACTGCATCCAGCCTGGGTGACAGACGGAGACTCTGTCTCAAAACAAAACAAAACAAAAAATGAACGGCACCTCAGGAACAATACCAAAAAGTCCAACAGCTGTATAATTGGTGTCACAGAAGGAGAGGAGAAAGAGTGGAGTACAGAAATGAGATCTGAAGAACTAATGACTGATAATGTTTCAATTTTGAAAAAGAACATAAACCTAAAGATTACAGATTCAAAAGCCCGGTGAATTCAAATAGGATAAATACATATGCAGATACATTATCATTAAACTGTTGAAATAAATTGATTTTGTCACAAGCCAGCATTGTCACTGTGGGAGAAAAGAGATCAAAAGTACGCAAGAAGGAAGGAAATACAGAATATTATGGCAGTGGGAAAGAGGTGTCAGTGTGAATACACAGAGCAGCACACTTAAGCAACAATCCCAAATAATGGGGCTTTCTACAAAACAGTTGGCCTTTACTCTTCAAAAGTGTCAGGTCACGAAATAAATCTGTGCTGAGGACCCGTTCCAGGTTAAAGCAGACTAAAGGGGCTAGACAACCAAGTGAAACGTGTGAGCTTGGATTAGATGCTGGACTGGAGAAGGCTGTGAGGGGGACAATGGCTGAAATTTGAATGAGGTCCGTAGATTAGATTATACTGTTCTATCAGTGCTGATTCTGTGGTTTTGATTGTACTATAGTTATGAAAAATGTTAAGACTCAGAAAATCTATATAAAGCAGACAGAATAATTCTTGTACTTTTTTTTGCAACTTTTTAATAAATCTGAAACTGTTTCAAAATGAAAAGTTAATCCAAGTTGTCTTGAGTAGAGGTTAAAACGACAACAAAAAAAAAAATTGAAAAGCTAAAAACGAACTCCCATTATTCTTCTTTCATGTAAGGACATAGGATATGCATTTTGCTCAGCTACCACCCTTCACCGCATCCCATTTTGAGAAGCAGTATTTTCCTCATTCATCTGTTCTAGGTTTTTAAAAAAATATTTAAGATCTTCTCTTTTTAAAGAATCTATTCATTTGGAATGTGCTTTTTGCATTTTCACTTGTGAAAATATGTATTTATCCTTTTTGTTATGGCTGTATGACTTCATTGTATCAGAGAATATGGTCTTAAGATATGAGATACAGAAAGGTTTTAAGAACGATAAGATCTGGACATGCTGGATAAAATCAAAGCCCTGGATGTCCTTGTTCAAGCATCCAGGCTTGAGTGCCTGAGTGCCAGGGGCATGCAATGTCCATCACGCTCACAGGGTGAGAGCCGAGGGAGCCCGAGGGACCAGTTTGTTTCACTGAACATGAACTTGATAAAACAAACTGTTCTCTCCACAGTTTCTTAGCCTCGGCCCCCTGTCCTTTCAGGAGCTCAGAGACTTCTGGGTCTGCTCCCAGCCTTCACGGTCCCTGGTGACCCCACGGTGTGGAGCCCTGTGCCCTGCTTTTGGGGACTGTTAGACAAAGAGGGGATGCATCAGAGCTGAGGCTGGGGCTGAGTCTGGCAGGGGGTGGACCTGCATGTCCCCCTGGGCTGTGACGGCTGCATCCTCCTCCTTGGGCCTCCAAGGCTGCTGTGTAAGAACCCCAGGGATCCTCTCCAGTACCTCTGTCCTCTGTCAGGCCCAGCCCAGGTCTGAGGGAAGGGGCAGGAGGGGGATTCAGGTGAGGCTCCCTGGGATACAGACCTCCATGAGGATAGGGCCGGAGGGGCCAGGAGGACACATCCCACTGGGCACAGAGGAGGCGTCCAGGGGTAGGACCAAGGGTTGACGCGAGAGAACAGGGGTCAGGGCCCTTGCAAGATTCTGCCTCTGCTCTCAGCCTAGACCTGCTGCCTGCATAACGGACAGTTCCTCCTGCTTCTGGGGCCCATGCTGGTGTGTGCAGAGAAAGGTGAAGACACCAGGGCGGGGTGGAAGGAAAGGCCAGCTGTGTCTCTGTGGTGTGAGGCGCATGTTTCCTTGAGGACAACCCAGGCCTGCTATGCTGAGTGCATTTTGCCCTGTGACCCTGCAGGGGGGTGGGATGCTATGTGGCTTCACACCCGTGGCTGTGAACGCCGGCCCCAGGGTGGAGAATGTGTGCTCAGGGTTGACGGTGTCACCTGAGGTGCTGTGAGCTTGGGGTTGCTGAGCGTCTTCACACGGTGGTGGCTGGTCCCAGACCCAGGTATGCTTGGAGCCCAGGGCTCTGCCCTCACCCCTACTTCTGCAGACCAAAGCCTATCAAGCTACCACTGCCTCCACACCAACGTCAGCGGCCTACAAGCCAGTCTCCTGCAGCGCCCAGGAGGGCCTAGGTTTCTCCCAGCATGCGGTGGTCCACACAAGGCAAGGCCAGCCTGGACAGTCCCTGTCTGTAGGTTAGGGGTAGGGGTGAGCATGAGCTCAGTGGTTCCCTCCATGGGCTCCTGCTCAGCTGTGAGCAGGGCCTGGGGATCCAGGGTGGGGGGACCTAGATTTCGAGTTCTGGCCTAGGCAACCTCCTCCTTTCATCCTCCTCGTGGACTCAGCTGGGGACTCCATGCTGAGCCTCTGGATACCTTGGGAAAAGCAGGCCCTAGGATGCCACGTATGCCTGGAGAGGAGGGGAGCAGCCAGGAGTCCAGAGAGCCAATGAAACCCATCTCTTCTGGGGTGACCAGATAGAGAACTGATGTACATTCCAATTCCATGGGAAGACCCTGGGTAACAGGAAGTCCTCTCCCTGCTCTGGTTCCAAAGGGCATAAGCCACAATGCAGGTCAACTCTAGACTCTGCAGCAGGCACCAGCAGGCATCCCAGGGACACAGGCACCAGCAGGCATCCCAGGGCCGCAGGCACCAGCAGGCATCCCAGGGCCGCAGGCACCAGCAGGCATCCCAGGGCCGCCCCAGGTGCCAGCAGAGCATCAGGGCGCAGGCACCAGCAGGCATCCCCAGGACGTGCCAGCCATGTGTTGCTGTCTTCCTTCTTTCTTATTTATTTATCATTTTGATTTTGTAGAGATGGGGTCTCACTATGTTGCTCTGGCTGGTCTCAAACCCCTGGGCTCAAGCAATCCTCTGCCTCAGCCTCCCAAACTGCTGGGATTACAGGCATGAGCTGCTGCACCGTCCCCCTCCTCTTTCTTTGTGATCATTTCTGAGTATTTTGGGGGCAGGTGCAGGGCTGGCTTGTTACTTTCAAAGACGTCAATGCCCTGCCTGGCTAGGCCACCACCCTGCTGTACGTGGTTTTGCATCCTCTGTCACCAGTCTAGATAAGAGAGGCACATTTTGAATTTTGGCTGCAAGTCACCTTCCCTTGAAAACTCCCTCACTGATGTGCTGATGGGCATGTAGCCCTCAGCACGCCCATGGCCCTCCCGGCACCATGTCCTCTTCTCCCAGTGGTTTGGGGTGGCTGGTGGCTTTTTATTTATTCATTTATCTTTGAAATAGGGTCTTGTTCTGTCATCCAGGATGGAGTGCAGTGGCACAATCATGGCTCACTGCAGCCTCGCCCTCCTAGACTCAAGTGATCCTCCCACCTCAGCCTCCCAAGTAGCTGGGACAACAGGCACGTGCCACCACACCCAACTTATTTATTTATAGAATGGGTGTCTCACTATGTTGCCCAGGCTGATCTCCAACTCCTGGCCTCAGGGGATCCTCCCACCTTGGCCTCCCAGAGTGCCAGGATTACAGGCATGAGCCACTGCACCCGGCTGGCCAGCTGGGGCTTTGACAAGCACTGAACTCCAGCCCTGTTGGGCGGGCTGTTCCTGTTTGCCATTTTCCGTGGCCGCCTTCTCAGGCAGTCACCCCACTGCTCCTTCAGCATCTGCTCCTCCTTCCTCCTGTTTTGAAGGAAGTTTTGTATCAATGGAGACTGCAGCTTCGCCTGGATGCAGCTCATGCTGGTTTCTGCTCCTCCCCTCTGTCCTTCTGGGTCCAGGTTTGGTGGCAGCAAAGCCCCCACCTGGGTGAGCCCTGGGCAGGCCAGGAGGGAGGTGGGTGGGCTACAGGGGCGGCTCAGCCCTCAGGACTGACTCGCACTTTAAAGATCCTGTTTCTTCCCTATCCAACTGCGCAGTGCTTCCTGGGGACGGGGACAGCAGGACCCCAGGCCTCCTTCAGCTGGAAAACATTCCTCTTGAGCGTGGGGTGTGATGTTGGCACCTCCTGCTGCACCCACACGAGCCTTTCTTCTCTTTCAGGGCCATTCTGGGTTTTCCTCTGTGCCTTGTCAGGAGGGTCCCCTATAAACAGACACAGTGGCAGAGGCCTCTCCTGACATCTCGGTCCCATCTGTGCACACAAGCAGGACCCAGCCAAGCCTGGGTCGGATGCCCACAGGCACTGGGAGACCACCTGCTGCTCTGAACTCCGCCCCCAGGTTCAGGGAGGTCGGGGGAGGAATTCTGTCCTCCCTGGTCCTCACCGCCTCCAGGAAAGCCGGCTTCTGTGCTGCCCCTGGAGGCTCAGAGCTGTGAGCCCAGCCTCCTCTCTCCCCAGGTTCAGAACAAGTGACAGAGGTCACCAGGGGCTGCACCAACAACCGGCTGGGAGGAGTTCGCCTGGGACAGCGTCCTCTGTGCCAGTGTCTTGTGCTGCTCCGAGAACCTGGGTAACCGGGAAGCCACGGCAGGCAGCGCTGCCCAGGCCCTGCAAGGGGGCCGCAACTCGCCCAGTGGTTAGCACCCTCCCTCCCTGATGCCCACTCTCCCATCTGCATGGTCCTTTGATGACCATCTCCGCGTCTCATCCCCCATCTCTGTTTGGACCGGTCGTGGGGCCCCCCCTCCCAGGTGAGGCTCCCTTGACTCACTGCCTCCCCTGACAGTGGAGGGACACGTTTCCTCCTGAGCCTGTAAGTCTGGGCAGGTCCAGCCCCCGTCCCCTCCCCCAGGGCCGGGGGGTGGCCAATGCCCCCGTGCGTGCTTTCTGCTCCAGCCCAGGAGGGCGTCCCCTGACAAAGCCACCCCTCTGTGCTGTGAGGTAGGAGGAGCCTCTGCCTGTCCACCGGCCCCAGATTCCACGCCCATCAGGGAAGCCCAGCAAAGGCACCCGCACTGGGAATGTGCCCCAGCAAACAGTGAGCAACGAGGAGGGTGAGGAAGGCAAGGAAGGCAGCCAAGACCCAGTGGCAGTGTGGACGGCGATGGCTGGATCATGACAGAGTTCTCACGAGATCTGGGCATTTAAAAATGTGTAGCACCTTCCCCTCTTCCCCTCCCCCCACCCCCCAGTTTTCTCCTGCTCCGGCCTCTGACGCACCTGCTGCCTTCCGGCACGGCTGCAAGCTTCCTGAGCCCTCTAAGCCTCTTTTCTTTTCTTTTCTTTTCTTTTTTTTTTTTTCGAGACCGAGTCTCGCTCTGTCGCCCAAGCTGGAGTGCAGTGGCGTGATCTCAGCTCACTGCAAGCTCCGCCACCCGGGTTCACGCCATTCTCCTGCCTCAGCCTCCCGAGTAGCTGGCGTCCCTCACCTCGCAGACGGGCTTTCACCGTGTTAGCCAGGATGGTCTCAATCTCCTGACCTCGTGATCCACCCGCCTCGGCCTCCCAAAGTGCTGGGATTACAGGCGTGAGCTACCGCGCCCAGCCTAAGCCTCTTTTCTTTATAAATTTCCCAATCTTAAGTTTTGCTTTGTTTTTTGAGACAGAGTCTTGCTCTGTCGCCCAGGCTGGAGTGCAGTGGTGTAATCTCGGCTCACGGCAACCTCTGCCTCCTGGGTTCAGACGATTCTCCTGCCTCAGCCTCCCGAGTAGCTGGAATTACAGGCGCCCACCACCATGCGCAACTAATTTTTGTATCTTTAGTAGAGATCGGGTTTCACCATGTTGGCCAGGCTGGTCTCAAACTCCTGACCTCAAATGATCCACTCACCTCGGCCTCTCAAAGTGCTGGGATTACAGATTACAGGTGTGAGCCACCACGCCCAGTCAGATTTCCTCTTCCTCTTCCTATTCCTATTCTTATTCTTATTCTTAATTCTTATTCTTATTCTTTCTTTTTTGAGACGAAGTTTCACTCTTGTGAAACACAACACAGTGCTGAGGCTCTGGCCGGTCTTGCACAGCAAGACAGGGAAACCCTCGTGTCCAACACAACACAGTGCTGGAGGCTCTGGCCGGTGTGCACAGCAGAACCAGAAACCCTGTGTCCAGCACAACCTGAGTGCTGGAGAGCTCTGGCGGTGTGCACAACAGAACAGGGGAAACCCTCGTGTCAACACAACACAGTGCTGGAGGCTCTGGCCGGTGTGCACAGCAAGACAGGGAAACCCTCGTCTCCAGCACAACACAGTGCTGAGGCTCTGGCCGGTGCGCACAGCAAGACAGGGAAACCCTCGTGTCCAGCACAACACAGTGCTGGAGAATGCAGCGGTGTGTGCACAGCAAGATGAGGAAACCAAAGGCATACACATCAAAAAGGAAGACATGCCACTATTACATGTAAGCAGATGACTTTGTAGCCCACTTAGAAAATCCTAAGGAATCTGAAACAAATAAAAGCCTAAATTCAATCTGGTGAGTTCGAAGAAGTCACAAGAAAAGAAGGTCATTTGAAAAATCAATTGTATTTCTACGTAATAGCAGTAAACACATGGGCACCACAATGAAAAATGTACTTCTATTTTTAACCACTCAAAAAATGAAATACTTAGGTGTAAGTCTAATGAATAATGTACTGGACTTGTATATATGTTTTGTACACAGAACTGTGATGGAAGAAAGAAGACGTAAGCAAGTGAAGAGGCATGCCTCGCTCATGGAGTGGAAGACCCAACATCGTAAAGAGCTGAATTCTCCCCAGACTGATCTATGGGTTTAACACAGTTCTTATTGTGTCTGACAAAATTCCAAAAAGATATGTCATGAATAAGTACAAGATTATTCCAAAGGATAAATGGAAAGTGATGGAGCTAGAATAGCTAAAATTGGGTAATTTTTAAAGAAAAGAGGTTTAATGCCTGTAATGTCAGCACTTTGGGAGGCCGAGGCAGGCAGATCATGACGTCAAGAGATTGAGACCATCCTGGCCAACATGGTGAAACCCCGTCTCTACTAAAAATACAAAAAAAATAGCCGGGGGTGGTGGGGGGCGCCTGTAGTCCCAGCTACTCTGGAGGCTGAGGCAGGAGAATGGTCTGAACTCGGGAGGTGGAGCTTGCAGTGAGCCGAGATCCCGCCACTGCACTCCAGCCTGGGCGACAGAATGAGACTTTGTCTCAAACAAACAAAAAATAATAATAAGAGGTTTAATTTGGAAAAAGAGAAAAATGGGGCTAATCCATGTACCTGATCCCAAGACTTCTTATATATAGTAGTTACAGTGACCTAGAGAGTGTGGGGTTGGCAGAGGGACAGATACTCAGATTGATGCAGCACAACAAACTACCCAGAAATAGACTCACACCGATACACCCTGGGCACCCTGGGGATTTCTACAAAGATGCAAGTGCAACTGAGTGGAAGACACATTGCTTTCAAAGTGCGGCACCACAGCAATCAAAAATCCATAGGCAAAAAGCAACAACAGACAACAACGAAACGCAACCTAGACCTTGTATAAAGGTGACCTCAAAACAGGTCACAAACATGAAATTAAAAAAAAAAAAATTAGGGAAAACAAAACCACGGGAGAACATCTTTGAGATCTGGAACAAGGCAAAAAGATTTTCAGACTTGACACCAGAAGCATGATCCATAAAAAGAAAAACTGATAAACTTGACCTCTTCAAATTTAAAACTTCAGCACTGAAAAAAAAAAAAAAAAAACCGTTAAGAGGGTGTAAAGACAAGCTACAGTCTAGGGGAAAATATTTGCAAACCATTTATCCAGCAAAGAACTAGTGTCTAGACTGTTTATAAAGAACTCTCAAAATTCAACAGTTAGAAGTCAATCAATTAGAAAGGAGGGCAAAAGACATGAAACGGCATTTCACTGAAGAGAATATATATTCAAATTGAGGGCTTTCCTTATGAAAAACGAATATATAGATAGCAAAATAAGTACATAAAAAGATGTTCAACAACTTTATAAGTGAAAGAAATGAAAAGTTAAAATGCAACAAGATATTATACACACCAATCGGAAAGACCAAAATAAAAAAATGCTGCTGGTGAAGATGTGGAACACAGGATCCTTCACACATTATTGATATGAACATACAATAGCAAACGCCTCCTGGAAATCTCTTCAGCTGTTTCTCAAAAAACTAAATATACGGCTGGGCGCTGTGGCTCACGCCTGTAATTCCAGCACTTTGGGAGGCCAAGGCAGGCGGATCATGAGGTCAAGAGATTGAGGCCATCTTGGCCAACATGGTGAAACCGCGCCTCTACTAAAAGTACAAAAATTAGCTGGGCATGGTGGTGCACACCTGTAGTCCCAGCTACTCGGGAGGCTGAGGCAGGAGAATCGATTGAACCTGGGAGGTGGAGGTTGCAGTGAGCCAAGATAGCACCACTACACTCCAGCCTGGGTGAGAGCAAGACTCCATCTCAAATAATAATAATAAATAAACATACAACTACCATACCACCCAATAATTGCGCTCCCAGCCATTTACCTAGAGAAATGGAGACTTATGTTCACATCCAAACCTGCCGTATTAGTCCGTTTTCACACAGCTGATTAAGACATACCTGAGACTGGGCAATTTACAAAAGAAAGAGGTTTACTGGACTTACAGTTCCACATGGCTGGGGAAGCCTCACAATCATGATGGAAGGCAAGAAGGAGCAAGTCATGTTTTATGAGGATGGCGGCAAGAAAAGAGAGAGCTTGTGCAGGGAGACTCCCGTTTTTTCAAACCATCAGATCTCATTAGACTTATTCACTATCGTGAGAACAGCACAGTAAAAACCTGCCCCCTGACTCAATTACCTCCCACCAGGTCCCTCCCACAACACGTGGAAATTCAAGATGAGATGTGAGTGAGGACACAGCCAAACCATGTCACCTAAACATGAATGTTTAGCACAGCTTGATACCAAATACCCCAACATTAGAAGCAACCCAGGTGTCCCTCAGTGGACAAATGGTTAAACAAAGTGCAACACATCCATACCATGAAACACTACTGAGCAAAAAAAAGGAATGGGCTCTCGACGCACTCCAAAGATGGATAAACCTTCAGAGAGCTACGCTGAGGGGAAAACGCCAGTCCCAAGAAGTGACATTCTTTCTTTTTTGAGATGGAGTCTGGCTCTGTCATCCAGACCAGAATGCAGTGGTGTGATCTCGGCTCACTGCAACCTCCGCCTCCCAGGTTCAGACAATTCTCCTACCTCAGACTTCTGAGTAGCTGGGATTACAAGTGCCTGCCACCACACCCGGCTAATTTTTTTATTTTTAGTAGAGATGGGGTTTCACCATGTTGGCCAAGATGGTCTTGAACTCCTGACCTCAAGTGATCTGCCCACCTCAGCCTCCTAAAGTGCTGGGATTACAGGCATGAGCCACCATGCCCAGCCCCAAGAGGTTACATAATGTAGTGCTCTATTTCTATTTCATGCTTGAAATGACACAATTATAGAAATGGAGAGGAGTGTTCCCCAAGAGTTAGTGGAGATTAGTATTCCCCAAGAACAGATTAGTGTTCCCCAAGAGTGAGGGAGGTCTTGGAAATGGGGGTAAGAGGAGGAGGGGTGTGGCTATAAAGGACAACAGGAGGGACCCACATGGTGCCGGAAATGTCTGTGCCTTGACCACATCAATGCTCATGTCCTGGTTGTGCTGTTGTACTTTTCAGCTTTACAAGATGTTACTATTGAGGGAAACTGGGTGAAGGGCACACAGGACCTCTCTGTGTTATTCCTCACAACTACATGTGGATCTACAATGATCTCATAATTAAAAGTTGAATTTTTAAAAAGTATCCCAGACTTGGTCCCTAGGAGCCCGATCGAGTGGGGTTCTGTGTGCTTTTGAGATGTCACTGTCATCCTCTGAACTATCCCTTAGTTTCCAATCATACAAGTCTGAGTCTTGGTGAAAAGGTGGAGTCACAGACCGTTCCTGTCCTGCTGGTGAACATGGAAAATGCTACAACCACCTTTGAAAATGGTTTGGCAGTTCCTTAAAAAGTTAAATGTGTGCCTACATATGGTGCAGCCATTCCACTCGCGGGTATTTAGCAGAAAGCAATGAAAGCTCACATCCTTAAAAAGACCTGTATGCGAATGTTCGTAGCAGGCTTACTTGTAACGGACAGAAGCTGGAAAGACTCGAAACACCCACCAACATGCAAATGAGTAAACAAAGCGTGCTCCATCCAAGAATGGAAGAATGCCCGGCAATGGAAAGGAATTAACTGCTGATACACGCCGCCATGCAGATGAAGCTCAGAATAAGTAAGTCAGACAAAAACACGTGTCTCAACTGAATGATCCCAGTTGGATAAAATTCCCGAAAATGCAAGCTAGTCTACAGTTAGAGAAAGTGAGTCAGTGATTGCCTTGCGGGGTAGGGAGGGAATGGAGGAGGAATTACAGAGGGGCAGGGGGGGTTTTGAGAGTGGCGGATCCATTCCTTACCTCCATCAGCATGCTGGTTCACCATGCACGTGTCAACAATTATCAGACTGTACACTCTAAACTTTTACAGTTTATTGTATGTCAATTATATCTCAATAAAGCTGTTAAAAACAAAAACAAGAACAAGTCTGAGAAATATGCAGAGAAGGGTGTGCTGATGACTTCCCAACATCCCACGTCAGAGAACAACAATGCAAGAGGCCTGATGCTGTGCTCTGAGCTCCTCACGGAGAAAGAAGTCCTAGGGCTCTGGGCCCCGCGCTTTGGAGTCAGAGTCACCTGAGTTGGCTTCTGCTCCGCTCATCCTTTTGGGCCCAGGCACCAGGCTTGTGCCAGGAGTCGGCGGCCATGGCCAGGAACAACATCCCGTGCCCCTGTCCAAGGTGCTGATCAGACGACTCAGGCTCCTCTTGGGCCCGGGGCCCCTGAACTTGGTGGCAACAGGCTTAGGACCCACAATGACAGCAATGCTCCAGATGCTCACCCGGGACCCCCAGTGCCAGGCAGGCCAGGACCAGGTAGGGCTCAGGCTGCGTCAGAACCTCCCCAGAGGCACAGCAGGTTTATGGAAGCGAGTGCTCATGTAGACAGGCACTGACGTTTTGCTTCTCTGTCTCCACAGGACCTTGAGCTCCTCAAGGCAGACGGGGCCCGATGAGCACTGCCACTGCCTGAGGGGCCCTCTGGGGTGCCTGTGTGTCCTGTCCTGTCACCCTCTTTTGCCGACACACATTAATCCTACAGTCCACCGTGTGAGGGGGTGATGACTCCAAATTGGAGTCTGACCATTTACAATCCCACTGGTCAGCAGGAAGTGTCTGCTGGGGTGAGCTGGGGCTCAGTCTGGAGAGTGGCTTGCCTGTGGACCACGCACATGCTGGAGGCGTGAGGCAGAGAGGTCCCAAAGGGGTGAAAGGTGTTTCTCTTAGTGGTGTCAGCTGTGCCCTCTTGGGGTCCTGCTGTGAACACTCGAAGCTCCCTCATGTCCGTCAAGGAACTCTGAGCCCAAAGACCACCCAGCTAGTCCAGGATCTCAATAGCCTGGGGCTGGACCCACGGCAGTGAAGGTGTCATTCCCCTGGCTAGGGAGACTCGGCAGCCCAGAGAGAGGTGTGTGTGTGCAGCAGAGTTCCAGGTTCCTGTTCTGGGCACCCAGACTTGGGTCTGGCCCCTGAGGAGCCCCTTGGGCTGTGCTGCAGCAGACACCAGGGAGGAGCTGGACCTCACAGTGCAGCAGCCGTGTCAGCACGGGCGAGGGCACCATGAGGTGGAGCCGCACATCCCCCACCCCGCTGTCGAGGCCACCTGCACCAGCAGAGACCAGGATGGGCCACTCTGGGGGCACCTTGTGCACTTCGCCAGGTGAGTCCCACAGGTTCTGCTTATAAGGTGGACTTTCCCCTCTCCCCTCGTAATCGCCTGATCAAGGAGAGTTTGATAGCTAGGGTTTTTCACGGTTTTCTCCACACATTTCCAGGATAGTTTGGTGGGCAGGGGGACTGGGGAATGGGTGCTGCTGACTGGTTGGGGATGCAATGATAGTCTGCCTCTGGGTGAGGACCACAGGACCAGCTGAGCCAAGAGTCGAGGGTCTGGGTGGGGCCATCCGGTTGTCAGAAATGCAAAAGCCTGAAAAGACACCTCAAAAGGCCACCTTAGGTTCTACAATAGTGAAGTTATCTGCAGGAGGAATTGGGGAAGCTGCAAATCTTGTGGCCTCCAGAGCAATGGCTGGTAATCATATAACTATGCCCACATCTTAGCAGAATTCAGGTCCCTCTCAGCCTCCTAACCTGGCAGTCTTTCATTCGTTTTACAAAGGTGATTTCGTCTGGGGAAAGGGTTGGTACAAAAGTAATTGCATTACTTTTAATGGCAAAAACCACAATGACATTTGCACCAACCTAATAATTTCAACTATAAACTAATTTTTTCCTAAAGTTAGCTTGGCCCAAGCCTAGGAATGACTGAGGGCAGTTTGGAGTTAAAGGCAAGATGGGATTGGTCAGGTCAGATCTCTTTCACCGCCATGATTTTCTCACTCATCATTTTTGCAAAGGCAGTTTCACCCTCTGCATCATTTAGGGCCACCTCTCAGAGGGGAAGGGTGTGGCCATGCACTTTTGGGTAATGCCAGTATTTCATTAAAAAACATCCAGAAATGAGGCCGAAATATTTTCTCCTCTATGGGACTGGTCAGAGGGAACAACCTGTGAGGCCATCAGTGTGGGGAGACCAGGGAGTGCAACAGGAGTCAGCCGTATCAGCCATGTTTGAGTCTGAGCCACAGGCCTCACTCCTCCTGGCTAGTGGGGTGCAGTCATGTCAGCCGTGCACAAGCCTGAGCCACATGCCTCACCCCTCCTGGTTAGTGGGGTGCAGCCATGTCAGCCGTGCACAAGCCTGAGCCACATGCCTCACCCCTCCTGGTTAGTGGGGTGCAGCCATGTCAGTTGTGCACAAGCCTGAGCCACACGCCTCACCCCTCCTGGTTAGCAGGGTGCTGCCATGCACATCTGGGGCATGAGTGCTGGGTGACACTCATTCATGGAGGCCCAGGTCCCTTGACAACCTGTACTTTATGGTATAGGTTGTCTGTTCTAAGCATGTATTCTGAAATGGACCATTCATAGTGTTCATTGGCTTACTAGTTTCACCTCTAGTAAGTGGTGAACCTCCACTTGAGCCTAGTCGAAAGTCAGACTTTTTATTTTTCTTAAAAGGAGAACAGTTATCTGCCGAAGACTATTCTGCCTCCAAACTCCAGAACGCCCTGCCTGGCACTGTGCCCCGCTCTTATTGATGGGAGGTACCAGGATAGCAATTCTCTTTCCCTTGGGGGGAAATCAGAAGATGCCCCCAGCCGCTGGACCCCGGAGATCCCACCGAGACAGAAGACGCCTGGATTTTGTGTGGCTTCTTTTCCAAGCTTCTGGCAAACATTTCTCTGTTCTAAGCATGGATTCCGAAATGGAATATTCGCCACATGGTGGTTCCTGGCTTGCTATTAATAGCTCCATATAAGATGGAGCTGATCTCAAATGTTCTTTGCCATCTGACCTGCTTACTCTCACCCCCACCCCCTGGAATGAAGGCACAGTGTCATGTTAAGTCTCCAGGAATTATCGGTGTGCAGTCATCCTGAAAATCCTGAAAAATCTGGTCATTTCTCCTCCTCCAATGCACACTCATCCTGGCAAGAGGACGGCTAGGAAGATTTACACCCTGAATCTGTGCATGCAACGGCATTCTCCTTCAGTGGAACCCTGCCTACACTTGACTTAGGGTGCTCTGGCTAAAATATGGGAATCAGGGGTGGATGGTGGGTTCTCATTTGAGTCTTTCACTTCTAACATGAGCTGCCCAGGCCAGGATCCAGGATTTTTTTTTTTTTTTTTTTTTTTTTTGAGATGGAGTCTTGCTCTGTCACCCAGACTGGAAGGCAGTGACTCAATCTCGGCTCACTGCAATCTCTGCCTCCTGGGTTCAAGCGTTTCTCCTGCCTCAGCCTATGAAATAGCTGGGACTACAGGCTCCTGCCATGATGCCTGGCTAATTTTTGTTTTTTTTGTAGAGATGTGTTTCACCACATTGGCCAGGCTGGTCTCAAACTCCTGACCTCAGGTGATCTGCCCGCCATGGCCTCCCAAAGTGCTGGGATTACAGGCGTGAGCCACCATGCCTGGCCAGGCCAGGATTTTGTTTTAATTATTGCTTATACAAATCAAGTTAGACTGTCTCTCACTGAATTCAGGAGGCCAGGGGAAGCAACGTTTTTGCAGTTCTGGAATACTCTTTGTTGCACTTTTTTTTTTTTTTTTGAGACAGTCTTGCTCTGTTGCCCAGGCTGGAGTGCAGTGGCATGATCTTGGCTCCTAGCAACATCTGCCTCCCAGGCTCAAGCGATTCTCCTGCCTCAGCCTCCTGAGTATCTGGGACTAAAGGTGCATGCCACCACGCCTGGCTCATTTTTGTATTTTCAGTAGAGAAGGGATTTCCCCATGCTGGCCAGGCTGATCTGGAACTCTTGACCTCAGGTGATCCACCTGCCTTGATCTACCAAAGTGCTGGGATTACAGGCATGAGCCACTGCGCCCAGCCACACTTTTTATTTGTCAAAGTACAAAGGTACTGACACACACACAAAAAATTTTTTCCTTTGGCTTTTTATTGTTGTAAAATGCACATAACACAGAAAACCAAACGCCATATCTTTCACTCATAAGTTGGAGTTGAACAGTGAAAACACAAGGACACAGAGAGGGGAACAACCCACACCAGGGCCTGTTGGGGGCTGGGGGCGGAGGGCGAGGATGGGTCAATAGGTGCAGCAAACCACCAGACACCGTGCGACAACAAACCAGCAAAACCACCATGGCACACGTGTACCTGTACTAACCCAACCAACCATCCATAGCTTTATGTGGCCGCTATATAAATAACCAGCAGAAGCCACCGCTTGGCACACGTGTACCTATATGACCAACCAACCGACACTATGGCACATGTGTACCTACGCCGGAAGCCAGCAAATAATAAAACCACCATGGCACACGTGTACCTATGTAACCAACCAGCAAACCACCATGGCACACGTGTACCTACATAACAAACCAGCAAATCACCATGGCACACGTGTACCTACGTAACAAACCAGCAAACCACTATGGCACACGTATTCCTATGTAACCAACCAGCAAACCACCATGGAACACGTGTACCTACGTAACAAACCAGCAAACCACTATGGCACACGTATTCCTATGCAACCAACCAGCAAACCACCATGGCACATGTGTTCCTACGTAACACACCAGCACATTCTGCACATGTATCCCCGAACTTAAAGTAAAATTATTTTTAAAATTTACCATTTTTATCATTTTAAAGTATACAATTCAGTGGCATTAAGTACACTCATAATGTGTGACCATGACCACCATCTTGTTCCAGAACCTTCTCATCACTCCAAATGGAAACCCCATGACCCACTAAGCAGTCACTCCCCATTTTTTCCTCCCCCAGCCCCTAAGCAACCACTTTCTATCTCTTGGACTTCTCTGTTCTGGACATTTCATATGAATGGAACCATACAGCATGCGGCCTTTGGTGCCAGGCTTCCGAGGTGCATCCGCACATGTCATGTATCAGCTGCATCTGCACGTGTCATGTATCAGCTATATTCACACGTGTCACGTATCAGGTCCATCCACACGTCACATGTCAGGTCCATCTACACATGTCACGTATCAGGTCCATCCACGTGTGTCACGTATCAGGTCCATCACGCGTGTCACATATCAGCTACATCCACACATGTCACATAGCAGATGCATCGGTGCATGTCACGTGTCAGGTCCATCCACGCATGTCACGTATCAGGTGCATCTGTACATGTCATGTATCAGATGCTGTAAGTCCTAGTAATTAGGAAAATGAAAACCAATACCACAATGAGATACCTCTTCACACCCACTAGGATGGTCATCATCAAAACTACAGAAAATAACAAGTGTTGGTGAGAAGGTGGGGAGATTGGAACCCTCAGACCCTGCTGGTGGGAATGTAAAATGCTGCAGCCGCTGGAAAACAGTTTCTTATAAAAGTAAACATCCAAGTCCTGTGCAACACAGCAAGGGCACTCCTAGGCATATACCCAACGGGACTGAAAACAGGCATTCAAACAGACACGTGTCCACGAATGTTCATAGCAGCTGATATGGTTTGGAAGTTTGTTCCCTCTAAATATCATGTGGAAATGATCCCCGGTGTTGGTGGGGGGAAGTGACTGGATCATGGGGGTGGACCCTTCACGGATGCCTTGGTGCCATCCCTTGGTAACGAGTGCTTTCTCACTGTGAGCTCCTGGGAGATGTGGCTGTTTAAAAGTGTGTGGCGTCTCCCCCGACTCTGTTCCTCCTGCTCCCATCATGTGACGCGCCATCTCCCACTTCCACCATCAATAAAAGCTCCCTGAGGCCTCCCGAGAAGCCTCCGCGAGCCAATGCCAGCGCCATGCTTACTGTCCAGCCAGCAGGACTGTGAGCCAAACACACTTCTTTTCTTATAAATTACCCGGTCTCAGGTATTTCTTTATAGCAACGCAAGAACAGCCTAATATAGCAGCAATATTCACACGTACCAAATGGTAGAAGCAACCCAAATATCTCTCAACAAATGACGGATAAACAAAATGTGTAAGTGTATACAACGGAACACTTATCAGCCACTGTCTCACAACAAGCAAGTCCAAACACATCTACCCAAAGTCCAAGGAAGCTGAGAGGCCAAACAAAGAGGCTGACAAATTCTTTTTTTTTTTTTTTTTTTTTTGTTGTTGTTTTTTTTTGAGACGGAGTCTTGCTCTGTCACCCAGGCTGGAGTGCAATGGCAGGATCTCCGCTCACTGCAAGCTCCACCTCCAGGGTTCACCCCATTCTCCTGCCTCAGCCTCCCGAGGAGCTGGGACAACAGGCGCCCGCCATCATGCCCGGCTAATTTTTTGTATTTTTAGTAGAGACGGGGTTTCACCGTGTGGCCTGAGCTCAGACAGACCCACAACCGAGCATGGTCCAGGCCCAACCCAGCACTCTTATACTTTCATTTTAGCTACTGCAGATAACAGTAACCAAGGGATTGCATATTTTGCTTTTTGCTTATTAGTCTGCATCTTCTTATGCATCCGTTGAACCAACTTCCCAAGGGTTTGTGTCATCTCTAATTCTACTGGTAGCTTTCCCGTTTAGCAGCTGAGGACGGCACAGCTGCAGCTCCAGACCAGGGGTGACGCGTGGCCGCTCAGGAATCAAAGGCTCTTTGTTGCCCAGCCCTTTATTCTTCCTCTTTCTATCCATTTACTCTCATCCTTGTCATCTTTCCTTGGTTCTGAAACAACCTCTAAATAGCTTCCAAACTAGACAAGAGTACTTTTCCTTTAAGCAGAAACCATATCTTTATGATTTTTGTAACCTTTACCAAAAACACATCTTACATTATGGCCAGGCACGGAGGCTCACGCCTACAATCCCAGCACTTTAGGAGGTGAGACAGGCAAATAACTCAAGGTCAGGAGTTTGAGACCAGCCTGGCCAACATGGTGAAACCCATCTCTACTAAAACATAAAGATTAGCCGGGTGTGGTGGCAGGCGACTGTAATCCCAGCTACTTGGGAAGCTGAGGCAGGAAAATCACTTGAACCCGAGAGGCAGAGGTTGCAGTGAATCCAAAATTGTGCCATTGCACTCCAGCCTGGGGGATAGAACGAGACTGTCTCAAAAAAAAAAAAAAAAAAACAAAAAAAAAAAAAAACACATCTTACTTTTTATACACTCTGTATGTAGAATAGTTTTGCCTTTATCTAGCAGTTTAAACTACATATATAAACTATTAGTATAACTCTTAGTAACTCTTTATTTCTAGAAAATCCTAGGCTTACTTAATTTACCATAAAATGACTTTTAGATTTTATATTATAAAGAGAATTTTGAAACTAGTTTTACTTACCAGAGATTACCAAAGTCACATGAATTAAAAGGCTTTTGAGCTAGCTTCTATTATCCTGATAGGATATTTGTTTAAATTTCCTTTAAGCCAATTAGAGTTCTTGCATACAAGCTGGTATTGACAGGTCACATACACATGACCCACGTAAACGTATATGAGATAGAACAGGAGTGGGACGTGGTTCCTCCTCCACCATCTCACCATGGCTTCTACCTAACCCTGTTCCCATTGACAGAAAAGAAGGTGCCAGCGCTCCTTTAATTTTACATAAACACACTATTTGAGGCTGAAGCAAATCTGACTGCTTTTCAATGTGAAAATAAAATATAAAAACTGTTCTTGGAGTTATTTCTAAACAGGACTAACTTCAGAGTCATCTGAAACATCCGAATCATCTATTTCTGAAAAATAGGATTCATCAAATGAATCTTCAGCCAACAACTGTTCGAAAACGGTGTTAACATCACAGGAATGCTACATTTTCTAAGATTTGACATTTTCAGTGGTTGATAATTATTGTATCTTGTAACTGGAAATGCCTTTACTGAAAACAGAATGTATAAATGGAATAATGTCTTTTGTTGCCAAAGGCAATCTGCTAGAGCAATGCAAAAAGAGTGACAAAAGTGAGATACTTTGTGGCAAAGTTGTCTCGGGGCAAACGCTGCAACCACAAGTACCACCGGCGGCGAGCATTCTTGGGGCAAACGGGAAATGGGTTAAAGAATTTCAGGAGGCGGTAGCGGTGGCTCAAGCCTGTAATCCCAGCACTTTGGGAGGCCGAGGCAGGCCCGAGATCGAGGTCAGGAGTTCGAGACCATCTGGCTGCTCACAGGTGAAACCCGTCTCTACTAAAAATACAAAAAACTAGCGAGGCCGAGGTGGTGAGCACCTGTAGTCCCAGCCTCCGGGAGGCTGAGGCAGAGAGAATGGCGTACTGTTAAAAGCCGGGGCCCGGAGGCTTGCAATGAGCTGAGATCCCGGCCACTGCACTCCAGCCTGGGCGACACAGCGAACTCCGTCTCAAAAAAAAAAAAAAAAAGAATTTCAGGATCTGGCCTTAGGAAATCCAAATATCACGCCAAGGTTGTGGTCTGATCTCATTTATTCGGCCTGAATAGCTTTCTTTAGCATTGCTCGTAGTGCCTGTGTGCTGATAATAAATTCTTGTGGTTTTATTTTATTTAAAAATGTATTTACTGCCAGGCACAGTGGCTCACACCTGTAATCCCAGCACTTTGGGAGGCTAAGGCAGGTGGATCACCTGAGGTCAGAAGTTCAAGACCAGCCTGGCCAACATGGTGAAACCCCATCTCTACCAAAACAGAAAAATTAGTCGGATATGGTGGTGCATGCCCGTAATCCCAGCTACTCTGGAGGCTGAGGTAGGAGAATCGCTGGAACCTGGGAGGTGGAGGTTGCAGTGAGCCAAGATTTTGCCACTGCACTCCAGCCTGGGTGACAAGCCGAGACTCCGTCTCAAAAAAAAAATAGTATTTACTTCACCTTCCTTCTTGAAGAATATTTTCACTGGATATAGAATACTGGGTAGATCTACTTGGACACAGGGTGGGGAACATCACACACCAGGGCCTGTCGTAGGGTGGGGGTAGGAGGGAAGGGTAGCATTAGGAGATATACCTAATGTAAATGACGAGTTAATGGGTGCAGCACACCAACATGGCACATGTTATACATATGTAACAAACCTGCACATTGTGCACATGCACCCTAGAACTTCAAGTATAATTTAAAAAGAAAAAAAATACTGGGTAGATCTTTATTTTTCCTTCAGCACTTTAGAGACATTTTCCACTGTCTTCTGGCCCCATTCATTCTTTCTTTTTTTTTCTTTTTTTCCAGACAGAGTTTCACTCTCGTTGCCCAGGCTGGAGTGCAATGGTGCAATCTCGGCTCACTGCAACCTCTGCCTCCCAGGTTCAAGGGATTCTCCTGCTTCAGCCTCCTGAGTAGCTGGGATTACAGGCATGCGCCACCACACCCAGGTAATTTTTTATTTTTATTTTTTATTTTTTTTATTTTTATTTTTGAGGCGGAGTCCCGCTGTGTTGCCCAGGCTGGAGTGCAGTGGCGGGATCTCAGCTCACTGCAAGCTCCCGCCTCCTCGGGTTTCGCCATTCTCCTGCCTCAGCCTCCCGAGTAGCTGGGACTACAGGCAGCCGCCACCCTCGCCCGGCTAGTTTTTCGCCCATTTTTTTTAGTAGAGCCGAGGTTTCACCGTGTTAGCCAGGATGGTCTCGATCTCCTGACCTCGTGATCCGCCCGTCTCGGCCTCTAAAGATGCTGGGATTACAGGCTTGAGCCACCGCGCCCGGCCTTAATTTTTAATTTTTAGTAGAGACAGATCTCTTCATGTTGGTCAGGCTGGTCTCGAACTCCTGACCTCAGGTGATCCGCTCGCCTTGGCCTCCCAAAGTGCTGGGATTATGAGCGCCAGACACCACACCCAGGTGGCCCCCGTTATTTCTGATGAGAAGTCAGCTCATGTTGGTGTTGCTGTTCTAATACTTCGTGGGAATGTGTGTTTTCCTGCAACTACTTTCAAAATGTATCTTTGGCCGCCAGCAGTTTGACTACGGTGTGCCTAAATGTAGTTTTCTTTGTATTTATACTCTATGGGGTTTGCTGAGTTTCTTAAATCTGTAATTTTATGCCTTTCATGAAATATGGAGGTTTTACGGCAGTGGTTTCTTTAGATATTTTTTTCTGCACAGTTTTTTCTCTCCTCTTCAGGAGCTCCTATTACATTTATCTTAAGCCTTCTAATATTGTGCCACAATTCTCTGAAGCTCTGTACATATTTTCCTTTTCCTCTGTATTCTTCAAATTGGTTAATTTCTATTAATTTATCTTCAAGCTCCTCTTTCTCCTGTCACCCTCAATCTTCTTTTAAGTCTAACTGGCAAATTTTTACCTCAAATATTTTAATTTTTTGGTCTAGAATTTCCACTTGATTCTTCTTACAGTTTCTATTTCTTCATTGAGATTTTCTATCTTTTCATTCACTAAAAGCTCATTTTCTTTTACATCCTTGAACATAGATATAATTCCTGCTTCCAAAGCGCCCAGTGTGATCGTTACAAAATCTGAGTTATCTCAGAGATTATCTCCATTCATTATCTTTGTTCTAATGGATGGGTCATAGTTTACTGTTTCTTCTTGTGTCAAGTAATTTTATTTTTTTGAAACAGAGTCTCGCCCTGTCGCCCAGGCTGGAGTGCAGTGGCATGATCTCAGCCCACTGCAACCTCTGCCTCCCAGGTTTAAGTGACTCTCCTGCTTCAGTCTCCCAGGTACTGAGATTACAGGTGCGTGCCACCATGCCTGGCTAATTTTTGTATTTTGGTTTCGTTTTGTTTGGTGAGGCAGGGGTTTCTTGTGGCCGGTGGGATGCCGGGGTCTGGCTCAGGTGATCCACCTGCCTTGGCATCCCAAAGTGCTAGGATTAGAGGTGTGAGCTACCATGCCCAGATGGGTGATTTTAGATCAATTCTGGACATTGACAGTGATGTGCATGTTCCTCTGAAGGGCATTCCTTTTTTTTTTTTTTTTTTTTTTTTTTGAGATGGAGTTTTTGCTCTTGTTGCCCAGGCTGGAGTGCAACGGAGCCGATCTCAGCTCACTGTAACCCTCGCCTCCCGGGTTTGGCCGTTCTCTCATGTCTCAACCTCTGAGTAGCTATACAGGCGTAATGCCACCGCCTGGCTAATTTTGAGTATTTTAGTAGAGACGGGGTTTTCTCCATGTTGGTCAGGCTGGTCTCGAACTCTTAACCTCAGGTGATCCACCTGCCTCGGCCTCCCAAAGTGCTGGGATTACAGGAATGAGCCATCGCGCCCGGCCGGGCATTCCTTTCTTAACCAGGCTTTTCAACTTGGCTGAACTCAGCCTGTACACTCTGTCATCCAAGCGTGGATGGTAGCTGAAATTTCAGCTCAGTTCTACTTGGTTCAATTCACCCTTAGCTGGGCTACTTGGAGTCCACCCTTGCTGAATATTGTTCAGAAACTGAAAAGCAGGTTCGTTGCTCACCACACGCAGAGTCCAATTAACAAGAGCAAGTTCTGGTACCAGAGAAGCAAGCTTACGCTGAAGCTAGCTTGGGGGAAGGGGCACACAGCATCCTGCCTTTAAATGTGCTGCTTCTCCTTTGGAGCTGAATGTAGGCATTTTTATAAGGTAGGGAGGAAATGAGCAAGGGCAGGGGTGCCCTGCTACTGGGAAGTTGGTATCTACCAGGCAGTTGTTATCTAGAGTCGGAGCCTTCCTGGGCAGAGTAGGTTATAAAAGTGGCCAAGTGGGCATGTTTTCGACATGCCGTCTTAGTGGGCGTGAGTTCCAGTTTCAAGGCAGCCCCTGGAGGTGAGAGTTCCGTCCTGGAACACACAGGTAGATGAACTTGCTCTGTAGGGAATATGTGGTTTTGTTTGCCTTTCTAAAGGGCTAAGTAGGAAACAAGGAGCAGGGGAGGAGAAGAGAAAAAAACAATTTTTAAAAGCTTATTTCTTAGAAATATGGGGATACTAGGTTCCCAGAGGTTAGCCAGAAATAGGAGGACGTTGTGTGCGTAGGATGTTGGCTCTCCCTCTCTGTCTCTGTCTTGGATTTTTCTCCCTCACTTTCCAGCTGCTGCTGTTGCCTTGAACTCTGCTGTCTGGTTCTTCAAGTCAATCAGGCTGTGGGTTTTCCACCTGAGTTTTAGCCTCTCCACCTGGGCCTGGGCACAGACGCCATGGGCGGTGGGGTGTGGTGGGGTGTGGTGTGGCGTGGCGTGGCGTGGCGTGGTGTGGTGTGGTATCCCTGCTTGCCACACATTTGTTGTTTTTAAATGTTTGTTTGATACAGTAACACTTTGTTAATTTTAATTATATGCAAGATAACTCGATTGCCCTAAAACAGCCAGACTGGAATCCATCCTCAGGCTAAAATCCATGACACCAGGAACCCGCTCTCCCCCCACCCCCGGGGTTCTCCTGTCCCAGGTGTTGACTATCCCCCGGGCCTGGCCCACTTCTGTCACACTCCAGTGATGACCCTCAGATAGTTGTTAATCTTTTGTCTAGAATTTAGAGTTGTTATCTAAGGGAAGATTGGTATAATAGGAGCTTTTCAGCCATTATCAGATGTAAGTTCCAGTAAATATAGCCTAAAGTTCTAAGATTCTAGCAGTACTAGAAATATGAAAAAAGTAATTGCATCTACTTCCAATAAGTCAAATTTTATGCTGTAATTTCTAGGGCAACTAGTTAAAAGTAAAAGCCATGTGACTGAGTAACAGAAAAAAGTGGAATAAAAATATTTGATTAATCTAAAAAAAGAAAGATGAGAAAAGAAACATAAAACAGATGAAACAAATACCCCCCCCAAAAAAAAAAAAACAACAAAGGTAGATACTACCCTACTATCAGTAATTTCATTAAATCTAAACAAATTAAGTACTGGAAGCAGAAGAATAAGATTTTCAAAGCTGCTTATGAGAAAATATAAGAACTCAAGAAAGAGCAAGAGTAAAACCCCAGAGAAAAGCAAACGATGTAAACCAAGAAAAAACTAGCGTGGCTCCACTCACACCACACACAGGACATTCTTATCACAAGGAGAATTGGTGCAGTCTCTATTCTATTTTTTTCTAGCTAATATATATTCTCTAAAGTTATAATAAAGGAGCCTCTTAAAAAATGTGTATATATATAATTTTAAAATATGTAATATATATTAAAATAAATATATATATATTTTGTTGTTGTTGTTGTTGTTGAGAGTGCGGCTCTGTGTAGGCTGGAGTGCAGTGGCTGTGATCTTGGCTCACTGCAAGCTCCGCCTCCTGGGTTCACGCCGATCTCCTGCCTCAGCCTCCTGAGTAGCTGCGAGACTACAGGTGCCCAGCCACCCACGCTTGACTAATTTTGTTTTGTATTTTCAGAGGTGGGGTTTCACATGGTAGCCAGGATGGTCTCCATCTCCTGACCCCTCGTGATCCCACCTGCCACCGGCCTCCCAAAGTGCTGGGATTACAGGCGTGGTCCACCATGCCCGGCCTATATATATTTTTAGATGGAGCCTCACTCTGTTGCCCAGGCTGGAGTGCAGTGGTATGATCTTGGCTCACTGAAACCTCTGTCTTTCGGGTTCAAGCGATTCCCCTGCCTCAGCCTCCAGAGTAGCTGGGATTACAGACGCCCACCACCATGCCTGGCTAATTTTTGTATTTTTTAGTAGAGACGGGGTTTCACCGTTGTTAGCCAGGATGATCTTGATCTCCTGACCTCGTGATCCGCCCGCCTCAGCCTCCCAAAGTGCTGGCACTACAGGCATGAGCCACCGCGCCCGTCTTATCTGCTTTTCTTAATGTTTGACTGGGGGTGGTGACTACAGTGTGTCGTGTGATAAACATGGCATTTCGCTGGAATCTGGGCCATTAGAATGAGATGAAAGTGCTGAACGCACAACTCAAGCTTCTGCAGCTGCCTGTGAGATGATTAATGTTGCAGATGGGTGGGGAGAGGGAGAAAAACCTGCCTGAGAGGCACCCCTGGAACCACTGGATCCTCTCCCTTTTGCCAGATGTGAAGTTGAAACGCTAAGTTGTATTCATCAAGAGCCAGTGGAGCCACCCAAGAGTCCTAGAGCCCCGGAACCTGCCGCAGGGCCTGGGGTATGGCTGCCGCGCTCAGGCAGCTGTGCCCCGCCTTGCATCTGCCCAGGGTGCCTTGCACACCCTGAGACCCAGCTTTTCCAACTCTCTTCCTGGTTGTGTCATCGCACAGCTGGAAGGAGTCTGGACCAGACAGCTCTGTCCACACGGTCAGAACTGAGGGCGAGCGTGGTCCTGTACACAAGTCAGCGAACTGGAGAGCCAGGGTGCCAGGCACCGACCCCATTCTATAGCCAAAGAATCAAGGCTCACAGAGCCCATCAACAAACACTCCAGGAGTCCAGGAAAAGGGTGAGGGAAATAAATAAATCACATGTGTGACCAGGAGAAGAGTCGGGAAGGAGCCGATGCAAGGCTGAGTCCGGCAGCCCCGTGGGGGCGGAGTGGGGGTTACGGGGCGGGAGTGGGACAGGAATCTGAGCTCCCAGCAGCGGAGCCCAGCCGAGAGGAAACCCTTGCTCCTGCCCATGAGCCCAGCAGAGCACATGCCCTGGATATCAAAATGCAGTCCACAGAGAGATGGGCTCCTGTGACTATACTCGGATAGGCCTCTGGACGCCACGCCCTAGTCCAGCTCAGCGAAAGGAGCTCCACGGCATTTTCTCACATGATTCTATTGCAGCTGACAGTAGTGAGGTCACGGCACACACCTTGCTGATGACTGGGGTTCAGCCAGACATAACACTGGGAAATCAGATTGAGCTCAGCCCTTTCAGCCAGCAGCCATTCAGCTTCTCTGATCATGGCCCATATCAACAAACACAATATGGTACACGAGCGTATGCATGTGCACAAACATGCACACAAATGCACCCTCACACAGGGACACATGCATGCCCTCGCACATATACACACCTTCGCACATGTCACACACTTGCACATGTCACAACCACACACACCCACACATGCACACACCCTCACACGTACACCCTCACACATGTAATTCTCACACATGTTCACACGCCCACACGCCCTCACACATATACACACACCCTCACACATGTGCGCACACCCACACATGCACACCCCCACACGCACACCCCCCCACACACGTGCGCACACCCCCACACACCCTCACAGTACACTCACATGTAGACACTCACCCTCACACACGTACACACCCACCCTCACACATGTACACACCCCCACACACACGTGCACACCCTCACACATCTACACCCTCATACACACACCTTCACACATGTACACACATGCACCCTCACACATGTACATATACCCTCACACACCCTGATAAATGTACACACACGCCTCTCACACACCCTCACACATGCACACACGTGTACACACATACACACACATATGGAAAGGAAAGTGTTACCATTTGCAACCCATCCATTCTTCCCTGGGGATGCTCTTGGAGAAAGAAATCAGACAAAAGAAAAGAATGTCCTTGTAAACACGCTAATGAGAACTCTTGGAGGTGTCGACTGTAAGCACGGAAGAGCCTTCTGTTCAGGATTAAACACATCTGGGCTTATGGCACACGGCCCACTGGAAAATGTCAGTGCCTCTGGCAATTTCTGGAGTTTAAAGGGAAAAAGTTTCATAACGGAAAGAGTCCCTTTTGGGTAAGAGCTGCCCCTCGTGCACCACGGGGAGCTTGCTACCCTAAACCTTGATGCAGGGTACCTCCCTGTGTCAGGGATGGGGGCAGGAGGGGGGAGGTGGGCGAGTGGGCAGTCCCAGTGGTCCCCTGGCTCCCAGGCAAACGAGACCATCCAGCTCTATGTGCTGTCTCCGGTGGGTGTGGGCACCACGAGCAGCACAGCTGTTTATTATCAAAGCTGAGGTTCTCCGAGGCAAGACAAGGGGGTGGGGGAGAAGCTTGCTGAGGACCAGGCTCCAGCTGGCTGTCAACCTGTCCCTGATACAAAACACTGACAGCCTTGAGGCTGGGCACGGGGAGCGCGCCTTACCGAGGGGACAGAGAGGAGGCCGACCTGGGGCGGAGAGCTGGCCGAGGACTGGCACAAGGGAGGCAAGAGAAACAGCTCTTCTGTGGTGGGTGCCACTGACACCCAGGCGGAAGCAAGGCCACTGGAAGCCGCAGCTGGGGAACAAGAAAGAAACCAGACCCGGCCCTCGGGTCAGTGCAGTCTCCTCTCTCCAGTGGCCAATTAAACAGATGTGACATTCATCTGAAAAGTGACTCAGCTGAGAAACCTGACTGGTTGCAAACCCATGCTGCTGGTGGAAGGGCATGGCAAGCGGCCACGCAAACCCGAGGGTCCTCTGAGAAGAGCCAGGATATTCGGGGAGAGTGTCAGGCGAAGCCCAATGGCTCATTATGGGCACAGGTTCTTAAATTATCAGTGGGAGGGGAGGGCACACCACTGATTCTAGATACTGCTGAACGAGGAAGTGATGGTCAGGGCCAAGAACCAGTCCTCAGAGGCTGCAAAATTTTTTTTTTTTTTTTTTTTTTTTTTGAGGCGGAGTCGCTCACAACCCAGGCTGGAGTGCAGTGGCGGATCTCAGCTCACTGCAGCTCCGCCTCCCGGTTCATGCCATTCTCCTGCCTCAGCCTCCCGAGTAGCTGGGACTACCTGGCGCCGCCACACCATGACTAGTTTTGTATTTTAGTAGAGATGGGTTTCACCGTGTTAGCCAGGATGGTCTCGATCTCCTGACCTCGTGATCCACCCGTCTCGGCCTCCCAAAGTGCTGGGATTACAGGCTTAAGCCACCGTGCCCGGCCCAAGGCTGCAAATTCTTGTGAGCAAACGCTTCCAGGCGGGTCCACACCACACCTGCTGCGGTGGGCGAAGGTGGGGGTTTTATCCTGAGAGAAGTGACTGCCCCCCACCAACCCACAAATGGCATCTTGCTTCCAAAGCAGTTGGGAAGTTACAAGTTCAGGCAACCCTAGGCTGGCTTTACGGTGAACAAGGGGATACCTAATTTAATGCCATCGACACCAACGTTGCCACTAAACAGAAGCCCCCAAGACTGAAACTGTATGGGTTTTTGCAAAATTAAATTCCTCATCCAGAAATCCTGCGATTCTCGTCACAATGTCACTGTGGGGAAGACCTCGATGTGAAAGGGCCCTGCCCAGAAATGAGCCGGGACGGGGCCCAGGCAGCCCACGGGGCCACTCAGGCGCTATTGGGAGGGCCCAGGTCATGGTCAGAAGAGATGGGCTTTTGGCAGAAACGCAAATCAGATTTGGGACCCAGGGGCTACCTGGTGCATTTATTTTATGTTGTCTGGGAGACCACTGTGAGCCGGCAGCTGTGCTGGGGAGACGCCCCTGCTGGGGCCCTCACTGCCCTGCAAGCCACCACAACTCCTCAGTGTGGGTCAGTGCCTGGTGACTGCCTGGCAGTTCGAGGGGTGGGAGTGCGAGGGCTCGGCTGGGCTGGGGTCTCACAGACTGCAGTCGAGGTACAACTGAGCTCGGTGGAGGCCCAGGGCTGTTCAGACGGATGCCAGACTCTTTTCCCGGCTACAGAGCTGCGTTCTCTGTCTCCCTGCTGGCGGTCAGCAGGACTTGGTCTCCACCATGGAGGCTGTCGTCTCGAACGGCCCCACAGCACTCTTCCCTGGCCTCTGACTCTTCTTCTGCCTTTAAAGGGCTGGTGTGACTCGACCAGGCCCACCTGCATCCATGCACCCTAAGGTCGGCTGACCTGGGACACACAGCACATCTGCAAGGCCGCTTCCCGGCAGCACCCACGGGTATTCACGGAGTGGTGGGGATAGGGGAGGAATCTTGGGGGGTCACTGGAACTCTTCGTGCATGGAAGAGCATTAGATGATCCCGACACCAGAAAAGCTGGCCACGTCCCAGGTGGCGGGAAGAAGCACCGGACAGAAGGGCCGCCCAGGAAGGCCCCTCGGCTGGTGCAATGTCCAACGGCGACAGTGAGGACAGTGAACTATCGCGCTCAGGATATGAAAGGGAACAAGTGAAAAGGAGTGGCAGAATCGGAAGAGAATGAAAGAATCGAGAACATAGTGAGAATCCGGACGGATCTCGTCGGGACAACAGAAGAATGAAAGAACAAAGTCGGAAGAGCTCGATAAAGTGTCGGTTTCGCCAGAGAACACGCCAGGAAATGGAAAGAGGCTCGAACATCAGGCAAATAAAGGCCGGAACTATCGTCACGAGAATTTTTCTCGTCGGTTTCTCATGAGATCGTCGGGGGCATGGCCCGGGAATGGGAGGGCATGGCCCGGAGATGGGAGGGACATAGGAGGGGCATGGTGGGGAACGGCGGGGCTTGGGCTGCACAAGTGACCAGGTTGCTTTGCTGCCCAGAGGGCTGAAGAGCAGGCCTGGACCTCCTGGCCCCTGCATCAGGTGGTCTCCCGGCCTGCAGAGCCGGACACTTCCCATGCCGGGCCCTTCTGCTGTTTGTAAATCAGCTTCCCCAGGCCACACAGGTGCTGGATCAGGTGGAGGCAGGACAGACAACCTCCCTAATGCAGGAGCTGAAAGGTAGTGAAAAAGGAGTCAGGCCCCTACTCCGGGGACGTTTAGGGATTTGCCAACTCGGGCTGGACAACGGCCCTGCAGGACGCCAAGTAGATGCACCCCCAGAGAACTGGACAATTGGAAAACCCCCACGACGCCCTCAGGAATGGGAATTCCTGCCAAAACCTCCGGTTGCCAGCTCAGAAGGGGTTGAATATGTGGGTGGCGCCTTGGTGAGATTCCGGAATGCGCCCAGCAGGTTAGGGAAGGAGCCGGCAGGAGGGAGCATGGGGTTCCCTTGTGCCCAGCACAACAGCTAACGTGAGAAGAAACCACATCCACCGCTGACCAGAAACCGTTTACAAACAGCTTTGGGTGGCAACCCGCAAGGACAAGGCCTGGCCACAGCAGGCAAGGGGGTCCCTGGATGCCTATGGTCTATCAGGAGGCCCAGAATCCAGGGAGCACTCCCAGGAAGTAGCACCAGCAATACAGGAAGCACCAAGGAGCTCGTCCCCCCACCCAACACAGCCACAGGCACTCCCGCACCAGGTGTGGGCGGGGCCATGTTTCCTGCACACCAAGCAGCGCTGCAGGACACTGAGCATCCTACAGTTTAAGTCAATTCCCACCCCATCCTCCTGGAGGTCACGTCCGATCCCACAGGTCGAGGGCTCAGTCCCACGCGAGGGGCCCCACTTCTGATGCCAGTCGCAAGCCCCGGGTGTGGCTTCTGACCGAACTGCCATGAATCAGGGTTCCCACGACCCCCGCCTTGGGTTTGATGACTTGCTGGAGTGGCTCACAGGACTCAGTGACACGCTGACCTGCGTTTACCCATTTATGACACAGGCTGTGACGAAGGTGAGGATGCACAGGAGGTAGAGGAGACAGGCATGTACACGTACGGCTTCCAGACAGCCCCAGGCCTCCACCCAACATCCGCACATTGGAGATGGGAAGTTCCTTGGGTTTTGCAAGGCACAGGGGAGAAGGGCAGAGCTCCTGTGCCCTCCCGGGCACCATCCTCCAGGCACCTGCATGCGTCCAGCTATTGAAAGCTCCTTTCGGGTTTTTATGGAAGCTTCATTACATATACATGATTGATTACATCGTTGGCTATTGATGATCAACCCAACCTTCATCACACTCGCTACACAAGAGACTCTTGTCACTCCAGAGATTCCAGGAGGGAGCAAAGCTGTGTCTCTCACTCTCACAACACTCTACTCTGGACCTGGCTTATCTGTAACAGAAGCAACCTTGGGAACAGCGTGAGGTGTTTGGAACGGTGAGTCCTCTATCAATTTCAGCCAACTTGGACCTACTTCTTCTGATCCAGGTACCCACTCTTGCTGGCACCAGAACACTGAGACGGTCCAGGAAACACGGCACACATACATGTGCACCAGCCCAGGAAACACGGCAAGCATACGTGTGCGCCAGCCCAGGAAACACGGCACGTATACGTGTGCGCCAGCCCAGGAAACACGGCACGCATACGTGTGTGCCAGCCCAGGAAACGGCACGTATACGTGTGCGCCAGCCCAGGAAACACGGCACACATACGTGTGCGCCACACTGCTCGTCGCTGTCCAGCTGTGGCCATGCTGAAAATTGCAATGGGCCACTGGAAGACAGGTTATTCAGGCAGGTGTGAGAAACGTGACCAGTTGGTGGAGTCACTGAACTGGGGTGTCCTCAGACTGAGCCTGAGGGAAAGGAAGACAGGCCACTCACAGACTTCTGGGCTAGGGGAAGGAGGAGGGGTGTGCAGTTGGACCCTCTGTACCTTCCCCACCTCCCGAATGTTTCTCTTCTTCTGCCTGAGCCAGTGGTCCCAGGACCTCATACCCAAGCACTAAAGTGGGCGGCACAGGCTCCAGAAGGGACCTTAGACTGGTCATGACTGGACCCCATGGCGGGACTTCCTGCAAATGTGGCCAGCAGGAGGGCTGCCCCGTGGGTCCTCACCGGCGAGTCCCGTGGCGGCAGCAGCAGGCCGAGAAGGAGCACCACGGGGCTGTGCCGGGTGCCTGCTTGAAGGCGGAGCTAGAATGGGAACCGCGGAAATGGGGGGCTCCTCCAGGCAGGGGGACACCCACAGGGGCCCGTGATCCTGCACTGGTACAAGCGGCTCCTTCCATGACGGCCGTAGAGCAAGAGGGTAATACTCTTGCCACCTCTCCCAGACCTGGAGCCAAGTAAAGGCTGACGATAAAGAAGCCAGAGGTGCTTTTCCCAGAGATGGGAACTGGATTCCTGCTGACTTCACCTGAGTAATTCAGAGCACAAGGGAAACTGCACCTCCAGGGGCACTCCTGACGGGTAACCCACTGGAGCTGCTATTCCGCAACAGAGGCACCAGCCAGAAAGATTCGAAAGAAACATTTTCAAAAGCAGCCCAAGATGGCTGCAGTTTGGCCACACGGGTAGTAGGAGGCAGGCCTGGCCTATGAGGCTGGAATCTGTGCATTATCTCACCGACATGTTCCGGTCACTGCCGCGCCTGTCAGATGAGGCAGGACAGAACAGTCGCCCTTGCAGACCCCGAGGCCCCGCATGGGTGCTAGCTTTCCACCCTGTGCACCAGCCGCATGTCCACTCTGCCTGTGTACCAGGCACCGAGGCCAGGCAGGCCTGCAAGGGTCCCCCGAGCACACTGCCCCTCTGAGGCTGCAGAACCGCCCCTCCTGCCTCTTCAGCTGATGGAATCTGTGTTTCGGGTTGCCACTCACTCTTGGCTCAAAATAAAACGCACTTTGGCTTCTCTAAGTCTGAGTGCCCATGAGTTCGGCCTCCAGCTGTCACTGCCGTCTGCCACTCTCGGAGGACCCATGAGAACAGTGCAGGGAGCCCAGGGTGGGGAACGCCCGGGAGCCTGGCCTCTGCTCTGGGGTGGCCCTGGACCTGCCAGGCGCTGCCTGTATGTGGAGGGGGCACTGCTGCCTCCCCCCTGCCTCAGAGCTTGATTTGCGAGTCCGAATGTGCCAAGTGTGAACCAGCTCCAGCCATCTCCAGGCAGAAACAGATGCACTGGCCTCATGAGGGTTGGCTCCACCCTGCTGAAGGTTTGGGGAGATTTTAGAATTGGGTCTTTGGGCCCTGAGTGCGGCAGAAACAGTGTCCCTGCACGCTCAAGAGCAGGCTCGCTATCCCGAGTAGGGACAGCAGAGGGCGGCGTCTTCCAGGATCCCGACACAGGCCCGGAAGGCTGAAAAGGCCGCTCATGGGAGCCGATGGAAATCGGACACCCGTCCCCAGACCTGGGCCAGTGTGCATCCTTCCTCACCCAGGAGGGGCTGCTGGACACTCTCATCCCTGGCATCTGATGCTTTAGAGGTCAGAGGCCAGGTCAGGGCTGGGCAGCAGCCTGAGTCCTGGGGGAGCAGCGCTGACAACGGCCCCCATCCCATCGCTGTTCTCCTGCGGCCTGAGTGCCGCCCATGTAAAAGGACAGCTGTGTGTGCCACGTGTGCCCAGAATGAGGCCCCTGCTCCCTCAGCCACGTTCTCATTGGCAAATAAAGACCGTGATAGAACCCACCTGAGCCCCTGAGCTGGCCGGACTGGATTATCCTTATTACGTGTGGATAATCAGAGCTGGGATTATTCCCCCTAAATATTCCTCTTCCCACTGGCAGTTCTGATTCTCTTTGGACAACTGTTAGGAAACTGAAAAACCTAACGGTGCGTCCTCCTCTCCTGGCCAAGGAAGAAACCACCGTTTAGCTCCAGTCTGCAGAGCCCCTGTGAAGGCTGAGTCAGAGAACACGGAGCCCCTGCTGCTGGCAGACACACAGGGTTAGGGTCCCGAGAGCCTCTGGCTCCATTTCCATCAGCCGATCAATACATCGCCTCATTCTCCGTGTTTCTATTTGAAGATACTTTACTGAATGCACGTGGTGGCTTCATTAACGTCTGCAATTGCTGCTCAAGCCCCGTAAGCCTGGGCGAAGCTTCCCTGACCCAGGCATTCCTTGCTTAGGACATGAGGCAGCATCTCGGGACAATGCTCGGGGACATTGCAAACAGCAAAGTCACCCACAAAAAGCACAAAAATGCAAAAAAAAAAATTGGCACCAGATAGACCATGCAGAGGGCTCTTGATTGCAGCACAAGCTGGAGCAAGAAGGCTGCCCTGCCCGACCCCAGCCAAGAACGCACTCGGTGGCTCAGAATTGTTGCCACTCTGTGCGAGCAAGTACTAAGCGCTGATTTGGGGAGTACAGCTACCTTTTTTTTTTTTTTTTTTTAAGAGAGTCTCGCTCTGTCACCCAGGCTGGAGTGCAGTGGTGTGATCTTGGCTCACTGCAACCTCCACCTCCCATGTTCAAGCGATTCTCCTGCCTCAGCCTCCCAAGCAGCTGGGACTACAGGCGCGTGGCACCACACCCAGCTAATTTTGTATTTTTAATAGTGACGGGGTTTCACCATATTGGTCAGGCTGGTCTTAAACTCCTGATCTCGTGATCAGCCCGCCTCGGCCTTCCAAAGTGCTGGCCTTACAGCTACATTTTAGCAAGGAGGAGAACCGCATACAGACTCCGGGAATGATGAGGACGGACTGTTAAGGAAATCTCAGTGGGGCACAGCACAGCGGCACCCTGGCACCTACAAGAGTGCTTTCCAGGACACCAGCCAGGCCTTGCACACCAAGGTCATGAAGATAATTAACATTTGGAATAATAATATCTAGAAAATGATTAGGAGCATTTACCAAAATTAAAGTCTTAATATTTTTTACTATTTAACCCATATCCCTTCTTTCCGGACACACTCAGCCACACCAGCTGTCCCTTGTTGAGACTTCTCCTGGATCAGGATGCCGGGCGTCTATCTCGTGTCCATTACAATTTTACAAAACACACCTGTGAAGCCCTCCCACCCCCCCCCCCCAACCCCCACCGCCACCATCACCTGGAACCAACACCCAGGGTCTCCAGTCCACTCCACCCTCCAGACTGGATCTGCAGTGACCTTTTTGAAATACAGACCAGGTCATGCCACCGATTAAAACCCTTCAATGACTTCCCCAGCGCTTCATTTAGTCACCAAACAGTCCAGCCGCCCTGCGAAGCAGCTGGCACGGGGGACCCCTGTGACTCTGTGCTCCAAATCCACCGTCTGCCTCTAGTCCAGCCACAGCCGCAGAGTCCTGTCCTCCAGTGCTGCTCCTGCACTGGCCCTTCCTCAGAGGGGAGGACGCTTCAGGGAGCCACCTCCCAATCCCACACTATTGCTTTGCCTCCTACCTGCCCCTGCGGCACTCACTGGCCTGGCCCTCAGGACACCCAGAGGAGCTCCCAGCCCACAGTTTCAGTGGTGCCCAGCTAACAGCTCCTAGTGGCCTCTGAGGGCCTTGCCAGTGTGGACAGCTCCTTGCCAGTGGCACGGTTCCTTACCAGTGTGGACGGCTCCTGCTGCAGCTCCCAAAGGGCGCTCTCCTGCCAGCCTTGGCTGAAGCACCGCCTGCTCCAGCAGGGTCTGAAGCTCAGCCTTGAAGAGGGACCTCTCCCAGATGCGTTTGGTCCCGGGGGCTCCACCCAGCCCTCAAGCTGTGGTTGCTTCTGGGCCCGCCCCTCCTGCCTCCTAGAGGGCTCTGTGCCCCTTCACAGCTGCTCCCAATATCCAGCCCCTACTACCTGTTAATAACTCCAGTAAACTTCCTCTGCCTGCTGGCTGTGTGGTTTGTCTCCTGGTGACGCTGAGGGAGGCACAGTCCTGTGCGGTCTGGGCTCCATCCTCCCACATTTCCTGCCTATCTCAGGCTCCAGCCACATGGGCCCCTGTCCTGCTCGTGTGGGTAATATGGTAGAGTTCAGACCAAAATGTCAGTCATATTAATACAAATAAGTGGGCTTCATTCACCTGTTAAAAACATTTTTAGGGCCTGGAGCGGTGGCTCACGCCTGTAATCCCAGCACTTTGGGAGGCCGAGGCAGGTGGATCATGAGGTCACGAGTTTGAGACCATCCTGGCTAACACGGTGAAACCTCGTCTGTACTAAATATACAAAAAATTAGCCGGGTGTGGTGGCGGGCGCCTGTAGTCCCAGCTACTCGGGAGGCTGAGGCAGGAGAATGGCGTGAACCCGGGAGGCGGAGCTTGCAGTGAGCCGAGATGGCACCACTGCACTCCAGCCTGGGCGACAGAGCGAGACTCTGTCTCAAAAAAAAAAAGAAAAGAAAAACATTTTTAGTTTGGGTCATAAAACAAGACCAACTATATACCAAATAAAAGATATACACCTTAAAAATGATTCTGACAGGTCAAAACTAAAAATGTGGGCAAATGGACGATAAGAAAGCCAGAGTCATGATAAATAAAACATTAAATGGGACAATACATATTTTAATGCAAAAATCCGCAATTCATAATGTAAAAATAACAGTTATGACTGTCTATGCACTAAATAATAAAGCAGCCACTTTTATAGAGCAGAAACTCCGGAGACAAAAGGAGAAATAGGTACAAAAACACTAGTCACGAGAGACTTTAACATAGCACTGTTAGCATTATACTGGTGAGGCCAAGTGGACGAAGAGTAGGTGAGAGCTCTGAAGACCTGCGTATCATACAGACATTAAAAATAAATGCAATCCTAGGCTGGGTGCGGTAGCTCACGCCTGTAATCCCAAGACTTTGGGAGGCCGAGGTGGGTGGATCACTTGAGGTCAGGAGTTCAAGACCAGCCTGACAAATGTGGTGAAACTCCATCTCTACTAAAATAAAAATACAAAAATTAGCTGGGCGTGGTAGCACGCACCTGTATTCCCAGCTACTCAGGAGGCCTGAGGCACAAGAATCGCTTGAACCTGGGAGGCAGAGATTGCAGTGAGCCAAGATCGTGTCGCTGCACTCCAGCCTGGGTGATAGACTTTTGAGACTCAGTCTCAAAAAAAAAAAAAAAAAAAAAAAAAAGATAAATGCATCAAAAACACACTTTCTCACGTGCACAGAAAACACAGACTCTCACTGATACGGGGTAGGTGAGGTCAGGAGGCCACACTGACTTGTCCCTTGTGTGAAGCCCCTTGGGTTCCCCGTCCCTTACCCCTTGTGCTCAGCACCCAGCTCTTTTGCAAGGTCAAGAGCCCTGCCGGACACCAGCAGACGACCAGGTGCTTACAAGTTCCTGATACCTGATATGGCGGGAAAGAGAACAAAAGCCCCTTATTCCCAATGTAGCTTCGCCAGTCTCCAGCTGATCAGCACCAAAAGCTCATGAAGCCGTCAGCGACACAGTCCTGCCTCAGGGATCCTGCACGCACAGCTACGCTCAAGGTTACCTCGTATTCGGTTGATGCAAAAGTAATTGTGGGTTTTGCCATTGAAAGCAATAGCCAAAACAGGCCAGGCGCAGTGGCTCACGCCTGTAATCCCAGCACTTTGGGAGGCCGAGGCAGGTGGATCACAAAGTCAGGAGATCAAGACCATCCTGGCTAACACGGTGAAACCCCGTCTCTACTAAAAAATACAAAAAATTAGCTGGGTGTGGTGGTGGGCGCCTGTAGTCCCAGCTACTCAGGAGGCTGAGGCAGGAGAATGGCGTGAACCCGGGAGGCGGAGTTTACAGTGAGCCGAGATCGCACCGCTGCACTCCAGCCTGGCCGACAGAGCGAGACTCCGTCTCAAAGAAAGAAAGAAAGAAGGAAGGAAGGAAGGGAGGGAGGGAGGGAGGGAGGGAGGGAGGAAAGAAATAGCCAAAACAGCAATTACTTTTGCACCAACCTCATAGTAACATTTCCCTCATTTTTGCAGTAAAAAGCACACCCTGGACGGAGATGTTAAATGCTAGTGATCCGTGCAATGCGTTCACCGGCCGCAGGTCCACCTTTGCACACCTGACTCCCCAGGATTGTATGAAGATGCAGGTACAGCTCCCACAAAGGGAACTTCCCCTCAAGGCACCAGGGACTGCTCTCCCGCCAAACAGTCACTCTGTCTCTCAGGGTGGACTTTTGCTCTGCAATAAACTCCTGACCAGGAGCGGAGGCTCACACCTGTAATCGCAGCACTATGGAAGGACGAGGCAGGCAGATCACCTGAGGTCGGGAGTTCGAAACCAGCCTGACCAACATGGAGAAACCCCATCTCTATTAAAAATACAAAATTAGCCGGGCATGCCTGTAATCCCAGCTACTCGGGAGGCTGAGGCAGAAGAATCACTTGAACCTGGGAGGCAGAGGTTGTGGTGAGCCAAGATCGTGCCATTGCACTCCAGCCTTGGCAACTAGAACAAAGCTCCATCTCAAAAAATAAACAGAAAAAATAAAAAGAAAGAAAAAAAACTCCTTTGCCCCCTCTTTCGGTGGACTCGATCTCAAATTATTTTGTGCAAAGAAGTCGGGAACCTGACCCGGCCACCCACAGGCGGCATCAGCACAGAAGGTCACAAAGAAGACACCAGGAAACCCCGTAAGCAAGAAACTGGACACCGCGCACTCTGGTCACGATGAAAAGATAATGAGAATTTATCAACAGTATTATTGTAAAGGGCCCTTCCACCTGGACGTTTAAAAACAACTCTTGGGTGAAAGGAGAAGTCCAAACTGAAATTACAGGATGTCTTTTGAAAGTGTGATTGTAATAAAAACTTGCAGTTGCTGCCTGCTTTGCTGACGGTGGCTCATCCCCTGTGGCCAATCTGGGCTCACCCTGGCGGGTGTGCACGGGTCTGACACCCCTGGCCCTGGACCGCCCACCAACCTGGGCTGGCCCTAGTGGGTGCTCGGGCCTGACACCACCAGCTCTACACCACCCACCAGCCCCTGCACTGCTGCTTCCTGCCCTGTGGTTACCTCTGACCCCCCAGCTCCGTTAGCCTTCATCCATAAAGTCACACGGTGCCCCTCAGAGAGGCTGTCGCTGACCACACCAGAGGGGTAGCCTCAATCCTTACCGTGAAGGCTATTTTTTCTGTCCTTTTTTTTTTTTTTTAAAGTTTCACTCTTGTTGCCTAGGCTGGAGTGTAGTGGTGCAATCTCAACTCACTGCAACCTCTGCCTCCCAGGTTCAAACAATACTTGTGCCTCAGCCTCCCAAGTAGCTGGGATTACAGGCGCCCGCCACCACGCCCAGCTAATTTTTTTTATTATTATTTTTAGGAGAGACGTGGATTCACCATGTTTGCCAGGCTGATCTTGAACTCCTGACCTCAGGTGATCCACCTGCCTCAGCCTCCCAAAGTGCTGGGATTACAGGTGTGAGCCACCGCTCCCGGCCTATTCTTTCTTTTATAGCATGTGTTAATTTTTTAAATTGTGGTAAAATACACATAACATAGAATTTACCATTTGAACCATTTGTTAAGTGTACAGTTCAGTGGCCTTAAGCATCTTCACACTGTTACACGACCATCACCACCATCATCTCCGGCTCTCTTCATCTTCCCACACTGAAACCGTCCCCATCAAACACTCATCCCCACACCTCCCTCCCCCAGCCCCAGCAGACACCGTTCTACTCTCTGTCTCTATGGATTTGACTACTTGGCTGGGGTGCAGTGGCTCATGCTTGTAATCCCAGCACTTCGGGAGGCCAAGGCAGGAGGATCGCACGAGTCCAGGAGTCCCAGACCAGCCTGGGCAATATGGCCAGACCCCATCCCCACAAAAACTACAAAAAGTATCCGGGTGTGGTAGTAACTGCCTGTAGTCCCAGCTACTCAGGTGGCTGAGGTGGGAGGATCACCAGAGCCCAGGAGGTTGAGGCTGGAGTGAGCCGTGATTGCACCACTGCTCTCCAGCCTGGGCAACTGAGCAAGACCTTGTCTCAAAAAAAAAAAAAAAGATCTGACTACTCTAGAGACTCCTCAAGGTGCATCCCTGCTGTAGCAGGTGTCAGAATGTCCTTCCTTGTTAAGGCTAAACAGTGTCCCATTGAATGTACATTCCACATTTCGTGTATTCATCTGTCAGTGGGCACTGGGTCGCTTCCTTCCAGCTCTTGGCTGTTATGAATAATGCTGCTAGGACCATGGAGGTACAAAAAGCATGTATTACTTTATTTATTTATTTATTTATTTTGAGACGGAGTCTCGCTCTGTCGCCCAGGCTGGAGTGCAGTGGCCGGATCTCAGCTCACTGCAAGCTCCACCTCCCGGGTTTACGCCATTCTCCTGCCTCAGCCTCCCAGTAGCTGGGACTACAGGCGCCCGCCACCTCGCCCGGCTAGTTTTTTGTATTTTTTTAGTAGAGACGGGGTTTCACCATGTTAGCCAGGAAGGTCTCGATCTCCTGACCTCGTGATCCGCCCATCTCGGCCTCCCAAAGTGCTGGGGTTACAGGCTTGAGCCACCGCGCCCGGCCATTACTTTATTTTTTTAAGACAGGGTCTCACTCTGCTTTCCAGACCAGAGCGCGATCTCGACTCACTGCGGCCTCGACCTCCCCAGCTCCCGCGATCCTCCCGCCTCAGCCTCCCCGCTGTGACCCTGGCTGGTGCCACCTGCAGCAGAAATGAGCCTGCCTGGCTGAACCCGGCTCGATCAACCCGCAGAATGTGAGAAATGATACGACAGTCATTTTAAAGTTACCAAGCTTTAGAGTGGTTCGTTACCGAGCAATACATATCTGAAACAGCGATCAATAAAGATCTGTTGAATAAACATAACCCTCCTGCCATCGCCAATTCGGAACCGTCCTTTGGTTCCACTGAACTGAAGCCTATACGGCCAAGAGGAAGCCTCGCCCACAGCCCCGGGGAAGTCGGGTTCACAAAAACATTTTTTAATTTTTTCTTTTTTGAGACAGAGTCTCGCTCTATTGCTCAGGCTGGGTGTGGTGGTATAATCATAGCTCATGGCAGCCCCAACCTCCAGGGCTCAAGCAATCCTTCCACCTCAGCCTCCCATGTGCTGTGACCACAGGTGCACACCACCATGCCCGGCTTATTTATTTATTTATTTGTCATAGAAACGGGCCTCACCATGTTGTCCAGGCTAGTCTCAAACTTCTGGGCTTAAGAGATCCTCCTGCCTTGGCCTCCCAAGTAGCTGGGACCACAGGAGCCCATCACCACACCCAGATAATTTACTTATTTATTTTTTTGTAGAGACAGGGATCTCACTATGTTGCCCAGGCTGATCTCAAACTCTGGGGCTCACGTGATCCACCTGCCTCAGCCTCTTGGAGTGCTGGGATTGTAGGCATGAGCCACCACACCCGGCCCTAAAACCTTGATCCATAGCAGTGTTTTACCTAAGCCAAAAACATTGCAAAACCCCTAAAACTGAACCTGGTTCTGCTCACTTCTTTCTCGTGCCACAAAAACCAGGGTTGATCATCAACAGCCTCTGAGTATTTCAAAAGCTTCTTACGGGGAGGTGGTATCTCAAGACACTGGCCTTGGAGTGAGTAACCTTCCCCATCCCTGGGATGGAACAAGTTCACAGCAGACAGAGACGCAGTGCCATCACCATCACTGCCCACGTGCCAGGGGAAGTGCAGCTGGCAGGGCAGGGCCCTCGGGTCCTGAGAGCTACTTTCTGACTTTCCTGTTCTCCTGAGCCTCTGGTTGCCCATTTCTTCTCTTTGTTGTTGCAGCGTTGAGAGAGAAGAGCAGAGCCTCTCCCATGGTGACCGCAAGCCAGGCTCCAGATGGGCACTGAGTGTTTTCCAGCTTCCTTGTAGGATAAACTTGTGATTTCACAGCACACGTTTTAGTCAGAGCTGCAGCTTTGATTTGGCTAATAGGGTTAAAACAGTGGAAAGCATACACAACACAATTGTAAGTGATTTGGTTTTATTTTATTTATGTGATACCAGCCTGTGCCCGTCAGCGGCCCTTGATTTGAAAGCCTGTAATTCACATTACGGACTTCCTCTGTAGGCCACGAAAATTCAACTTCAAAATCAATTATCTAGATTTTTTTTAAACTGGCTGTTTATTGCTTAACTCTCACCAATAAGTAACATTGATGAGCTCGCTCACTCGGCACCTCACGGGGAGGCAAAGAGGCCAGGATGGGGCAAGGGTTCCCGGCCTGCTCTAAGCACACGCCATTCAAGTAACACTTTCCCCAACTCGGCAGGGAAGGTGCACCCGTTCCCCGCTCCACACGCATTGTAGGGAAACTGCTTTGTCCGCAGAGCAGAAGCATAGCAACAGTCAGCAATGCCGCCTTCCAGTTCCTACACAGCAGGTCCACAGTCTCCAGCCTCCGCAACACCTTCCCCGTTAGTGACTGTCGACATAAAAACATACAGCAAAACATCTAAGTGAAAAACGGTTTTATCTGAGAGTAATATACAAGTAGGGTTGCCATTCGGGACATACATACAGGTTGGGGGGTGCCCTCCGGTGTGGACGGAGAACGAAGGAGAAGTTTCGGGTTTTATGAAGGAAAGAGAAGGCTATGCAAGTCGTTTTAAAAGGAAGCACTGGCACCGGCAGTGACTTACAAGAGCGGACTAGTGAGCGTCTGGAGTTACTGAGTGCGACTTGTGACCCTGGAATGCGTTACCTTGACAGGTGCACCCGAGGCCGTGAGACCAGGGGGAAGTGGCTGGCTGTTCTGCCACTGGCTGTTCTGCCACTGGCTGTCCTGTGTGACTCCTGGAGTGAGCTGCGGTGTGGGAACTTTTCTTAAGATAGTTCCTGTCATCGGCCAAATCGTGGGTGAGAGAGCTCCCCCTTCATGGTCTTCCCGGCTTTGCCAGGGTTTGACACAAGCGACTCCTTTTTTTTTTTTTTTTTTTTTTTGAGACGGAGTCTCACTCTGTTGCCCAGGCTGGAGTGCAGTGGCCTGGCCTTGGCTCACTGCAAGCTCCGCCTCCCGGGTTCATGCCATTCTCCTGCCTCAGCCTCCCGAGTAGCTGGGACTACAGGTGCCCGCCATCACGCCCGGCTAATTTTTGTATTTTTAGTAGAGACGGGGATTTCTCCATGTTGGCCGTACTGGTCTGGAACTCCCGACCTCAGGCAATCCACCCACCTCAGGCTCCCAAAGTGCTGGGATTCCAGGCGTGAGGCACCGCGCCCTGCTCCACTTTGAATCTGACAACGTTCACGTGACCAAAGAAATGAACTCGAGCCCCGCCTTCTGCAGCCACAGAAACCTCCAGTGCTCCAGAGGCTTCCCACAGACCCTTCGGACCCTTCGCTTCTCCCAGTGGCCGCCTGTCCACGTGGGCTCCAAATGCCTGCCCCAGTCCTCACTGCCCTCTGCCGCTGACCCGCCCTCTGGTCCCCACACAGCACACAGCCCTCCCTTGACCCACTGGGCAGAGCACGTGGTGTGGCCAATTCTCAGGGTCAGGGTCAGGCTCAGGCTTAGGGCTGCCTGATTCTCAGTGCGAAGGTGAGTAAAGCTCTGCAGGAGACTGAGCAGGGAGGGGCCAGGGTGAAGGGAAGGCAGGTGTGAGGGGGACACAGCACTGGGGTTAGCAGGGTCCCCAAAGCTCACATCTACCCAGAGCCTCAGGAGGAGACCACTAAGGTAAGAATTGACGTAAGACCGTGCCAGATGGTCCAGGGGCCCCTAAATGCAATGACGTGTCATTATGAGAGACAGAAGAGGAGAAGAGGAAGGCATGTGGAGACAGAGGCAGAGACTGCAGCTTCATGGCCACAGGAACGCCCGGACCCCTGAGGCTGGAAGAGGTGGCGGGAGCCTCCCCTGGAGCCTTCACAGGAAGCATGACCCTCCCACCCCTCACACTTCGATTTCACACTGCTGGCCTCCAGGGCTGTGGGAGAATACGTTTCTGTTGTTTAATGCCACTGGCAGATGGTGACGTGCCACAGCTTACATGGGGGACCCACAAAATGGGCAGCACCTGCCGCTGGATCTCAGTCCCTGTCCCTCCCTCCCCGGGAGGCCAGCTCACCTCGCATGGGGGACCTGAGACCCAATTCCTCCTCCCTGCCAAGGAGGTTCTCACACGGGACACCTGAGACCCTGTTCCTCCCTCCCCAGAGGTCCTCACATGAGGGAACCTGAGACCCTGTCCCTCCCTCCCCAGAGGTCCTCACAGGAGGGAACCTGAGACCCTGTCCCTCCTCCCCGGGAGATCAGCTCGCCCTCACACAGGGGGACCTGAGACCCTGCCCCTCCCTCCCTGGAAGGCCCTCACACCTCACACTGCTGCCAAGGGCCCCTTCTCCCATCTCCAGCTCTGCAGGTCCAGGCGCCTCAAATCCCTGCTCCCCTCCTCCCTGGGGAAATGTTCTTTCTTCTCACATTCCAAATCTCCCCCTTGCAGAAATACATTCATCCTGCCAACACTGACGGGCCCTGGTGGGAGGTCAGCCACGCCACTTAGGAAGTGGGGGCTTGTCTCCCCAGAGACGGCATTTTCGGCACTGAACACAGCACTGGTCCCCCAGGACGATGACTCGTGTGTGAGGGGAGGACAGGCCTCAGGGAAGGAGCTCTCCACGAAGGGGCCTCCTGAGGACCGTCCTGCAGCGGTGCCCAGAGCCAGAGGAGGGGCCTGTCAGCTTCTGTTCCCAGGCCCCAGTTTTCCACAATGCCGAGGGGCCTGACACGAACACAGCACTGGGGCTCGGCTTTGCTTTGTCTTCATGCGAGGGCATTTCTCACAGCTCGGGTCATGATCTTTGGTCTGGGACACCCTCATCACTGGGTTTCTTCCTTCTTAGAAGAACGTGTAACAACCGTCCATGAACTCTCACCAACGTAAACCCTAGGCTTTTACTAGAACGTGCTGCTGCCCGTGGGGTGTCAGACCCCAAGCCTCTAGCCTCCCCTCCTAGGGTCCAAACACCAGACTCCGGAATCTTGAGTTGATCGTTCTCGGTCTCCTCTGATAGGTAAGTAGGCAGGTAGGTAGGTAGGTAGGTAGGTAGGTAGGCAGGCGGGTGGTGGGCAGGCGGGTGGGTGGGCAGGCAGGCAGACGGATGGATGAATGGATGGATGGACAGACAGACAGACAGATAGATAAATAGATAGATAGATAGATGATAGCTGGATAGAGATTGAAGGAAATAATGCATACAGTGGTTCATTTCCAAGACAATATGCCTTAAATCAGCTTAGGTCAGCAGACTACAGAAGAAACAGGATACACTAGGCCCCTGCTTGGACAGCCAGCACTTACTTGTTGCCCTCACCCCCACTTAGTTGCCCTCACCCAAACCAAATAAGTTTGGTCTAAGATGAAAGTTTACTAGCCTGCAAAATAGCTCGGTTTTTCTGTTCTTATCAGCCTGCCCAGCTACTTAGGTCATAAGTCAAATACTTGAAAAGCCCCCGAGCTGACTAGGATTGCAGTGCATTGTGGGCTGCAACAAAATGCAACAAGATAACCCTAAAGAAAACACCTACAGCCCCTGTCCAACAACCAACAGGTAACGTCCAGGAAGACTGTGACCCCCACAGTACTCAGTCTATGAGGAACTGGGGGAGGGACCTGTGCACTAGGGGATAAATTGCTTGTTGAAATCATGCTAGGTGTGCCTGTGCATCAGACACTCGACCTTGCAAGATCGTCATTAAAAGTCTCACTTTCACTGTTCTCCAAGTTTCTAAGTCCATTCTTTGGGTTGGGATGGGTAAGTTTGTGTCTCACAAGATGATAGATAGAAAGATAGATAGATAATAGACGGACAGATGATAGATAGATAGATAACAGATAGATAGATAGATAGACAGACAGACAGAGACATACATACATAGATGACAGAGAGATAGAAGAGAAAAATAAGAGGGATAAAGAGACAGAAAAATGGAGATGTGGACAGATGATGGAGAGGTAGCTAAGTAGATGACTAAAGAGTTTCATTAAGCCTGTAAAGCTGTAGTTTTCCTGTCGCATTTCTATAAAGCATGGTAAAGTGACTTACTTCAGAGCATTGGCTCGATGTGATCTTCTGGGACCCCCTTGTCTACTTTGCTTAGCGCTGCCAGCACGCGGCCACACTGCTCCGTGCTGTGGCTCGCTCACCGCTGTGTGCAATGTTCCTTTGCATGACCACAGCACTTCCTTAACCCATTCTCTGCTGAAGACCATTTTGGCTGTTTCAAGACTTTTGGACTTGTGAACAGTGCAACTGTTCACAGTAACATTCACACCCACGTCTCCTGATATTCACATGCAAGACGGTTTTCTGGGTGATGTGCCAGAAGGCAATTGCTCGGGTATGAGGGACATAAACATTCACCTCCACAGAATCCGCCCCGCTGTCTCCCCACACGGCTGTGCCAATTTATCTCCAACTTGCAGAGTCCACGAGATCCCAGCAGAGAACAGTCTCTACCGCACGTGGCATCACCAGATGCTAAACGTTTGCTCATCTGCATCTGTCGCTCCCTGGGAGCTACTGACACAGAGCGCTTCTCCCGTGCGCAGGTCCGTGCTCTCGGCCCCGATATTGCCTGTCTTCTTTGTGACTCTGGGTGTCATTAATCTATTCTGGTACCAACCCTTCATCAGGTATGTTTGTTGCACGTCTCTTTTTCCAGTTTGTAACTCAACCTTTTGTTTTAAGATATGTTTTAACAAACAAAAAATTTTAATTTTCTTGTCAAATTTATCAATTTTTTTGTTATGAGGTTTTCTATTTGTGTCTTAAGAAATTCTCCAAATCACACAGAAATTCATTTTTATTTTCTTGTAAAAGTTTTTCAGGGACCTGGTGAGGTGGCTCACTCTATAATCCCAGCACTTTGGGAGGCCAAGGTGGGAGGATCCCTTGAGGCCAAGAGTTTGAGACCAGCCTGGGCAACCTATTCAGACCCTGTCTCTACAGAAAGATTTTTTTTTTCAATTAGCTGGACAAGGTGGCTCACATTTGTAATCTCAGCACCTTGGAAGGCTGAGAGGCGGGAGGATCACTTGAGCCCAGGAGTTCAAGACCAGCCTGGGCAACACAGGGATTCTCGATCTACCAAAAAAAATGTTTTTTTTAATTGGCTGGACACGGTGGTGTGTACCTATGGTCCCAGCTACTCAGGAGGCTGAGGCAGGAAGATTGCTAGAGCCTGGGAGATCAAGGCTGCAGTGAGTCATAGTTGTGCCACTGCACTCCAGCCTGGGCAACAGAGCAAGACTCTAGCTCAAAACCAAAAAACAAAAAAAGATTTTCAAGTTTTGCTCCTGACGTTCATGCCCTTGATTGATCCTGGATTTATTTCGTGGATGGTGTGCAGTGGGTACCCAGTGGGACTTCCCATGCAGACAGTTCCCATCTCAGCTCTGTGTATTGAAGAGGCCCTCGCAACCCTGATCTGGCCCGGCCCTCCTGCGTTGGTGAGCAGGCCTATTTCTGGGTGCGTGGTTCTGCCTCGCCAGGCAACTGTGGATCCCGCTAAGGACGCTGCACTCTCTTAACTGCCACAGCTTCAGCAGGACGTGTGGTGTCTGCTGGCCCAGGTCTGCCTCCTCCATGAGCTTTTGCCTGGCTGTGATTCTCAGCCCCCTCCCCTTTCCAGCTGCGGAACCTGGAGCAAGTCAGCCCACTGCCCCAGCCCATTTCTCCCTGGGAAACAGGGACCACGTGGCGGCCTCCACCCAGGGTAGAGCTGCAGCTGGAGAGGAAACGCATGCATGGTGATGTCCCCACAAATGCCTCTGGTGTGTTCGGTCCCTAAATACTCCTTCTCTCACAAGAGTGTTTGGCCATCTGGGGTAAACACCAAGCTCCCTGAAGGCCCAGTGTCTGAAGGCGGCAGGTCTCCATTGCCAGAAACACACTGAGGCACAGAGGCTGGCAGCTGACAGCCTGCAGGGAAGCTGTTTCCAACATCCTCAAACTCTGGGATGCCTCGCAACGAGGCCCCTCCCCCCAGGAGTGAGGGAAGGAACCTGCAGGCAGAGCAGGGGCCAGAGTGTAAGCCCGGCCCCCACACACACAGCTCGGAGGGCCACCCGGGGAAAGGTGCCTGCCCAGGGCCCCAGGGAGAGGCAGGCGATGGCAGCCGCTTCAGCCTGAGCCCTGGACCACAGTTCTGGAGACATGGCCGGGGTCGAGGGGCTGAGGACGCACCCTGGCCCCGTGAAACCTGCACGACCCCCCACCTCCATCAGACCGAGATGGAGGCCCAGCTAGAGCAGCGAGCGGCCCCTCCGGAGAGCTCCGGAAGACACAGAGGACTTGAAGCCGTGGTAACCATGGCGACTACTGTGAGAGCACCGGGGACATTTAACAAAGGACGACTTGGTTTTCTGATTTTAGCTCTGCTTCCCAGTCGTACCCTCCGATGAACGGCCCACCCCTTCTAAGACCTCCCCCAGATCAAGGTCACTAGTCCTGTGGTGCTGGGGGGCCCGGTGCAGAGGTTCCAGTGCCCCCAGTGGCCACATGTGCTCAGCCCCTCAGGTAGCAGACGAGGCCCAGCACCCAGGAGGGATTGGAGTAGGGACCCCAGGTCGACTTGGGGAGGTGGGTGTTTGGAGAGAAGGGGGATGGATGTGTTTGGAGAGAAGGGGGATAGATAGGACCTGCTGACACAGGGAGGGGGGTCCAGCCAAGGAGAGGGGGTTCTTCTGCCATCACCATCCACCGCTCATGGACCACCCACTGGGCACGTGCCCCTGCTATCCAGTCCCGCTCATCAAACACATGAATTCATGATTTATGGCGGATTCAATAATCATTCTTTATCTCTCACCATTTCTTTTAACTTTATTCATTCATTCAACAAAATTACCGATCGTCTGCTGAGGTACTGGCTGGACAGACCTGAATTCCAGGGATCCCTGCTCCAGAGAACGACCTGCCAACACCCATCTCACCTGGGAGTGTGGGGACAGGGGAGGGAAGGCCAGAGTCAGCCGCCTGGGGAGGAAGGGTGCGAGCCTGGCCCCAGCACCCACAGCCAAGCCATGTGCCTCCGAGCCATGGGCTAGAGAAGTCTGGGGCCTGGCCTCACCACTGCCTCAAAACCCTCCCTCACCCACCCGGAGAGTTCCCAGCGGGACACTCAGCCGTTTTCCCAGAGCATCTCATTCTCCATTGCTGAGCCAGTGACGCATGGCTGCCCCCAGCCAGCCCCCATTGCCGAGAGAAGGAGCCCCCATGACATTAGGGGAACCTGGGGACAGGTGGGGAGGCCAGAGAGGCTCTGCTATAGCCTGAGGATTCTGAAGCTTCAACCAGGAGGGCCGCTGTCAGGGGAGGGGCCATGGGGAGGCCCCCAGCCCCAGACTCTCCCAGTCCTTGAGGGCCTGACTCTCAGCCACTCCCACCTTCCAGTTCTCCAGGACACCCCTGCGGTGCCCATCTCAGCCCAGTCAGCCTCGGGGGACCCTGTCCCATCCATACCTCACCTATGCCCTCGCTGGGTGGCCCAGGCCCACCTTCCCCAGGCCAGATCCTGGGCCTCCTGGGCGCCTCCATCCACCCCATGCCTGTCAGGCCTCACCTCCCGCCTCCCACCGGGGCCTCCCAGATGGGCACCCACCTCCATCACGGACTGCAGACTACAGCTGGCCAGCCTTTCTAAGATCCCAGACCTGAGCCCATAGCTGGGGCTCAAAGGCATTAAGGCCGGCCTGGTCCTCCTGGATTCAAGCTTCTTGGGCCACCAGGCTTTGTTCATCACTGTCCTCTCTGTCCCCTAATAATGTTCACTGCTAGAAATGACCACCTGACGCGCCCTCCCCATGCTCAGGACCCGGGGCACAGGCCTCGCCCGTAAGAGCTTACATGGGAGGGGAATGAGCCCCGCAGCTCAGGCACCAAGACTGCAGGGAGCAGCAGGAGCCCCCATCCCAGCTCTGCAGCCCCTCTCTCCCGCTCAGGGCCTCTTGGTTCTGACCTACTCCCCTCTGTGTGTCTTAGCTGTGCGGAGGGGCACAGACAGATGCATTTCAAACTCACGTCAGCAAGCATGGACAGGTGCAGAAACCAACAACAGACAGAATGAGCCACCGAGTGGAGGGAATCAATGAACAATTTAGCCCCCTCCCCTCCAATTCACCCACACCCGCCAGTGGGGGCTAAAGCCTTACAGTGGAAAGGGGCTCGGGGCCGGAGCATCAGGGTGGACCGCAGAGCCCAGGAGGAGCAGGGGCCACCAGCCACCCGTGTGTGCGGGCCTTCCCTGGCCAGCGAGGGGACAGAAGACCAGGCCTGGGTCTCCCGGGCACCCAGGATGGAACAGCACAGGGAGGGCCCCAGAAACGCTTCAGGGCTGAGGGACAAACGCCAGGGAGGGGCGATCCCTGGAAACACCCTCGTGTGTGCCCTTCCAGGGATGGGAGACGTCCCCGGCAGCTGTGAGCTTAGGTCTGGGTCAGCATGTTCTGTGTCCCTGCGGGAAACACAGGGAGCAGGGTTGGGGGGCCTGGGACCCCCTGGGGGCGAGGCGTGGTCCACAGGCCCGTAGGCTGCAGGGGCCACAGGTTCCTGCCCCCAGTGGAGGGAGGACTCACTGGAGGCTGGGTGTGGGAACACAGCACCCCTATCCTGCTGAGTCCTGAATCCCCCAGCCCACAGCGCCAACACAGCTCCGGGGCACACGGGCCTCGAAGTGCAGGGCTGAGCCCCAGGCCTGGGCACCACGCAGCTTCCAACCGGGCTCCTCCATCGGGCGCCGGGTAATCGCCAGCCCCGCCCCGCCCAAGAAGAAAGCAGGAGAGGTTCCCTTTAAGCATTGGAGGAGGGAAGATTTTTCTATGACTCAAATCCTGAAGCTATAAAAAATAATGGTAATAGGGTCTCCATAAAAATTCAAGGAAAAGAAGGTTCCATGTGGCCAAAAAAATAAAATTAAAAAACCCACAAAACACCATAAGCAAAATAAAGGGGGAAATGTGTGCCACTCACATTATAAATGAAGGGCTTATTTCCCAGCTATGCAGAAAGCTCCCGGAGAAGAGTAAGGAGACCAACCATCCCACAGCAAAGGGACCAAGGTTATGAGCAGAGAGGCCAGAGAAATGGAAACCATCCCCAGCCCCCAACAAAAGACAAAGAAATCAAAATGCCCAGAAAGAAAAGACGGGAGTGCCACAAACCAATAAGGGCACGTGCCAGGAGCCAAGGTTGACGGCGCCTCCAGGTCCCCACACCTGTGGTCCAACCTCCAAAATTCACAACACAGCTGCAATGCCGTCTTTCAGTGCTGACCAGATCCGCGGAAGTCCAACGGCTACAGAGAAGCTGTGGTCTCAGGCATCGCTACTGGAAGTGTGAAAGTGTGCAGCCCAGGGCAACGACGCTCACTCATCAGTTACAGGCCCAGCAAGGCTGACTCTGGGGACGTGTCCCCACACACGGCTGCTAGCTGACATGTCTGAGGCTATGCATTACAGCCTTGTAACAGGAGCATGAGTGAGACCATCTAAATATGCAGAACCAGGCCAGGCGTAGTGGCTCACGCATGTAATCCCAGCACTTTGGGAGGCCGAGGCTGGCAGATCACTTGAGGTCAGGAGTTGGAGAGCAGCCTGGCCAACATGGTGAAACCCTGTCTCTACTGAAGATACAAAAATTAGCCAGGCGTGGTGGCACGCACCTGTAATCCCAGCTACTTGGGAGGCTGAAGTACAAGGATCACTTGAACCCGGGAGGCAGAGGTTGCAGAGAGCCGAGATCGCGCCACTGCACTCCAGCCTGGGCAACAGAGTGAGACTCTGTCTCTAAATAGATAAGCAGGCACAGGAGTGCGTGTGCCGTGCGATGCCGCCCCGCGGGGGTGCGTGTGCCGAGCGATGCTGCCCCGCAGGGGTGCGTGTGCTGCGCGATGCTGCTGTAAGAATGAGTGGGGAGCTGGCTCCGCACCGTCACAGAAGGATCTCCAGGCTGCATGGAGAGGCAGAAGAGTAAACGACCTCAGCTGTAAAGGACTAGCGATTCGCACTTTCTTGTACTTGTATAAAGACATCCTGAATGGATACACAGGAAACTGGGCAGATAATGACAGGACAGGAGACACACCTCTCAAGATAGACTTATTTTTTTAATCGAAGCAAGCATTCTTACCTGTTTTTTAAAAAGAACCCCACCAGAGGAGCCCTTGAACCTCCTTGCCCATTCCTGCTCCACACCCGTCCCCAGCAGCCTCCCTCCCAGGTGGCCTCGGCAGCAAGTGCTGGAGCTGGCCCTGCAGTGGGCCCCAGCCTGACCTGAAAGACCCACTGCTTCAGCCCCCTGAGGCCCACAGGCTCGGTTCCCTGTGAGCCATGAATAGCAGCTCAGGTTGCCTGTGCAGCTCGTGGGCTCTGCCCTTCGCCTTCTCCCCTTCCCTGGACAGGGCTCTTCTCAGCAGCCATCGCTTTCCCAAATTATCCCATCGAAGCGGTCGTGTGCCTGTTTACCATCTGCACCGCCCCTCCAAGCACAGGCCTGCGCACGCACACGCGTGCTCCCTAGAGGACAGCCATCTCCTCTGACTCATCCACTGCTCTGTCCCCAGGACACAGAGCCCAGCACTCAGCTCCCAGAAAGCAGAAAACTGAGCCTGTCCGCATATAAAACTGTGCTCCCCCCACTCCGACGCTGGCACCCTCTGCTTCTTAGGGGTAAGGCTGGTACTGACTCCTGGAGCCAATGCTGGGCCCTTTACATCAGGGCTTCTAGGCGCAAGCCCTGTGCATCTGCCTTTGAACCCGCCTCCGAGGAGATCCTGATGCCCTGGAGTTTGGGAGCGGATGGCCCGAGGGGAGTGTGCAGGGAGGAGGTCCTGATGCCCTGGAGTCTGGGAGCGGACGGCCCGAGGGGGGCGTGCAGGGAGGAGACCCTGATGCCCTGGAGTCTGGGAGCGGACGGCCCGAGGGGAGTGTGCAGGGAGGAGACCCTGATGCCCTGGAGTCTGGGAGCGGACGGCCCGAGGGGGGTGTGCAGGGAGGAGGCCGCCTTCCTGCACCCACCTGCTTCCCTGCCTCCCTCAAGGGAAGGGCCGTTTTCCTCCCCCACTTCACGAAACTCAGGGAATTTCCAGTCTCCAGTGTGCGGATGTCACGGGGAGGCCTGGGGATGTCTGAAAACCACACACGTAAACGTCTGTCTTATACAGCACGAAGTAGCTGGGGCAGTTTGGAGAAAGCTACAGGCCCCAGGAATAAAGCTGAGGAGGGAGGAGTGTTCATTCTCCCACTCCCCACCACCTTCCGTCCACCCTGCCTGGACCAGCGTTCTGCCAGCCTGGAACAGAGGGCCAGAGGTGGGCTCCAGGATCAGCCCCGCCCCCACACCCACAGCACCCCCATGAGCTGGGTGTGTCTTGCCTCACAGACGCGGGACCAGGCCCAGAGAGGCTGCAGAACTTGGCCAGGGTCACACGGCCAGAAGGCGCTAGAAGAGCAATTGGAATCCAGGCAGCCTGATGTCCTCTGCGAATCCACTGAAGGTTTTGGAGTGTCAGTGCCTGACCTCTTACCTGTTTCCCAAGATAAAGTGGGCACAGTTAGGCCTCAATCCAGCTGGAGGTCCAACACAAGGGAAGGAGGAAATGGCCTAGACAGGCCCTGGCCCCACACACGGGGGCCCAGCACCCACTGATACAGCAGCTTCCCTGGCCCAGCTACCTCCCCAGCCCCCGAAGAGGGGAGGCAGGAGGTCTACAGAGGCCCCACTGGGGAAGGTGAACCCCACAGACCCCCAGGCAGCAAGACTGCTGCAGAGCATGGGAGGTGGGAAATGGCTGTCTGTGCTCTGATAAAGATATCAAAAGAAAAGCTACAGACACATCTCAGCCTGACTGTGATGCAGGTGTCTGCGATGCAAACATCCTAACCAAATATTGGCTATCTGAATCTGGCAGTGGTTTAAATGAGTAACACATCACAAATGGCAGGGCAGCTCACCACAAGGAAATCTAGCAATGGAGCTCGCCGCACTAACTATTCATTAAATAGGAAAATATGGACTTAGAGCCATAGATAATGAAAGGGCATTTCTTTTTAAGTTCATCAGCCATTCCTAAGAAAAAGCTAAATGAAATATGAATAAGTAAAGAGTCTAGACTGAATAAAGACTGGTTTTGAAATCCAACAGCAAACACTAATTTGTGGCATAACATGAAAGGCCTCCCGTTAGCACAGACACCCTGGTCACTGCTATTCTTCAGCCATGCTTTGGAGGGCTCAGCTCAGGCAATAGAAACAAAAGCTGTACAGGCAATGTAAGTACTGGGAAAGAAGCAACCAAATTACCTTTATTTGCCGATTATATGGTTATATCCCTTGAAGATCTAAGAGATTCTGCTCATCATGGAATTCAGGAAGATATGCATTCAGAAGTAAGCAGCCCTCACTTACTGTACCTGTGGTGTCATCTGTGGCTGCCTCAAGTCATCTGAACACGCTCTGAACATTCTGAAAGTTCTGCATCGTCAATCTCACTTTCCCGTTACAGAATTCAGGAACTACATCGTGCCACCTCCCAGGCCCTAGGGTGTAGCTATGCGACTTCATCTCTGCCAGAGAGACACATCCAGGCAGAACTCCTAAGGAGAGCTATGGAGGTGGGGTGCAGGCCTCCTTCCCTGGACAGGGGCAGGGGCAGGGGCAGCATGCTGCTCCAGGGCCAGTGGCCGTACCAGCCAGGCCAGCTCTGGGTCTTTCCCGGAGGCCATGCCTGCAGCCAGAGGCCCCAGCCCTCCCTGCAAACCCCCTGCGAAGCCCTCTGCTTAAACTCACTCTGGTGGATGCTGGCCTGGGCGGCCAGGGGACATTTGGGTAGTGGAGCACAGCCCACAAACAGCTGAACGAGAAACACGACTTTACTATTCCTACAATTTCTATTCCTAGACCTCTCCACCCTACTGGCTGGCAGGGACGTAGTTGTAGTGACTGCAACCCTCCATGCCTTCTTGCCCAGGGCTGTGTCTGTGTGGGGCTGTGGGCAGCAGGATGGCAAATCTGTCCACACAGGGTGTTTGTGGAGACACCCCTGGGCCCTGGGCCTTCAGCCCTTGGCTAATGCCCGGTGCACACCGGCTGCCACCAAATGGCTTCTCCCTTGTCTGCATCCTAACCCCATCCTCTGTTGGTTCTGAAGCTGCCAGGGACCCACCTGCCCTGACCACCTTCACCCGGGGCCACTCTGAGGTCTTGGTGCTCTGGGATTGCTGCCCAGGATGCCGGGTGCCACCTCTCTGGGACTCATCCCAGCCTCAGCCCTCAGCAGCTCCCCTTCCCCTGCTTGGGCCAAGGGGTCTCTCATCCTGGTTGGAGGGTAGTGCCTCCCTCCCGCTCTGTGTTGTGAGACAAAGTAGGAAATGTAGGAAGCTGTGTGTGCATCCCGCCTGTGGGCAGGATTTCCCGAGCCCCTGACTCGGGACTGGGTGCAGCTTGTGGAAGGGTGCCCCGGAGGCCATGAGCGGGCTGCAGACTGGGTCCCTATTCTCCTACCTGAGTCACGGCGTTTTTAGAAAGACGAATTCAATGATCCTGACTCTTGCTTCTTCCCGCATGAAAGACAATGTTGACAGGATTTTCTATTATGCCCCTAGGATCCGTGGCCAGATGCAGCCTCACACCCAGCCCTGAGGCTCTGCCCCACTGTCACGCCTGGGCACGTGCAGAGCCACTGCCCACACGCGGATTGTGGGCTGGAACAGCTCTGGAGCAGCCTCCTAGAAATGCTAGGAAAGACCCCCGGGTTGCAATCTTCAGCAAGGCTTCTGAATAAAACTAACTTCCATCCTTTAAAGCGCGATTTTTCTTAACTTGGGAGAGTCTTGAGATGTTCTGAAAGGTTCCTCCTCAGACTCCTCCCTCTATCTCACTGTCTGTCTCCGAGAGGCCCACAGCCAGGTGGGTCAGGCTTCTGGAAGTACCAGGCCAGGGGTACGGGGGACCTCGGTGTTCTGTCCTATCAGCCCCTCCTCTCAGGCAGCAAGCAGGCCCAGTTCACCTGCTTCAACAGAGTGGGAGACTTTCAAAGAGAAATCACGAGAAAATAAAAAGCATCCACTCATCACACCAACAATGGCAGGTTAAATGTAAAGGTAAGAAGGGAAATCCCATTTGCAACATCAAAAAACCATAAATTACCCAGTAATAAGTACATCAAGGAAGGAGCACAGCCCATCACTCAGTCCCACTCAGTGGGGCATCGCTCAGGAGGCCGAGTGAAGAGGCCGGACACCAAGCAGCCGAGCGGGAGACTTGAAGCAGCCAAGACTGCAGCTCCCCTAGCCACACATGCAAGAGACAGTCCCGCTGAAGTGCTAACAGTGTTAGCATTTTCTGCAACCGGAAAAATGGATCCCAAAACCCATCTGTAAGGATACGTTGTGAGAAGTAGCAGTAAGTGTTTAAAAAGAATAACGTGGGACCCTTGCCTTAGCAAGTGTCAAACACGCCGTCCGGCTACCATCATTGAAGCGGCATCACATCGAAATGACCCGTGACGAACCAGCCAGTGCAATCCCAGTGGGCGGCGGCTCGGAAACAGCCTGCCACATGTGGGAAGGCATTCTATTATAAAGGTGGTATCTCAGATCAACAGGCGAAAGCCGGGTTATTTAATAAATGACATGGAGGAAAAGTGGCCATTTGGAAGAAACTCCTACCTCCTGCTACACTGTAATGAACCCCAGATACTGTGGCTGTCTGCGCACAGTAACCAAATCTGTAAACATATTAGAAGAAAATAAGGAACTCTTTCCATAAGATAAAGGTAGAGGAAATTCTCCTAAGACATGAAGCCCCCACACCACAAAAGAACAATTAGACAGATTTGACTGCATCCAACGTTAAAACATCCATAAATGCACACTGAAAACACCACAAACGAGACACAAGCAACAGACAGCAAGGAAATATCCACAGGACGTATAATGCAGGGAAGATTCGTGTCCCCAGAATATACAAAAGGGCGGTGAGAGTCAGTAGGACAAAGACAAGCAACAAAGACAAGGAGCATGGGCAAAGGGTGTGACCAGGCAAGAGAGGAGAAGCACACGTGGCTGCCACAGAGGACGTGGAGAGTCTCTTTGTCCACGAGGTGGGCAAAACTTTCCTGAAGCTGAAGAACGCTCATTGCTAGTAAGTGTGTCTGGAACCTTCAGAAGCAGCAACTTCATCAGATTTCCGCTCCCTTCTCAGCATCCATCCCACACCCATCACCACTTGAGCCCATGGAGGTTTGAGGACAAGGGCGGTCACTTCAGTGTTGCTGACAATAGACATTTGAGAACAAACCCCTACACCCACCGATAAGGGACGGTTACAAATGCACGACTCCCTCATCCGGGGGACCCCAAGCAGACGTTAAAGCCGGTCGACCTGGACACAGGGCCCTGGGGTGACATCGCCGGTGAATTGCTCAGTAGAAAGGGCTGGTAGCAGATCGATGTCTCAGCACCGTCCACGTGCCCCGCCAGACCAAGGGCTTCACGCCGATGGAGAAGTTCAGCCCTTCGAAGACAGCTCGTCAGGTGGGGACCACACACTTGAACTCCTTCCGAGATGGGGAGACCGACTTAGGAGAGACCGACTTAGCCAGTGCCGGCGGCAGCTTGGGAGCCGGCCGCCTTCCTGCCTGTCCCGCCCTGGCAGCCCCTCAGGGTGGGAGGCGAGGGAGAGGTGAGGGCGTGCCCTTCTGATTGTATATGATTATTTAAGGAGGTGGGAGCATTTCACTCCTTTTTGTGCCTTTAAATACCTCTTTCAAATAATAAATTCAGCATACAAAGATGTATATGAAAACTGGCTCGCCGGGCACGGTGGCTCACGCCTGTAATCCCAGCACTTTGGGAGGCCGAGGCGGGCGGATCACAAGGTCAGAAGATCGAGACCATGGTGAAACCTTGTCTCTACTAAAAATACAAAAAAAATTAGCCGGGTGCGGTGGCGGGCGCCTGTAGTCCCAGCTACTCAGGAGGCTGAGGCAGGAGAATGGCGTGATCCTGGGAGGCGGAGCTTGCAGTGAGCCGAGATCCCGCCACTGCACTCCAGCCTGGGGGACAGAGCAAGACTCCGTCTCAAAAAAAAAAAAAAAGAAAACTGGCTCAAGCCTCACCCCCGTGGGAGGCCTGTCCACGGCCTCCCTAGCTGGCTAAGGCTTCCCTGGGGGGTTCCATTGCTTCAGGGCTTCCTACCTGCTGGGAATTCTCAGCTTCTCTGCAGTCCCCCAGCCCCCAAAACACCAGGCACAAGCAAGAGCAGCACACTTTACTGAGGGGTGGGGCGGGGGCGAGGGTGCATCACAGAGCAGACAGCCTTCTACAGAAAAGCCCCTCAGCCGTGTCCAGCAGGGAATCGGCGCCAATGCCCAGGACCTCAGGCCTCCTCTCTCTTTCTGGCTCACTAGCCCTGGACCCAATTTCTCGCCATCCCTCATGCAAGGCCAGCCCTTATAGGAACCACCGCTTTCCCTAAGGAGTCCAGGACCCATCAGTGGCCAGGAGACTCGGTCAGCCACAGGTGGCATGAAGCAGCAGTGGCCAGAGCCCAGGCCTCAGAGAAACCCTGTGTTGCCTGCCAAGCGCTGTGTGTTGAGCCTGGGCCGTGAGACGAGCTGCTGGTGGAGCATCCAGTGTGGTGGCCAGTGGGTGTGGGAGGCTGGGCTGGATGCAGGGGTGCAGGGCTGAAACTGGAGCGGGAAGGATCAGGACATCACTCCAACATTTCCCAGGCCGAGTCCTCCCTGCCCCCTCACCCCACGGCATCCAGTCCCTCTGGACCAGCCCAGAGAGATGGGTGGGCTTCCTCAACCCCTGGCCACAGGGACTGACCTCAGAAGCCCAACTCAAGAGCCAGGAGTGGCCGGAGTGGATGTGCAGCAAAGACGCAGGGTGATGGAACAGGTGGGCTCCACTCGGCCTGAAGCAGCCCCCAGGGGCAGAGACAGCCGAGGTGGGGGGCAAGAGAAGCCCAGCATGCATGGTCTCATCCGTGAGTCTGCGAGGGCCCCATGTGCACTGCACGCTGAGTGTACGAGGGTGGGAGTGCACAGTGGGCATGCACACGTGCACCGGGACACACCAATTTGTGCCAGTTACGTGCATGCCCTAGCACATGTGCGCAGGACACCTGGGGTTTGCTTGTGTGAAGGAGTGAGCAGGGCTGGCATGGGTGTGTGTGCACATGCTGGCTGCGTGGGCACCACCGTTTGTGGGCATGTCTGGTGTCTGTGGTGTGCTCACAGGATTCCGGCATCTTCCCACAAGCCCACCCTGTGATCTTGCTCATCTCAGCTCTCACCCCATCACCCCAAGGGCTCCTGAACCTCACCAGGACCAAGCAGCCCCAGCACAAGCACCCACCACCCCAGTGCCCTGAGCCCAAGAGCCCGAGACCATGGCTGAGCGCCCGCCCTGTCCTCACCTCCTCAGATCCCTCAGCACCTCATTCCCAGCTCTCTGCCAGGACCCCTTTCCCGCCCCCGACACCCAGGCTCAGACCCGGGTCTCAGGACTCAAAAGTGACTTTATTTCTCTGTAGAAGACGCCCTTCCAGCTGGGCTGTTGCTTCACTTCCCCTCTGGGACCTGGGGGTCCCCCCACCCTCATCCCCAGGCCTCCTGCCCAGATGGCCTGGTTTCCTGGAGATGTCCAGCTGCCCGGGACTCAGAGCTGGCGGAGAGACAGGGAGGCTTCATGTTGGGGGAGGAATGAGAGCCACAGGCCACAGCCACGGAGCTGGGCCAAGGCTGCCCCCAGCCCCAGCCATGCCAGGCTGAGGAGGGGGCAGCCACAGGCTCAGGGGAGCAAGCTCAGAAGCCCCGTGGGAAGGAGGAGACCTCAGGGCCCAGCCCAGAGGAGGGCGGGCCCCAGGCTGAGCAGGAGCCCCCCGGCCAGGGCCCAGGGGCTGTGCCCTGCCCCGGCCACCCCATTGCACAAATCCTTCTCGCAGCAGTCCACGTCGACTTTTAAGATCCCAGAGTTAATAAACCCCATCAGATAGTCTGAGAAAAAGTGTCGCTTAACGAAGTCGCAGGAGGAGGCACACATCTTGTTCACCGAGTGATCCTTCCTGCCTGGGAAGAGAAAGCACGGCCTGCGACGGGGGCTCCTCCTGGGCCCTCTCTGCCTCCTCCCGAGGACCCAGCCCAGGCCCCTCCGGGTCAGCTCGGGGCCCCAGATAGGCAGACTCGAGTCCCTCCACCCTCCCACGCTGGCCCCAACTAGATGGAAAAGGCCACCAAGGAGCCAGGGAGGGACAGCGGGGCAGTATCCTGCCCGTAGCCCCATGCTCTCGCTCTTGTCCCAGGCCAAAGGGGCTCAGAGGACACCTCTGACCTCTCCCAAGAGCCTGGCTTTCAGCACATTCCCCACTACCCTAAGTCCCAACTTACTGCTGCTGGGATCAGTGATTCGGACACTGGCACACACCGTGTCGGACGGCTGGCACTGCTTTGGGGTGCAATGGCTGGAGTTGGTGGTCAGGGTGCAGTCCTGGCACCACAGGCCATGAGCTGGGCAGGGCATGGGGAGGAGGGTGACCAGAGGCACTGGGCCCAAACCCAGGCAACCCCCTGCGTCCCTCACCCATCCCCCTGCTGCAGGCACTCCTGGGAGAGCCCTATCCCACAGGAGTGAGCAGGCCCTCATGACCCCTGGAGGGGGAGCAGAGGCCCTGGAACAACTGTGCCCCATCCTAGCAGTTTGAGGGGAGCCCCTATGGCCCCTCCCTGGCCCCCATGCACGTGCGTGCACACACACACACACACACACACACACGGGCTATACAGACCCCACACCGACCGTGCCACCCTCCCACTCCCACCCTGCTTCACATATCCCCCAGGAGTTCTGTGGGCTCCAAGCTGTGAAGGACCAAACTGGATGTGAGAGGTCCGGGAGGCTCTCAGAGGTGACGGATGACCAGGGGCTTCCGTGCGGGGCCAGCCGCCCACCAGTTCCAGGCCCTGGAGGAAGAGCGCTGGAGAGAGCCCAGTGCCAGGACAGAGGGGCCGAGGGCCGGGCTGGGGTCGCTGGGGTCCCGGAGGGGGCGTGGGCTCTATGGGAAGTGCGGTGGGAACCGTCAGAGGGTGACGGCCCCATACCCGGCTCTCCCGCGGCGCCTCGGGCTCTCCCACGCACCTGACCCAGCCCGCGGGCCCCCTACTCACCGGGCGCGGAGCACAGCAGGACGGCCAGCAGCGCCAGACCGAGGCCCTTCATGGCTGCAGGCAGCATGCTCCGGGCGGGCCTAGGGGCGGCGCGGGGGCTTGGGGCACGGGTCCTTTGGGGCGCAAACCTGGAGGGGAGAAGCATCGGTCAGGAGACCCAAAGACCCTCCCCTTTCCCAGCCTCTGGATGCAACCTTCTCCCCGGAATCCAAGGCCAGGGTCCGCCCGGAGCTCGCAGAGCCCCACCCCCAGCTCCTTCCCAGAGTGTCCGCCGTCACAGCATCCCCGCCGGGAGAGGTCTGGCCTCTGGGGTGAGGTGACAGCTCAAGACGCCCCCGCCCCGCGCCGGCACCTGTGTGGGGGAGCGGGGGGGGGCGTCCTCTTCTCCCCGGGGAGCTGCAGGTGCGTCCGGACAGGAATGAGCGGCAGGGGCGGGAACGGGTGGGACCTGCCACTGGGGGGAGGGGCGCGTGCCAGGTCCCCACCCCCACCCCTGGGCTGGGGGGCCGGGAACCCCGGGCCGAGTCCCCTCCCCTGGCCTTCCGCGCGCGCCTCAGCGCTCACCGCGGATGGGGCGTGGAGCGCGGGCCTCGGGGTCGGGGGGCGCACTCACATCCCGGGGGTGTCCGCACTCCGGGCTCGGGCGGCGTGCGCGGCGCGGGGAGCTGTGCCCTTCGGTCTCCCTGCGGACCGGAATCCGGGCGCAGCCTCGTCTTTCGGGGAACGCAGCCGCAGACGCGGACCCCGCGCGAGGGGCGGGGCGGAGCCGGGGCGGGGGCCGCGCGGGGGGCGGGGGCGGCTGGGAGACGCGCGGGGCGGGGGGCGCCCGGGGCTCGCGGCCCCCACGCAGGTAGCTGGCCCGGGCCCTCCGCGCCCCCTTGCTCGCGCGCGCTCGCTCCCTCCGGTTCCCGCTCCCTCCCTCGCGGCGCCCCCTGCTCCTCCCCCGCCTCCGCGGCCCCCTACCCAGGCGTGGGCAGGATCCCTTCCCCCTCTGCTTGGCTGAGATCCCCTTGGAATTTCTCGGAAGAACGTTTACTGCGAAAGGAAGCAAAATGCACAAAGACGCAGAGACGGGGAGGTACCCGGTCCGGCGCCTCGCGCAGGTCCGGGTTCGCAGACCCCTGGGGTCAAACTCCCACTCTTCCCCACCTTCCCAACCTCATCCCCGTTTCCCCGTTTTCCAGTGGCTCCAGGCCGTTCTCCTCCCCTGAGCATCCATGAAGACCCCCCCCAGAAGCCGCAGCCCCAGGGGCTTCTGTCGTCAAACACTCCCACACTCGGAGGTAAAGGCATAAATCCTGGCCAGAGCATCCGAGCCTTGGACCTGTTTCTCGGCTTCCTTGGCCTTCCCACCCTGCCCTCCAGCTCCCGAAAAGCTGTGCCTTTGCACGTGTCCCTGTGCCTGAAATCCGCCTCCCCGGGGCACTGGGGAAGCCCCGATCTTTGGTCCTGCTCCCTTTCATTTGACCTGAAAATATTTACTGCGTGCTCCCTGCTGGCCTAGCCCTGCCTTGGGCCCTGGGAAAGGGCATGAAGAGAGAGACCTAGTTTCTGCCCTCCTGACTCTCACTTTCGATAAATGATGATCCCTACTGCAGCATATCTTTGCAGGATGTGACAGTCAGAGCTAACATTTATTGAGCATGTACTATGGATTCCACCTGTTCGAGACACTTCGTATTTATTATCTCGTTACAGTCTCACCACATCCCTGATGTGCAGATAGTATCATTTACATCTCACAGATGAGGAGACTCACACAGAAAAGTGGAGCTCCCTGCTCAGGGTCACACGGTGACGCAGGTGACAGGTGACACAGCTGAGCTGGGAACCCAAGCAACTTGGGCTACAGGGACTGCACACCTCCTCTCCATGTGTGGCTGTAGAGGGGTGGAGGCAAGGATGAGATAGACAAGAGACCACCACAGGAGCGCGCTTTGCCTCAGGGTTAGGGAAAGCTTCTCCCAGGACCTGACATTTTAACCGAGACCTGAATGAGGAGTTGAGATTCATAAGGTGCAGAGGGCAAGAGCTAGATCAAGGCTCAAACACAGTTCTTTTCAAAACATACAGAGCTCTCAAGAAAGTAAAAGAAATCTGAGTCCATGAAGAAAGAAGTAAATAAAATAATGGACCCCCAAAGTCTGGCCACTGAGCAGAAGGCAGATGTGAAAGCCACAATGGTCCTGGGCAGACCTGGACCCCCACTGGGTCTGAGGTCCTGGAAGCAGAGCCTGAGGCAGGGATTCCAGAGCAAGCCACTTCGCCATTTCGCTGGAGGTGCAGGTAGCAGCCCTTGGCAGTGGGGAACTGGTCCAAGGTGGGGAAGGAGGCTGGCAAGCATGTGGCACTCAGTGAACCCACGTGGTGGGGAACTGGAGCCTGACCCCAGAGAGGGACTCTGGGAAGTGGTGCAAACTGTGAGCCTCGGGTGAGCTCACCCAAGGGATGAGGGAACAGGTATTTTCACAGTGATGCCCAAGAGTCGTTGATTGAGGGCTGCCCCGAGGGGTGCCTTCTCCTACACTCTCCACTTGGCACTCACACAGAGCCCTCTGGGGAGCCAGGGTGGTCCCAGGTCAGCAGCATCCCTGCTTGCAAAAGCAAAACCAACAATTAATCCTCTCTGGAGAAAGCAAGCCCCAACTTAGGGAATGGGGTTCCCACAGATTTAACTGAATCAAATATAAGTTCAAAATGAAAAATCAGCACATATCTAAAGAAAGCAAGCCTCCAAGTGAGATTCAGCTGACAGTGACAAGCAACAGATTTAAATCACCACAAACTTTCTAAATGGAAAATATCAATATAGGATATAAAATTAACCTATTTCTTATGCTTAAGATAAAATAAGAAACAAAGCACTATGAAACCGATCACCATGCTTATCAGAAAAAAAACAGAACCTCTAGAAATGAAAAACTTTTCATTGAAATGAAAAGGTCAGCAGAAACCTTGAAAGAATTATGGTAACAAGAAAACACACTGTGTGGTTTTCTTTTTATGAAATGTCCAGAATAAACAATCCAAGAGAGACAGAGGTAGCTTAGTGGTTGCCTGGTGGTAGAAGGGTGGGATAGGGGAATCAGTTCCTCCTTAGGAACTGCTAATGGGCACTACTAATAAATAAAGTGATAAAATCACTCATTTGGGAGTGATGAAAATATTCTAAAAATAGTGATTATGGTCACGCAACTCTATGAATATACTACAAACTCCTGGCTTGTATATATAAAAGGGTAAATGTTACGGTATGTGAATGATATCTCAATAAAGGTGTTTTAAAAAATACTCAGCAAACAGATTATACATCAAATTAGACACAACTGAAGAGGGAATTCATAAACTAGAAGATAAATCTTTAAACAATTACCAAGAATATAGCACCAAGGATAAGGAAATAGAAAACAGGAAAAATAAGAAACATAAAAGATAGTGTTTTTCTGATGGCCACTTGAGTCTGAGCAAGAAAAGAAGAAAAGAAAAAACTAAAACAAAACAAAAAGATGGTGTGCAGAGAGCTTGTGGAAGTGTGGTTGATATCTCAAAGGAAAGAGAGTCAATCGTTGAAGAAGTTACGCCTGAGAATATTTCAGAACGGATAAAAAATAAGTATGCACAGAGAGGCACAACATGGACTAAATAGAATAAAGAAAAATAAAGTTTAGATGACATAGTGAAATTGCAGAAGATCTTTAAGCCAAAAAGAAAAGGAAGACCAGCTCCCAGGAAACAGCAATAAGATTGACAGCAGAATTCCAGCAGCTCCAGTGACAGCCAAAGCAGAGGAAAATCAGAGCTGTAAAGGGCTCAGAGGGAAATAACTGTCACTAAGAACTTGACGGAGCTTCCAAAAATAAGTGTAAAACAGAATTTTCAGAAAATTAAAAGTTTAGAAAACAACTCAATAGCAAGAAAACAAATAGGCCAATTTAAAAATGAGCCAGAAGTGGAATAAAGCTTTCTCAAGAGAGGACATACAATGCCATCAGGTGTATGAAAAAAATCTTCAGCATTATAATCAGCAGGGAAATGCAAATTAAAATCACAACGAGAGATCACCTCCTGCCTGTTAGAATACCTGTCATCAAAGATACAGGGATAACAATTTTTGGTGAGGATGTGGAGAAAGGGGAATACTTGTGCACTGTTGGGGGAAAGGTAAATTAGTACAGCCGTTAGGGAAAGCAGTATGGAAGTTCCTGAAACGATTAAACATTGAGCTACCTTACCACCCAGCCCTTCCAGTTCTGGATATATAGCCAGAGAAATAGAAATCAGTATCTTGAAGAGAGCCTGCACTGCCATGTCCATTGCAGCATTGTTCTTAACACCCAAGACATGGAATCCACTTGGGTCCAACAGCAGATGAATGGAAGAAAGAAAAAATGAGAGAGAGAAAGAGAGATAGATTAGATAGATATAAGCCGGGCTCGGTGGCTCACACCTGTAATCCCAGCACTTTGTGAGGCTGAGGCGGGGGATCACCTGAGGTCAGGAGTTCAAGACCAGCCTGGCCAACATGGCAAAACCCTGTCTCTACTAAAAATACAAAAATTAGCCAGGTGTGGTGGCATGTGCACCTGTAATCCCAGCTACTAGGGAGGCTAAGGTAGAAGAATCGCTTGAACCCAGGAGGCAGAGGTTGCAGTGAGCCAAGATCACGCCACTGCACTCCAGCCTGGGAGACAGAGTGAGACTATCTCAAAAATAAGTAAATAAATAAATAAAAATATTAGAGAGATGTAGATCTATAAAGTGTTAAAATAAAGATTATGAAACTGATGGGATGCACTCTTTGTGGCAATAATACTCCAAATTATAAATAAGACCTAAGGCTGTGACAGGCAGGAATTAAGTCACACACCCCTAAACTTAAAGAATAAACTATGTTCTAACCACAAGGATTTTTCTTTTTCTCTAACAGCCAAACAACCACTGGCCACAAAAAAATGATATGTGTGTGAGGTGACGAATATGTTAATTAGCTTAATTTAATCATTATATAATGTATACATATATCAAAACATCACGGTGTACCCGATAAATATGTATAATTATTATGTGTCAAACTTTTTTAACTTTAGATAAATTTTTTCAGATGAATAAAAATCGGAGACATTTAGAGAGTTTACCACTAACAGCACTTTCCTAAAGACATTTTTAAAGAATGTACTTCAAGAAGAAAATTTGTCACAGAGAGAAGGTTAGGACCATGTGTGGTGGCTCACACCTGTAATCCCAGCACTTTGGGAGGCCTAGGTGAAAGGATCACTTGAGGCCAGGAGTTTGAGACCAGCCTGGGAAACAAAGGGAGACTCCATCTCTACTAAAATTTTAAAAATTAGCTGGGTGTGGTGGTGCACACCTGTAGTCTCAGCTACTCAGGAGGTTGAGATGGGAAGACTGCTTGAGCCTAGAAGGTTGAGGATGCAGTGAGCTGTGATCGCACCACTGCACTCCAGCCTGAGGAACAGAGCAAGACCTTGTCTCAAAAAAAAGTACCTGGCCAGGCACAGTGGCTCACACCTGTAATCCCAGCACTTTGGGAGGCCGAGGCGGGCGGATCACTTGAGGTCAGGAGTTTGAGACCAGCCTGGCCAACATGGTGAAATCCCATCTCTACTAAAAATACAAAAATTACACGGGCGTGGTGGTGGGCACCTGTAAGCCCAGCTACTCAGGAGGCTGAGGCAGGAGAATCGCTTGAACCCGGGAGGTGGAGGTTGCAGTGAGCTGAGATTGCACCATTGCCCTCCAGCCTGGGTGACAGAGCGAGACTCCATCTCTAAAATTACATGGGTGGACTTTGGAGAAGGCAGGCTGCCTTCCGTCATGGTGGGCTTCATCTGTTCAGCAGAAGGCCTGGATAGAATGAAAGACTGGCCTCCCTGCAGCAGAGTCCTTGGACTCACACGGCACGTCGGCTCTTCCCGGGTCTCCAGCCTGCCAGCCCTGCAGGTTTTAGACTTACCAGCCTCCTTCATCCTGGAAGCCAATTTTCAAAAACCTCTCTGCACATGTGCGTCCCGTTGGTTCTGTTCTCCGACCAATGCAAGGAGGGTCCTACAGCAGAGGGCTTGCCAGTCACTCAGGGAGTCGTGGCTCGGGGCCCCTTTCCTTCCATCCTCCTCGTCCTGCCCCCCATATCAAAAGACGACTGACCAGAGAGAAAAGCTTGGGAATGGCTTTGAGGTACACGATCAAAGAAGTCTGCAGAAATGGGAAACGCAAAGGGTTGAAGAGAGGGACAGACGCTATTGATCGACATCTCAGAAGATCCTCTGACTGCCTTATGGAGAATGGACTGGAAGGTTCTAGAACAGAACAGGGAAGCTGGTGAGGAGGACATGGCTCAGACCAGGGCAATGGCCGTGGAAATGGAGTAAGTGGGTGGGTTTGCAAGGCTTCACAATGTCTCTGTGCAGGAGCCGGGCCGGGAGCTGGGGATGCAGATGGGCCGAGGGTGTAGGGCCAGGAGGAATGGTCACCAGAGAGGTGAGATGCCTGGGAGGCCTCCAGCAGGAGAACTCAAGGACATCAGGGTTGCAGAAGAGAAGCTTTGGCTGGTGACAAAGACGTGGGCATTGCTAGCACAAGGAAGAGAGCAGACACGGTTGTCTAGGGAGGAAGTGGAGAGGGGAAGGAAGATCGTCTAGGGAGGAAGTGGAGAGGGGAAGAAAGGGGTCCCCAGGCGCACTCCTGGAGGCCATGGGGTCCTGCCTTGAGTAGCAGACGGCGCGGGCACTTCTTGCCAAGGGCACAGCACAACCCAGGCCCTGATATGGGCACCTGACACCTACCACAGTTCTGAGCCTGCCCCGTGTGACACCGACCACGCAGGGCTGAGTCTTAGGGCTGCTCTCAGGCTGGGGTGTTCTCTGTCATCCACAGAGTTTGGCTGGAATCCTAGCAAGGGTTCACGCTCTGGGCCCTTCCCACCTCCGCTCCTCTTGTTCCTGCCAAGCCACCTCCCTCCCCTTTAGCCCAGCCACTCCCGAGGGTCCCAGAGCCACATCTTCCCAGGCAGGGCCCACAGGTGTCCTCCAGCAAAGCCCTGCTGAGCCTCCTTTTTCCAAAGCACTCCCTCTTCCCTTCCCCAACCCCACCTCACCCTGCACCCCTCTAACTCCTCAGCTTCTCCTCTCAGCCTGAATGTTCCCTCTGACCCCCGGATCAGGTGTGTGGAGGGCACAGGGGCTCTGGGGAGCACAGGGGCATGGGGGGGACACAGGGGCTCTGGGAGGCTGCAGGGGTGCAGCCCCTTTATGTGGATCTTGTCCCACCGCGGACCGTCGGTTCCTTGCAGGTGGGTATCTTGTGGACGTTGCTGCCATCGGCATCCAGGGCAGGTCCTGACGCAGAGCCCCTGGCTGCACTGACACCTCTCCCGGTTCCATTCCCGCCTGCCATCCTCCTGCTCACCCTCACTGGGTCCAGGGTCAAGGCCATAAAAGAAGAGGCCTGAAGAGTAAGTTTTACCAGGACCAGCCACAGTCTCACACGTGCTCCCACAACTGCCACTGCCTCCTGTATCTCCACCACCCCCTACCCCACGCCTTCCTCCCTCTCAGCCCTGGCTCAGGCAGTTCCTCCCTCCGCAACATCCTTCCCTCCAGAGTCAGGACACAGGGAACTCCTCCCAGCCGGTCCTTTCCTTCCACACTGAACAGTCCCGAGCACACCCTCCGGCGGCCTGGGCACGCAGTGAGGGTCAGATCTCAGGTCCCTGCATCCTCCCCGAATGTCCCATCCCTCTCAGAACCTCTCACACTTGGACAGTCAGCCTAACCGTGGACCTCTCCCTGCCACCTGACCGTGAGCCAGCACCAGGCACCTGGCTCCATCCCCTGGAAAGGGGCTGTGGGGATGGGTGAGGCAGTGAGAGACCTGGGCGGTCAGAGAAGGCCCCTCCTGGGGGACACTGAGCCAGGCCTGAGGAGTCTGTGGGTCCTGGAGGGAGGAGAGAGCAGGAGATGGAGCCAAGTGAGGGCAGGGTAAGGGGGACAGAGGACGGGGTCCAGCTGAGGTCACAGCAGTGGCAGGGATGGCTCAGGCTGTGTGCTGGAAAAGGGGCAGGATTTTATACTAAAGGCCACAGGGACCAGGGAAGTGTTTGAGGCAGGGTGGTATTCGGGTCCAGCCACGCTCACCTGTGTTTGATGTGTCCGTTTCAAATTTCACACTGCCTTTGCCATGGGGCAGCGGACAAGCACAGTCTGTCCCCAGTGCCCTGGCACAAGGCTGGCCTCTGCCTCTCTTAGCTGGACCCAGAGTCCCTGTGTAAGAGTGGGGGACTGTGGGTGGCACTCAGTAGAGGTCCCTGTACAAGAGTTGGGGGGAGACTGTGGGTGGCACTCAGTGGTGGTCCCTGCTGACCACAGCCAGTCCACTCCTAGAATAGGAATCTCTGCCAAATTTCCCTTCAGAGACTTGAAAGGTCCCTGGCCAGGCCTAGAGCAAGGCAGGCCCCACCTTCCAGTGTCTAGGCCTGTGGGATGGTGGACAGGCTCCAGGGGGCCCCCAGTGCTCCACGCCCCTGCAGCTCTCACCCTCAGGGACTCCCCTCCCCTTACACACAGGCTGCACCTGCCAACATGCTTCTGATGAAGCTAGCACAGCAGAGTGGCGGGATGTGGTTCCCGAGATCCGGTTACAAAGCCTGTGGCTCTGTCTTGGCTGTGGTCTCTGGCTCTCTCTTGCATCCTGGGGGTGCCGGCTGCTGTGCTGGGAGGAAGCCCTGTGGACAAGCCCAGGTGACAGTGATGAGGGGCTGAGTCAACAGCCGTGCAAGGGAGCTGGGGAGCAGATCCCCCAAGCTGAGCCTTCAGATGAGCCTGCAGCTCCAACCTGAAGGCTCGGCACAACCCACGAGAGACGGCAAGCCAGAGCCACCGCAGAGCCTGGATTCCCGCCCCACAGACGCTGAGAGAATCAACTGTGTTGTTTTAAGTCCCTGTGTTTTGGGGCAATTTGCCACACAACAAAAGACAGCACAGGTGGGTAGGACCCATGACCTGGGGTGGGGCAGGGGGTGCCAGCACACCCAAAGAATGATGTCTAAGAAGGGGCAGCCCCTACGAATGCCAGAGGCTGAGACCTGGCTCTGGGCTGCTCTTGGAGCAGAGACCCGGCTCTCCCCACACTGGGCTCGGTTGCCAGGGAGACGGAGATTCCTAACCCGGTTTCCAGGCTACTCTGCCGTCCTCCCCATGCACGTGGGTCGGCTTCAACCTATCAGGATTTTTGCAAACAAGAATAACAACCGTGGTCATGATTAGCAGAAGAAAGGTCTTTAATGACACAGAGCAAACCAATGTCAAGGTGTGGCCCTGGCCCTTTCAGTCTGCACAGCCCTGCACGGACCTGGGGACAGGGGCCACACCTTCCTCCTCCCAGCCTAACCCGGCCCGGATCCCTGTTTCCAGGGCTGTAGGGCAGCGACAGGGTGACGGGGCTGCCTGGACACCCTGTCTGGGGACACTCCAACAAGCACCCTGCAACCGTGGCCCAAGCCTCCTTTCTATGCTCAAGGTCTGGCGGTGATTGGCGCGCCAGCTGTTCACACCCCAGAACCACCTCCCAGAGGCGAGGCAGGGCCAGAACCAGGGGCAGTGTCGGAGGCTGCTGCTCTTGGGCTATTTGGCTTCGGGCATCTGGGAGCTCTGAGGCCGACAGACGCAGAGGGGACTGGCCATGGAGGAGGCGTGGGGGCGGGCCCACAGGAGAGGTGCCGCACAGCACTGTCAGCACCCTCCGCGCTGCTGGAGGTGGGACCTGGGCGAGTCTCAGAGAAGATGCACCTGTCCCAAGGGCTTACACCTGAGTTACAGAGAAGACGGCGTTTCCCAAAAGACAGGCCCTACCCTCCAAGGCGGCCTGCTGGGGTAGGACAGAGACTCTCATGCACACAGTAAGCATTTCCTGAGGAGCTGCAGTGCTCAGATAAGGAGAAAAGCCCCTGATCCCCAAGGCTTCCAGGACAGTGGGGGAGGCAGTGTGCAGTGCGGGGCCTCACAGCGACGTCCATGGCCCAGCTCCCAGTACCCGCGAATGCGGCCTTATGGAAAAAGGGGTCTTTGCAGATATAATTAAGGATCTCAAGATCATCCTGCATTTGGGCTGGGTCCTAAATCCAGTGACAAGGGTCCTTACAAGAGACAGAAGAGGAGAGGAGCACAGAGGAGGAGGCCATGTGGCCCCAGAGCAAACTGGAGTCATGGCCACAGGCCAAGGAACCCTTCAAGCCACAGAAGCTGGAAGTCGGGGAGGATCCTGCCCAAGACCCTTCAGAGGAAATGAGGTCCTGCTGAAACCTTGACTTCAAACTTCTGGCCTCCAGAACCACAAAAGAATACATTTCTCATGTTTTAAGCCATGAGGTTTGTGGAGAGCTCTCACGGCAGCCCCAGGGGCCCGAGCCATCACCTCTGGCACTGGGTCCTCTTCAGGCTGACCCCTGTGTCCTCTGACATGACCCCATGGCTTCCCCCAACACATTATAAACAATTTCAAGAGCACAGGACAAATGGAAAGAAGTTTACAATGAACACCCATATACCTGGCACCTGGATCCTACAATTCATATGTTGTTACATTTGCTTTATCATATATTCATCCCAACCCATCTCCTGTTCTTGATGGACTTCAAAGTAAGCTGTAGCCACCTGCATGCTTCCCACAGAGACTCTAGCTTACACTTCACAACTACTTAACATATCACCAAACCTTATGTTCAGAGGTGAAACCACATTCAGTGAAATGCATGCACCTCGAGGGTGCCATTGCATAGTTTTGACAAATGCATACACCCCTGTAACCCAAACCCCTAACAAAATGTAGACATTACTAACCCCCCCACCCACATCCTCCCCAGCCCAGCTCCGGTAAACCCCATCTTCTCCCTTCTGCAAAGGCAGCAACTGTTCTGACACTTGAAAACCATATAGGTTACTTTGTCCTGCTCTAAAACGTCACGTAAGTCACACCATGGGATCTGTATTCTTTCCTGCGGGCTCTGTGTGATGCGTGCCGCCAGGGTAGTGGCAGTTTGTTCCTTTGCGTGGCTGAGTGGCGTCCCACGCGTGAGTGTTACAACATTTGCTTATTCACTTCCTTGTTGGTGGACCCTGGGCTGTGTGCCGTGTTTGACATGGGTGCATTCCTGAGTCCTCCATTCTCTTAGGTAAATAGCGGGGTACAGAGTTGCTGTGTCCAGAGTTGCTGTGTCCAAAGGTCAAGTAAATCGTTCCTTAAGAAATTGCCAGGCCAGGTGCAGCGGCTCACATCTGTAACCCTAGCACTTTGGGAGGCCGACGTGGACAGATCACCTGAGGTCAGGAGTTCAAGACCAGCCTGGCCAACACGGTTAAACCTCACCTCTACTAAAAATACCAAACTTAGCCAGGCGTGGTGGCACATCTGTAATGCCAACTACTCAGGCAGCTGGGACAGGAGAATCGCTTGAACCTGGGTGGCGGAGGTTGCAGTGAGCAGAGATTGCGCCACTGCACTCCAGCCTGGGTGATGACAGTGAAACTCCATCTCAAAAAAAGAAAGAAAGAAAGAAATTGCGAGACTTTTTGCAGAGCAGCTGTCCCACCTCATACTCCCACAGCGCATGCACAGACCAGCTGCTGCACGTCACACAGACACGTGGTGCTGAGCTGAACGGCCCTGAGCACTCCCAGGCCGTCCCACACACTTCCTGCTCTGGAGTCTGACGTTCTGTTATTGGATGGGAGGTCTTGACTGTGAGTTGTCCAGGTTCTTGGCACGTTGAACAAAGAATTGAACAAAACACACAAACAAAACAATGAAAGAACGAAGCATCAAAAGAAGCAACGAAAGTGCAGATTCATTGAGGCGGAAGTGCACTCCACAGATGGGAGCTCGGGGCTCAGGCAAGCGGCTCAGGAGCCCGACTGCAGTGTTCTTTAGGGTTCTTATGAGGCTAAAAGAATTTGGTAACACCCCTAGGTGCCCTTTTGAGGCCTCCAGCAGGTTACGTCTCACGAAGGATTGGCCTGCGCTGCTGTTGGTCGGTCAGAGGCTGAAGTGGAGATTTCTGTCTCGTCATCCCAGGAGCAGATGTGGCCCGTGTGCTGCCTCGTCTCACCTGGAACTGGCTGCACCTGCTGCTCTTTCACTTCTGCCTTAACCCATGGTGACCCTAATTCCCTATTCTCCTGCCTCATTTCCAACCGAGAGACACCATCCCCAGAAATCTTTTTTTTTTTTTCCCTGTCCCTGCCTACTGGGGTTCTGGCTGTCTGTCCCTAGGTAGTTAGGTGGGTCTCCGTGGACGCAGCAGCCTTGTACTTGCTTGTAAAGGGTGTAGCTGACTTGACCCGGTCACAATGGTTGGGTATTTTGGCCCAATTTTGGATTTTGTTCCCAAAGTGGCTGAAACCCTCGCACAAGTATCATACAAACATGGAATTGCTGAAAATGAAAGAGCAAAAAAAATCAGTTAACAATTTAAACAAAGTTAGACCAGAAGTTAAGGCCAAAACTATGGCAATAACTGGTACTACCAAAGGAAGTAATGCAGATAGCAACCAGTGTTGCCAAGGTTCTGTGGGAGTTCCCAAAGACTCCATTTTATTTGCCTGGGAAATTATATTTTTAGTATTTTCTTATACTAAACCAGACTGGCTGATGCAAAAACAACATTCTTCCTTTAAATATAAGCAATTTCCTCCTTGCCAATACAAGCAAGTTCCTCCATCTAAGGCTCTTTGATTTTGTAAGACGACGGCAGCCAGGAGTCCAGCTGTTGCTGAAGTCTGGTGAGGCCCTCTGCTGTCCAAGGGACATCACAGTCTCCTGAGGCCCCTTATGCCGGATTCCAAGTCTCCTCCTCCTGCAGCTGATCCCGCTAAACCCAACAAGGAGGACACAGGTCTGGCATATCCCAGGCTTTTGGTAGTCATGCAAAGCCAACAAGGTTATGTTTAATAAACCAACAGTATGGTTAATTATTTCCCTTGCTGTGAGAAACATGCTTACCTGTCAAAATCCAAAGAATGGACTTAGAGGCACGAAGAACAGCGAAAGTGAGAGTGGCTCACGCCTGTCATTCCAGCACTGTGGGAGGCCGGGGCAGGCGAATCACAAGGTCAGGAGATCGAGACTATCCTGGCTAACACGGTGAAACCCCGTCTCTACTAAAAATACAAAAAATTAGCCGGGCGTGGTGGCGGGCGCCTGTAGTCCCAGCTACTGGGGAGGCTGAGGCAGGAAAATGGCGTGAACCCGGCAGGCGGAGCTTGCAGTGAGCAGTGATCGCGCCACTGCACTCCAGCCTAGGTGACAGAGCCAGACTCCGTCTCAAAAAAAAAAAAAAAGCAGTCTTGCAAGATTGGGTGTCTGGTAGACAGGCACACTCAGTACAGTTACAACAAGCAATTTGTCTCTAGTGCTTAGGTCTCTCCCCCGGTTCCTCATAGACTGAGTACTATGGGGTCACGAGCTTCCCGGACGTTGCCTATTAGTCGTTGGGTTGGGGTTTTAGGTGTTTTCTTTAAGGTTGTGTTGCTGCATTTTGTTACAGCCCACAATGCATTACAGTCATCTGGGGGGCTCTTCAAGTATTTGAATGATGACCCAGGTAGTCAGGCAAGCTGAAGAGAATAAAGTTAGCTATTTTACAAGCTAGTCTAAACTCAGCTCTTTGGTTAGGGTGAGGGCAGCTAAGGGGCCCCGACCAGCAGCTGCTGGCTATTGAGTCAGGGGCATAGTGTACCTTGTTCTTCTGTAGTTTGCAGACCCAAGCCTATCTGGGGCATTTTATTTTGAAAATGGACCACCGTGTACATCATTTTCTACACTTGCTGACAGGCCAGTGTCCTTGAGAGCCATTAAGGTATGGCAGGCAAATGCCAAAAAGTTAAGATGATGCTGATTTCCCAGACTGGCTTCATTTGGGGTCTTTTGTGGCTTTTTTTAAAACAGAAAAACCATTTGTTTTATTATTACAAAGGAAGTGATTCCATCCATTCAGATGAAGGCAATTAAGTTGTAAAATCATAAAAGTGACTACAAGTATCCAGCTTACAGTAACTGTGCAACAAAGGCACCAGGGAGTGTTGGTGAGCATTTACTTATCTTTTGTCTGTCTTTTAAACAGGTACTGCACGTCTTCCACAGGTTCATGGGTGCAGTGGCTGGTGGGAGCCTCAGGTTCCAGGTCCAGAGCTCCAGGTGTTGCAGGCTTGACCTTGGAAAGATGGATCCAGCTACTTAATCCTAGTACTTTGACCTCCGAAGGCGTGGCCAACACCACTGAAAACAGTCCCTTCCATTTGGGTTGTAGTTGTTGAGCGGATGACTGTCTTTCCTTGTTTTTTCTTTGTTTGATTGATTGTTTTTGGTTTTGGTTTTTTTTCTGTTTGTTTGTTTTGAGACAGAGTCTCGCTCTCGCCCTCGCCCAGGCTGGAGTGCAGTGGAGCAATCTCAGCTCACCACAACCTCCATCTCCCGGGTTTAAGCAATTCTCCTCTTTCAGCCTCCCAAATAGTTGGGATTACAGGCGTGCACCACCATGCCCAGCTCATTTTTGTATTTTTAGTAGAGACAGGGCTCGCCATGTTGGCCAGGCTGGTCTCAAACTCCTGACATCAGGTGATCTGCCTGCTTCAACCTCCAAAGTGATGGAATGACAGGCGTGAGCCACTGCACCTGGCTGTTTCCATGTTTTAACAGGTACCTTATCTCCTGGCCTGATTTTGGGTTTCTGGCTAGTTCCTGGCATGGGGAGCCTTTGAATTCCAAACTTTCATAATCCCTGCTGAAATTGCACCAGGGTAACGATGTAGTATATTAACCCAGCCGTTCTGGATCGTTAATTAGATTATAAGTTAGAAACAGCCTCCCATATAGCATTTCATATGGGCTCATTTTTTTTTTTTTTTTTTTTTTTTTTTTGCTTTCAGGGAGTTACAGAGTCTTAAGAGGGCTACGGGCAGTAAGCTGACCCGTTTCTGATGTTTCCTGACATAACTAAGCTAACGCCTGGTTTAGAGTTTGGTTAGCCCTTTCTACTTCCCTGAAGGATGGAGGCCTCCATGCTGAATGTAAACAGTATTTGATTCCGAGAGCCTTAGCAACCCCTTGGGTTATTTATCACTTTGGAGGCTCTGGGGTAACCGGAACCAGGGGACTATTCCTTTAAGAGACACTTTATAACCTCATAGGAATCGACAGTCTTGGTTATCTCCTTTTTCATTCCTCCAAGGAGTGTGTCAAGAGACTTTGCTGGATCCCAATCAGGGCTGGTGGTGGGCACCACATCTGGGCCCAGGTGATTGCCCTGGGGATTTCAGGCCAGCATATCATCTGCCTCGCGGCGGGCAGCCTCGAAAACCCTGTCCTTTTCCATAGGGGTGCAGCCGGTTGTCAGAACGAATGGACCTTTCTCCATGATTGATCAAAAGCCAGAGCCAGCATTTGGAAACCGCCTGCAAAGCTGCCAGGGTCCTCAGAGTCCCTTCCCAGCTTTTCTTTACATTGTCGCCTGTCGGTCATGAGAAATGGGATTGCACTCAAGCTGTGGCCCTCCTGTCCCCGTGGCTTCCCTGGGAGGCGACAGCTGGCCGGGGAGCTGCTGAGTCGGGGGTTCCACTGCTGGTGCGTTAGGGGCTTGGTGTAGTTTGTTCCTCTGGCTGGCCTGGCGTAGTTGGAGCTGGCAAAGGGTCATCTGGGGGTGGCCATCGTTCCCTCTGAGAGACAAGGAGCCTCGTAGGAGGGGGTCATCGCCAAGGTCTGGCTCGGTCTTAGGACTTTTCTTCCGAGGCGCCAGCTGGCCCTCCTAGCCCCCGTAGCTTTACTGGGAGGTCGAAGGATTCTGATGCAAAGCCACAAAGGCTTCACTGTATGGCATTTCTGACCATCTACCCTGCCTTTTGCAAAATAAGTATAATTGTAGGTTAGTATTACGATGAAGCCTTCAGTGTTCTGGCCATTGCGCCTGACTGTCTCGCCGACATTGTGGCCAAACAGTATTACAATAAAAACCTCAAGCATTTTCTTCTCAGATTGTCTGGGTCAAATTGATTCCAATGGTTGAGGGTGCAGCCAGGCAGGGAATCAGGTGGAATAGATGGGGTGGGTCCCACAGCGGTCTGGAAGAGAAACGAGACCCTAAGGAGGGTTTATCTGTGGACCCGAAATTTCTGCCTGGGGCGTCCCCCTGGGGAAGTCTCAGGTTTAGCCTTGGATCCTAGGGGCCCCTGCTTCAGGGTCCAGTCTTACCGTGTCAGACGTCTCTGACCTCAGGTGTGCACCAATGCCACTTGGGATGTTTTCTCTCCACAGCCAATGGCCCACTGTGATTCCCTTTGTTCCTGGATGTAATCCCTGGCTTTTCACGTCCCACCAATTTAGAAGGACCGTATCTTCCTGCATTCTCCATAGGGTTATGGTAGAGCCCTTTACTTCCAACTCTTCATTTGTTCCAGGATGAAACTCAAAAATCCTATTATTAATAACATTAAAGCTGGTGGGGTGTTTCTTGTAGCCAGTGACACCAGAGAGTGGTATGTGAATCCCCGTGGCTGGTAATTTACTTTGCGGTCTGAGCAGGAGAAATAATGTTTAAATAGGAACCACCAAGACATGGGGTTTTCCCTAAGCTCGTCCTTTTCTGTACTCTCTGTGCATAAACAAAAGGGGCACGCAGATGGTAACGGGGGCTCAAATGCAACAATTTTGCAGTCCCTGGTCCCCACAAAGCATTAGCAAGGCAAGGGCAGAAAGTAGAAGATGAAGAATTAAATCATCTCAAAGACATTATTGCTGCACATACACAAATCTGACCGTTGCATGGATTTGTCTTGCTCTCAGCAGGACCTAGGTCTCCTGTTCCATGACCGAGTTATCCGGTTACTAGAGACTTCAAGCGGCAGGCACCCTAGTGGCTTTTAACTGCCTAACCCATTCCCGCAAATGGCGGCTTTGACAAAAGAAAGATAAACAAGAAGAAGGAAAGGAAATCTAAACCCCAGACCATGGGGCTTACCTCCTGGCTGGCTCTCCAAAATATGTTACCAGATAGAAACTCTTGACTATATGCTGTCCAGGTTCTTTGTACAAAGAATTAAACAAAAGGCACAAACAAAGCAGCAAAAGAATGAAGCATCAAAACAACAACAACAACAACAACAACAATGAAAAGTGCAGATTCACTGAAGCAAAAGTGCACTCCACAGAGCGGGAGCGGCTCGGGCAAGCGGCTCAAGAGCCCTGACTGCAACGTCTTTTAGGGTTCTTAGGAAGCTGAAAGAATTTGGTAATGAGGAAAGAGAGAGACCCTCTCATATTGTTTTATATTGTTTTATACTCAGTACCTGTTTTAAGAAAAAAACAATAAAGTAAAACCAAAGACAGGCAACCCGGCGCCAGGCCCGGAACCAGGCCTGGGTCTGCCTGGCCTAAACCCAGTAGTTAAAAATCAACCCATGACTTAGAAACCAATGTTCCTGACATTGTATAGAAGGACATTGTGAAACTCCCTGCCCTGTTCTGTTTCTCTCCAACCACGAGTGCATGAAACCCCTGTCACGTATCCCCTAGATTGCTCAATCAATCACCACCCTTTCACGTGAAATCTTTAGTGTTGTGAGCCCTTAAAAGGGACAGAAACTGTGCACTCGGGGAGCTCGGATTTTAAGGCAGTAGCTTGCCGATGCTCCCAGCTGAATAAAGCCCTTCCTTCTACAACTCGGTGTCTGAGAGGTTTTGTCTGCGGCTCGTCCTACTACAGTAATACCGCTAGGTGCCCTTTAGAGGCCTCCAGCGGGTTACAACGTATGAAGGATTGGCCTGTGACCAGTCAGAGGCTGGAGACTTGACCCACAGTCAATCAGAGGCTGAGGTGGAAACTTCCGTCTTGTCATCACAGGAGTGAGGATGTGGCCTGTATGCTGTCTCGTCCTGCCTAGAACTGGCTGCACCTGCTGTTCCCTTGCTTCTGCCTTAGCCCTTGGTTGCCCTAATTCCCTACTGTCCTGCCTCAATTCCTCTGCAGCTCTGTTCTTTCAGTGGTGATGGTACTTAGATCCCATAATGTAGACACAGGTGTGCTCACTGCTATGGGGTTTGCGTTGCCTCTATGTCTCTGCAGTTAGCAAAGTTAGGACATAAGTCTCCTTTTCTTTATTATTTTTTGAATCGGGGTCTCCCTCTATCACCCAAACCGGAGTGCAGTGGCACCCTCACAGTTCACTGCAGGCTTGACTTCCCATGCTCAAGTGATTCTCCCACCTCAGCTCCCACAACTCCTGCCCCGTCACCAGCAGCAGCAGCAGCAGCAGCAGTAGTAGCTGGAACCACAGGTGTGCCACCACACTGGCTTTTTTTAGTAGACATGGTGTCTCACCATGTTGCCCAGGCTGAGTATCCTTTCTAAAAAAGGAAACAAATCACATGCTCGCCCTCTTTCCAATTCAAAACTAGGATTTCAGGGCTTTTATTTAACTTGATTTTTTAAACCTGTATCTCTTCATTTTTATGCTGAAAAAACTTTGTTTTTAAGAATATTCACATACTCACTTTATTCTATGACATAATAGTTTCAAAATAAAAAGGCTAGCATTGTTACAAAGAAGAAGGCAATGAACTAAGAAGAAGACTTCTTTGCAGTTCCTTTCGTCCTTGGAGTGTGTCCCACCAGGATGTATCTTCAAAGTGCAGTGTTCTGAGGATGCTAGAATAATTATCTTGTCTGTAAAATTAATTTACCAACTTGATGTACAGTTTGAGGTTCCTTTGTTTCCATTTGTTCCCAGTTTCTGGGGATTTTTATTTAGTATTTTTATTGCATGCAGAAAACTACAGACACACCGTTACAAAACCAAGGCTTTGATGTTGACTTTTTGAGAAAGTGCATTCTGAGAAGTCTCTTTCTTTTTTCCTGTCCCCCTACCCCCACCCTGTTCTCTCCTTTCACCTATAAAGTTAATCTTGTCATTGTTTCTTTTTTGCAAATATATAAAAGAGTTGTTTGTATTTACATTCTTCCCCTTACACAAAAGGTGGCATCCCCACGGATCCCCACGGATCCCCACGGATCTCCATGGATCCCCACGGATCTCCACGGATACCCACGGATACCCACGGATCCCCACGGATGCCCACAGATCCCCACGGATCCCCACGGATACCCACAGATCCCCACAGATCTCCACAGATCCCCACAGATCCCCACAGATCTCCACGGATACCCACAAATCCCCACAGATCCCCACAGATCTCCACAGATCCCCACGGATACCCACAGATCCCCACAGATCCCCACAGATCCCCACGGATACCCACGGATCCCCACAGATCTCCACGGATGCCCACAGATCCCCACGGATGCCCACAGATCCCCACGGATCCCCACGGATCCCCACAGCGCCGTTCTTCCCTAGATTTTCACGTGGATTCATGCAGCCTGGAGAAGGCTTCCTATCAGTGCTTAGGGACCGTGCCACTCTTTCCGACAGCTGCGTGGTACCCCGGGGGATGTGCACCCGTGCACTGGGACAGCCATGCAGTGATGGGCAGTGGGGAGGCTCCCAACCCCAGCTATTTCCAATAGCGCCCCATCGAGAAGCTCCGCACTGCGTCATTTTGTGTGTTGGGGCTGTGCCTCTGGGATGGAATCCTGGGAGTGGGCAGAAGGCTAACCCAGACACAATCTTGCAGGGCACTGACAGATTCTTCTCCACTCCCGCAGCCATGCCTGCGTGGACGTTTCTTCACAGCCTCACCCCAGGGCAGGCCTGCTGACCCGCCGAGACTGCTGGATTTTGCCGATATGAGGGACGAGAAAAGACATCTCAGTGCAATTTTAATTGGCATTTTTCTGACTATGAAGGTGGTTGAGCCTCTTTTTGTGGAGTTAAAGAGATATTTGTAAGGATTTTTCTGTAAACTGTTCATAAGTTTTCTAAATTTTTCTAATTTTCCCTTAGATTTTTAGGAACTCTTTTTGTATGCACAGAAATCAGCCCTTTGGCTCGTAAGCTTCCATTTCCCTCCCAGCTTGTCATTTGTCTTTTGACCTCCTTTCTTCCTTCTTTCCTTTTTCCCTCCCTCCCTTTCTCTGTCTTTCTCTGTGTGTGTCTCTCTCTGTATGTGTCTCTCTGTGTCTCTCTTTGTGTGTGTCTGTGTGTTTGTGTGTGTCTCTGTGTGTGTCTGTGTGTGTCTCTCACTGTGTGTGTCTTTGTGTGTGTGTGTCTGTGTGTGTCTCTGTGTGTGTGTGTGTCTGTGCGTGTCTCTGTCTCTGTGTGTATGTCTCTCTCTGTGTGTCTTTCTGTGTGTCTCTGTGTGTGTGTCTCTGTGTCTGTGTGTGTCTCTGTGTGTGTGTGTGTCTGTGTGTTTCTGTGTGCATCTGTGTGTGTGTCTGTGTGTGTGTCTCTGTCTCTATGTGTGTGTGTCTCTCTGTGTCTCTCTGTCATTGTCTGTCTCTCTGTGTATGTCTCTCTCTGTGTCTCTGTGTGTGTGTCTCTCTGTGTCTGTGTGTCTCTGTGTGTGTATGTCTCTGTGTGTGTCTGTCTCTGTGTCTCTGTGTGTGTCTCTCTGTATGTTTGTGTGTGTGTCTCTGTGTGTGTGTGTCTGTGTGTCTCTGTCTCCCCCTTTCCTCCTTTGTTGCTGTTACCCTCAGCATGCTTGTCTCCCCTCCCACTCGCATCAGTCACACAGGGCTCCCTTCCTGTGGAGGGCACAGCTCGCTGCACGTGTACATGCTGCAGGTTAGGGACACCCTGGGGACTGAGGCTCTTCCCTTTGTTTGGCGTCCTTGGCCTCTGATGCTCTTCCCAGAAGTGCTGCAGGCTCTGTGACATGTTTGGACTGGGTCACCTCCCCGTCTCACTACTACCAAAGGGAGCGTCTGTGTGTGTGCGTGTGTGCATGTGTGCGTGTGTGCATGTATGTGCATGTGTGTGCGTGTGTGTGCATGTGTCTCTCTGTGTGCATGTGCGTGTGTGTGTGCACAAGTGTGTGTGCATGTGAGCATGTGTGTGCATGTGTGCATGTGAGCATGTGTGTGTGTGTGTGTGCACGTGTATGTGCATATGAGTGTGTGTGTGAATGTGTGCATGTGTGTATGGTCTGCAGACTCTTGGGTCAAAGGCTCCTCTGCAGATGAGGAAGGGTGGCTGGTGAAGTTTCAGGGACTGCCCTGGGGGCTCCTGTTCACCCACTGAGCTATGGGGGCCCCCAGACCCTCAAGTTCCTGCCCCTCCTCAGCCCTGCCTCTCCAGCCTTAGTCGGGCCTGGGAGCCTGGACAGCCTTGGCCTGGGTCTGCAGTCTGCAGCTTCTTCCCCTGAAGCAAAGCATCCCTAGTTCCCTGAGCCCCCTCCCCATCTCCCACCTCCTGGCCCCAGGCTCTGCATTTGCTCCTGTGACATCGCACTCCGCCCCCAGCTCCGGCTCCCCGGGTGTGCGTGTTCAGTACCGGCCTGCACACAGCTGAGCTCAGTCCATGTCTGTGGAGGAGGGGGCTGGACTCAGGGGCTCCCTGACAGACACTGCAGGTGCCAGGTCCGGGGCACTAGGACCCTTCCAAGGAGAAATGGTGTGGGGAGGGCTGAGCTTGTGAGGGAGCCCTGGGGGCCAAGCGGCGGTTTGGGGGAGCAGGTGTTGGGAGGTCTGGTCTGGGTCTCCCTGTGGTCTTCTGTTCTTCCAGAGGTCAGATTTCCTGCAGGGACTGGCAGCCCCGCCATACCCAGAGGCTGAGTGAGCTGGCCGAGAGGGCCAGGTGGGAGGTGACGCTCAGCCTTGCCTCACAGTGGGGCCTGTGGGTGGGCGGTGGAGGAAGGCCCCCGAGGGTTCACCTGGGGCTCGGGAGGTGACATCGCCTGTCACCTGAGCTGGCGCCCCATGAGCAGAAGCCAGCCCCGTATGCGAGCTTCCGGGTCAGGAGCGGGGCCAGACCCACGGGGCTCCCCCACACATCCCTGGCAGGTGGGACAGCCCTGTGGCCGGCCGAGGCCCAGGCATGAAGAGAGCCTGGACCCACCTTCAGAGCAGGAGGGGGTGTGACGGGCGGCTTGGGCCACGCCTGCATTGTCTTCTGCAAGGGTAGGTGCTCAGTGGGGTGGACAGATCAACCATGGCCCATCCCAGATATCCGGGGTGGCAGGGGCCATACTTGGGGGTGCAGGTGCCCTGTGCAGAGGGGCATGGGCACTGGACCCAGGTCCCACCTCACCTGCAACCCCTCAGCCAAGGGCTGCTTTGCAGGTGAGGGTCCCTACCCTGGAACCCCCAATTCAGTGCTGGGGCTCAGTCCCCACACTCCTGGCCAGGATGGAGAGCACTGGATGAGAAGGGGACAGGAGTTTCCGGGGAGTCGAGGCATGGAGCCACTGCGCACGGCAAGCCTTCATGCTGTGCAGTACCCATGTCCCCTGGTCTCACCGCCCACTATTCTGTCCAGCCAGATTGCTCCATCCGAGGACGTGGGAGGATAGCAGGGGCCCAGCCTGAGGCGGGCTCCATGGACAGAGCAGTGGTCTGGCTGTGACCTGTCGCACTGCAGAGGGGTCTGGGCCGAGGCCACCTGGACCTCACTGGAGACTGGCCAGGCAGGTGTGTCAAGGTCTGGGCGGGCCATCCCAGAAGCATATGTGCGTCCCAGGGAATTGACTGTGGTTAAGTTTGCCACCCGGCACGACAGAGGCTGACTTGAAATTAGGCCGAATCACTGAGAAGTACTACTAATATTTAGAAATACCGAGGTTGTGCCCCCACACATCCATCTCCCTCCTCTTAAGGACCCACTATCCCCACGGGGGCCTGGGCTGTGGGGGAAGTGGGCTCAGGTCTGAGATCATCGAGGGCCTCTCCCTGGCCTTGGCTTACGGTTCAGTGGGTTCATACACCCTCGGCCCAATGAGGAGTGAGCAGCCCTGGGATGGGGCGTACAGGATCTCTGGGAAGCGGCCCCCACACACCCACAGAGAAGCAGAGCTGCCCTTGGCAGCCCTTCAGGATCCAGGTTTGAGATGAAGCCGATATGACAGGAGATAGAGCAGAGAAATGGAAAGATCCTGAGGCCCCAGTGCCATCAGCAACCAGCTGAACCAAGTTCACCCAAGCCCGCGCTCTCCTGACCTCCGCTCCTCCAACCAGGGGGTCCCTGGGCTGTGCAAAGAACCAGCTGCAGCATCAGTCAAGCTGCTGTGCACTCTAAGTTTGTTTTCCATTTCATTAAGCTCTGTGATCATCTGTGTTTCATTCTTTCTTCAGATTTATATTGCTCTTTCTCTAACTGTCTGAGATGGATGCATAGCTAATTAATTTTCAGCCTTCTTCTCCAGTGTATGCATTTAAGGCCAGCATCTTCCTGCTGAATTGGACTTACTGTGAAATTCCCTTCTTCATCTCCAGTAATTACATTTACCTCCAAAGTGCTTTGCCCGCTGGAAATGCAGCCACATCAGCTTTCTGGTTGGCACTGGGTGCTTAACTGTCTCTCTGGGTGATGTGATAGGTGTGTTTCTTGTAGGCTGTATACACTTGGCTTTATTCATCCTTTTATATATGATGTAGCTGCTGCTGGAGTGGGGTTTAAATCTTTAGATGCTTTCTGCCTGTCTGGGCTCCACGATGCCCCTTCAAATAATTCCTATCACCTCCCTCCCATTGCTCAAAATCCCAGGTCCTCCTGGCTCCTGTGTCTGCTCAGCCAGCACCTTTCCTTGTTCATCCTTGTGCCCTGTCATCCTGACCACTCCCTTCACACTGAGGACAGGGGCGTCTGTTCCACCGGCTCCCACCAGTGTAGACAGCCTCCCACACAGTGCATGTGGACGCCCTACGGTGGGTGTGGACCCAGCCAACATCTCCCTCTGGTCCCTCCCTCCCTCTCCCTCTCCCCTCCAGGCCCTTTTCCCCCACCTGTCGGTGCTCCCGTGGCCCCCACATCTCTGCCTCCAAGCCTGTCCCCGGGGCTGAGCCGGAGTAGGCCCAGGAGCCCTGAGCGATGCTTGTGCTCTCAGTGAGTCAGGAGGTGAGGGTGATTCTGGAGAAAGGACCTGGCCGGAAGTGGGAAGTTTCAGAACAGAGAGAAGGCCCACCCAGCGCCCACTCGGTGCTCAGGAGACCCCTGCCCTCCCCTGTCCACTCCCTCCTGCCTCCTTCCCTCTTCCAGACCAAGCCTCAGCCCTTTGCTGCCTGGATTTTCTTTTTCCTCGTGAACCTGCATATCCAGCCCTGCATAACCCGCCCGCCTCTCCCAGGCGCCCCAGGAAGGGAAATTACGGTGGAGGCCCTTGGGGACGCGCTCCCCACTGTGGGGCAGAGGGGCGGCCTCTTCTCACCTGCTCTAACCCCTGCCTGGGGGGACACCTCCTCTCCAGCTCGCGGGGACCAGGACTGACCCGTCAGGGAGCCGACTCCGCGCTCGGTCCCTGCTCGCCTGTCTTCTCCGAGGCTTCCTCCCCGGCTCCGGCCTGGGCGTCGGGAGCCCTCCCTGGAGCGCACCTCTGCGCCCGCACCTCGCACCGCGGTCCTGCTCCCGCCGGGTCCTCCCTCCTCCAGCACGCGCCAGGGCTCGCTTCTCCGTCGGAAGACCCTCTCCCCCTGCCGCACGGCTGGTCCAGCGTCCCGGCCATGCCTCCTCTGCCCGCGCTGAAAGGACCGCTTACACCCGGGGACTTCTCCGCTCCGGACACGCCTGGCGACCTGGCAGGCGCCACCTCCTGCACTCCGTGGAGAGCCTGCTCTGCGCCCACACCTGCCTGTCCCGCCCCAACACCTGGTTCTCCTCCAAACCCTGCCCCCGCTTGCCCTGTCCCGTCTTCCCCCCTCTTATGCAACTGACCAGCATGTCGCACCCACTCCACCCCAAACCTCACCCCACCCTTCCCTACCTCAGCATCTCTACCCTGGAACAAAGGACTGGGAACCAATTGAGAGCAGTAAGAAAGGATTTGTACCCTAACCCTAACCCCAACACCTGCAGCTACTGGCAACGGAGCCTGGCCCCTGAGCCCGAGCACAGAGGCTAACGGGTGCAGTGGGCACTGAAGGGCCAACCCAGGGGTCCCAGCTGGTCTGTGCCCTCCCACTGCCCACTAGTCACCCCCTCACAAGGAGTTTCACATAGCGCAGACATCAAACCACAAAATCCTAAGCTGCTTGTGTGTGCATGTATGTTTGTGTGTATGTGTGTGTGCACGCATGTGTGTGTTTGTGTATGTTTGCATGTGTGTGTGCATATATGTTTGCATGTGTGTTTCTGTGTGTGTTTGCATGTGTGCGTTTCTGTGTTTGTGTGTATGTTTGTGTGTTCATGTGTTTCTGTGTGTGCATGTATGTTTGTGTGTGTGTTTGTGTGCGTGTATGTTTGTATGTTTATGTGTTTCTGTGTGTTTGTGCATGTATGTTAGTTTGCATGTGTGTGTTTCTGTGTGAGTGTATGTTTGCTTGTGTGTGTGTTTCTGTGTGTGTGTGTGAGTGTATGTTTGCATGTGTGTTTCTGTGTTTGTGTGTGTGTTTCTGTGTATGTTTGTGTGTGTTTCTGTATATGTCTGTGTGCATGTATGTTTGCATGTGTGTGTTTCTGTGTATGCACGTGTGTGTTTCTGTGTTTGCATGTGTGTCTCTGTGTGTGTTTGCATGTGTGTATGTGTGTCACAGTGTCAGCCCTGGCTGGGGTCTGGCTGTGTTGCACCATCATCTGTCTGGGACTCCAGTCCTCCGCAGGGTGTCCCCGTCCGTCGTTCCTCTCAGGGTTCAGCTTTTCCGGCTCTGATGCAGGAGGCAAGTGCCTGGCCATACTGTCCACAGGGAAGTGGTCTCGGATTCCCAGGGCTGATCACAGGCAACGCCTCCTGAGTGCATACGTGAGAACGGATACCCTAATGAGAACATGGGAGTGGGGGACACCCATGAGTAGCCATGTGAGGGCCTGGAGAGAAAGATGAGGCCAAGGGACCCACCTTCCCTGGCGCTTGTCAGATCCCCACAGAGCCTGGGTGAGAGCCCCATGGAGGGTGGAGCCCCGTCCCAGAGCCAATGCACCATTACTTCTTCCTTTTCTGGGCCCTGGGACAGACCTGTGTTCGGGAAGCACTGATGTTCCATAGGCGACCCCAAAGCCTGAGATTCTGGCCCTGGACGAAGACTGCATTCAGGGGAGCTCTGAACCCCTGAAGTCCAGGTGTAGTTTGACAAGATAGTGGTAGGTACACCCACAAATAGTCTCTGTCACCTGCTGTGCTGGACCCTGAGCTGAAAACTGAGGACAGAGAAATAAAGAGGGGGTGGAGATGCTGGGAGGAGAGAGGATGACAAGAGATACGGGTGTTAAGGGCTCCCCAAGGGAAGGGAGCGGTTCCTGGGGATCTGCCCAGAAGCCTGTCCTACTGGAGGTAGCACCTGACCTGAGTCTTCATAATGACACCTCAGCCCCACCCCACCCTTCGCCCAGCTGCAGTGCTGGCCAAGAGGAGACCCTCAGAAGCTATTCACAGAGTGAATGGGAGATGGAGGATGCAGGCCGGTGGGCACTGGGTTGGCAGGGAAGTGAGCCCTCTGGGGAGAGGGGCTGCCTGCGGTGAGGGAAGGTGGGAGATGAGGCAGCTTCAAGGGTGGCGTGAGGTGGAAGGTGGCTCTAAGATGAGAGATATGGTCTCTGGCAAAGAGTGGAGGAGAGGGGGCAGGCTGGGTCATGGGGGGATGGACAGATGAGACCCCCCCAATTCGACCCCAGAGCCAGGACCCCAAGCCCCCAGGCCTCAAGTGGCCCAGCTTGCTGAAGTCCACATCCTCTGTCCTGCAGGGGATCTTGCTGTTCCAAGTCTCAGGAGGACACTTGGCCCACTGGGCTTCTGTTGGGCACCAGGAAGAGGTTTGGGGAGGGAGTCCTGGATGCCCCTCTGTGTGGGAGACCTTGTGACTGTGCTGATGTGACAGAACCACTGGGGGCAGTGAGTGGAGGGTCAGTGTACATAACCCAGTGCCGTCGGTGTAAATGTTCAAACATGGGTTTAAATGTTTATCAAACCCCCAAAATTATGAACCCCAGGATATCCCCCGCACCCATGCTCAGGCACATTGGCTGTGGTGCCTGGAGATACGCTCAGGCTCACCCCTGCCTCCACTCAGGGTGAACGAACGCAGACAGCACCAGCCGCCGAGCCCCCCGGGCAGACTCAGACCCGGCCTGGGACCCCAGGGCTCCGGAGCTGGCACTAAGCGCCCATGCCGCTCACTGCTTCCCCGCACTGGTGTGGCTTCCCCACACTGGCGTGGCTGCTCCGGAGACAGCACGGGTGCTGCGAGCAGAAAGCCCGGGGTGCGGGGCAGGATGGCTTTCCTAGGAAATCCTCAGCTAAGGCGGGAGCTCAGGATGGGTGGGAGTGGGCCAGGTGCAGACAGAGGGGAGACAGTCCGGCCGCATGGAGCAGCAAGGACCCTGGGGCAGGAAGGGGCCTGAGTTGGAGACCGGCAAGGAGGGCGGGGCTGGGGCAGGGCCATGAAGGACTCTGGCTTTGAGAACACAGTGGGAAGCCCCCAAAGGGTTTAAACAGGGAAGTGGCCAGGCCACCCGCACAGCTGCTGAGGCCATTCCACTGCTGCAGGAGAATGGGTGCAGGGGTCAGGAGCCCAGCACGGGGAGGGGCACCCTGGCCAAGTTCCAGGTGAGAGGCTGTTAGGCCAGGACCAGGCGGTGGCCCTGGGGAGGAGGAGAGACAGACAGACCTCCTGGAGCCCTGATGGCTCCTGCAGGCGGCTGGGCCTGGCCTGGTCTCCTCTCCAGAAGCCAAGCCCTGCCTTCCTGCCTCTCCCTGCTGTGTCCTGCCTCTCCCTGCTGTGGTCTGAAAATTGGTTCCCACCCAAAATTCAAGTTGAAACTTAATCCCCAGTGTGAAAGTATCAAGAGTGGGCCTTCAGGAGGTGGTTAGCCAGGAAGGTTCTGCCCCACGATGGGATCAGGACATCAGTCAATCAGGAACAGCGCATCAGTCAATCAGGAACAGCCCATCAGTCAATCAGGAACAGCCCATCAGTCAATCAGGAACAACCTATCAGTCAATCAGGAACAGCCCATCAATCAGGAACAGCCCATCAATCAGGAACAGCGCATCAGTCAATCAGGAACAGCGCATCAGTCAATCAGGAACAGTGCATCAGTCAATCAGAAACAGCCCATCAATCAGGAACAGCCCATCAGTCAATCAGGAACAGCCCATCAGTCAATCAGGAACAGGCCCTCACCAGACACTGCAGCTGCTGAGCCTTTTGCTCTTGAACTTCCAGTGCCGTGATCTTGGATTTTCTGGCCTCCAGAACCGTGAGTACTAAATATCTGCTGTCTATAAATTCCCCAGTCTAGGGGGGTTTTGTTATAGCACCCAAATGGGCTAAGATGTGACCCTCGGGCTAGGACCACCCTCAGGCCATCCCCACCCCCCTGGGCTCTCCCCATAACCTCAGCCGAGGACTCCTCCCCACCCCCACCCCCGTGGGCTCTCCCCACTCCCACCCCTCCCTGCCATGGGCTCTCCCCACCCCCATCCCCGTGGACTCTCCCCACAGATGCCGCCTCTCCCCATCTCTGCTGGGTGCCCCATGTTTGGCCCCGGGTGTTTGTCGGTGTCTGCTGAGGGTCTCCAGGCATCTCAGGCCCCACAGGGATGATATCACTGGCCAGCTCCCTCGGGGAGCAGGCACCCTCACCTGTCCCCTGTCTGACCATGTTACGCACACCACTTCAGTGGGGGTCTCAGGCCTCATAACCCTCATCCTGGTGCCAGGTCCCTGGCACTGGGGGAGGAGAGCAGAGGAGAAGCGGAGGGCTATCTTCCCTAAGCTCCCCAGTCAGGGCCTTTGGAGAGTGCTCCCACCCACACCCACCTCTGGACAGACTTCAGGGTTTGTCCCCGCCGCCTTCTCTCTTGTGCATGGCTGCCCAGGGCAGGAGGGTAGGGTGTGGACCCCAGCCCTGCAGCTCCTCCTGGGGGGTGGGAAGGGACAGAAAGGTGGGCCCAGTGGGGGAGGTGCATCCTGAGCCCCTGAGTGTGGCTGGGGGAGGAGGTGGCAGTGCCGGGGCTGGCAGGGGTCTGAAGCCACCGACCCTCTCCCACTGGCTTCCTAGTTATGGTTGATGATGAGGTTTGTGCAGAACTGGAGGCTGTACTGGCTGCTGCAGAACAGATGTATTCAGGCCTTGGCCTTGGGGGATGCCCTGCATGAAGGGGACGTGTGGCCGGCCCCCGAGCACAGAGCCCTCCATCCCTGTGCAGGTCCTGATGGGCCTGGGTGAGCCTCTCCCCTTCCTCCCACCCCAGCCCAGCTCTGCTCCTCTCTAGCTTGGGGGCAGCACACTCCTTATTTTGGAAATGTTTCTGTAAGGAGGTAAGAAAAGCCTCCGGGAGGCTGGCAGGGTGGCTGTTCTCCTCTCCCTGTCACACCTGCCACCTGCGGCTGTCCCTGGGCCACCACCTCCTCACCAGGTCTGGGTGTGAGTAGGACAGCACTCTGGTGCCTATCCAGGGTGGGGGAGTACAGGAACCCTCCCAGGTCCCTGCCTCCCTCCTCTCACGGTGAGTGTCGCCCTGTGTTTGTTTCCTGCCACTGCTGTAACCGATTATCACAAACGTATCACCAACGCCCAGCTTCAAACAACCAGAAGGCTCTGTGGGGAAATCCTTCCTGGCTTCTCCCAGCATCTCGTGGCTCTTAGGCAGTGGGCCGCTGTGGCCATGGCTGCTGTGGCCGTGGCCGCATCCTCCGATCCTTCCTGTGTCTTCACGTGGCCTCCTCGTCCTTTCTCTTCTACCGACACTTGCCCTTGGATTTGGGACCACCCCAAATCTAGGATGACCTCACCCCCAGACCCTTAACTTAAGCACAAAGGCCTTTTTCCGAATGAGCTCAGTCACAGGTGCCCAGGGCCAGGACGCGGACATACCTTGTGGGCACCACTCAGCCCATTGCAGATGGGAGCATTTGAGCATCAAAAGTCAGTATAGTAAGTTCAAGAGCTCCATTGTCTATTTATTAATGGTGACTACCATTAATAAAAACAGTCCGTATTCTTGAAAATTGCTGAGAGTAGTTGTAAATGTTCTCGCTTCAAATGCTAACTATATGAGGTAATGTATGTGTTAATTTGCTCAATTTACCATTCCACAATGTACACATATTTCAAAGCCACTTGTTGTACACAATATACACAATTTTTATTTGTCTAAATAAATAAAATGTCTTAGAAAAAATAATGACTGCAGTTTATTAAACCATACTGAACATAGGTGAGTCATGAATTCATAATGAAAGGAAGTTAGAAAAACCTGGTATATTCATCCATTCGTGCAGAGCTATAAAGAATTACCTGAGGCTGGCACGGTGGCTCACGCCTGTAATCCTAGCACTTTGGGAGGCCGAGGCAGGCAGACTGCCTGAGTTCAGGAGTTCAAGACCAGCCTGGGCAACACGGTGAAACCCTGTCTCTACTAAAACATACAAAAAAAAAAAAAAAAAGCCAGCCATGGTGATGGGCGGCTGTAGTCCCAGCAACTCAGGAGGCTGAGGCACGAGAATCACTTGAACACAGGAGGCAGAGGTTGCAGGGAGCTATGATCATGCCGCTGCACCCCACAGTCTGGGCAACAAAGTGAAACTGTCTTAAAAAAAAAAACCCACAAGACTGGGTAATTTATAAAGAAAAGAAGTCTAATTGACTCACATTTCCACAGACTGTACAGGAAGCAGGACCAGGGAGGCCTCAGGAAACTTACGATCACGGCAGAAGGTGAAGGGGAAGCAGGCACAGCTTACGTGGCCAGAGGGAGGAAGAGAGAGAGGAGGAGGAGGACAGAACGAGGGGGAAGGTGCCACACACTTTCAAACAACCAGCTCTGGGGAGCACTCGCTCACTACCACGGGAACAGCAGGGAGGAGCTCTGCCTCCATGATCCAGTCACCTCCCACCAGGCTCCTCCACCAACATTGGGGATTACAATTCAACAGGAGATCTGGGCAGGGACACAAACCCAAACTACGTCACCTGGGCACGGGACAGCAGCTTCGGTCTCCCAGGAGTGGAACCTGAGGCAGGGAGGCCCGTGCTGGAGGTGGATCAGGGAGTGTAGGAAGGGGTGGGAAGGACTGGACCGGGGAGACACTGAGCCTCAAGGTCAGGCTCGGGGGACCTCACAGAGACAACCACACCTTATAGGCCTCATGACATGGTGCAAAGGGAGGCAGAAAGCACTCCTGAGCCTGGGCAAGATAGCATGACCCCATCTTTACAAAAAGTCAAACAATTAGCTGGGCAGGGTGGTGACACCTGTGGTCCCAGCTACTTGGGAGGCTGAGGCAAGAGGACTGCTTAAACCTGAGAGGTAGAGGCTTCAGTGAGTTGGGATCGCACCACTGCACTCCAACCTGAGTGAGGGCAAGACACTGTCTCAAAAAAGAGAGAAAGCCCTCCTGTAAAATATTCTCCCCAGACAACTGAACATGAATCTCATCAAGCCACACAGGAAATACAGAGGCTGGAGAAGCAAGTCCAAGGACAGCAAATTCCTACATGGAAACGTCTATGTGGAACTGACTGCTGTCCTTAGAGGCCAGCGTCACAAAAGAGCAGGCTAGGGTGACTGGCTTAGACAGAGGGAGACTTTCAGAAACCCTAAAACCAAAACAACCAAATACAAATGGCCTTTGTTAGGAATATCCCATCAAACTATAGAAAGACGCTTTCACACCATCTGGAACATAGAGATGTAGACAGGTGTGTTAGTCCATTTTCACGCTGCTAAAAAAGACATACCCGAGACTGGGTAATTTATACGGGAAAGAGGTTTAATGGACTTACAGTTCCACGTGGCTGGGGAGGTCTCACAATCATGGCAGAAGTCAAGGAGGAGCAAGTCACGTCTTACATGGATGGCGGCAGGCAAAGAGAAAGAGAACTTGTTCAGGGGAACTCCCCTTTATAAAACCATCAGATCTTGTAAAACTTATTCATTATCCCGAGAATAGCACAGGAAAGACCCACCCCCATGAGTCAATTACCTCCCACCAGGTCCCTCCCACAACATGTGGGAACACAAGATGAGATGTGGGTGGGGACACAGCCAAACCACGTCAACACGGCTTCAGGTCACATGACGAAATTATTCTAAATGTTGCTGGGGGTGGTAATAGCATCATGGTTTTGTAAGAAAACATCCCCTGTAAGAGATTCCCAGCAACATCAGGGATGACAATGAAATTTGGGATTTGCTGTTAAATACACCATGGAAAGAGACGATGGGATGCCAGAGCAAGGGCAGCAAAGTGTTTAGGGCTCTTGAAGCTGCATGAGGGGCGTGGGGTTCCCCGTGGGGTCCAGACATTTTCATAATGAGATGTTTGCATTCTCTCTAGTGTGCACCCAGAAGAGGAGGTGCATCCTATCCCCACAGGGCTCTTCGACTGTCTATCCCCACAGGGCTCTTCGACTGCCCAAGGATGATGTTTTTAAAGTTGCCAAATTTCTGTCACTAATTTGTTCTGTCTTCTTTTAAGTTAGCCCAGAATCTCAGAGTCCCTGACACTTGAAAGAAGCTGGGGCCAATTACAAGGACAAATGGGGCCTGGGGAGCCAGAAGGACCTGGGTTCGGGTTGCAGCTCTATGCTAAGGTAGTTTTTTTATTTTGCTGCCTTGACCTGGTTTTGAGGCCCTGGCTAGAGGCCGGTCAGTTCCCTCCTTGAGCAGTGGACTAAGACCACACCCTTTACGGCACCTCACACTCCAGGCCACTGCACACCCTCCCAAATCACCCCAAGGCTAAGGTCCAGACAACCATGGAGAGCCCTGTGCCTCAGAGCTCAAAACTGCCCAAACTAACCAATCCACAGGGAGCCCGAGCAACCCAGCCACCCCACCTGCTGGTCACACACCAGCCGCCCGGTAGCCCCAGCTGGCGGCGACCCCGTCCCTGGGTGCCCCGTGTGGCCCTGCCCAGTAGCCTTCCTCGTTTGAAGCTGTACGTGACAAAGCACTCTGCCTTTCCTCTCTGGAGTGTCAGCGTGCCATGCCCTACATCAGAAGAAACTTCAAAGTCTGTGAAACAGTCCTAGGGCTGGGCATGCTGGCTCATGCCTGTAGTCCAAACACTTTGGGAGGCAGAGGTGGGAGGATTGCTGGAGCCCAGAGGTTCGAGACCAGCCTGGGCAACACAGCAAGACCCCAACTCCAAAAATAAATTAGCCAGGTGTGGCTGCAGTCCCAGCTACTCAGGAGTTGAAGGTGAGAGGATCACCTGAGCCCCAGAGTTTGAGGCGACAGTGAGCTATGATCACGGTATTGCACTCCAGCCTGGGTGACAGAAAGAGACTCTGTCTCAAAAAAATAAAAATAATAAGACAGACCTAGATGGGCCTGGGATGGGGCCCCAGTTCTGATGCTCACCATCTGTTTGCCCTTGGGTGGCCTGCTGCTCCCTTGGCATTCTCACCTGAAGATGGGGACCCCAGAGGCACCAGGCCAGGGCAGGGGCTGGGGAGAGGATGCAGGTGACTGATGCTCAAGGCCAGTGCAGGGTCCGGGGAGAGGACGCAGCATGGCTGAGTGGGTTCTCAGGCTTGTATCCCCAACAGCAAAAAAGACTGCAGAAAACACAACCTCGCACAAAAGCCATCCCAGCCTCACACAGAAATGCTTCTGCAAGGACATCTGCCCAGAGGCTGCCATCCAACCTCAGCATTACTCTTGTTATTGATCTTTGTGGCCAAGGATAATTGTCTCCAAACAATTGTGTGATCCTCCTCGTTTTTTTCTTTAAACATCTTTGTCTTCCCTCACCTCCCTGAACACACAGAGGCTACCACAACATGCGTGTTTCCATTGCAACGCTTCATCCTGAAATAAACATATTTTCTTGCAAACAAACAGCCTCTCTCTGTTATTTAGATTGACATGACTTACCGTATTTTCTTTTCTTTTCTTTTTTTTTGAGACAGAATCTCGCTCTGTCGCCCAGGCTGGAGTGCAGTAGTACAATCTCGGCTCACTGCAACCTCTACCTCCCAGGTTCAAGCGATTCTCCTGCCTCAGCCTCCTGAGTAGCGGCGATTACAGGCATGCACCACCACGCCCAGCTAATTTTTGTATTTTTAGTAGAGATGGGGTTTCACCATGCTGGTCAGGCTGGTCTCGAACTCCTGACTTCCTGATCCGCCTGCCTCAGCCTCCCAAAGTGCTGGGGTTACAGGCGTGAGCCACCATGCTCGGCCTCAACTTACCATATTTTCGACTTGCAATAGGTTTTACTGGGACATAATCCATTTGTGAGTCAAGGAGCACCTGTCTGTAAAATGGGCCCAGCTATTGTATGGTCTGAAAACCCAGGAAGCAGGCCACCCTTGGGGGTGGTAGTGACTGGAAGAGAGAATGAGGGCGCCTCCCAGGTGCTGCTAATGGACTGTTTCCTGTCTAGAGACTGATTCTGCAGATATTTCCAACCTGCAAAAGGGCATGACACTGCGCGCTTTATTTTGCTTTATTTGTACATTTTTCTATATGTATATTATACCTAAAAACAACAAACATCACGGCGTGGGAAAGTGGGTTCTTCTTGCTTTGGACTGTTGTGTTTGTCTCCGATGTCTGGAACTGCAGCAGCTGTTTTGTGAGCATGAGGGAAGCCGTCCTGAGGACTGAGGTTTGCAGGGTGAGGAGGTGGGGAAATCCTGAGCCCTTCTGCTGCTGAGCCACTGGGTTCGCCACCCCTGTGGTGGCCCTACCTTGAGACTTCCTGTTACATTAGATGATACACTTTTCTTGCCATTCGTGATATTACTTTGAATCCTATTTTCTCCAGTTTGTAGCCAAAGGCTTAGTAACCCACCCAGCACTATGAGGGAAAGGTTCAGACAGGAAGAGAAACCCAAAGGAAGTGAGGACTAAACTCTGATCTTTTCTCCTGGCTCAAATTCCTTTCTTTTTTTTTTTTTTTTCTTTTCTTGAGACAGAGTCTCACTCTGTCACCCAGGCTGGAGTGCAGTGGCACGATCTCAGCTCACTGCAACCTCCACCTCCCGGATTCACGCCGTTCTCCTGTCTCAGCCTCCCGAGTAGCTGGGACTACAGGCGCCCGCCACCACGCCCAGCTAATTTTTTGTATATTTAGTAGAGACGGGATTTCACCGTGTTAACCAGGATGGTCTCGATCTCCTGATCTCATGATCTGCCCGCCTCGGCCTCCCAAAGTGCTGGGATTACAGGCATAAGTCATTGTGCCTGGCCTCAAATTCCTTTCTAAGGCGCCTGGGGAAATTCATGCTTACAAGGCATAAAATCATATTAAACAGGTCTTTTGATCCAGTATACTGGCGTTCCATCTTTTTTTTTTTTTTTTTTTTTTTTCAGATGGGATCTTGCTCTTTCACCCAGGCTGGAGTGCAGTAAATCTCAGCTCACTGCAGCCTCTGCCTCCCAGGTTCAAGCAATTCTCCCACTTCAGCCTCCTGAGGAGCTGGGATTACATGCACACACCACCACACCCGGTTAATTTTTGCATTTTTAGTAAAGACGGGGTTTCACCATGTTGGCCAGGCTGGTCTTGAACTCCTGACCTCAGGTGATCCACCCACCTCAGCCCCTCATAGTGCTGGAATTACTGGCGTGAGCCACCACGCCCAGCCCTGGGGCTCCCTTTTCAACCTAACTTTGGCATGGCATTGGCATCACAGGCAGACAGCAGACCCTCTTACCTTAGGTGTTCCCTCAACTCTCTCGACCAATTACAAACTAAAGAATCCTTAACCGACTATAACTTGCAAGCCCCAGCTTCCAGATGTCCCGCCTTTTCAGGTCAAACGAATGTGTACCCCTCCCCATGTACTGATTTATGATTTTACCTGCAATTCTTGTCACTCTGAAATGTCCAAATTGTAGGGCCGGGTGCAGTGACTCACGCCTGTAAACCCAGCACTTTGGGAGCCCGAGGCAGGCAGATCACCTGAGGTCAGGAGTTCAAGACCAGCCTGACCAACATGGAGAAACCCCGTCTCTACTGAAAATACAAAATTAGCTGGGTGTGGTGGCAGGCACCTGTAATCCCATCTTACTTGGGAGGCTGAGGCAGGAGAATGGCTAGAACCCAGGAGGCAGAGGCTGCAGTGAGCCAAGATCGTGCCATTGCTCTCCAGACTGGGCAACAAGAGTGAAACTCCACCTAAAAATAAAAAATAAAACTGTAACCCAGTGGCCTCGGGACCACTTTCCCAGGACCTTTTGAGGCTACGTTTCGTCCGTGGCTCACTCACACAGACTCAGGATAAACCTCTTTAAATACTTCGGCAGAGTTTGCTTTTTCCGTTGTCAATAGCAAAAGTAACATGGAACATGGGACATGCTTGGAGAGAAAAAGCCATATCATTATCCAATTTAAGTTTTCCTTCCATCTTATTTCAGACATTTTGCTACCCACAGGACTCCTTTCTCAAAGAAAACTTTACATGAAAGCTCAACCTATAAATAGACAAAAGCACAGCTAGTCCTTTTTAAGTCAGATTTGGGAAGTCTAGGTCCCTATGCCCTCCCCTGCAGCCCCTGCGGACCCTCGAGACACTTGGGTGGGGTCCTGGCACTCTGAGGAGCCGACTAGGAGGCCATGGCCATGTTCGCAGGAGCGCGAGGGCTCCTGATCTCAACCTCTGGCTCTGGCTGGGGCCAAGGGCCGGGAAAATGCAGCCAGCACTGGCGGAGGGGACTGTGGTTGCCCGTGGGACATGGGGGCTTAAAAAGCTGGCTCAAGAGTGCTCATGAAAGGCCGAGCTCTGGCCGGGCACAGTGGCTCACGCCTGTAATCCCAGCACTTTGGGAGGCCGAGGCGGGCGGATCACGAGGTCTGGAGATGGAGACCACCCTGGCTAACACGGTGAAACCCCATCTCTACTAAAAATACAAAAAATTAGCCAGGCGTGGTGGCGGGCGCCTGTAGTCCCAGCTACTCGGGAGGCTGAGGCAGGAGAATGGCGTGAACCCGGAAGGCGGAGCTTGCAGTGAGCTGAGATCCGGCCACTGCACTCCAGCCTGGGCAACAGAGCAAGACTCTGTCTCTAAAAAACAAAACACAAGCCAGGTGCAGTGGCTCAAGCCTGTAATCCCAGCACTTTGGGAGGCCAAGACGGGCGGATCACGAGGTCAGGAGATCGAGACCATCCTGGCTAACACGGTGAAACCCCGTCTCTACTAAAAAAATACAAAAAAATAGCCCGGCGAGGTGGTGGGCGCCTGTAGTCCCAGCTACTCGGGAGGCTGAGGCAGGAGAATGGCGTGAACCTGGGAGTTGGAGCTTGCAGTGAGCTGAGATCGCACCACTGCACTCCAGCCTGGGCAACGCAGTGAGACTCCGTCTCAAAAAAAAAAAAAAGAAAGAAAGAAAGGCCGAGCTCTGAGTGGGACCCTAAATCCATGGATGAGGCAGCCGTTCCCAACAGCACTGGGAACTTAAAGAAAGAGAATGAGGAACCCAAAGTCCTAAATCTGGCTCAAGATGCAGCCTGAGAGCTGGGACTCCTGTCCTGTAGTTAAAGGACCTTCTGCTCTTGCCAATATGGCTGAGAGAGCCAGAGCCGACGCCGAGGGTGATCCCCCAGGATGCTCTGTTCAGATCAGCCGAGCTCCACCCCAGCAGGAGCTCAGTGTGAAAGTCAGAGCATTGGCCTGGAGCTAGGGGAGAGGAGTGGAGGACCCGGAAGTCTCCTGAACCCCAGCCTGCCTTCAGCCAATGCATCCACATCTGACAAGGCTGCACCCGCCCTGTCTGAGGACCCTGCACTCACTCCACCTCCGAGACAGGGCAGGAAGAAGCCAGTCGCGCCCATGACCCTCCCAGCTCTCCGCTACCCAGGCCTCCAACTTACTTCTGACTGCAGTCAGAACGTCATGCCCCAGGGGACAAAGCATATTCGAACATGAAATGAGGAGGCTACCTGGCAAAAGATCCATAAGAGTTTGTTATTTTACATCAGCGAACATCTGGTGAATACAAGTGGGGCTAGGGAGGCCATCATTTTAGTTTGAGCTCAATGTGTTGGTCTGGACACCCTCAGCACAGATTTCATATTTGAAGGGATAGCTCTAGCAGCTGGCAGGAGCTCGAACAATCTGCTTACCTCGGTGACAAAAACCTGGAATTCACAATGGCCACGTGGAGCCGAGAGGCGCAGCTGATAAGGAAAGAGGCCTTAAGCTAGGTGCAGTGCACAGAAGCCCCCCGGCTGGGGACGGAGGCTCAGCCAGCGTCTCTGCAGCAGTCCTTGGGCCGGGGCCAGTTCACCAGCCCTGCCGTCCTCCCAGCCTCTTGCACGGGGCTGCTGCCATTTGTCAGAGGAGCCGGCAACTGAGAAAGGAAAGTGCCCTGATCTCTCAGGGGAGTCTGGCACAGGCTCCCAGCCATCACTGCTTTTTCTGGGCACCCTGGCTGCTCAGGGATTTTGCACTGTGATGGGGACATATGAGGGTGAGGTGACCGAGTTGTGGCCCAGTTCTGCCCTCAAGCTCAGTGGGACTAGAACCTCCCCCTTGGTGACTTTCCCAATCCCGAGGTGCAACGGCTACTCCTGCAGCATGCAGGCTCATCTTAAAGACTCTCCCACCTTGGAGGAAGGATCTGCAGGACGTGACCACTAGTGAGGCCACACCCGGGGGTCCAACCATCAGCACCACGACCAGGGACGTGAGAGGCACAGGGCCCATTCCCTCGCTCCCGACTCACCACCCGGCTGGTGGATGGTAAGCGGGACCTGAGGAATAACAGCAACCATCAGATGCTCAGGTGGCGATTTACCCACAGGTCTACGCTGGCTCTTGGAACACAGGGCTAGTGATTGGGAAAATATGTTTTTCTCCCTGCCAATAAGCAGAAAACACACAAATGGGTTCCCTCGTCTGCCAGGGGTGCAGCACTCCCTTCCCGTCTTGCTGCAGGGTTTCTCTGGCCAGCTCTGTGCCTCGGTTTAGACTGAGGAGCCTCAAAGGTCTCACGCGGCCCCGGCACCAACAGCCCTGAGCCCTGGGAGAGCCGAAAGCTGCTGAAACTTCAGATGTCCTAGTGCAAACTCACCTCCAAAAGCGGAGCTGGAGAAATGTGGGACCCACTACTCAGTGCATTCCCAGGGCCCAGTGGTCGGGGCCAGGGTCGGTTTCGCCCACGAAACTGCAGGACCAGTGCTCCCACCAAGATGGAGCTCAGCTCCTCATGCAGGAAAGACACCTGTATTTGGCTCTGCCGTCCCCACAGAGTCAGCAGTGATTCAAGGACTGCGGGAGGAATGGCACTGCCCCTGCCCTGGGCCGGTGGACCCAATGGTGTCCCCCAGCTGTGCCAGACCAAGTCCTGGACAGAGCCTGTGGCAACCCTGGGAGGAGGAGAGCCACAGCCGACCCCAGGGTCTGAGCAAGGTACAGCCCCTCAGCAAGGAGCTCTTCGCAGCAGTCAAGGAGCTGGCAGGGCCACGTTTCCTCCAGAGACTCTAGGGGAAAGTCCCTCCTGGCCTCTTCCAGCTCCCGCCTTCCTGAGCTTGTGGCCACATCACTCCAGTCTCTCCTCTGTCTCCACACTTCACATCTCCCCTGCTTTCTTTTGTAAGGACACCTGTTACCCTAACTCCAGATGATGTCTTCCCAAGATTTTTAATGACAGCTGCAAATACCGTTTGTCCAAACAAAGTCACATTCATGCATTCAGGTGACATGGTGTGGCTGTGTCCCCACCCAAATCTCATCTTGAACGGCAGCCCCTATAATCCCTGCGTGTCATGGGAGGGACCCGGTGGGAGGGAATTGAATCATGGGGGCAGGTTTTCCAGTGCCGTTCTCGTGATAGTGAATAAGTCTCAGGAGAACTGATGGTTTTACAGAGGGCAGTTCCCCTGCACACACCCTCTTGCCTGCCGCCATGTAAGACGTGTCTTTGCTCCTCGTTCACCTTCCACCATGATTATGAGGCCTCCCCGGCCATGCGGAGCTGTGAGTCCATTAAACCTCTTTTTCTTTACAAATTACCCAGTCTCAGGTAAGTCTTTATTAGCACCATGAGAACGGACTAATACATAGCCCCTGGGGCTTGGACATGTCTTTTGATGGGACTGTTTGACCCACATCATGACTCTTTCCACAAAACAGCCTCTGACTGGTTAGCGGCCCAGATGGTGAGCATGTGCCTGGCACTGGGCTCCAAGGGGCCGTGCCGCTGGGCAGCCCACCACGAACAGGTGTTGTCTGATCCATGGAGTCTTACAGTAAAGGCGGCCACCACAGCCCACTTCCCTGGGGAGGGGGCGGGACAGGAGTGGCGCCAGGGTCTTCTGCACCTAAGCCCTCCCTCTCAACCTGTGAGCTCCGAGGAACCTTTCAACAAACTCCTCTTCTGCTCCAACTAGCCGGAGTCCATTGCAGTTCCCCACAGTTGGGGTCCCTGCCTGATACAGCAGAGAAGGTGAAGCCTGTGTCATGGGGACAGAGATGACAGGAAGTGTGTCCAGGACACAGCGGTGTGGAAGCCCCATCCCGCTCTGTGTGATTTGCCTCCCAGCACCTCTCTTTGTGAGATCCCATTCCGCACTGCTGTGAGAGCTCAAGAAGGGCTTACAGCCTGGGCTTCTGCAGCCACAGACTCTGGCTGGGACATGAGGGCTGTGTCCTGGGGCTAAACACAGAGCTTCATAAGTCAGGCTGGAGAAGAGGGGCGGGGGCTGGGCAGGTCGGGGAGGGGGCTTAGACTGAGCCCGACAGTGGGGAGGAACGGGGGGCTGCTGGTGGCCACTGCCATTCCTGGAGGGCTGGGTGAGGCTGGGGGCTAGGGCTCTCCATCCAACCCCCACCCAAGCCCACTCACAAACAGGAGCTCAGGTGATCCTGCCACCCCTGCTGGGCCCTCACCCCTGCTCCTTACTTCCCCCTCCGGGGGCCCATCCTAAAGCACGCAGGACAGAGCCGTACACAGGAGCTTTCAAGCCTCAAGTGGAGCAGCCCGGACTTTGACTCCCAGACCCCCATTCCCTCCGGGTCGTTGTGAGCCAGAATAGAACAGGCATCAGATGACGGCTGTGGGCAGTCAGGGGGGGTGTCCTGTGGCACAGGGGCAGCATCTCTCCCAGGCTGGGGGTACAAGGGGCTGATGTGCACACTCCTGTCCTGGGCCCCCAGGCTGCCTCTGCAGTGTGGCTGTCCGGGACCCACCGTGTCTCCCTGGAAGGCCGAGGCTCTGAGTTCGGTGCCATTTCCAGCAGGTGGCTTGCCAGGCAACCCCGCACAAATAGGCATCCCACCCTGAGGCTCTCTGCATCCTGGCCCTCGAGCTTGGGGCCTCTCCTCACCCACCTCACACCCCACATTCAGTTAGATCCAAAGGATCGACCATGAGAAGCCATCGCGGTGGCCAGGGAGGCCCCGCGTCCCCATAGTAACGAGAGCCACCTCAACACTTGGTGCAGGTGGTCAGCTGCCCATCACCGCCTGTGGGCAGAGGGAGGCCCCACCCAAGACCACCTCCCGTGGCCTCCTCCCTCCCCGTCTCCCTACTTCCCCCACCTAACCTCCTCTCTTCTCCCCTGCCTCTCCGGTGGGGCCACTGTGGAAGACGCTGTAAGTTCTGCCTGCCAGGGGTCCGAGTGGGACATCCCAGCGGTGTGGTCCTGACGTGCAGAGGCTGCCAGGAGGCCCTGTGCCACCCCCAAGGCTGGGGGTCCACGCTATAGCCTGGGAGGGGCTCCTGCCTGCCCTGGGCTGCACCTGTCTGGCTTCTCTGGTAGCTGCTCTGCCTCCACACACCCTCTCCCTGCCGCTGTGGGTGAGTGCCTGCCGCTCACCCGCCCACACACAGATCCCACCCTGAGCTCAGCCATCAGCTTCCTGCCTTCCAGGGACTGCGGGGCCCCAGGCCTCTCATTCGCAGGCCTCTGCTGGGTGGTAGGGCCGGCGGGGGTCAGTTTGAGCAGAAGACAGGGCCCTGCACATCAGTGGCCAAACGTGGACCTTGACAGACGGCGAGCCCAGTGGGCAATCCCCACATGAACACACAGCAGCGGGCACAGATCCTGCCTTCTCCTGTTCCTGCAGAAAGCAGTGTGCCGGGACACTCAGTCCTCCGCTTCCTCCGCTTCCTGTTTTCTGATCAGGATGTAAAGAGCTTCTTCACTGTCATACAGCTGCAAAGTATCCCTGCATCGTTATTTTTAGTCTCTTTTAATATTGTGAAATTGCTACATTGTTTTTAACATTTTTAACAATCTCGGTGTGAAGGAAATTGATTTCTAAATGGATAAAATAAATGATAGGAACAATGTATTCCTTGCTCTTGCATTTTTCCAAGACGGGGACCCAGTACGGCCATGGGGGGATGTTAAAGCCAAGCCTTGAATCCCTCTGAGGGCACTGAGCTAGAGGTGGGTACAGGAGTGCCGTTGTGGGGAAAGGTCTCTGGAGAGGATGGTGCCTGGGCCCTGCCTCTGGAAATTGAAGATGGGCAGGAGGAGGAGCTTGAAGGACCGTCTGAAGCTCTGCCAAGAGGAGCTAGACAGAGATCAGTCGCCCTCACAAGTGGGGGACAAGAGGGACCCCCTTGGAAGAGCAAGGGAAGGGAGACTCTCCAGGGTTATGGTGGTGGGGCTGAGGGTGTCTAACGACTAGGAAACTGAGCACAGAGGGTTGCAGGTGCAGAGCAGCATGGAGGGGAGCTGGGAGGCCAGGGAGGGTACCTGAGTGAACCACATGTGAACAAGTTAATGAACAAGCTTCTGGACCAGGGTGTGTTTGCCTCTTGGGTTCTAGGGGTGCCTGGGAGCTGCAGGACCCATGGGAGCTGCTCCCCCTGGCCGGCCCACCCACCCACAGCTACCTCTGAATGCTGGATTCCGGGAAAGAAAAAGGGCTTGTACCTCAGTGCACATAATGGGCAGCTTGCTCTGCCTGGCACTGAGGGGTCATGAGAATCAGAGAGTGTCGGGCACAGTGACTCATGCCTGTAATCCCAGCACTTTGGGAGGCTGAGGTGGGTGGAGCACCTGAGGTCAGGAGTTTGAGACCAGCCTGGCCAACATGGTGAACTCCTGTCTCTACTAAAAATACAAACATTAGCTGGGCATGATGATGCGAGCCTGTAATCCCAGCTACTTGGGAGGCTGAAGCAGGAGAATCACTGGAACCCGGGACGTGGAAGTTACAGTGAGCCAAGATCGCGCCATTGCACTCCAGCCTGGGTGACAGAGTAAGATTCTGTCTCAACAAAAGAAATAAATAAATAAAAATAAGCAGAGAGTAACCCCAGGGGAGGAGAGTCTGGACTCTGCTCTCAAAACAAGCCCCTCCCTCTGCCAGACTCGGGTTCAGTGAGACAGGAGTAGGCTGGCTGCAGAGAGGGTGGGAAGGAGCTCAGAGCAGGGAAAGTGTGGCAAGGGCCAGCACATCTGCAGCCCGCATCTGCCCCAAAAGGCCCTATTCTCCCGGCATGGACACCATACACGTGCCCCTCAGTCAGAAACATTTGCCCACCCTTCCTTATAGAAAAACTCTGCTCACCCCTCAGGCCCAGCCCCAAGGTGCCCTCCTCCCAACACCTCCCTCATTCCAAACCCAATCTCACAGAAGGCTGCCTCCTGGAGACGGCAGTGCACGGGTCTGGATCTGACTCCAGCTGGTGTCAACACGGGGGAGGGGGTACAGAGTAGGAGCGCAGGCCCAGGACAGGGCCACACAGCCCCCCCAGGACAGCAGAGCCCATGGCCCCACCTGGGCATGATGCCAGCACAGACCCTGCCCGCCGAGCCCCACATGTCACCCAGGCAGGAGGGAGTGTGGATGGCTGGGCATCCCCTGTCCACAACCAGCACCAAGCTCTGAGCCCAAGGCTGCTGCTGCCAAAAAGAGCCATGTGACTCATGCAGGCCCCACCCTGGGAGGAGGCCCAGAGAGCCGCTGTGTCAGAAGGGCCAGCCCCATGAGCCAGCAGAGCAGGCAGGTCCAGGCCCCAAGGCACAGAGGTCTATGGGCAGGGAGCTGGGGTGACCGGGCTGCCCTTCAAGGGTACCTTGGGGTGTGGGCATGGCTCAGGGCCTGGAAAGGCGGTCGAGCCCAGGGGCACAGGTGCAGGCTCTAAAATGACCCATGGCAGCTGCCATCAGGACCAGCAGCCCTTAGCCCTGGCACTGGGGGACCACAGCAGTGCCCTGAAGGTCTTAGGGGTCATATTTTCACCCTGGAGCGTCTGAGAGGTCATGATGCTGCCCTGGGGGCTTGAGGGAGGCTGTGCGGTGCCTGGGTGGGATGAGGGGGTTGGCTTCACATACAGAGCCCGCCACGCCCACCTGCGACTGTGGGCAGTGCTGGGGAACCAGGTGTCTGCCACTGCGGGTCCCCCTTCACACCTGCGTGCCATCCCGGGGGGGGGGGGCACCTTCTGTAGGGGCTGGACCAGACCCACTAGCCTTTCTGGGGTGGGACAGAGGGAACAGCCTCTCAGCTGCCAGCACTAAATTTAACTCAATCTTCGAATCAAATGCGCTCTGATTGTCCCCAGGTGATTCTCGCAATAAGCACTGGCCTGGGCTGGGCAGTTTGCACCAGGGCTGAAGAGGCGCTGGGCCCAGAGGTAGGCAACGTGCAAGGGCCTGGGCCCCTGCGGAGGGGAGGCGGCAGGTGGAGACCCCCCAGAGAACCCCAGTAGTGCCCTTCCTAGGAGCAGCTCCTGCAGCACTAGATTCAAGAGCCTGTAGTGGCAGCCAGGGCGGGGCGTTGGGGAGGTAGGGCGCCAGGGAAGCTGGGCACCAGGGAAGCTGGGCACCAGGGAAGCAGGGCACCAGGGATGCAGGGCACCAGGGAAGCGGGTCAATGGGTAGGTGGGGCTTGGGGGAGGAGGGGTGAAGGGGTGATGGGAGGCAGTGCAAGGAGGAGGTGGGGCACAGGAGAGGCGAGTAGACAGGGAGGTGGGACGCTGGGGAGGGGGGCGAATGGGAGGCGGGGTGATGGGGAGGTGGGGTGTGGAGGAGGTGGGGCGACAGGGAGGTGGGGCAGTGGGGCAGGTGGGGCAGTGTGGGAGGCGGGGCGTGGGGTAAACAGGGTGTGGAGGAGGTGGGGCACCAGGGAAGCGGGGCGATGGGAGGTGAGGTGTGGGAGAGGCAGGGCGATGGGAAGGCAGGGCGTGGGGGAGGCGGGGCGTGGGGGAGGTGGGGCGAGGGCGCAGGGAGGCGGGTGGGGGTGGGGCCACACCGGGAGGGGCAGGGAGGGGCAGGGCTGGGGGGACAAGCACCACGTATGAAGAGTTTGGGGCTGGCGGGGCATGTCCAGCTGTGGCATGAGCACCGCTATGGGAGACCCTGGCTTGGAAAGTGACTTTGCAGCCTTGGACAGGGAAGGGCTGGATGCTGGGTGGGTGCTGATAGAGAAGAATGGAAGAATGACAGGTTCAGGTGAATTAAGGAGGGATGGTTGACTCAGTGGCTGAGACATCAGAGACAGATATTCCCAGCCTCAGGCGCTGTCCTAAGCCCAGCAGGTACTGACCCTTGATGGTCACCTCACCCTATGAGGGAGCTGAGGCCTGGGGAACCCCAGGGGCTTGTCCAGGACCCAGAGCCAGGGGAAGGAGGAACCGGGTCTTAAACCCAGGCAGCTCACTCCAGAACCAACTCAACCTCTGTTACAGGTGGCCGGCCAGAAAGCCCCACCCCACCCATTGACAGTCGGGGAAACTGAGGCCTCAGTAGGTGAAGGGCCTGACCCAAGCGCCAAGGCACACAGACGCCCAGGCTTGACCCTGGCTCCAGACTCCCATCCAGCCCCTGCCGCTGCCCCACCCCTCTGCTACCCTCAGGAGACTCTGCCCTCTGCATCCCACCCCCAGGGGCTTGGGCAGGGGCTTGGGAGGAGAGGGTGGCCTCAGGGAGCGACCTGGGCTTTCCAAGCCTCTCCCAGAGCAGCCTCTCTCTCACACAAGGTCAGAAGTCAGGTGGGGGCTGATGGCTTTCCCAGCAGAAGGCCAAGGGTCGGGCCCCCAACAGCTCCGGAAAGCTCTCCACTGGACACCAGCAGGAACAGCACTGCAGACGGAACAGCAGGGGCAAAGACCCGAGGTGATAGTGAGGGAGGCCTTGGGCCCAGCAAGTGCACTGATGAGTGTGGGTGAAGAGGAGGTGAGCACACAGCCTTAGCTTGAGGGCACTGACTGTGTTTTTATTTAAATGCCCTTAAAGGGGCCTGGGTGTGATGCTGACTCTGGAATGAAGATGCTTGGCCAGTGATCAGCAAATAGAGGGTCTGTGACCCCAAGCTCCTGTGACTATGGAGCCCAGACATGGGGTTAGGGGGTGTCAGGCATGGCCCAATCCGGGGCAAGGCTCCCTGCCCTGCACTACAGGGCTGAGGCACTGAGTAGCAAGGCAGGCCAGGGCCAGCAGCTCCTGTGGCCAGCACTGCCTTCCAACCGCTGGCACAGGTGCACGGGACGCTCCAAGGCCAACCACAATGACTTCTCCTTCCCCTCCAGCCCCAGAGGTCCTGGAGGGAAACAACAGTCCCTGGCCTGGCGCCTGGAGCTGGGACCCATGTGAGGCCCATTGTTTGAGGCTGGAGCTGGTGGGGGCCACTGGGAAGCCCACGGCAATGCCCTTCATCCCACTTATCGCAGCTCCAGAGTGCTGCGCGAGGAGTCGGGGACATAGCAGCGTCGGCGAGATGAAGGTGCTCAGGGCTCTCCTGCTTGCCCTTTTGCTGTGCGGACAGCCAGGTGCGGGGCAAAGGGTAACCCTGCGGTGAGGGGGCAGTGAGTGCAGTCCTGGAGCACGGGGACCTCCAGGGAACCCCAGCAGGGGCTTAGGAAGAAGGAGGGGATGAGGCCGGAGTCCCCAGCCCAGAGCGGTGTGAAGCTGGTCTGGGACCCCAAGAGTCCCCAAACATCTGTGCTCCTGTTTATGTGGGGTGCGGGGAGGGGCTACCATAAAGGGCCAGCCCACAGCAGCTGCTGTTGTAACTAGTGTGCCAGGGCACACTCGGCTGCAGGACAGTGAGCAGGGTGTGCAGGGGCCGGAGGCCACACCAGGTAGGCTGCCCTGGGGCCTGAGGGTGGCAGGGGAGGGCCAAGGAGTTGGGGGCGCGATGCTTGCCCAGAGCAGGTGTCCTCCATACCCGGTAGCTGAGGCTTACAAGCATCCCTGCACGGCCAGGAAGAGGGCAAGCACAGCAGGAGGAAGAGGACGAGGACGAGGACCACAAGCCAGATGACGACGACGAGGAAGATGAGGACGAGGTGGAAGAGGAGGAGACCAACAGGCTCCCTGGTGGCAGGGGCAGAGGTACGGCTGCCCCAACCCCAGGACCCCGTTGCCTGCTCTGCCTGGAGCACTCTGGGCGGGGCTGTGTGATGGAAGCCAACAGGCCACAGTCCCGCTGTGAGCTTGCCTCCAGCAGAGTGGGGGACACTCAGTGCACCCCTCACTTCTTCCACTCACCATGACACCCAGTTCCAGAGTAGGGAACAGGGGAAGAAGCCACCAGCTGGGAGGGTCAGTGGTGCCAGGATGTAGAGGTTAAACAGGAGTTCACCTGGCAGAGAAGGGCTCAGTAGGGGCCCAGGGTGGAGACAGCAAGCACAGAGGCCCCAGGGTAGGGTTCAGTTTTGTGGGGCAGAGAGAGCAGCAGGGTGGGCCGGTCCTGTGCAGGGGAGAGACGGATTGGCTGCTGCAGGCAGGGGAACCAGGGAAGCGCTTAGAGCAGAGCAGAGTGGGGCTAATAAGAGCCCACCCCCCCTGTCCGACACACCCCTACACGCTGGGCCACCCTCTGCTCTCTCCCATCCCCAGAACAAAGCAGAGCTAATCGCCGCATACAACCTGCGAGCCGACCACTCCCTAGCCAGGGCGTCCAGCGTGCCCACCACACACAGCCCACCCCTACTCCCAGGGCCCCCAGGCCTGCCCTCAGCACAAGCCCTGCCCCACACACACCCACAAGGTGTCCCCTGTGAGGCCCTCCTCTGTGAGGCCCGGTGCTCCCAGAGGCAGGACTGAGTCAGACTCACCTCCAGGTTTCCATGCCCACAGCAGGAGCCTGGGCAGCACTGTCACAGGAGGTGAGCGACGATGGGAAGTTCGCCCTGCCTGGGCCGCAATCCCTTGCCCCTAAACACACAGGCTCACGCACACAGCACGGCTTACAGGGCCGAGTCAGGGGTGGCCCGCCCGTCTGAGCAGTGGGTGCTGGAGGCTCACCAGGCTAGGCTTTGGGAGCACAACTGAGAATGGGGAGGTGGATAGGGACATGGACCCGGCCTGGGCCTGAGCCCACCTTGTCCACAGTGCTGCTGTGGTGCTATACCTGCCAGTCCCTGTCCAGGGACGAGCACTGCAACCTGACGCGGAGCTGCTCACATGGCCAGGCCTGCACAACCCTCATTGCCCACGGGAACACCGGTAAGTGGGCGTGGGGCCGCAGCACACGCAGCACACGCACCCCCAGGTGGCGGGAAAGCCAGGGGCCCTGAACAGAGCCCTGTAGAGCCACCTCGGAGGCCCCGCCCATCCTCAGCCTCTGTTCCCCACTCCCCTCCCCAGAGTCAGGCCTCCTGACCACCCACTCTGCATGGTGTACAGACAACTGCCAGCCCATCACCAAGACGGTCGAGGGGACCCAGGTGACCACAACCTGCTGCCAGTTCAACCTGTGCAATGTCCCACCCTGGCAGAGCTCCCGAGTTCAGGACCCACCAGGCAAGGGGGCAGGCGGCCCCCGGGGCAGCTGCGAAACTGCAGGCACAGCCCTCCTGCTCAACCTCCTCGCTGGCCTTGGAGCAATGGGGGCCGGGAGACCCTGACCCACGGCCCCTCACCACCCCCACCCAACTCACCCCTCGCCCTGCCAGCACTCTGTCTGGTACCTTCCCCTCCTGCCCTTGCACCAGCTTTGGAGAATGAATTTGGAGTGTCTTGGGCGATCCAGCCAGCACAGCCCCACCGGCCCGGTTGCTTCCTCAGTTCCCGGCTTTGCCCTTGGTTTCCTCTCCCCACCGCCTGTGAGTGGCAGGACTGCAGCACGTGGGCGCTGGGTCCAGACCTTGGCCACCACGCCCCAGGGCCTGCAACCCTCATGGGGGTTGGGGATCCCCACCAGCACAGCCAGGCAGAGATGATACCCACCACATGCCTGGGGGCCCCCACACCCAATCCTCACCCTTAACTTCTGCCACAGGAATTCCTCCATCTGCAGCGGTCACACCGGCCCGCCCTGCCTTTCCCCAGGTCAGCCTCCCGGCTGTCTGGAGGGAAGAGGCCTTGGAGGGAGGCTATAGTCACCCCTAGGAAAGATGGGCCTGGGGGAGGCAGGATAGTAGGGGAGGCGGGCTGAGGATGAGCGGGCACAGGGAGGCGGGTCGGGGTGAGGTCACACGCGGAGGGGCAGTGCAGGGCTGGGGGGACAGGCACCAAGTATGGAGAGGATGGGGCCAGCGGAGCCTGTCTGGCTATGGCATGAGCACCGCCATGGGAGACCCTGGCTTGGAAAGTTACCTTGCAGCCTTGGATGGGGAAGGGCCGGATGCTGGGTGGGTGCCTGTCACCTTGAAGTGACCATCAAGGGTCAGTACCTACTGGGCTTAGGACAGCACCTGAGGCTGGGAATACCTGTCTCTGCTCTAGCAGAGGCTGGAGCAGGCTAGAGCAGTGGAGGAGTGGAGTTGATGAAAGGAGAGGAGTAGATGAGATGAAATTTTTCCAGCCTCATCCTTGCCTGCCCTCTAGACTCCAGCCCCCAGGCCCTCAGCCTGGTGGGTGTCATGGAGGAGTCTGGGGGTGTCAGACAGGCTACCCTGTGCTAGGGAGGGGGCAAAATGGGCCTTTAGCTTCCTGCAGAAGCAGCAGGACTGGGTAGCAGAGCCGGGAAGGTGGGCGGCTCATTATGGGGGGGGTCCCCAGGGTCCTCTGGCAGGGCTGGTGACTGCTCCAAGTCCTGGCTTCACCAGCAGCTGGTGCCAGGACAGAGCTCTGGGACAGCAGGCAGAGGCCCAGCCTGGGCCACAGCTCAGCCACTGACTTGGGTATCAGTTTCCCCTTCTGAGAAGTACAGTGAGACTTAAAGAACCCCTAATCCCCACCAGTTCAACACTCCATGAACCGGGAAGCCCAGAGTCCTGTCCTGCCTGCCGAGCTCATCCCGGCGGGCAGTGGGAGGCCTCCACTAACTGTTCTCTCCTTTTCCTTAGTAAGAAAACCCACAATGCCTAGCTGGGGGTCGGAAGGTAAATGCCCTAGATGGTGAGGTCACGTCTTTCTCCTTCCCCTTCCTCCTTCCTGCTGGCTGAAGTGGTGACTGGAGCTCAGCAACCACTTTGCACCATGAGGCAGCACTGAGCACGGCAGGGCAGCGTGATGAGAGGGGCCTGGCTTGCTGCTGACAGAAGGCACTGCCTACCTCGGGGTGCCCTTACCTGGGAGGGAAATAAATGTCTGCTGTGTTGAAGCTAGTTATTTGGGCTGTCTGTTACTTGCGTTTTCACACTCACACATGCACACGTGTGCACACGAACACTCATGCCTACAGCCCACTGGAGCACAGTGCAGGGGTCAGGCTGCCTGCTTCAATCTAAGGCCCAGCCTTCCCCAGCTCCACGACCCTGGCAACCCCTTCACCTCCCACTTGGCTCTGTTCAGCAGGAGTCCTAGGAGAGCCCTCCTTGTGGGCTACAGTGAGGATTCTCCAGAGTGCTGGAATGCCATGTGTCAGGGCTTACAGCCCCGTGCCTGGCAGAGAGAGCAAGTGCTCAGTAAATGGGAGTTGTGGTCATCAGGACACTTCTCATGACCCCACTCTTCACTTGCCATCTGTGTGTGTGAACATAGTACATGCCCCACCTGAGCCAGCCCCAGACCCTCATAATCCAAAGACCTAACACCACTCCCAGCACCACCTGCAACACCACCTCCACCACCACCACATTCAATACCACCCAAACACCACCCCAACACTACTCTAAATAGCTAATCACTTTAATAATACCTCTCCTTTCCTAATACTACTTAAATACTAATTTCTCATACTCACTTCTACTCACTCCCCTTTACACTTACCTTCCAATACATTCATCAAGGTTTACTACTCTAAATACTCACTCCTCTACACTCACTTTTACACTAACACTCCTCTAAATACCTTTCAATTCTGGCAATTAATTCATTTTCGCTACAATATCACTCACCTAAATACTAATTCCTAAATACTCACTTCATACTCACTCCTCTCTAAATACCTGCTACAATTCTAAATAATACTCACTAAATACTTACCCCTAAATATCTACCACTTCTCATTACTACTCCTAAATACACTAATTTAAATAATACTCAATTTCTAAATATCTACTCCCTATTACTACCTAAAGTTTCATCACTCTAAATACTACGCTTTACACTCATTTCCTAGTAATACTACGCTTCTAATACCTACTCTTAATACTAATTTCTTTATAATCACTCCCTAACACTACTCCTAAATACTACTTCATTTGGCTACACTACCCTAAATACTAAACTACAAATACTACTCCCTACACTACCTCTACACTACCTCAACACTAATGCACGCATACACTCACTCCTGTAAATACCACCCCAACACTACCTCTTGCTACCCACCCTAACACTACCTCAACACTACATACGCCTTCATTAATACCCCAAAATACTCAAATCTGCCAAACACTCACTTCTTAATAATTCACCAATTTCTACACCAATTTAACAATTAATGCCTTCCATACCCAATTTCCCCTAAACACATCAACTAAATACCACCTCATACATTCACCCCCTACACTCACTCCCAAATAATTAATGCATTTCATTACCCAATTCCCAAATACCACTCTACACACTAATTACCCTCTAAATACTCACTCCTACATACTCACTTTAACATCTTTACTCTCTAATAATTTACCTTTGCAATACTACTTTCTAATACTACTTAACATCACTCTCTTTATACTCACTCTAACACTAATTCCTAATATCTACGCTTGTTAATTTTACTCCTAAATACTCAAATTCAAATAATTTTACCTCTACAATACTAATTTCAAATACTACTCTAAATACTCACGCATACCTACCTAAAATACTCCTCTAACACTACCTAAAATACTCAATTTCTCTAATACTTCACTCCTCCTAATACTACTCCTAACACTACCTCCCTAATAATACCAATTTCTATTACTACCTAAATAATTACCCTAAATACCTACTCTTTTAAATACTCATTCTAATACTACTCCCTCATATCTACCTCCTCTAATACTACTCAATTAACATCTACTTAAATAAATATCTAATTTCTAATACTACTCTCCTTCTATTACTTCATCTAACACCTTAATGCTACCTACACTACTCCCAAACACCAAACTGGAACACCACCCAACACTACCCCAACAATTACCCACACTACCCCTAAATACTACCCCAATACCAATTCACCCCCTCAAATAATTACCACTCCCTCCTAACACTACCCAAACACCACCCCAACACCACCCCACACCACCCAAATACTCACCAAAATAATTACCCCAACACCACCCCAAACACCAACCAAACACTCAGCCCCCACACTACCCCCACATCACTCCTCTACACCACTCACTCCCCCTCTAACACTAATTTCCCCACACCACCCCCAGCAGCCCACAGAGGCTTTCTTTCCTGGCGCCTACTCCGGCTCTGCGTGAGCAGGAGCAGAGGGTACTGTGCTTAGCTGTCTAGGTGGGTCTGCTTCACAGCCTGCTGAGGTAGGGAATATGAGGTTTCGAGCTCTGCGGGGTCTCAGATTATAGTCTCGCTCTTGCCTGCGCGAGCGACATGAGTAGATTGAACTGAGAGGTGAGAGAAGTCCCCATTCTGGTTGAACCTCACCCAGCTTCCCAGGGGTGTCCCAGGCTCCAGGACGCCTGAGCTGGGGAGGAGCTGGATGCCAGCCAAGAGCCAGCCAGATTCCCAGGCCAAGTCGAGTCTGAGCCAGGCGGGTCAGCAGTGCCAACGGGCGGATGGCCACAGCCAAGACATCCTGGGCCCCATCTCAGAGCCCAACGCATGCTGTCAGTCCCAAGAGTGAACATAGAGGGACCTCCCTTTCTCATCCAGCCCCGGCAGCAGGGAGACTGGGGGCTGGGGGCGCTGGGCAGGGAGGGGGCAGGGCCCTGACCCAAGAACCTATGTCCCTCTGTGCCAGTTTCCCAAGAGGCTGCCGTAACAAATCACCACAAACCTAGTGACTTAACACAAGTTCATGCTGCGGCTCTGGAGGTCAGAAGTTCAAGTCAGGGCTCTGGCTGGGCTGTGTTTTCTCTGGAGAGAACCCACCCCCAACCCTCGCAGCTTCAAGAGGCCGCCTGCTCTCCTTGGCTCATGGCCCTTTCTCCACCTTTGAAGCCTCTCCAAACACTGCTCCCTTCTCAAGTCAGCTCTTCCTCGGCCTCCTTCCTACAGGGATCCTGTGACCACAGTTAGGACTCGCCTGGAGAATCCGGAGCCATCTCCCATCTCAGATCCTCTGCTTCCTCATGGCTGCAAAGTCCCTTTTGCCATAGAAGACACATTCACAGGCTTGAGGATTTGAATGTGGGTGTGTCAGGGATCTTTCCTGAGCCCACATCAGCCCCTCCCTGGACATCTGCCCCGAGACTGGCTGTGCTCTGGAAGCCATGGTCCTGGGGAGGAGAAAGCCAGGCTCCCTGGCTCGACGGGGCCACAGTCCCAGGAAGGGGGCCTTGCCAGGACCCTGGTGACCATGTAGCAGGACGAGCCGCAGACAAAACTACTCAGACACTGGATTAAAGAAGGAAGAGGTTTTTTATTCGGCCGGGAGCATTGGCAGACTCGCGTCTTAAGAGCTGAGCTCCCTGAAAAAGAAATTCTTGGCCTTTTTAAAGGCTTACAACTTTAAGGGGTCCACGTAAAAGAGTCGTGACAAATCGAGCAAGCGTGGGAAACGTGACTGGGGGCTACATGCATCAGCTAACAGAACAAAAAGTTTTACAATGCTTTTTTCATACAGTGTCTGGCATTTATAGATAACACAAGTAGTTTTGGTCAGGGGTTGATGTTATTATTATTACTTTGTTCAACTCCTAGGGCCGGGTGGTGGTGCCAAGGTTGTCTGGCTATTTATTTTACTTTTGTTTCTTTGTTTTTGCTTTCTCTCTTTCCTCCTGTCTTGTGAACTAGGCAAGGTGGGGGGAGGAGGGCAGCAGGACTAGTAGTGGTCTCCTTCCTTAGCCACAGTCCAGAAGTCCGTACCACAGAAGAATTCAGGACCCTTTGCCCGTGCTCATCATGAGAAGCCAGGCAGAGGCTTGTTCCCACTCTCTCTCCCGCACCCCTTGGGTCTGCCCACATCCAGGTCTCCTCGCCATCAAAACTGACCAAGACCAGGGTGCAGTGCCTGACTCAACTCATGGGACAAACCCTAACCACGCCTCCCTCTCCCGGGAGCTCTGGCCACTCCCACATAAGGACACGCAAGGATACAAGGGGCGTCTGACACCCCGGTACTGGGCCCCCAATCTCTGCCAGCCATTCGGGGACAGGTGGACTCAGCTACGTGGGTAGGGGAGACCCGGGTGCGGCAGAGCTGAGGGAGTGCAGGAGAGACCGTGAGAGCAGGACTCTGCCTAGCACCCTGGGGATCCTCCCCAGAACCCACCAGATCCATCCCTTTCCTCCTCCTTAGGGACTGGGGCTTGCAGGCACTGCTCCAGCACCCACTCTTTGAGGGATGGAGCCAGCGTTGCCTTGGAAACGGGCATCTAGGAGTGGAGTTCATTCCTAACACGCTCAGCTTTTTGTCTCTTAATTCATTGGACTTAATAGTGGCATCTATGCAGGGGAGGAGCAGGTGAGGAGGCGGCTGGAGAAGCTCACCTCGGAGGCCAACCCTCCCTCAGCCCTGCCTCTGCTCCTGGCGATCCTCTGAGCCCAGGATCCGGTGGTTCAGTGGTGTCCCCAGCAGGCTCTGAAATGCACTGCAAGTCACACCACACCCTGGGCAAAAGCCAGCTCCCCCTTCCCCTTCTCTCCCCTCTGGGCTCTGAAGGCCGGGCCAGCCTCCCCTGCAGCCCTGAGTTGCAGCCACTGCCCTGCCTTGACCCTGCAGCGCCTCAGGCTCCTGCCCCCTGCCTCAGGCTAGGGAGCCCAGGAACCCAGGGAAAGGGAGCCCTGCCACCCCGCCACGCCCCTCCCGGAAAGCTCTCACAGCTTCTCACTCCCGGGGCCTTGGCTCCAGACCACTGCTCCAGGAAACACAAACTCCACCTCCACGTGAAGAAACCCAGCAACTGAGAAACAAGATGAAGGCGAAGGGGGCGAAACCTCGGCTGGATATCATCCTACCAAAGGCGAGGTGGCGTCCTCCCTCCCGGGCCCTCAGCCCTTCCTGGGGCTCCGGGGCCTGCAGGGGCCACCAGCACTCCGCGTGGGAGGGGAAGCCTCTCTGCACCCCAGCCGGCCAGCGCGAGGTCTGGATCCGGTTCCGGTGCTTTCGGTAGCGAGAACAGGAACTGAAAACCATGTCACTGCAGCTTGTTTGCTCCCATAAAGAGAACTGTGGAAGCGGGTGGCTGCGGGCACCCCGAACCAGCCAGGGATGAGTGAGCGGGGCCTGGTTGTGCCTGTCAGGGAGACCCTGCTTAACCCGCAGGGAGTCCGGGAGCACTGCCCTTCATGTTCACCCGTGGTAGCCCTAGAATTGCACCATCAACCAGGGTCTGCTTCTGGCAAAGGGGCCCGGGGGTCTCTGCAATCAGACCACACACCGCAGGCCACAGCTAGCGCCCCGCCCCCTCCACCAGCCCTGCCCTGGCCTCGAGCCACCAAGGGCCACCAAGAGCCAGTCCTCCTGAGCCTAGGGCGACCCAAGGAGCTGCCGACCTCTGCACCCAGCCTCTGTCCCCTGCTCCCGCCTCTCCCCAACCCTGGGCTCTGCCCTCTGCTCCAAGCCCCTCTCCTGGGCCTCTGTTTCCCCCGTCCCCAGCCCCGACCTCCACCCTGGACCTCTTCCCCACAACCCTGGGCCTCTGTGCCCCCCTTCAGCCTCTGTCCCCTGCCCCTGGCCTGGGTCCCCATGGGGCCTCCGTCGTGTTCTCTGTGCAGCATCCATGGGGGTTCCCCAGCGGCCATTGCCTGAGCACTTTGGCAGCTCCCAGTGGCAGCCACGCCTTCCAGGTCCTGCGTGAGAAGGCCCTGCAGCTCTCCGCCGTGCTCTGTGTGCGCGTCACCATCTATTCAGCAAGTCTCTGGTGTTCCTGGCCACATGAAGGTGTCACAGCCCTTCCAACCAGAGCGACTCCGTCTTGAGTAGGGGCTGGGTGAAATGAGGCTGAGACCAGCTGGGTTTTGGGACCTTAGGTGTTCGGTCACCAGATATTACAGTTAAGGGAGCAAATGAATAATGTTTACCAACAAGACCCAGGAAATAATGTCCTGATGTCCAATATCTTTGGAACAGAAGAATTCTTAGTTTAAGAATGAGTTTCACTTTGAAGATAATAATATAGATTCTTGCTAGACAGGAGTTACACAAAGATAAACAATCCTTTGTCAGGAGCCCTGGCAGCGGAGCAATCTCCCCCGTGGTTTTTTGGGTTTCTCGTCTCATATATAAACTCTCACTATACCTGAGGTGGGCACCTTCCTCCTCTTGCTTTCAGGAGCGCCCTCTCTGTCTACAGAGTAGCCATTGTTTTATTCCTTTACTTTCTTAATAAACTTGCTTTCCGTGAATTCGACCTGAATTCTTTCTTGCACAAGATCCAAGAACCCTCCCTTAGGGTCTAGACTGGGACCCCTTTTTGGTAACTAAGGTAACTGGCAAACCAGCCTAGAACCTGGGAACCCGGGGACCCAGGAGCCCCAGTGGTCAAGCCCTTCCTTTTCCTTGAGGCTCTGGGGGTGCCCCTCAGGGCAGGTGCCAGCATCCTCACTCCTTCAGGATCCACGGAGTCGGCTTTCCCTGAAACCTGCCCCATATTTGTGCCAGTAACTAGACTGTGACCGGAAATCCCCTACCCTGAGCTGGAGCTGCCTCTTGTAAGCCACAAAGTGTCTGAGATGGGTCTCAATCAATTTAGAGGTTTATTTTGCTAAGGTTAAGGATTGTGACCCGTGACACAGCTTTAGGATATCCTGAGAGCATGTGCTCAAGGTGGTTGGGGTACAGCCTGATTTTATACATTTTAAGGAGACGGAAGTTACAGGCAAGGCCAGAAATCAGTACATGTAATGTATACCCTGGTTTGGCCCAGAAAGACAGGACATTTGGAAGCAGCGGCTTCCAAGCCACAGGTGAAAAGCTTCCCTGATTGGCCATTGGCTGGAGGGGTCAAGCTCTGCCTGAAGAGTTGAAATCAGCTAAAGTCAAGCTAAGAGGGTGCAGGAGGGTGTGGAAGCCAAGGTTCTTGTAACCAAGTCACTTAGCAGCTTCACCTCAAACCACGTTTTAAAACTTCTTTTTCTTTCCCCTTTTCTCCTTTCTCCCCACTTTCAAGCCATAGCTCCGAGATAAACTTTACAGCCTCAGAACGTGCTGTGACCTCCGCTCTCTTTTCCCGTTCTCTGCTCCAGGCCTTATGCACACTTTTTTACCTGGAAGGTTGTTAGGCATACACCCTGCTCACCAATCTGGTCATCTATTTCCTTAAAACCTTCAAAGGTTAGATCCTGTTACAGACCAGACACCTCTGGAATTCTCTCTCCAGCAAAAGGTTACTTCGAGGCAGGAACCCACTCCTGGCTAGAGACTGATAACAAGATTGACAACAATTCGTTTATAACCTGGCAGAAGCCACGCTGGTGCTGGCCCCTGCACCAGATGGAACAATAATTCGAGACGAGCCGCGGGAGTGGGTCACGCGCCTGGCACCTCCTCACCCCCCAGCCTTTTCTGCAAACCCTCTGTTTAAAATCCCCTGTGTGGCAGGGTACGGTGGCTCATGCCTATAATCCCAGCACTTTGGGAACCCAAGGCAGGCAGATCATCTGAGGTCAGGAGTTCAAGATCAGCCTGACCAACATGGTGAAACCCTGTCTCTACTAAAAATACAAAATTTAGCTGGGCGTGGTGGCGCACGCCTGTAATCCCAGCTACTTGGGAGGCTGAGGCGGGAGAATCGCTTGAACCTGGGAGGTGGAGGTTGCAGTGAGCTGAGATTTCATCACTGCACTCCAGCCTGGGTGACAAAAGCAAAAGCCTGTCTCAAAAAAAAAAAAAGAAAAAGAAGAAAAGAGAAGAAAATCCCCCTGCGTTCCCTCCACAAATAGAAGAGTGGAATTGCTTTCTGCTGGCACGGATAATAAAGCCTCATTCTCTATCACACCTCATTACTATTTTGGCTTCTTTTTACAAGCGGTGAGCGCCAGACCCTACTGCCGATTACACTATCATGTAGATGAAGCCTTCAGGTAAATCTTGTAGAAAACTTAGAAAGTAATGAGAGTGACCTACACACCACCAACCAACTGATGTAGGCCAGGTTTTTTTCCTTGTCCATGTTTTGGAGCCTTTTATCTAGTTTATCTAATGACTGTTTCATTCCGGACAAACTCTGTGCACAGCTTTGTCTCCTGCGTTTTTGCTGGGATCAGGTCGTGGCCACCTGGCGCAGTGCGCGTCTCAGCAGCTTGGATGGTCTGTGACGGAAACCAGCTAGGGTCCTTTCAAAACGCAGTGGCTCCGGCACTTATCACTAGTGACAGTCCTCATTTCTGCTCTGTAGAAGGAGCCTGGCTTTCATGTCCTTGCATTGGTGGAGTGACATGAGGAAGCCCCCTGAGCCTTTGTGGTAAGCCCCCTGAGAAGGGAGGTGGTTCCTAGCTCCAGGCCTCAGCCTCCCGGCTGTACAGGGGACAGTGATGTCCTGCAGAGATTTTAGCAGATCTTAAGGACCACTTCTTGCTGCCTCAGTATCATTTCCCACCAGCCCTGGCGCAGAATCTCTGAGCCGTCCAGAATCTCTGAGCCCAGCTGACAGCAAGGTGCACACTGCTTCTTGTCACCCTCCTGGCCACACTGGTTCACTGAAACCAAGAACAGCCTCTCAGAGGGGAAGAAACTCACACAGCAACCCTGCTGGTTACAAGTTAGTATTTTGTTTTTTTCTTTTCTTTTTTTTGAGACAGAGTCTCTCCCTATTACCCAGGCTGAGTGCAACCTCCACCTTCTGGGTTCAGACAATTCTGCCTCAGCCTCCCAAGTAGCTGGGACTACAGGCATGTACCAACACACCTGGCTAATTTTCGTATTTTTTTATTTTTTGGTAGAGTTGGGGTTTCACTCTGTTGGCCAGGCTGGTCTCGAACTCCTGACCTCGGGTGATCCTTCTGCCTCAGCTTCCCAAAGTGCTGGGATTACAGGCACAAGCGACCAGGCTCAGCCTTTTTTTTTTCTTTTTTAACAAATTGTTGTTTTCAATGTGTGCTCTTGCATAGGCAGAGAAAACCGTCTGGAAGCGGGAACAAACTCCTGGGAGCTGCTTTCAGAGACAGCAGTGGGGAGGGTGCTGCTTCTTACTTGAGAAACTGCTCTTTCATTTGGATCTTCTCGGTAGGCATGCTAATTTTGTAATGAAAAGTCAATGTCAATAAAAGAAAAGCTGTATGTGGCTGAATCCCCACGGCAACTAGGCCCCTGCTCTCCTGTCTGGGGTTTGCAGGAGGCCTCCAGGGAGGTGATGCTCCACTGAGCACTGAAGTCAGGGAAAGAAGGGCGGGAAGGCAACCCAGGAGCAACTGGGCAGGGGTGGGGCTTCGGGGAGAGACTGGGAGTCCCCAGCAGCCCAGCAGGCCTTGGGGTGCTGGGCAGGGTGCTCCGTGCTGGACCAAGGTGAGTGGAGACCCAGGTCAGGGATCTGGGATGTCGGCCACAGGAACAAGGAGGTGGTGGTGGGAGAGAGCATGGCCCTCAGGGAGCCTCCCCTTGCCCCCAGCTTCCCCTCCCTGCGGGTGCCTGTGAGTCATTCCTGGGTTCATTCCGCAAACCTTCCCAGAACTCTGTGCCAGGCGCTATGTGGGAAGTGAGGCTGGGGCTAGGGGAGACACACATCTGAGTGAGAACATCCCAGACCCCACAGAGCCCAGGCTGGTGAACACGGGCACAAGTGGAGACAGCCATGTGGTGTGGGGAATCTGTGTGGAGTCAGAGGTAGATTTCTCGGGGACATGGAGTACAGGGAGGCCTGCCTGGAGGAGGGGGCACCCAGCTGCCTGGACCCTGCATCCTGCCCCTCCTCGCAGGCAGCTTGTCCCTGTGAAGTCCTTCCGGGTGCTCTGGGAATATGTGTGAAGTGCCCTGAGTGCCTTTCCACACTCCAGCCCCACCTCTGCCCTGGATGTCTCTCCCCAGCACAAGCCCCACGCGTTAGACCTTCCTGACCCAAAAGCCCCTCCTGTTCCGAACGAGGAAACTGAGGCCCCGGCAGAGGAAAGGACTCAGCTTCTTGTTCTGACAAAGGCTGTAAGTGATGCAGCTTTCCTCACAGCACGATGTGGGCCCCGACTCGCACGCCCGTGCCCTGCCCCGCAGCGCGCTCCTGCCCCCGGTCGTTGCATGGTCTTAGCACCCCCCACCTTGGCTCCCCACAGCCCAGGCCCAGGCTGGGCCTTCGTGAAGGTCTCCTGCAATCCCACACAGCTTGTGAGGTTGCTGTCGCGCCCCATTCTGCAAAACGCGGAGGCTGTGAGGAGACCTGACGGAGCCAGGATTCAAGGCGCTTTCTCGGCCCCAGAGCACAGGGCCACCTCTCCTGGAGTTTTCCACGTTCTGGGCTCTGCCTGCTTCCTCTGTCCTCCAGTGAGCACCCTGACTGCCCTGCCCTCTGCATCCTTCTCTGACCCCAGGCTCCTTCTGTCCTGCACCCACCAGCTCGAGTTTTATGTTGTTGCCGCCTGGGGTCCTGCCCAGTGCCCCAGTTGGTGGGAAGCTCCTGAAGGGCAGGCCGGTGCAGGGACAGCTCTCGGAAGAAGGTACTGAAGTTGTGGTTAAGACTGCAGTGGCCAGGCCCGGTGACTCATGCCTGTACTCCCAGCACTTTGAGAGGCCAAGGCAAGAAGACCACTCGAGCCTGGGAGTTCCAGACCAGTCTGGGCAACATAGTGAGACACCATTTCTACACACACACAAAAAAATATTAGCTGGGCATGGTGGTGCAGGCCTGTAGTTCCAGCTACTCAGGAGGCTGAAGTGGGAGGATCACTTGAGCCCAGGAGGTCGAAGCTACAGTGAGTGAGGATCGCACCACGCACTCCAGCCTGGGCAACAGACTGAGACCCTCTCAAAAAAAAAAAGAATAAAAGAAAGAGACACAGAGACTGCAGTGAAAGAGAATCTGCGAATAGGAAGGGGCTGTGCGTGACTTTGCACCCACAGGATTTTAATTTATGGAGGTGACAGTGCTGGCACAGAGAGGCCAGTGTGGTGAGAGAAGCGCCGTCATGCCTGGGAGGGCGTGAAGACGAGCAATGTGACAGGAATGCGTGTGGGGTCAGCCCCAGGCCTCCTAACTGCCAGGCCAGAGGCTGCCTGCTGGCACCTGGGCTCTCACCTTTGTGTCTGTGAGCCCCACAAGACTCCAGGACCCTCTGCACCCCAGGCAAGACACACCTGCCCACTCAGTCTCCTTCAGAACCACGGACAGTGCCGGCGAGCGCTGCCACGCCACTGACCTGCGCTTCTAGTTAATTCCCTATGGTGCCTCTGCCTCCTCCAGACTCCGCTCTCACTGCGACCTGGCCAGCAGCAGGACCACCAGCACCCAGGTCTGACCTCGGGCTCCATCCCCTGCCAGACCCACAGGACCTGGCCCAGTGGCACCGGAACACCTGGGCCCCGCCCCTGCCATGCACTGCTGTTTTCCCAGCACTTGCTGTTTCCTTCCAGGCTGCCTTCCCAGCAAACTCCCATTTATTTATTTATTTATTTATGAAACAGGGTCTCACTCTGTCACCCCAGCTGGAGTGCTGTGGAGTGATCACAGCTCACTGCAGCCTCAACCTCCTGGGCTCAAGTGATCCTCCCACCTCAGCCTCCTGAGTAGCTGGGCCCACAGGCATGTGCCACCATGCCTGGCTAATTTATTTATTTTTGGTAGATATGGGGTCTCACTATGTTTCCCAGGCTCATCAGCAACTCCCGTGCTCAAAAGATCCTCCCACCTCAGCCTCCTAAGTAGCTGGGATTACAGGTGTGAGCCACCACACCCGGCCTCCTTTGTCGTTTAAATCCAAATATCACCTTGTTCTGCAGGCCCGACTAAGGAAGGAGACCACTACTACTCCTGCTGCCCTCCTCCCCGCACCTTGCCTAGTTCACAAGACAAAAGAGAGAAAGCAAAATGTCAGAATGAAACAAAAGTAAGATAAACAGCCAGACAGCCTTGGCACCACCAACCGGCCCTAGGAGTTAAAAAAAGTAACAATAATAACATCAACCCCTGACCTAAACTACTTGTGTTATCTGTAAATCCCAGACACTGTATGAAAAAAGCATTGTAAAACTTTTTCTTCTGTTAGCTGATGCATGTAGGCCCCAGTCACGTTTCCCACACTTGCTCGATTTATCACGACCCTTTCACATGGACCCCTTAAAGTTGTAAGCCTTTAAAAAGGCCAAGAATTTCTTTTTCGGGGAGCTCGGCTCTTAAGACGCGAGTCTGCCCACACTCCTGGCCCAATAAAAAACCTCTTCCTTCTTTAATCCAGTGTCTGAGGAGTTTTGTCTGCAGCTCGTCCTGCTACATGACCACCTGGGTCCCTATGGGCTGGGCTCCTCTCTCTACTCCTACTCCATCATAACCTGCCTCCCCTTCCACATGGAGCACTCAGGGCCCCAGGGGCTGTGGTGTGTTCCCTGCCCCTCTGGAGCGTGGCAGCCTGTGCCCAGCGTTGGTGCCGGTGGGAGAGGGAGGTGGGGGTGAGGGCGAGTTCAGGTCGCGCCGCTTCCCTTTCTGTCCTGGTGGCCGTGGGACCCTGCACAGGTAGATGAAGAGGGTGATTCCTTTCCCAGCGGGCCCTGGGTGGGATCACGGAGGGAGCCCTCGGAGGCATTCGGAGCCCGGAGCTGGTGCTCAGTGGACGCGCACCCCTCCTGCCGTCCGACCCTGCTCCTGGCTTCCTCCCAAGCCCCCATGCCTCCTGTTCCCCGTGGCTCTGAGCGCTGTCCAGGCACAGTCCCTGGTGAGCCGGGCTCTCACTGGGCTCTGCTGCTGACCTGACTTGGCAGCCTGGCGGTCAGGCCTTGGTGACCTTCCAGGCCACGTCTCTCAGCCCTGACACCTGCAGGGGCTTGGGCCTGCCCAGAGAGCACCCCTCTCTGGAAACTTCCGGGGCCTGGAGCCTGGGGCAAGGCCTCTGTGGGTCCCGAGGTGAGAAAGCGACCCGTGTGGCCTGGAATGAGATCCCACTGGAACTGCAGTGTGGACCTGCTGCCTGCCCGCTGTGCTGTCTCGGGCTGGCCATTTAGCCGCTCTGTGCTCCGGTCTCTCATCCACGACACTGGGAAAAACCAAGCCCATCTCACAGGACTGGTGTGGAGACTTTCTGACCTTCGGCCGCCACACCCTGGCGTGTCCTGGGTATTTGGTGGCGACCCCTGCCCTGCCTCACTGCAGCCTGTTTCCCAAGCAGGGTTCTGGTTCCTTGCTCGTCCCTACCCCCGGTGTTTCTGACCCTCCTCCAGCATGGGGTCTGTAGGGTCCAGCCCTACCAGGCTTGGTGGGTGTTCTCCCCATGTGCGGAGACTAGAAATTCTAATAAATAAAGACACAAGACAAAGAGATAAAGAGAAAGCAGCCGGGCCGAGGGAAGGAACACTGCCATCAAGACGCGGAGACCATTAGTGGCCCCGAGCGGCTGGGCGCGCTGATATTTATCACATACAAGACAAGGGGGCAGCGTAAGGAGGGTGGATCTTCTAAGTGATTGACAAGGTGAAGCAGGTCACATGATTACAGGATAGGGGGCCCTTCCCTCTTAGGTAGCCGAAGCAGAGAGAGAAGGTAGCATACGTCAGCATTTTCTTCTATGCACTTATAAGATCAAAGGCTTTGAGATTTTCACTATGTCTTCTACTGCTATCTTCTAAGAACTTCAGAGAGGAACCAGGAGTACGGGAGGAGCATGAAAGTGGACCAGAAGCGTGACCACTGAAGCACAGCACCACAGGGAGGGGTTTAGGCCTCTGGGTGAATGCGAGCAGGCCTGGATGATATCCAGCCTCCCACAAGAAGCTGGTGGGGCAGAGTGTTCCCCGACTCCTCCAAGGAAAGGAGACTCCCTTTCACGGTCTGCTAAGTAACGGGGGCCTTCCCAGACACTGGTGTTACCGCTTGACCAAGAAGCCCTCAAGCGGCCCTTATGCGGGCGTGACAGAAGGTTCACCTCTTGCCTTCTAGGTCACTTCTCACAGTGTCCCTTCAGCACCTGACCCTATACCCGTCGGTTATTCCTAGGTTATGTTAGTAATGCAACGAAGAGTAATATTAAAACTAATGATTAATAATGTTTATAATAATGATTGATAATTGCTCACGATCATCTCTATATCTAATTTGTATTATGACTATTCTTATTCTAACTATTTTCTTTATTATACTGAAACAGTTTGTGCCTTCAGTCTCTCGCCTTGGCACCTGCGTAATCTTTTGCCCACAGGAGTCTGCCCGAGGCCGGGCTCCTCACACACCCCTGCCACACCCACGCACCCTTAATAGGGAGGGGCCAGCAAACACCCAGGGACCAAGCCCTACCTGCAGCTGGCTCACTACCCACCCAGAACCCAGCCCTGGGGCCACCATCCAGACTGAGTGTGTCCCATGCCCCACGCCCCGTCCCCCTGGGTCAAGCGCTGCCCAGACCGAGCCTGTTTCCTCCTAGCCCATGGCAGCCATGACCTGCAGCTGGAGTGAGGGGCACTTGGGCCTGGCTCCAGACGTAGAGTAGTCGTCCCGTGCCCACGCCCGCTGTCCCTCCCCGAGTCTGCCTGCCCAGATCTGGGAAGGCCTGCCTCCCTCCTCCACACAGACCCTGAGGGCTCCTCCTCTCCAGCATGGCAGCCTGCCCAGACCGAGTGTGTCCCGTGCCCACGCCCCGTCCCCCTGGGTCACCTGCCCAGACTGAGTGTGTCCCATGCCCACGCCCTGTCCCCCTGGGTCGCCTGCCCAGACCGAGTGTGTCCCGTGCCCACGCCCCGTCCTCCCCAGGTCGCCTGCCCAGACTGAGTGTGTCCCGTGCCCATGCACCATTTCCCAGGTCAACTGCTCAGACCAAGTACGTCCTGTGCCCACGCACCATCCCCCAGGTCACCTGCTCCTTCTCCACTCACCCAGAGGAAGGTGACGAAACATGGGGATCTGATTTAATCTGATGTCTTCCTGGGGATTTCCTCTCCCCCAGCACAGGACGTGGGCATCCATAGCTGGAGGTCCGGCTCCTTGTTCTAGTCTGTGGGAACTCGCCTAAGAAGGAGGCAGTGTCCCCAAAGCAGGAAGTTCCTGAGGAAGGAACCTCTGTCTTTGGCTCCAGACAGACCCTAGGGACACCTTCCTGAAACCACTGAGGTCTGCAGAAGCTGACGGTCACTGGGATGGGTCAGCTCTGCAGGAAGCAGGGAGAGGCCATGGCTCCTGCACCCAGGTCCCTGACAGGAGATGCCTGTGTCGGGACCTCTCCTGAGGAGGGAGGCGTCCCCAGCTCCTGTCATGGAAGCAGGTCATGCACCTTCAGGCTGGCCTCAGACCAGTGCACGGCCAAGGCCTCCTGCCCTCTAGGGTCCACAGATGGGAGGGGAAGGGGGTTCAGCTGATGCCACGCTGGATACCATGGAGTGCAGGGGGCTTCCAGATGTTAGGAGGTGGGAGCACTGCCTGACACTCAGAATTCCAGCAGCAGAGACCTCACCAGGCAGGGGTGAGCCTTTCACTGCTGCTGCGGTGGTGCAGGAAGCCTGTCCCATGAACGGGAGGAGGATAGGAACCCAGCAGAGGACGACCTCCTTGACATAAAAATTGCTCCACAAAAGACCCAGGGAAGAGGAAGGAAAAACAAACCACAGATTGGGAGAAAATGTTTGCAAATTGCATAGCAGACAATGGACTGGAATCTACAATCTATTCACAATGTATCTCAAAATTCAACAGCACAAAAACAACCCACTTACAATATGGACAAACGACATAAAGAGCTATTTCCCTGAGGAGGACAGGCAGAAGGCAAACGCGCACAGGAACAGGTGTCCAACACCATGCACCCTCAGCGTTCTGACACTAAACCACGGCGAGGCCCACGCAGGTAATTCCAGGACTTTGGGAGGCCGAGGGGGGTGGGTCACTTGAGCCTCAAAGTTCAAAATCAGACTGGGCAACATAGCAAACCCTGTTTCTTTTTTCTTTTCTTTTTTTTTTTAATGTACAAACTTTAATTATACTACCTTTAAAAATTCACGTTCATTTTTATACAGTTGCATTCAGTGTGCCCAGGGTTACATTCTGAAAGCCAGAGAATTTTCTAACACATGAGAGTCATATGACCCCAACTGACAATCTATTATTGCAAAAATCCAAGCAATTGTTCAAATTTGTATTGCACTCCCCTCACTTCCGCATCAAGCGTGAGCTTGAAGCCAATGAAATGTGTAGTTAGAACAGACTTTGTGAATACAGGCAAATGAGAAGTTATATTTCATGTGAATGAAAGACAGATATTTCAGTTGTAACCAAAATGAAAATGAATCAACAATAGAAAATGGCTGTTAAAACAAAAAAGCTCTCATGATTTCAGGTAGCAGTTTTCAAATATAGTGACCAGGCCAAAAGGAGAGTTCCTCAATGCTAGGGTTAGTCAATAAGTTCTGAGCACCCCAGTCCTCCTAAAAAGAGCTGTGACAAACTATGAAATGAAAGGGTTTGGGGCTATGCCACCGGAACACTGGCAGAGAAAACTGGAGATAAGTAGCCAGATGGGGCAGAAGAGACAAGGTCTGAAATATAGGAGACTCAGGAGCTAGGAGCAGAGGTTCCGGTGAGGTAGATTTCAGCTTAATATAAGGAAGTAATTTCCAACACTAGTGTTGCAAAGTGGTTTTCACCAAACAATCAAGACCTTTACACTGGAAATGTGTGTTCCACTAGTGACTCATGGGTGTTTAGCAAATGGTAAGCTGGGGTAGATGACCTTTGCAATTTTAACATGCTGGGATGAAACACTATTTGCTTCCAAATTAAATTTTTAAAAAGGATACTAGAAGTATCCTCTTTTATTGAAATTTTTTTTTCATGAAGCAAACCCCGTTTCTAAACAAACAACAAACAAACTAACAAACAAAAAATTCACAGTGAGATCTCATTATACACCTATTAGAATGGCTAAAATAAAAAATAAACCATTGCTGGCTGCGGCGGCTCACGCCTGTAATCCCAGTACTTTGGGAGGTCAAAGCAGGAGGATCACTTGAGGTCAGGAGTTTGAGACCAGCCTGGCCAGCATGGCGAAATCCCGTTTCCACTAAAAATACAAAAATCAGCCAGGTGTGGTGGTGCATGCGTGTAATCCCAGCTACTCAGGAGGCCGAAGCAGGAGAATCGCTTGAACCCAGAAGGTGGAGGCTGCAGTGAGCCGAGATCCCACCATTGCACTCCAGCCTGAGCGACAGAGTGAGACTCCATCTGAAAAAATAAAAATAAATCAAATAAATAAATTAATTAACCATGACCGCCCCACATGCTGATGGCGAGCGGAGAAGCTGGGCCACCTACATGCTGCTGCTGGGCGTGGACGATGGAGCAGCCGCTCTGAGAGACAGCTGGGTGGTTTCTTATCAAACTAGACGTCCAGCTCCCACGACCCCACGATGCGCCCCAGAGAAATGAAAGTCACGTTCATACAAAAACCTGCTCATGAGTGCTCATAGCAGCTTTACTTGTTTTAGCCAAAACCTGGGAAGCAGCCCAGACGCCCTTCGATGGCAAAGGGTTCAGCTGGGTCCGTGGGCACCAGGGCAGACAGCCCAGCCACAGGAAGGAGGCGCCGCTGAACGGCACAGCCACCAGGGGGAGCCACAGAGACTCTGCGGAGTGAAAGCGGCCTCTCAACAGGTGGCCTCCAGGACGACTTCCTCCGCACAGCTCTCTGAAGACAGTTCTGGAAACGGAGAGAACCGATGAGCGGCCGCAGGGGCTCCCAGATGCGCCTCCCCACGGAGGAGGGTGCAATATTGCACCACAGTTATGCAAAATGGTAGCCTCGGGCCGGGTGCAGTGGCTCACGCCTATAATCCCAGCACTTTGGGAAGCCAAGGCCAGCGGATCACCTGAGGGTAGGAGTTCGAGACCAGCCTGGCCAACGTGGTGAAACCCCCATCTCTACTAAAAATACAAAAAAGAAAAAAAAAAACTAGCCAGGCGTGGTGGCTGCACTCCCACTGCACTCCCGCCTGGGCGACAGAGCGAGATTCCATCTCAAAAAAAAAAAAAAAAAAAAGGAAGGAGGCCCCTGCTCACATGTCAGGATTTAGGCCCAGGAGACCCAGGGGTAGGCAGAATGCAAGGGACTGAGAGCTCAAGGCTGAGTCGGCTTGGAAGAAAAGTCAAGGTGATTGAGCTCCGTGCAAACAAATATGGTTGTGTGCTGTTTTGCTTTTTTTTTTTTTTTCCAGAGACAGGGACTCATCTTCCCACCCAGGTGGGAGTGCAGTGGCGTGATCTCGACTCACTGCCGCCTCGACCTCTCAGGCTCAAGCCATCCTCCCACCTCAGCCTCCCAAGTCGCTAGGACCACAGGCACGCACCAATACACCTGGCTACTTTTTTGGTGTTTTTTGTAGAGACAGAGTCTCGCTGTGTTGCCCAGAATAGTCTCAAACTCCTGAGCACAAGTGATCCTCCCGCCTCGGCCTCCTAAAGTGCTGGCATCACAGGCGTGAAACACGGTGCCCAGCCACGTTGCCATAGTTTAGGTTTGGTTTGGTTTTATTGTGTTTTGGCACAGCCCTTGGTCAAACCCTGCAGAAAACAGAAAACTGACTGGTTTCAACTGGCGTGGGAAAACCTGGGTACCCTCTCCTGTGTTTCCCTAAAGGCGCCCAGGCCATCAGCTTCATGAGCACCCAGCGGATAGGGTGTGCCTGGTACTACCATGGGAGGGCCAGCTGTGGACACAAGGAGGACGGATGAAAGGCTGAGACTGACCCCAGCCAGTGTGGATCTCATGCGCCGGCTGCTGGGTTCTCCTCCCAGTGGCCACCCACCTTCACGCTCTGCCCTCGCACCCTGGGGCCACGAGGCCAGACTGGGCTTCCATCTGCCACGTTCCTGGCGTGCACTTTAGGCGGGCACGTTGCTCCAGTTCTCCCTCTGTGCCGTGACAGCAGTTACAACTGAGGGCTCTGGGTGCACACGAGTGTGCAGTGAAGGTCAGGCATCCATGAGGTCCACCGTCACACACTCCTGAGGGACCCCCAGCCAGTGCTGCACGACCACCGGGGTCACAGCAGCTCTGTCTTAATCACGTGCTGGGTTGTCCTGTAAATCAGTCCCAAGGCCACACACAAACCCCAGGATCACACAGATCTCCCTCAGGTGCTGGGGGCCCTGGTCCAGCCACCCCCTGCCCGTTGCCCACACTCCACAGTGATGCACCCCACTGCTTATATCTCTGGTGGACTCATATCACCCTCCCCCAGGCACCATGGTACAGGCCTATCTCTTCCTGGGCCCAGGTCTCTTCTACCCAGGATCCCGTCTCCCCTGGACTGTGATGTGGGCGGCCTCAGCACTATGAGGCCAGGTGTCTGCTTTCCCCACAGACACAGGACTCTTGGATCTTCCCCGCCAGCTCCCTGGACCCAGGGCCGTTCAGCTTGGTTGGCTTAAGACCACAGCTCACCCCCGCTGAGGATTCCAAGGAGCATAATAGCTATGACAAAAATAATCTTAGAACAGACCTCTTCAGAGCCCTGGGAGGAGATGACTGTGACCTTCATCACTCCCATCCTACAGATGAGGAAACTGAGGCACGGGAAGGCTAAGTGCCTTGCCCAGGACCAGACGGCAATTCTGAGGCAGTGCTGGGATCTGAGCATAGGCAGCCTGGCTCCTGGGTCCACACACTCATCCCTACCCACAGCCCTCTAACATGGTGGGACGACCTGTGCTTTGTCATGCACAGCGGCCTTCCAACCTCTGCCAGCTTCACAGAACAGGTGTGGACAAGGCCTTGGCCGTGCACCATACACAGGACGGTCTCTGCCTTGGAGAATCATGAAGCAGCACTGCTCTCCAGGGCCAGGTGCGCTGACGCCAAGTGCTGGCTCCACAGCTTACTTGCTGTGCAAATCAGCCCGGTCCCCTGCCCTCTCTGAGCCGTGGTTCTTCATCTATAAAATGATGACGTCCATGGTTCCTACCACATTGAGCTGGGAGGATTACACACACAGCACCCGCCTATGAGGCACGTGGTGCAGGACTAACATAATCCTGGCAGTTATGCAAATGGCCAATTCACCAAAGCCAGTGTGACTGCAAAACAGCCACAGAGCTTGCACTTGTTATCTGTTGCTACATAACCCATTCCCCCAACATGTACTGGCTGGAACAGCAAACTCTTCTCTCAAGCTTCTGTGGGTCCGGCTCACAGGAGCAGCTCAGCAGGTGCCTCGGGCTCAGGGTCCCTCGTGGGGTTGCAGCCGTGCTGTCGGCTGGAGCTGTGTCATCTGGGGCTGGCTCCCCAGGCGGCTGTTTCTCACGACACGAGCGTCTCCATAGGCTCTGAGTTTCCTCACAACATGGCGGCCGGCTTCTCCCACAGCAAGTGACCAGAGGGTGAGGGCAGTCGGACGCCATGGAGCCCCTCGGGACGTGTGTCTGAAGTCACTCTGTCGGGACCTCTGTTTATTTATTCCGTCTGTGGAAGTGAGTCACTCAGCCCAGGCCATACTCAAGGAGGCGAGTGAGGTTCTATCTCTGGATAGGAGGAGTGGCCAAGAGTTTTACCTCAGGTTTTAAAATAGAACCATTTCATTTTCATTGACCACTTCCATTCGCTGTTCGTTACAGCTCTGTAAGAAAAATTGCCTCTGTGTCCCAGGTCCTGGCTGCTGCCAGATGACAGAGAGTTGGGAAACAGAAGGTTGTAAAGAAACACGCTCCCAAAATACATTCCTGACTCTGTGTCCCCACAGACAGATGCTCCATGGCCATATCTGTATGCACGAGAACATGGCCATGGGCCGTGGTACTTGCTGTCTGTCCCTCTGCTAGGACAGTCCCTCTGCTGCAGACAGCATGGCATGGCACGCCCACCATCCCTCTTTCAGTCTCTGAGGAGGCTTCCCTGAGGCCATGCCGTGGTGCTCGAGGGTTGCAGGAAGCAAAACCGCAAATGAGGGAGGCTGCTGCTGGTGTGAAGTGAAGCGTGAACACACGTCCTTTGTTCCAGCACCTCGAATGGAGAAACCTGCTCTTCCCCACCTCCCCACCGCCGTACGTCAGGTGTCTGCCCAGGCGTGCAGCCCACTCTTCCTCTGGGCTGCTGGGCTGCTCCTGTGCTGAGACCATGCTGTCCCAGTTACTGTTGCTTCCAAAGGGCTGTGTCTGCTTGAGCAAACTCTCTTCCAGTGTTCTCCGTTGGTTCCTCAGCTGTGTCTTACCATTGGTATTTCCATGTAAGTTCTAGAATTAGCTTTCCTTTTTCTTTAAGTTTCTTTTTTTTTGTTTGTTTTTTAAAGACAAGGTCTCACTCTGTCTTCCAGGCTGGAGTGCACCAGCACAATCATGGGTCACTGCAGCCTCAGCCTCCCAGGCCCAAGCGATCCTCCTGCCTCAGCCTCCCGAGGAGCTGGGACTACAGCACGTGCCACCATGCCCAGCGAATTTTTTTTTTTTTTTTTTTTTTTTTTGAGACAGGATCTCATTGTGTTCCCAGGTTATTCTCAAAATTCTGGGTTCAATCCTCCTGCCTTGGCCTCCCGAAGTGTTGTGATTACAGACGTGAGCCACCACGCCTGGCCTAGCTTTTCAAGTTTACAAAAGTCTTGCTAGGATTTTGACAGGAATTGCATTGCATCTGTGAGGTGCAATTGAGAGCTGACATTTTAAAAATACTAAGTCAGGCAGCTCATGAGCTCGGGCTTCATCACCATTTATTTGGCTCTTGTTTAATGTCTCCCAAAAACACTGTGTAATTTTCCCCATGAAGATCCTCCACACGTTTCGTTGGATTGATTCCAAGTTACTTTATGCCTTTGATGTTGTAAATGGTGTCTTTCCATTTTCATTTTCATGTGACCCTCAGAACTGGCTTCTGATGACCCTAAAGTAGAATTCTCACTCCTAGTCAAGACCCACAGGCTCCAGAGCCCTCACCTCCTCCTCTCTGGCTTCCCAGGAGACCAGCTTGATAGAGGCCTCCTTGGCCCCCCAGCTCTAGGTGGACCAGCAGTGGGGCGAGAGGACTCTGCCCATCCCGGCTCCAGCTCCTCAGCCTCCCCTTCTAGGAGCTCAACTGAATGGGCAGTGAGAAGTGGGGGCTCTCCAAGCCAGCCTGCTTCCCAGGGCTAGCCCGAGGCCGGCGGGGGCCTCATGCCCTGCCTGGGGCGTGCTTCTCTTGCCTGCCCTGCCTTACCTAACATCATAAACTTCACCCTGGAAAGAGCCCTGATGTGGTGGGTGGGCAATGCCCTGGGAGGGGCTCAGACCCCAGTCCACGCAAGGAGATTCATCCTGCAGAGACACCCCGTGAAATCCCAAGGGGAGAACATTCACCCTGTGAGTGCAATGAACTCAGAGAAACCTTTAGGTCTAGGTAACCTGTTACCAACACCAGAGAATCCATACAGAGAATTTGCATAGGAAGAAGCCCTGGCCGGGTATGTGGCTCATGCCTGTAATTCCATGCTTTGGGAGGCCGAGACAGGCAAATGGCTTGAGTCCAGGGGTTCAAGATCAGCCTGGGCAACATAGCAAGGCCCTATCTCTACAAAAAAAAAAAAAAAAAAACTGAAAAAATTAGCCAGGTATGGTGGTGCACACCTGTGGTCCCAGCGACTCAGGAGTCTGGGGCAGGAGGATCGCTTGAGCCAGGGAGGTTGAAGCTGCAGCGAGCAGAGATGGAGCCACTGCACTCCACCCTAGGCGACAGAGCAAGACCCTGTCTCAAAAAGAGAAAGAAAAAAGAAGCCTTGCAATGATCCTGAGAATGGACTTTTAAATGTAGCTTGGATGAGCTGGACGAACTACAGCCTCGCTGCACAGAGTGGGTTTATGCTGGAAGGGAGCTTCTTCTACTGCCCAGCCTGTACCACACCGGATCAGTCACCTCCGAGTGAGTCCGTTAGTGGGTGAACACGGGAAAGATTATGTAATTGGAGAATAAATGGATTTACCACCAATGTCTTGTCACAGATTATAAGCCCGAGGGGCAGGTGTCAGTTCTTCCAGTTAAATGGGTGTGACATAGAATTAAGGAAGGTGCCCACAGGTAAGGAGCGGAGGGTTCTTGGAAGAATGATTCTGCTTAGCGGCCTGACACTTTTGTGTCTCTTGCTTGTTCTGCATCCAAAAGCCTCACTGGTTCACTGGTTCACGCAGTGGCCTCGCCTGTGCTCCAAAACAGAGGTTCCGGACCCCGGCCGCACACAAGAACCATCTGGGAGCGATTTTTCAAAACACTGATGTTAGATGCCGGCCCCTCTGCCCCTACGCCAGCAGCGGTGGAATCTCTTAGAGGTGAGGGCCTGGTCAGCATTTCTCCAAGCTCTTAGGAGTTTCAGATGAGCAGCCGGAGGCCGGGCGCGGTGGCTCACGCCTGTAATCCCAGCACTTTGGGAGGCCGAGACGGGCGGATCACGAGGTCAGGAGATCGAGACCATCCTGGCTAACACGGTGAAACCCCGTCTCTACTAAAAAATACAAAACAACTAGCCGGGCGAGGTGGCGGGCGCCCGTAGTCCCAGCTACTCGGGAGGCTGAGGCAGGAGAATGGCGTGAACCCGGGAGGCGGAGCTTGCAGTGAGCTGAGATCCGGCCACTGCACTCCAGCCTGGGCGACTCCGTCTCATTAAAAAAAAAAAATGAGCAGCCCGAGCTGTGCCCTGCTGCACCAGGGAGCTTGTGCCATCTGCTGCCCCTCTCTAGGCCAGGCCACGTGCCTGCTCCCCAGGGCTGGCCCGGTCATCAGAGTCACTGGGATGCTTCTAAAATTAGAGGTTATGAGGCTTAACCCCAATGGCATTCTGTGTGACCAGCTCTTGGATGATGTCTGGAAATCTCTTTTTTTTTTTTTTCTTAAAAGGATTCCAAACTAATTCTGATTATGAGTAGGTTTAGGAATCAGTGCCATAAAGGGTGTGAAAACCAAGGTAGCAGCTCTCCTGCCAGGCAGAGAAGACCTGGGCACTCCCTAGGCCCTGCCATGCCCCACACCATCCTGGGCAACCTCCATCTTCACACCCTTTGGTCTTCAATAAAGATCCCATGAGATCCAGTTCCTACCCCATCATGCAGGAGGGAATGATGAGGGCACTGACCATCATGCAGGAGGGAACGCTGAGGGCACTGAACATCGAGTGGGAGGGGACGCCGAGGACACATGAACATCGTGCGGGAGGGGACGCCGAGGACACGTGAACGTCGTGCGGGAGGGGACGCCGAGCACACGTGAACATCATGCGGGAGGGGATGCCGAGGACACGTGAACGTCGTGCGGGAGGGGACACTGAGGGCACTGAACATCGTGCAGGAGGGAACGCTGAGGACACGTGAACGTCATGCAGGAGGGAACGCTGAGGGCAACAACCAAGCAGCATTTTCAAAAGTCTCAAGAGAAGGAAGAAAGCCATGAACTATGCAGCCGTTCAAGATTTCCTTCAAGGAATTACAGTGCCAGGAGAGCAGTTTTAAACTTGCCAGAGCTCAGGGGTCCTGCAACTATAGGCCCATCAGGAGGAACCTCCTAAATGGGCTTCCTCCAACCACAAGCTGCTGGGAGAACCTCAGCCATAAGACCCACAGGGGTGATACATTGAATGGCAGACCCACCATGGAAAGAGAAGTGCAGGCGAGAGGGGAAGAACCATATGTGCTGTGTGTGCTCTGACAAAGTTGAAATAGCATGACTTCAAAACAACGGGAGGAGGGGGAGGAGGCAGAGGAGGAGGGGGAGGAGGAAGAGGAGGAGGAGGAAGAGAAGATGGAGGGGGAGGCAGAGGAGGAGGAGGAGGAGGAGGAGGAGGAGGAGGAGGAGGAGGAGGAGAAGGAAAAGAGAAAAGCTGTACAGGCAATAGGGAAAAGTGAAAGGGCACCATTCAATCCAACAAGCCAGACAGTAAGCCACTCAGGAGGAAAGCAGTTCTCTGTCCCTCTCTAAGCTAAGAGACTGAAGTGCCTGTCTCCTGTCCTCAGTTCTCTTCCCTAGTGGCTGTCCCTGCAGAGCAGACTGGGGCCCCCACCCACTAGCAATAGGACTCCCACATCAGAACACAGGATGGTGACCCAGAGGTGCCCAGGCAGCCGTGGGAGGCAGCCCGCCACCCAGAACAAGAGGCCCGGGCTTCCAGGCAGCTCCAGCCTTTGCAGCACGCAGGCAGGGCACAAAACAGGGATGTGTAAAAGAAATGAGGAGCACAGACACGGCAAAGCCTGGGGCCCCCAGCCCCTCCTCAGAGAGGCTACCTCTGTGGGAACCTCTGCAGGAAAGGGGTCCTCAGCCCTTGGAGCTTCTTTCCATATTTACAGGGCAGCTGGAGAGGGAGGTCTGGTGACAGTGGGAGATTCCGGGTCAGGGAAATGGCCTCTGCCCACATATCATATACCAATGCTGTTGGCACCACATGGAGTCCCTGGTGGGCTTGCCCAGCCACCACCATGCCCCTAAAGGGACTGGAGGGGCCACCAGGCTCATTTAGAAGGCAAGGGACTGTCTCTTTTGAGGACACCTTTCTCCTTCCTCTGCTTTTTTTTTTTTTTTTTTTTTTTTGAGACGGAGTCTCGCTTTGTCACCCAGCTGGAGTGTGGTGGCATGATCTCAGCGTCACTGCAACCTCTGCCTCCCAGGTTTAAGCAATTCTTTCTGCCTCAGCCTCCCAGGTAGCTGGAACTATAGGCACATACCACCACACCCAGCTAATTTTTGTATTTTTAGTAGAGACGGGTTTTCACCGTGTTGGCCAGGCTGGTCTCGAACTCCTGACCTCAAGCAATCCACCCACCTTGGCCTCCCGAAGTGCAGGGGTTACAGGCATGAGCCACCGCGCCCAGCCTGCCATTCTTATTGTCAGTCTTATTCTCTCAGCCCCATCAGTCATCAATTGCTCAATAAATATGGATTAGGCACCTGCTATGGGCTAAGTGTTGGCCCCTGGTAATACAAAGATAAAAAAGACAAGCCCTGACTGAGGGTCATGTATGGCATGTAACCTGTGTGGACAGCTACCCAGACAGCCTTGGCCTGAGGATGGCAGGGGTGAGGCTGGGGCTGGCACAGAGGAGCTTAAACAGGTGGAATCTTAAAAAACAGGAAAGAGTCCTTCCAGCGGAGGTGGAGCAGGGGTGTTCAAGGCCCAGGGCTGAGGCATGCAGCTGATGGTGTGTGGCAGGGCAAGCGCTTGCTGCTGAGTCTCCTGGGAGGTGAAAGGGTGGTGAGAGGGGCAGCTTGCAAGTATATGCAGGCCCCTTTGCAGCTGCTAAGGGACCCAGACCTCATCCTGCAGGACGGGCATGAAGCTGGGAGGGCTACTGCGGGTTTGCCCTGTAAGTCAGCCCCTCCAGCTGCTATAGGAGAGGTGGACAGGGGAGCCCAAATGAAGGCAGGGAGACCCCAGGGCAGGGCACAGAAGTAGTACTGGTGAGAGGAGATGGGGCTCCAGCCGGGACAGAGGAAGCAGGCTGTGCAAGAGGGGTTGGTTGAAAACATGGTAGGTAGGGCGACCTGCTCGGCTCCCCTTCCACACTGTGGAAGCTTTGTTCTTTCGCTCTTTACAATAAATCTTGCTGCTGCTCAAAAATAAAAACATTGGGAAGTAAAAGCAACAGGATGGGAGAGGGGAGTGGGATGAGGAGGGAGCGGAACTGCCTGGTTTTCAACACCTTGCTAAGTCCAGGAGGCAGCTGGAGAGAGGGCTGGGTGGGGGCAGGCAGTTCCCAGGGTGCCACAGCACCAGCAGCACCTAAGATCTCCACCCACGTTCACTCAGTCCACAAAACACGAGGCCCAGCACACACCAGGCACCCAGAACAAGCACAGGTGGCAGCCTTCAAAGAGCTGATTTGCATGGGAGTGTGGGAGTGTGGGATAATTAATAATAAATATAATAAGGAAATCATATAGAAAGTGGAAATGGGAAGGGTTGTGGGTGGGGGGTGCAGAATGCTGCGGATATCCTAAGGAGATTCCCCAGCGCCAGCCCCATGCCCATAGTTCCCTTGGCTACAGGTGGCACCTGTGACTTGAATCTGAGTAGAACTGGGCGGAGGGGGTGGCATGTCACCCACAATTAGGTTCTGTTCCATAGGACTCCATCTGGGGGTGGGGCTCTCCCTCGGACCCTGGGGAAGTGACCACCCTGTGAACTGCACACCCTCGCAGATGGCCACACAGCAGGGGCCAGTAGGCAGCCACCGGGAGCTGAGAACAGTTCCTGCTGGCCCTGGGTCCTACAAGCACCAGGACATGACTTCTGCCAGCAATCGCATGAGGTGGAAAGCAATCCTTCCCCAGTCCAGCCTCCAGATGAGAACACAGCGGCTGACCTGAGCTGAGGACCCAGCTAAGCCTGGCCTTCTGGCCCACAGAAGCCTTGAGATAACAGGCGGATGTCGTTTTAGGACACCCAGTTTGAGGTACGTGGCGGGCCTGGCGGCGCAGTGTGATCTGGACGGGCAGGAAGTGGAGTGAGCGCAGCCAGCGCTGGGAGCATATCCCGGAGCGCTGCCTACGGCGGGAGGAGCCGCAAGGGCCGCGGGGTGGGAGACGGCTGGCCCGGGCGTGCACGCGGCGGCGGCCGTGGTGGAGGCGGTGCCCGCCCAGCTAGGGGACGCGTCGGTTCTCCTTCCGCGCTGAAGGCGCAGGTAGCGACTTCCTGTGGAGGCACGCGGTGGACGCCACGGAGGCTGAGGCTGGGGGTGGGCAGGGAGCGGCCTCAGGGACAAGCCTCCCGGCGCCCGGCTGCGATCTCCCCGCTGGGGGCCGGGAGCCAGAGGCCCACGCGCGTCGGATCCGGAAAGCCTGGTGGGCGCAGCCTAAGTGACTGGGTCGGCTCGGGGACGCGCTATGGGGGCGGGGCCTCGCGGGGCGGGGTCGGTGGGGGCGGGGCATGAGGGTGATGGTTCAGGGCGGGGCTTTCAGGGGCGGGACATGGGGCGGAGCCTGGGGCGGGGCATGAGGGGAGCCGGCTCCGGGAGGAGCTTTCGGGGGTGGGCCTTTCGGGGACGGGACATGAGGGCGGAGCATGAGGGGGCGGGGCATGAGGGGAAGCCAGCTCGAGAAGGAGCTTCCGGAGGCGGGGCCTGCTCGGGGCGGGACCTGATCAGGGCGGAGCCTTCGGGAGGGTGCCTGCCATAAAGGACTGTGAAGGGGCGGGGTCAGTTGGGGGAGGAACCTGCGGACGAGACGGCGGTTAGGGGTGGAGCCTGAGTGGGCGGGGCATGATCGGGGCGGGGTCTTCGGGGCGGAGTCGGCTGGGGGTGGATCCGTTCGGGCCGAGCCCTCCACCGCTCACCACCACCGAGTCCAGCCCCGGCTCCTAGCGCGGCCGCCGGAAGGGGCGGGTCAGCGGGCGGGCATTTCCTGCGGGTGCCTAGGGCAGACAGGGTCCGGAAGGGGACCTGGACGCGGGCAGGGGCGTGAGCGGCATGGAGGTGCCGCATCTAGGCCTTCCCTTTCCTGCCTCCGGACCCCGTGAGGGGCGCGCGCCTCTCCCCGCCTTCCAGCAGTCCTAGTAGGGCCCGGGCGAGTCCGCATTCTGCAGCGGGAGGTCCTCGTCGCCCCTCGTCTCCAGCCAGGTACTCACTGGGCGCCTGCCCGCCGCCTCCGGCCCAGGACGCGCAGAGTTGGTATGGGCCCCGCCGCCTCCCCGCACCCCAGCGCTCCAGGGATGTGGCGAGACCTGGCTCTGAGCGCTTCCCGGGCGCCGGCCCCGAGGCCGACCTAGCTCCGCACGCGGGCCGCGGGGCTGTGGCGTTGAAAGGGGAACCTCTAACTAGGTTAGAGGACCCTGGCGGGTCCCTCCGCCTGGCTCAGATGCCTGGCATCTCAGGCCTTGGCACAGCTACCTGGCCCCTGGCAGGCCGTGGACTCAGCAGGCTGTTTTAGTGCAGATAGCCCTTGAATCTCAAGCCCACTAATGTTCCAGTCTCTCCGTGAGACCCAGATCCCTGAAAGTAGTGGAGGGAGGCGCCAGGGTGAGTGAGGTTTCCTAGGTAGCCCCTACCGCCTGCGGATACCCAGAGCTTCATATTTTAGGTGAACGTTCCTCCGCCCAGAGAGGCGACGGGGCTCTGCTGGAGTTGCACGACAGAACCAGAACCGCAGCCTTTAGGGCTGTGGCAAGCGTGGGTTGTGCCATCTGTAACTAGCTAATCACTGCTGTCTACAGGCCTGTGAGGTGAGGCCAAGACAATCGCTGCGGTCCACTCCGTTTTTGTTTTGTGTGTGTGCGTGGGGTGGGGGTTGGGTTTTGTTTGTTTTGAGACGGAGTCTTGCTCTGTCGCCAGGCGGGAGTGCACTGGCGCGATCTTTGCTCACTGCAACTTCTGTCTCCTGGGTTCAAGCAATTCACCTCCCTCAGCCTCCCCAGTAGCTGGGACTACAGGCACGTGCTACCACGCCCAGCTCATTTTTTGTATTTTAGTAGGGACGGAGTTTCACCATGTTGGCCAGGATGGTCTCTATCTCCTGACCTGTGATCCGGCCGCCTCGGCCTCCCAAAGTGCTGGAATTACAGGCGTGAGCCACTGAGCCCGGCCAGTCCACTCTGTTCTTAACAAGTATTTTATTTCTCAGGGTGGGCAGCATGTAGAGAAGTGAGTCATTCCAGTCTCTGCCGGTTAGCACCTGCCAGCCTGGGTTGAGTCGACAGGACCATTATGGAGAATGTTCCTTGAGCACAGTATGTGACCAGGATCTGAAGATAAAAAAGACATGATCCTCACCTTCAGGAGCCTCTGCTGCCTAACATGTCAGTGACCAGCCACATGTGCAGCGACAAGTGTCTGGTAGAGGGAACAGTGCTATACAGCACGGAGGATCCCCACACAGGCCCTGGGCAGCAGGTGTCAGGCTCAGCAGGTTCACAAACACCCATCCCCGCCATGGAGTGGAGTGTGCAGAGAGCCAGATAGGTTTCTAACTGTGCCCTGGAGAGCTGTTGCTTCTCCAGCTCTGCCCTGCCCATGAGGCAAACAGCTGGTCGACTGATTTTTAGTGTTGGTTCTTGGTTCTCACCTTTGTTTCCTACCAGAGCTGGATCCTGGCCTCAAACTCCAGCCAGCTTAGGCTGTGATCCTCTGTCCTGGGCACCAGGGCTCCCCCTGCCCACCCCAGCAGAGATGCTGCTTTATGCCTGCATCCTCCCTCAGCACACGTGGCCTTCATCTTCAGTTCTGGCGCCCACCTAATCTGCCTCGTCCCACACGCCACCTCTAGATAGAGCCCTAGAAAGTGATGTTGGCCTGAAACTGAGTCATATAAACATTTTTCTGTAGAAAAGACCAGATCCTGTCCTTGTTGAGATAGGAAATCTGTAGTCAGTTTATGTGTTACCTGCACTCGTAGGGGAGCGGAGGGAAGACCACGAACCTCCTCTTGACTTAACAAAGAGAATTCGAGGTATTTATGTGTTGAGATATGTCACTTACGACATGCATCTCAGCTCCACTTTCTACCTAGGCGCAACCCTGGCCCAAGAACTAATACAAAGGGTACGGAATATTATTTCTTAGAATATGACTGGGCATGGTGGCGCACACCTGTAGTCCCAGCTACTCAGGAAGCTGAGGTGGGAAGGATGTGACATGAGGGGGTCTGCTGGCTGCTGTGGTCCATGGCAGGGGGGCAGCCCTGGTTTCATGAGCTCAGAACCCAGCCCTGGGGGTTGGAAGCATCCTCCACTGGGCATGTGTGGGCCCTGCAGCCTGTAGCTCCAAAGCACGGTGACTGGTCCCAAGCCCAGTGTGGTGGAGACGGAGATTAGGGCAGGAACCAGGGGGATTCAGGGGTGGAGGAGGGAAGCCGCAGGGCAGTTGATGGGCACATCAGATCCTGCGGACATGGTGTGCAGACCCCGAACCCTGGCAGAGGAGCAAGGATTCTTTGGTGAGCAATTGATCCCTTCACCAAGACAAGGAAAGGCTGGGAGAGTGAGTCAGGTGGAGCTCCGGGGAGATCAGCAATTCCGTTTGAGACACTTGTGGGAGAACACATAGGAAGGGAGGGGCCGCACCCAAACCCCACAGCCCCTGAAAGGCGAACCTTTAATCTGAGGTTCATGTTCTTCTCCCCAGCACCAAGAGGATGGTGGCCCTTGGCCTCCTGGTGCAGAGCATCAGTCCCGCGCTGGGAGTGTGGAGAGATGTGTGGGAAGCAAGCCGTTCTTGAGGAAGTGGGGCCCACAGAGAAGTCAGCAGCCCCTTAGCCCTCACGCTTCCAAGGAACAGAACGATGGAGAAGCCTGCAGGCAGAAAAAAGAAGACGCCGACCCCGAGGGAGGAAGCAGATGTGCAGAAGGGCATACTCAGAGAGGAGAAGGCGTCCGGGGACAGAAAGCCACCCGAGAGGCTCACTGTGCCCAGGAAACCCCGCACAGAGCCCCGCCTGAGTCCTGAAGACGAAGAGCACATCTTTGATGCCTTCGACGCTTCATTTAAAGATGACTTTGAGGGGGTTCCCGTGTTCATTCCTTTTCAGAGGAAGAAACCCTATGAGTGCAGTGAGTGTGGGCGGATGTTTAAGCACAAGACAGACCACATTCGCCATCAGAGGGTCCACACGGGAGAGAAGCCCTTCCAGTGTGTGCAGTGCGGGAAAGCCTTCCGGCACAGCTCCGACGTCACCAAACACCAGAGGACTCACACAGGAGAGAAGCCCTTCAAATGCGGGGAGTGCGGGAAAGCCTTTAACTGTGGCTCCAATCTCCTGAAACATCAGAAGACGCACACCGGGGAGAAGCCCTACGAATGCACGGACTGTGGGAAAGCCTTTGCCTACAGCTCCTGTCTCATCCGCCATCGGAAACGCCACCCTCGGAAGAAGCCCTGAGCTGGGGCCGTCTGTGGACTCAGGCCCTACAGTGCGAGCCTCGCCGGCCGCCTGCTCCATGGCTCCCTCGTGTTCAGCGTCTGGTGGGGTAACAGGGCCATGTGCACTGTGTTCCGTGCCCTGGGGACCCCCGGAAAATCAGCCTGGTCAGATGTGGGAACGTACAAACGAGCGAGCGACCTTTCCACTGCGGAGAATCTCTTTGGATCAAGACACTGCAGTAATGTAGAAGCCACCAGAGGCTCCTTGCAGCCACAGACCATTTTCCAAGTTCTTTGATGGCTCACGGGGCTCAGCACCAGAGAGCAGGGTGTGTTCACTGCCATCCGTGGGACGGGTTTGGGTCACCTCAGAGCACCCAGCGGCAGAGGCTCCTGGTGTGGCGGGCGGCCGAGCACTTCCCGCTGCCACCTGCCTGTGATGTCCTCTGTGCTTAAGCCTTTCATCTGCCGCTGAACGCCCCAGTCTGGACACTCTGCTCTCTGGGTCCCCGAGCTCTGCAGCGAGCCCCAGGACCACTCGTCCCTTCCCGGCCTCTGTGCGCGAACTGTGCTTGGTTCTCTGGCTTCTCTCCTCCTGCTGGAGCGCCAGTCCCTGAGCTCAGACCCCGTCCCTGGAACTGGGCCACACCCCGCGCCCTCGGCCCAGCCTTGCTCCCAGAGAGGCGGCCTGACTTACCTGGATGGACTCGGGACAAAGGTTCCTCAGGACCTTAGACACCACCACCTGCTGAGCTTCCTGCCCCAGCCACGTGGTGGGGCCCCTGGGGTGCCCTCAGCAGCTTCAGTCCAGCCTGCATCTGCCCCTTGGCCTTCCGACGTTGGTGGGCCCCAGCCCCACGGAGCAGCCCAGTATTCAGGTTAGTTCCATTTCTTCATGCCCGTACCAGTCCTGTCCCACCCCATGGCAGGTCCACAGGCCTGTGCCACCTTTGTGTCCATCCAGGAGCACTGTGGACAGGACCCTGTGCTCTCTAGGGACTGGTTTATAAGAGGGTAGAAAGTGACTTTGTCAACCAGGAGGTAATATGGTTTTTTATTGGGAAATGTTGGCGCCTCTGTTGTCAGCTGTTTAGACATGAAACACTAATCATGGCCCTAGTCTTTGGGGATTCTGTCCTGGAAGGAGGGTCCCGATTCGAGCTGGAGACAGCCTTGGCCTTGTCCATTGAGCAGTCTCAGAAACGGAGTGGGGGACACTGCCTGGATAATGGAGAGCAGTCATGTCTGGGTGGAAACGTTTACTGGGTTAACACGTTTTTCCTGCCGCAGTCTTTCTGAGGGCTGTAATATTCCTGCCATACCAGCTTGGCCACCGTGGGGTCACTTGGAAAGAGAGCCTCTTGGCAGGCCTCCCCTCCCACTAGAAGGATGCTTCGATCCCTGCACTCAGACGTGTTGGAAGCACATTCCACATCAAAGTGGGTCTCTTCTCCCAGCTGCTTCCGCTGCTGGCCTGGCCAGAGGAGCCTGTTCCATGGCAGGGAGTCCTGAGTGCCGCCACTTGTAGTATCGTGAGGAGGTTGCCCGGCTCCCGGCCTCTCTCATGCCCACTGCCCGTGGGCCGCACTGACAGATGCATCTCCTCACTTCCCACAGAAATAGAAATAGCCTAGAACTAACCACACAGTCACCCACACTAGTTTTGCCTCTGGCCTGGTTAACGTTCTATATAGCAGGTCTGAGAGCCCAGCCCGTCACCTGCTCGCACTGGGTCCTGACCTGCAGGGCAGCATCTCCCAGATGGCTGCAGGGCTCTCTGAGGTCGGGTGACACTCAGTGCGTGAGCTGGCTGTGGACCCAGGCTGGTCTACCCAGAAGGCCCCACCACCACCACGCCCCCATGGCATTGCTGGTGTGGCTGTGCTCGCCTGCGGGCCCTGCCTTGTTTGGGTTGGGGCTGTGTTGGCCTCATCAGACGTGTTGCCTGGGGGGGGGTCTGCTCTCGGGACCGCACTGGAGGGGTCTCCCTGAGCACAGGTGAGCAGGTGACTCACCAGAGAGGAGCCGTGGCACCTGTGGCCTCCTGATGGTCCTGCCACCGCAGTCGCTGCTGGAAGCATGGCCTTCGTGGCTTCTCAGTGGCCCATGGTCCCAGTGGGGGTAGGTAGGTGGCAAGTCCCGTGGTGCTGTGTAGCTGCCTCGGTGATGACTGTCTCACACTGTTGGGTGTGTGCTGGGGAGGCCAGTCTTCCCGTGGGGCTCCCTGGGGCTGTGGTCAGCCCACTGCTGTCAGCAAGGGGGTGAGGGGGTGAGGGGGTGAGGGGGTGAGGGAGCGAGGGGCGGGCAGCCTCGGCCTCACCTAGATAGACTGCCCCTGGATGCCGCCGGCAGACCACGGCCAGTGTTGACCCCCACAGGGCAGAACATCTTGGTGGGCCCCCTGCCCCGGATCTCCTTATGCAGCCGTTCCCGGTATGTCCCTGAGGCTGGATGGCCTCAGCCAAGCTGTCACCAGGAGAGGAAGACTTGCACTCCCAGAAATGGACATCTCAGGAGGTGAAATTGTTCAGAAGTAGCCATCAGAGCACATGCGACGTGTGGTCCTGGATCGGAAGAGTTGCTTTGAAGGACTTGCTGGGATGTTTGGCTGACCTGGAGTGTAGACTCCAGGCACAGTCAACTGTAGGCACAGCCGGCACCAGCGCCGCAGGGACAGGGCAGTCCTCACTGATGCCCTCCTACTGCAGACGCACACCGAGGCTCTCGGCCGCAGAGCATGACGTCACCAGCGCAGCAGGGACAGGGTAGTCCTCACTGATGCCCTCCTACTGCAGACGCACACCGAGGCTCTCGGCCGCAGAGCGTGACGCCTGCAGTTCACGCCAATGGTGTGTGCGCGTCACTGGAGAGTGACAGGAGACTGGCTCAATGTCAGTCATGGGGAATCTAGAACACAGGTTGGCAAACTTTTCCGATGAAGGGTCAGACAGGAAGTATTCTTGGCACTGCAGCCGTACGGCCTATGCCTTAGCACCCACAGGGGACCACAGAAGGTTGGGGACCACTGCTTGAAACAACTAGCTCTCCCATGAAGAGCAGGTCCCCACCCTGCTGTGTAGGGCAATAGCAGCTGTCAGTGGCATACGAATGAACGAGCACGGCTGTGCCAAGAAAACTTTATTTACAGGCTGGGCGCGGTGGCTCACGCCTGTAATCCCACCACTTTGGGAGGCTGAGGCGGGCGGATCATGAGGTCAGAAGATCGAGACCATCCTGGCTAACACGGTGAAACCCTGTCTCTACTAAAAATACAAACAATTAGTCGGGTACGGTGGTGGGCGCCTGTAGTCCCAGCTACTTGGGAGGCTGAGGCAGGAGAATGGTGTGAACCCGGGAGGCGAAGCTGGCAGTGAGCCAAGATCACACCACTGCACTCCAGCCTGGGCGACAGAGCGAGACTCCGTCTCAAAAAAAAAAAAAACACTTTATTTACCAACATAGGAGGTGGGCTGGATGTGCCTGTGGGCCATTGCTTGCTAATCCTGTCCTAGGTGAAGGGTGCATTAGAGCTCCTGGTATAGTTTGGACGTCTGTCCCCTCCAGATCTTATGTGGAAATGTGATCCCCAGTGCTGGAAGGAGGCCTGGCGGGAGGTACTAGGGTCATGGGGGCAGATCCCTCGGGAATGGCTTGGTGCCCTCCTCACAGTAATGAGTGAGTTCTCACTTCGTAGGTTCACGGGAGAGCTAGTTGTTTAAAGCAGTGGTCCGCAACCTTCCTGGCACCTGGGACCAGTTTTTCCATGGACAGGGAGTGGTGTGGATGGTTTCAGGATGAAACTGTCCCACCTCAGATCATCAGGCATTTGATTCTCATGAGGAGCACACAACCTAGATCCCTCGCACGCAGTTCACAGTGGGATTCGCAGTCCAGTGAGAATCTCATGCCACCGCTGATCTCACAGGAGGCGGAGCTCAGACGGTAATGCTCGCTCGCCTGCCGCCCACCTCCTGCTGTGTGGTCCATTTCTAACAGGCCATGGACCCATCTTGAGGTTGGGGACTCCTGGATTAAAGAGCCTGGCGCCTTCTCCTGTCTCTCTTGATCCCTCCCTGCAGCCTCACCAGAAGCCAAGCAGATAGCTACACAGCCCGCAGAACCGCGAGGCAAGTCAACCCCTTTATAAAAACTTACCCAGCCTTGGGTATTCTTTTACAGTAACACAAAATGAACTAACACAACTCCTAATCCTGGCACAGTTTCTCTGTGTCTTAGCGTTCTTCAGAATTAGCTATTGGCAGGGAAGAGATGGCGTCAGAAGTCAGGAACTCGGACACAAGAAAGAAACCAGGGGGCGGGGCAGGGAGCTGCTCAGGGCAGGCATCCTCTGCTGTCTGTCAGGATGTGCCAGGGAGGGTGGTGAGTGTGGACACAGCTGTCTAGGACGGCCTGGGAGACTGGCACGCATGCCCTGGTGGTGTCTGCATTAGGTTTGATTTTACTTACGATAATATGATCATTGCTTTTCCCTGTTACTGACAGTGGGAGGCATTACCTTTTTTTTTTTTTTTTTTTTTTTTTTGACAGAGTCTCATTCTGTCGTCAGGCTGGAGTGCAGTGGCGTGATCTCAGCTCACTGCCGCCTCCACCTCCCGCGGTCAAGCGATTCCCCTGCTTCAGCGTCCTGAGTAGCTGGAACTACAGGCATGCGCCACCACGCCCGGCGAATTTTTGTATTTTTAGTTGGGACGGGGTTTCACCATGTTGGCCAGAAAGGAAGCGTTACTTTTAATGCCTGCACAATGACCAGTTGAATCGAAAAGGCACAGGTGACTTATGCACTTCCCAACATGGGTATGTGGGCTGTTTCCAAACTAGGTTATTATGAATAATGCCACAATAAATATCTTTTCCATATTTAGGGCCAATAAGACGGACCCCCAGATGTGGAATGACGTCTCAACAAATGCCGGCCCCGGGTCATGCCTACAGAGACACCTGCAGCAGTGCACAGATGGCAGGACCACCTCGGCCTCTGTAGGAGCGGGCAGGTGGGTTCCTGATCCTAAACTCACACTTTAATCCAACATCTTTGATTTCTAGCATGGAGGTAGGTGGTCAAGAGCATAGCTCTCAAGTCAGGGGCTGTGGACTTGACCTCTCACTCTGGAACTCTGGGACCTCTGCCTCAGTTTTCCCAGGTGTGAAATGGCAATGCTGACAGTGCTTACCCCACAGGGTTGCCAAGAACCAGAGCCTTAATACGTGACGTTGTAAGCACAGTGCTGGATCCTACTGTGTGGCCATGTCAGCTCGCCCCATGTTTGGTGTTAGTGGGATCAGAGCTCGCCCCACGTGCTGGTGTTAGTGGGATCACGGCTTGCCCTGCATGCTGGTGTTAGTAGGATCAGAGCTAGCTCCACGTCTGGTGTTAGTGAGATGAGGGCTCGCCCCGCGTGCTGCTATTCTTAGTGAGATCAGTGAGATCAGGGCTCGCCCCGCGTTTGGTGTTAGTGAGATCAGAGCTCGCCCCACGTGCTGGTGTTAGTGAGATGAGGACTCGCCCCACATCTGGTGTTAGTGGGATCAGAGCTCGCCCCGCATGCTGGTGTTAGTGAGATGAGGACTCGCCCCGCGTGCTGATGTTAGTGGGATGCGGGGGCCCTTGGCGATGCTAGTGTTAGTGGGATTAGGGGTGCCCAGCGTGCTGGTGTTAGTGGGATCGGGGCCCGCCCCGCGTGCTGGTGTTAGTGGGATCGGGGCTCGCCCCGCGTGCTGGTGTTAGTGGGATGGAGGGGCTGCGCCCGCGTGCACGTGTTAGTGGGATGCGGGGGGCTGCCCGCGTGCTGAATTGGTGGGATCGGGGCTAAGCCCACTTTGTGCACAGTGTTAGTGAGATGAGGACACTTGGCGTGCTGGTGTTAGTGAGATCCATTTCGCCCCGCGTGCTGGTGTTAGTGAGATGAGGACTTGCCCCGCGTGCTGGTGTTAGTGAGATGAGGACTCGCCCCACATCTGGTGTTAGTGGGATCAGGCACAAGCCCACAGCACTGGATGGTAGTGGGATCAGAGCTGCTTGCGTGCTGGTGGTGAGTGGGATCAGAGCTGTGGCGTGCTGGTGTGAGTGGGATCAGAGCTGCGCCCAGCTGATGCTGAGGGTGTTAGTGGGATCAGAGCTAAGCCCGTGCTGGTGGGATCAGAGCTGTGGCGTGCTGGTGTTAGTGAGATGAGGACTTGCCCCGCGTGCTGGTGTTAGTGAGATGAGGACTCGCCCCACATCTGGTGTTAGTGGGATCAGAGCTCGCCCCGCGTGCTGGTGTTAGTGGGATCAGAGCTCGCCCCGCGTGCTGGTGTTAGTGGGATCAGAGCTTCTTCCGCGATGCTGGGTGTTAAGTGGGATCAGAGCTCGCCCCGCGTGCTGGTGTTAGTGAGATGAGGACTTGCCGTGCTGGTGTTAGTGGGATCAGGGCTTGCCCCACATGCTGGTTTTCTTAGCGAGATCAGATATTGGTTCACACACATAATGGGGGCCGTGCAAGCTGATGGCCTTGGATACCTCTCCAAGGAAAAGATGAGAGAGCTGGCGTCAACAAAATCAGCATGGAAAACAACAAGAAAAGATACATTTTTTGGGCCCGATGCGGTGACTCACACCTGTAATCCCAGTGCTTTGGGAGGCCGAGGCAGAAGGATCACTTGAGGCCAGGAGTTCAAGACCTGCTTGGGTGACAGAGCAAGACCCTGTCTCAGAAATAAAAGATACATCTTTTAAATCCACTTGGAAACTTTTTTTAACGTTTATTGTTATGAGAAAAATCGCACAACCAAACCAAAACCAATCTGCCATCTTTTTTGCCCCCATCATTTGGCACAGACAGATGAACTCATGACGTCACCGCAAGACCAAGAACTGAAGCCAGAGGCTGTCTAGGCTGACCTCTGCTTTGGTGTCTTGTGTAAATGAAGCTCATATTCCAAGAAGAGAAAACCTACATGACCCAGGTCAAAGAAAAACATAATGAAAGTTAAAAGACACTTAAAACTCAATGATCAATACAACTTAACAGAGCACCTGGGGGCAGCAGAATCCAAGGGCAGTGTCCAACCCTGTGTGCCTCTGTTGCTGTTAGGAGAGGAGCTGGAAGTCAGGAGGGAAGCACCCAGTGTGACAGTTAGAAAAACAAAGGCCCAGGCCGTGTGCAGTGGCTCATGCCTGTAATCCCAGCACTTTGGGAGGCCAAGGCAGGCGGATCACCTGAGGACAGGAGTTCAAGACAAGCCATGGGTAACATGGTGAAACCCCGTTTCTACTGAAAATACAAAAAAAAATTAGCCAGGTGTGGTGGCGCGCCTGTATTCATAGCTACTTGGGAGGCTGAGGCAGGAGAATTGCTTGAACCCGGGAGGCGGAGGTCGCAGTGAGCCAAGAGGGCGCCATTGCACTCCAGCTTGGGCAACAAGAGCGAAACTCTGTCTCAAAAAAATAAATAAGTAAAGCCACTTATTAATACAACTAATGGAAAGAGGCACCACTGAGAGGACAAAAGAGCTAAGAGTTGGTTCTTTGAAAGGACTATTAAAATTGACATTCTCTGGCAAAATGACTAAGAAAAAAGGAGCAAACCAACCATTCGGAATGAGAAGGGAAGGCAGTGCAGCCACATCTGACGCTGAAAAAGTGAGAAAAGTCCGTGCTGACAAAAAACTCCACCGAAACGGCGCGACCGTCAGGAGGAAAGTCACGCGGCAGCCCAGCTCGAGGAGACACGCACACAGCGTCCGTGGCCGTGACAGAGATTGTGTGGATGATTCTCAGTCTTGCCAAAGAACGCCAAGTCCAGGTGCTTTGCACGTGACTTCAAGAAACAGCTCCAGTTTTACCCAGACTCGGAGACAGACAGGAAACACACCCTGTGTTATTTTCTGAAGCGAGTATAATCTGGATATCAAAATTACAGTTCAGTGTCACTCATACACATATACATGAAAAAAGGTACTAAGCACTCGCAGGCCAGGCGCGGTGGCTCATACCTGTCATCCCAGCACACTGGGAGGCCAAGGTGGGAGGATCGATGGAGCTCAGGAGTTTGAGAGAGCCTGGGCGACATAGTGAGATTTCATTTCTAATAAAAATTAAAAATTAAATGTGGTGGCATGCGCCTGTGGTCCCATATGCTCGGGAGGCTGAGGCAGGAGGATCAGTTGAGCCTGGGAGGTTGACGCCTCAGTGAACTGTGATTGCACCACTGCATTCTGTTCTGCAGATGTGAGCAGGAGCGATGGGCGCCTCTTCCAGGCCTGGCCTCCTGAAATCTTCCCTGTGACCATCCACTGTCCTCCCTTCCTGTGACTGAAAGAGAAGGACTCAGAGATGGCAGAGCCACACACCAAGGGAAGGAGCCATGTCCCGGAGTCGCCCTCGGGGGAGCCTCAAGACCCTGTTGTGATGTGAGCAAGAAGGGGAGGCCTCCCGAGTGAGACGCCGAGATTCGGAGGTTCTTCATTATCCCAGCCACCGTTACTTACCCTGACCACTGTAGCAACAAATGACAAGCATTCAGAATATGTGTAGCAGTCATAGGAACCAGGATTTTTAAAGACAAATATCTAAGTAGAAAAATGGCCTAAAACAGGAGCTTAAGACCAGCCTGAATAATGCAGTGAGACTCCATCTCTAGAAAAAAGAAAAGTGGGCAAAAGTCACAGAAGAAAAAAACATCCATGGCTCATAAATATCTGAAAACATGCTCAATCTCATTAAAAATCAGGGCACACAAGTTAAAACGACAAAGAGATGCAAGTTTGTGCCCCACAGCGTGGTCAAGACGGCCAGGTCTGATTCTGATCCTTGCACGGAACGGGCGGGAGTCGTCATCTGCACTGGGCGGCAGCACAGTCTGGAGAGCAGCCTGGCTTTTTCTGGCAAAGGCGAAGATGTGCGTTTCTGCTGCCCCAGGAGCCACTGTTTATTTCCCCGTGAGAAACGTGTGTGCGCGCAGCCAGAGACAACATTCACGGCGTGCACTGTCAGGAAAGCCGGAAAGAACCCAATGCCTGTCGGTAGCGAAGCGGGTAAATCATGGTCTGTTGGTCAAGGGAAGCTGTTGGCGCAGTGACTGCACAGCCAGCCGGGACCATGTCAGCACCTGTGCGTGTCAGACACAACGCTGAGCAGAGAATATAAGGCACAGAAGAAGTTTTAACTACCGCGAAGTTCAAAACCAAGCAAAACTAAACAGTGTGTTGTCTGGGGACACATGGTCGAACTGCAAAGAAAAGCAAAAGCATGGTTCACAGGGAACTCAGGAGGGAGGGGCAGGCACAGGGCATGGGCCCCTGGGTGGCATCTCGCTCTGAAACCAGATGGAGGGTGAGTGGGCATTTGCTCTAGCACGGTTTAAAGGATCATGTCATGTACACTCAGCTTACACATCTGACACCCTCCCACCTTTCTTAATGTTTTTAGAAAACAGGAAGCACTTCCTCATGAACCTGGTGCCATCCAGCCCTGGGGTGCACGGGTTAACACCCACTTCCACACCCCCCACTGATCTCAAGGCCCCCCGCCCCCAACCCTGGTCTCCATCGCCCGCAGGTGCCTGTTTCCACTCAACCCAAGCCGTTCTCTTGCTTTCATAGTGTGGTCTTTACCAACAGAGGAACCAGGTAATAACCGCACTTCCTATGTACTCAGAAGGTATTTCTCGTCCTTTTCAGGCTGGTAGAGCAGATCACCCCCAAAGCAGGAAGTTCCAGATCAGATATGCATAAGAAGCAACCTCAAAACTAACAAAAAGATTCGCACACTCCTCAGTTCAGAGGAGGAGCAGAGATTGAGAAAAGGAGAAGAAAAGCGCTCGGAAGAGAAGAAAGGAACCTCCTTCTGGGCAGCAGGCGCCTGGCCCGGGGAGGGCGGTGTGCGGCAGGCACGTGCAGGGAAGCAGCCTCTGAAATGCCTAGAAATAGCTCTCAGGCGTTCACTTGGCTCCCAAACATCTTCAGAGGTCAAAACCATCACAGTGGGCAACTTTCCACCAGTGACCCCAGTGTTCCCTGTCCTCAGCCCACTGCAGAGCCATCCTAGTGGGCCAGTGGGCGCAGGGCACGGGCTCCTGACTCCAGTGAGGCCACCCTGGAGGGAGTCCCAGGAATCAGCCTAATGTTCAGAACCTTCCTGGCATCTCAGAAGTGTACTGGGGGAGACGTGAGGACCCTTCAGCCAAGTGTCAGCGTTCTCATTGCAGGAGAACATCAAAGCCGCAACCCAGAAACTTCTCAGGAGCATGGCGCACCCACACCAGCCCCGGGCTCCACCTGGACAGCACCTCCTGGGCCACCCTGACCAGCAGACATCATCCTCCCAGCCTCTCTTGGCCACCCTGACCAGCGGGCACCACCCTCCCAGCCTCACGCAGCCACCCTGACCAGCAGGCACCATCCTTTCAGACTTGCTCGGCCACCCAGACCAGAGAGTGGCCCTGACCAGCAGGCACCATCCTCCCAACCCCACTCACCTGCCGTGACCAGCAGGCACCATCCTCCCAGCTTCACTTGGCCAGCCGAGCTCTATGGGCCTCAGAGTGCAGAGTACCTCAAATGTTGTGACTTTGCTCGGCTGCAGGGACGTGCCATGGAGTGTCCCTTGTGCGAGCATTTTGTGAGCTATGCCAGCATCTGTCCCCACAGGCTGCATCCCTGAGCCATTTCTCAGGAGAGCAGGAAGTGAGCAGGGGGAGGGGCGCTGCCAGCCAGCCCTGGGACCAGAGGTCTGGGGATGCAGCCAGCCAGCCCTCCTCATCTGGGCCTCTGTTTCCTCTTCGACACGGGGAAGCAGGGAGGGGCCGATCAGCGACTGAGGCTCGTTGGCTCTGGTGGGGTCCACCTGCGTTTCTGGAGAGCCCATGGACCCCGGACTGTACCCAGACTTCATTCCCAGTGACCTCTCCTATTGGTCCCCATTTGGGGCACTGAGATGTGACCGTTTCTTTCCTGTGAATGAGCTGACATCAAAACATGCTGCAGAGGAAGATAGGCCTTAGGGACAGCGTCCTGCGCCTCTGCACCAGGAGAAAAGCCGTGTCCCCAAGGGAGACTCAGAGCTGAGGTGGTGGTGGGCAGGGCTCCTGTGGAGCTGGGGCAGGGCAGGGTGTCTCTGAGGTCAGTGAGGAACAGCTGAGCCCAGGGATGCGGGAAGGATGGGGTGCACTCTGGGATGGGGCCGGCAGGGAGCTTCGTGCTTACAGAGCCTGGTGTTGGCACTCTCCTGGTTTCCTCTGCAAACCCAGCCACATGGTCAGGGAGCCCGGGCCGAGCAGACGGCCCCCACCTTGACAGAATCCCAGGGTCGTGCGTGGCAGTGGGAGCGACCTCACAGCCAAGACTGGGTCTAACGCTGCTGTCCCGCAGTCACCCCTGCAGGCGGCTCAGGGCAGGGCTCTGGCCTGATGGGGGTTCCTGGACATGCCTCTGAGCTGGCAGCCCCTACCCACACCCCTGCACCCCTGCACCTTCCATGCCTCTTGCCCTGGGGCCCAGGTTCAGGTTTGTGGGGAGTACAGCACCGTGCTCCCGTGGCCACCGCTCAGGCGAGTGGATTCAGCGAGAGTTTTCAGTGTTTGCACCTCTGTCCCCGTGTGCCTGTTTCCTGTTGAGGCTGGACACCTGGCATGTCCGAACACTCTCATTCCCCAGGCACGCATGTGCAGCCGCCGCCACCCGTGTACTACGGCGCTGACCCCTCCTGTAACAGCTGTGGTCTTGGCCTCTCATGTTGGGGCAGATGTCCCCTTTTCCACTGTTACTTTCTGTTGTCCAAAACTTTAAGTGTCCTGCCAGCCAAAGCTGTTGAGCATGACTGAGACCATCAGTCCTTGGTAAGTGTCCTGTGCATTTGGGATAAGCATCTGTTTTCAGCTGCGCTTCCTGTGACTTGCTCTGCGTGTCCTCCTCGGTCCGCGTGGGCCGCTGCGCTGGTTCCCAGCCTGCCCGACATGCTCGCTGCGACACCTCCCTTCCCTGCTGCTTGCTGGCTTCTGTGTTCTCTGCAGTAAACATTGATTTCTGACTCGAGTGCTGTCTTCATTGATCTCTCTGCACTCGGGATGCAGTCAGTGCCCCCCACGAAGGCTACCAGCTGCCTCCCAGGGAACAGTGCAGGTGCCGCTTCCCAGGACCGCAGGACCCTGGCTGGTCGCTGCCTCTGATGGGTCTCCCTGAGACCACTCCCCGTTAGCCAGACTCAACAGGAGACTGACACATAAATGAGAAAGTTGTTCACTCACTCATGATGGGAGCAACCCTTTGCAGTGCGGAAATGTCCTCACACCTTTCAGGCCCCGGATAACTGGGAAGCTGAGGGTTCATTCGGTGGCCTAGTGCCTGCACTCAGGATGCCCCAGCGGAGGCCCCGGGAGTCCTGAACACCTTCTCCAGGCCCTCTGAGTTCCAAACAGCACCCGCTTTTGCCCGGTCCTCTGTTCGCTGGCTTGCACCTCCTTCGGTAGGGCAGTTGCTCTCAACCAGGGGCACTTTTGCCCCTGGGGACCACTCAGCAATGTCTGGGACGGTGTTGGCAGTCACAGCTGGGTGGGGGTACCACCGGAATCTAGTGTGCAGAGGCCGGGATGTGTGGGGGTCCTGCCCAGATGCTGCAGGTGAGAGATACAGATTTAGACCCCGTGACGACGAAGGAAAGGACGGGAAAGGTGGCTCTCAAGGCCCCAGGGAACAGCCCAGAGATGCGTGGGGTTCCAGAAGCTAGAAAGGCGTGGCGCGGTCCCTCCTGCAGGAACAAGTGTCTGTGGTGGCTGGAGATGTGGGAACTGGTCACGTCTTCACACACTTGACCAGAACCCTCCCAGCTGTCCCTCCCCCGCAAACAAGCCAGCAAGGCGACACGGTGGCTGCTGCTGGCGAGAGGCAAGTGTACTCGACTGCCTTTCTCCACTCTTGAGGACAGCACCCAGAGTGGCCCCGTCTCTGTCCCACCAGCCCAGGCCTAAAGCTTCCTCATCGTCCGCATCCCAGCCTGGGACTCAGGCAGCCTTCTGCCAGCTGTGCTGCGTGCAGGGACTGCAGCCACTGACCCCCTCTCCCTTCTGTGCTGCTCTGCTCTGCCCCACAGCCCCAGGGACACCTTCAGTGTGTGTCCTGCCTCCCTCCCTACAGACGCCTGTGCCCCCCAGTGCCCTGAGAATGACGTCCAAGCCCCCAGTGGAGATGTCAAGGCTGTTCGGTCTGTCCCTCCCCATCCTGTTCTGTCCTCCCCATGCTCACCACACTCCCCTGCCTGGTCTTCCAAACTTGAACCCCAGGCGACTCCTTCAAGCATCAGACCTCTGCCCCTGCACCCCTCCCACCTCTCTGTGATGGGCTGGCCCCTCCCTTCTGCTGCCTCCCCTCCCTCCTTCCTGCTCCCACCCCTATCTCTCCCTGATGCTGCCCCTTAGAGAAGCCTCTTGGACCTTTAGCCTGGTCACTCCTCTGAGCCCCTCGTCTCCAGGTGTGGTCTAAGAAGTGCTCTCAGCCCCTCTACTCCAGTGGCTCGGGGGCTCTGACCAGCCCTCCTGCCCAGGAAGCTTTGAACTTTCCCACAGGGACCCCTAGAGACAAGGGCACTGCCTGTCCAGATGGCAACCCCAGCCCCAGCAGCACTGGCTGGAGCAGGCCAGGCCCGTGTGGGTATCTGAACAGGCACTGAATTCCGTGATCTCAACAAAAGAAGCCCATGGAGGCCTTTTCTAATCCACAGCCCAAGACAACAGGCCTGGGGGGCTGTGGGCCGACTCCCACGCCTTAGGACCAGGGGCTCTGGGGCTGTTGGGGCTGGAACCCCGAACCCCGAACCCCGCCTCCCAGCATAATGAACACCAGCTCATTGTTCACAGTGAATACCCAGCAAAACCCTGCTCAGGTAAGGAGCCCCCCCGCCCCCACCTGCTGCTCCAACAGACCAGGCTGGCTGCTGGCTCCCAGCTCATTAAATCAGCAACCCTTGCACTCCCTCCAAAGCCCTGGTGGGGGAAGGGGATTCTTCCACTCTGATTACACCCGTTGCCTTCTCCCTTCACTCCTGTGAGCTGGCCAGGCTGAGGACCGGTCCAAAGGGCCTGGGAAGTAAGACACTCCACGGCTTCCCAAAGGTCAGCCGGCACGGACGGTAGCTTCGGTGACTCAGCTGCCCGTGATGCGTTGGATGCATGGGGAGCTGGTGACAACAGCCTGTGTGTGTGACAATGTCAAGAACTACATACAAAGACACAGCTGTCCCCCAAAATGAGTCTGCACAGCCCGGTGCAATGCGGCTGCAGCCTGTCATCGAGTCAATTGCATTGTCATCTGCCGCTCTCCTGATGTAGGTTCTGTGTTTGTCCATTTTGCACTGCTATGAAGGAATACCTGAGGCTGGGTAAGTTGGCAGGCGCCTGTAGTTGCAGCTACTTGGGAGGCTGAGGCAGGAGAATGGCATGAATCCGGGAGGTGGAGCTTGCAGTGAGCTGAGATCGCACCACTGCAATCCAGCCTGGGCAATAGAGTGAGACTCCATCTCAAAAAAAAAAAAAAAGAAAGAAAGAAAAGAGGTGCTGGGCGCAGTGACTCATGCCTGTAATCCCAACACTTTGGGAAGCTGAGGCGGGTGGATCACCTAAGGTCAGGAGTTCAAGACCAGCCTGGCCAACATGGCAAAACCCCATCTCTACTAAAAATACAAAATTAGCCGGGTGTGGGGTGCACGCCTGTGATCCCAGCTACTTGGGAGGCTGAGGCAGGAGAATCCCTTAAACCTGGGAGGCAGAGATTGCGATGAGCCGAGATTGCGCCAATTGCCCTCCAGCCTGGGCGACAAGAGCGGAAACTCCATCTCAAAAGTAAATAAGAAAGAAAAGAGGTTTGCTTGACTCACAGTTCAGATCAGGGTTCGGAGGGTGCTGCTGTCCCTGGTCATACTGTATAAGAAGAGGCTTCTGGGGAGAGCATAGGAAGCTTTTACTCATAGCAGAAGGCAAAGTGGGAGCCGGCGCATCTGTCACATGGTAAGAGCCAGAGCAAGAGAGGGGCGGAGGCGCCAGGCTCTTTTTAACAGCCAGCTCTCATGTGAACTAATGGACTGAGAACTGACTCATCACCTAGGGGAGGGCACCAAGCCACTCATGAGTAATCCCCCGCATGACCCAGACACCTCCCACCAGGTCCCACCGCCATCGTTGGGCCACATTTCCACGAGATGTGCAGGGGGCTCACCTCCAAATAGCATCAGATACAGTACTAGTTCTTTTTTTCTTTTCTTTTTTCTTTTTTCTTGAGACAGTCTTGCTCTGTCGCCCAGGCTGGAGTGCGGTCTCAGCTCACTGCAACCTCCACTTCCTGGGTTCAAGCAATTCTCCTGCCTCAGCCTGCCAAGTAGCTGGGATTACAGGTGCCTGCCACCGTGTCCGGGTAGTTTTTTGTATTTTTAGTAGAGATGCGGTTTTACCATGTTGATCAGGCTGGTTTTCAACTCCTGACCTCGAGTGATCCACCCACCTCAGCCTCCCAAAGTGCTGGGATTACAGGTGTGAGCCACCGCACCCAGCCAGATGTAGTACTAGTTCTATAGGATGGTCCAGGTTGGGGCACAGATTTTTGCATGAACATTAGTTTTCACCCAAGAGTGACACGCTCAGTCACATGGCAGATTTACTTATAACTTTTTTTTTTTTTCCGAGATAGAGTTTTTGCTCTTGTTGCCCAGGCTGGAGTGCAATGGCGTGATCTTGGTTCACTGCAACCTCCACCTCCCAGGTTCAAGCGATTCTCTTGCCTCAGTCTCCCGAGTAGCTGGGATTACAGGCGCCCGCCACCACACCTGGCTAATTTTGTATTAGCCAGAGATGGGGGAGAGACAGGGTTTCTCCCTGTTGGTCAGGCTGGTCCCGACCTCTGGTGATCCGCGCGCCTCAGTCTCCCAAAGTGCTGGCATTACAGGCATGAGCCACCGCGCCCAGCCCTACTTACAACTTTTTAAAAAACTGCCAAGCCAATTTCCAGAATGGCAGCGCCACTTTGCCTTACCACTGGCGATGTCCCAAGCTGCTCCGCGGCCTCAGTGATACTTGGCACTTGTTAGTAGTTTTTACCTGAGCCACCTGGCAAGTGTGCAGTGGCACCCACCGCGATGCTGGCCAGCCCTTCCTTGACAGCCATCCCTTTCCGAGCCTATTGCCATCCCTGTGCCCTCTTCGGTCAAATGTCTGTTGCGGCTCTTGCCAATTTTCTAACTGGAATGTTTGTTTTCTTACGGTGGAGTTTAGAGATTTTTGTATATCTCCACCCACACAACCCTGAACGTCCACTCTGGCACCAGGCAGCTGCTGCCCATCTGGCTCCCCGCCCTCTGTTCCGCGCGCCCCTCCAGCTCGGGGGTCCCCTCGCCTCGGCTCTCTGCACCCCTGCTCAAAAGGGTCAAAGAACCCTCCCCCGGCCGTTTGTTTATCCCGGAGAGTGACAGTTTTATCTTTTCGGGTCGTAAACACAGAACTGAGGGAGAAACTGGCTGAACAAGAGGAAAATGAGGAAGGAATCCATGAAGGGGCTTTTGGGAACCTGTATTATCCTCCTCGGGCTCCGGGGAGGCCCCTGGAAATCAGGCAGAACGAGAGCGCTGGGACCCCCCCGAGGGGAGCGGGAGGTCGCGCGTCTTGCAGCGGTTCCCGGCGGCCATCGCTGCGGACACGTCCCGAGGAGGGAACCCAAGAGGGCGGCGGGGTGGACTCGCAAGCTGAACGTGGAAGCGACTCCAGCCGAGAACCCCGGGGCCTGGAGTGCACGGAGGCGGGGGGGAGCGTGGGGACGGCGCCGTCAGCTCCCGAAGCCCGGCCGTGGGCGCGCGGGCGAAGGCCTGGCCCCCGTCGGGAAGGAGGCTCCGAGGCGCCGGCTTCTGCGCCCCACGCAGCGCCGCTCCCAGGGTCCGGGCGCTCTGCAGGCGCGGGCGGGACCCCGCCCAGCGAGAACGCGAAAGCCACGCGCGGGCGCAGCCCAGGAGGGGAGGAGCGGGGCGGGGAAAGGCCTGCTTTTGCATCCCGGCCCCGCCCCCGCTTGGCCACCGAGGTGTGCAGTCCTCCCGAGGCCCAGAGCGTCCCGGAAGTGCGCGCCGACTGGGCGGAGTGGGGCGGGGCTGGGCACTTCCGTCCGGCGCGCGGCGGCCTCCTCCCGCTCGGAAGGTGAGTGGGTGCGGGCGGCGGCGGTGGTGGCGGCGGCTCCTGGCGCCTGGGACCAGCCCAGTCCGACCTCGTGCGCCGTCCTCCGCGGTGCAGCCCTGCCCAGCCGGGCCGTGCGGCCCCTGCAGCCGCCGCTCGCCGTGACCTTGGCCTCGGGCCAGGCCCCGGGAGCAGGGTGGGCTCCTGGGAGTCGCGGGGCAGCAGCGGACCGCCCCGCCCAGTGGCCCTGGCGATCGCGGGTGTCCGTTCGCAGGGCGCCTTTCCCAAGCATCCGGTGACGGCCGCTGTCGTCATCCCCACTTTGCAGATGGGAAACTGAGGCCCGGAGGTCCCGCCGCTCGGGAGCGTGGAGCCGTCGGACCCCAGCGCCGCACCGCCGGGCAGATGCTCTCTGTGCCGAGCTCCCGGCGATCGGGTCCGCTCCCACGGGGCTGGTAACAGAGGGGCAGAGGATGCTTCCCCCGAGCCACTGGCAGGAGTGCCCCTCCCCCTTCAGCCTGGCGCTCAAGAGTTTGTGCGTCCCTGAGGGTGAAGGGGCGTCCCACCCTGTGACGGCCGCCTCCGCTCAATCCTGGGGGCTACGCCAGGGTCGGGGTGAACGAGTAGGCCCTTTTACCAGATGTCCCCAGTAAGTTGACTAAGTAACTTGAGATGTGACTTTAAGGTGGAGGACCTGCACCCAGTGGCCACCTACCTGGCGACCCGACCCTTCCCATCATTAGTGGATGGAGGCTGGCCCAGAAGGCCGGGCACTGGGGTGGCGGCCGTGTGGGAGCTGCCTCTCCTACTTCCTCGAAGTAGGCACTGCTGTCCTTATATCTGAGTCTCCGTTAACTTTTGTCTATTTTTCCCGTTCCTTTTTTCACTCCCTGCCCCAGATTAGGAGTTCCTACTCTATCACAGTATGAAAGAAAAGTCACTTCTCACATTGGACTCATACCATTTTTGCAAAGCAAACTAAGAAGTATCTTGGAGCCCTGAGTGAGTCTCCCAGCGCTGCGGCAGGGCTGGACTAGGAGATTCCAGCCTGCAGCCTCTGACAGCTCTGTAGGGTCTGAGGAAGAGGGTTCCCCTCTCTGGAATGCTTCTCTTTTGCTGTTCAGGAAAAGCCTTGTTAAGATTTCCTCCAAAACACTCGTGCACCAGCAAGCATGGTTCGGTTTTCAGCCTTCCCACAGGGCCAGCAGCTGAGGTTTTTCTGGAAGACTCTCTATGCCTTTCTCTGGGGGAGGGATGATGCCACGGGTTGGAAGGAAATGCCAGAGCCTCCGCTGGGACAGGAGCTTTGCTTCAGCCCCCACAGGTGTCTGCTGTGCTGCCCAGGTGGTGGCTACTTCCTAAGCGCTCCTTCCAAAGCATTACTCCTTTTGTTGTTGTTTGAGACAGTCTTGCTCTCTTGCCCAGGCTGGAGTACAGTGGCTGACCTCAGCTCACTCCGCCTCCCGGGTTCAAGTGATTCTCCTGCCTCAGCCTCCCAAGTAGCTGGGATTACAGGTGCCCACCACTGCACCCAGCTAATTTTTGTATTTTTAGTAGAGACGGGGTTTTGCCATATTGGCCAGGCTGGTCTCAAACTCCTGACCTGGTGATCTACCCGCCTCGGCCTCCCAAAGTGCTGGGATGACAGGCGTGAGCTACCACGCCCAGCCACTCAAAGCGTTAATCCTTACTGAATAAACGTGCTAGGTCCCCTGACCACTTCACCTCAGGCGTTATGTGTCCCTGTGGGTTCGCCCACCATCCTTGCTCCTCCTGGAGTGGATAAATCTCCATCTCCCCTTGGGGAGCTGGCATGTTGCCTCCTCCTGCACCATCCCCCCACATTCCTCTCAATCCCCTCATCTGCCATGGTTTTCATTTTCCCCAGGTCCCAGGTGTGACACCTTCAGCAGGTCTCAGGGAAGATGGCAGCCCTAGGGGACGTTCAGAAGTCCCCTTCTGTCCCGTCCCCTGTCAGTCTCTCATCACCGGGGACACCTGGAGCCCAGCACCACGAGCCTCAGCTTCACCTCCATGGGCATCAACATGGTACTCACCCAGCCCGCTGTGTACCCTCCACCCAGCATCCCCTGCCCTCATGTCCCCTGCCCCGTCTCCTCCTGACCTGCCACCCTGGGTGACTGAGGCACCTCCAGACACCTATATGCAGCGCCTTCAGCAGCTGGGGTTCCCGCACCCTCAGGCCAGGGGCTGGGCGTGGGTTGGGTTGGGAGAGCAGTGGCTGAGGCTGGGGCCAGCCTGAGCTCTGGCTCCCTAGGGATGGTTCCCCGCATTCTTTCTTTCCTGAGTTGCGGTATAGGAGGGAAAGTGGCCTCAAAATCTGCGTCCAGCGTGACCAGGAGCAAGGCGTGGCCCCTCTGTTTGTTGTCATTCAGGAAGACCAGGAGCAAGGCATCGCCCCTCTGAGTGTTGTCATTCAGGAAGTGCAGCAGCCAGAGTCCTTGCCAAGCTGGTTTGGGTGTGGTTCCCCGGACCCGCAGGGACAGAGGGCCGGCCTTGCTCCACCTCTGATGGTATGGCCTCGTGGTCACATGGCAGGCCCTGGGAGTTGAGGTGTGGGGGAGTCCCAGCCCCATGGTGCCCCAGGCTCTGCTCCCTCTCAGAGGTCAGGGATCCTGAGGCTCCATCTCTGCTGGATGTTCCACAGGAGGCCTGGCCTCACGGCCCTCGTGGCCCAACCCAGCACATGAGCTGCTGACAGCAGGGGCAAGGCCCCACATAGATCAAGCCTGGAGAGCCTGTGTCTGGCCCAGGAATGGGGCGACCTGGCACAGGGTTCTCCCTCTTGGGGAGTCAGCATCCTGGTGGCTGAAGGGACCACTGAGGCTTGTGGAGAGCAGCTGCACTGCATGGGGCCCTCAGGTGGGCACTCAGATGGGGACAGAGAGGTCAGGGGCTTCCCCAACGAGCCAGGACCAGGGTGGGTTAGAGGAGCAGGGAGCCAGGTGGCTTGGCATCCACTCCTCCGAGGAGCAGGAGCCTGCAGCCCTGCCATCTCCACTGCTGTGTCCCAAGCAACTCCCCAGGGACTGTGAGGAGGCTGGGAAGGGGCGCCCGTGGGCTGCCTGGGCTGCCTGTCCTGGTGGGCCTGGCCAGGGGCTACCTGGAAGGATCCCAACCCGCAGCACACACTGTGGCTGGGCCTGCAGCCAATGCCCCTGAGGGCGGTGCTCCTCACCCCTTATTCAGTCAAAATCTCAGGGCCCGCCCTTGCCCTCTCATGTCACCTGTACAACGACTGAGGGACGTCCTCCTGTCCTGTTACCAGTGGGGACACGGAAGCCCAGAGACAAGGCCAGGAGGCCAGCAGCCTCAGGGCATGCCCCGGCACTCCCGCCCCCCGCCCCAGGCCTGGTGAGGTGTGACTTCTCCAGGGGGATAGTCTTCTTGGGGAGGGCACAGCCCAGCAGATCATCTTAGCACAGGACACAGGCTGAGGGGGCTGCAGGCCAGGTTCTGCAGGATACGAAGCTGATGTCCAGGCAGAGGGTGGGCCTGGGGAGCATGGAGGGGCCTCAGGCTGGGCCCTCTGAGCCTGCAGAGTTGCACTACCCCCGGCCCTGTCTCCACCAGCCGTGGGCAGTCAGGCCCAGAAAACCAGGCATGAGTCCCCAGCCCCACAGGCCTGGAAGCCTCCTGGGCACTGAAGCCATGTCCAAGTGCCCTGAAATCCCCAGAGGTTTTGCCCCATGGGAGGGAGTGGGGGCTGCACCAGCAGCTTCTGCGCTCTCCCTGCTGTACCAGAAACGGCATCCAGGGAGGACAGACCAGCTCGGCCCTGAGAACGGCAGGTGTGGCTGCTTCCCCCCAGCAAGAGATTGTGGCAGGAGGAGATTGTGGCTGAGGCACAGTGGGGCCTGGGGGCAGGTAGCCAGAGCCAGATAAGGGGGTGGCCTTCATCCCCTCTTCATGCTGATAGGCCCAGTGTAGAGCGAGCGGGGCCAGGCTGCAGCAACGGGCGGCCTCTGTCACAACTTCCAAGCGCTGGGTGAAGGCAGGGGCTGCTTCCGGGCGTTTCCAGCGTCCTCTCTCCTTGGGAACGCCCTGGGGCCACAGATCCCTGGGCAGAGGAGGCCTCGGGGTTTCCGGAAATTGTCCAGGGCTGTCCTGCCAGTTAGGGGCCAAGCCAGGACTTGGAGCCGCAGCCTCCCAACTCCCAGACTGCACTGGGCCAGACCAAGGTTCCCGGGGCCCACCCCAGGCACACGTGGTCACCTCAGGAACCTCTGGTGGGTGCCTGGCTGGGCATGCTGAGCCCTGGGCTGTGAGGTGTTGGGGAGCAGAGGAGATCCCGAGGAGGAGCTGTTTATCAGTGGGGAGGGTAGTGAGGGGCATGGGGAGCGGCCGGGGAAGGTTCTCTGCAGTGGTTCCTGCAGACATGAAGCTGGGGTCCCACAGCAAACGGCTTGGGGCCATGGCCTAGCCCAGGCCTTGCAGAGCAGGGAGACCAGGCAGGTGGGAACAGGACACAGTTCCTCATTTCCGAGGACCTCCGTGGTCCCCACGGACACGCAGATCAGGAGCTGGGCTGGGCTTGGGGGACTGAGAGTCCTCACACAGCTCCTGAGGGATTGTGTTGTGCCCCAAGGGCACGCCCACCAGAGCCAGCACTGCCTGCACCGGTTCTGGAAGGTTTGCCCAGGGGTCCTGCAGGTGGAGGGGAAGTCTGTGGGCAGGAGGAAGTGAGGGAGGGGAGGCCCGGGACCCTCGGGGGCTTGCAGTCCTGTGGGGGTTACTGAGTGCCCAGGCTGGTGGGGAGGACCCCATGGGCAGGGCAGCGGCACCCGGCGACAGGCACAGCGTCTTTCCACATGGAGTGCCTGGCCCTGGCACCTGAGATCTGGACTCTAGGTGTCCACCGACCAACCCCCAGCGCCTAACTCACCTGGTCCGGGCCCAGGCACACAGCACTTGCTGTGCCATTTTATACACAAAGAAAGGCCCCTCCGGCCAGGAAAGCACCCACCTCCGCCTGTCCCCAGCCGCGCACGGCCACCTCGCCTCCACCTGGAAGACCAGCCCCAGCAGGTGGCAGCCCTGGTGTTTCTGCACTTCGGGCCACCCTGTCCCTGTCCCGGCATAGCAGTGGGGGGGCACTGGCTGGGGGAGGGGTCAGGGAAACTGAGGCGGGGGTACTTCTGCACAGAACCAGTGGGGTCGGGAGCAGGGTCTGGGTGTCCACCCTGCAGAGACCTGGCACGGCCCGGGCACAGCCAGCAGGTGGCAGGTGACTGAGCTTTGCAGAAATGGCCCGAATGTGGGCAAGTGTCAGGAGCCAGGGTTAGGCAGTGGAGTGACAGTGACCCATACTGTATGCGGCCCGCCCCTGACCCTAGGCCACCCCCATCCTCCTCTAGAGAAGGTCCTAGGAAGTGCTTTGCTACATGAATGGGGCGGGTTCCCAGGGCGCTGGGGCCCATCCTGAGCCCGCTTGTTCCGCAGCAGGGTGGAGACAGTGCACACCACCTGGCATCGTTTGACACTGAGGGTGTCGCTGGGCACCCGTACAGCTGGCGGCAGCTTTGGCGTGCCTCCTATCTTGGTAATGTCACTGGTCCTCTTAAAGTGACAGCCCGGGGAACATCCCGCCTGTCAGTGCCGGGGCGTGGCCCCAGGAACAAAGCTGGAATCGGGGTCACTTTCTTTCTCAAAGTGCTGCCAGGTCCCCTCCAGTGGCATCCCAGTGCAGGGCAAAGGTGGCAAGGCTGTCTCAAGAGAGGTGATGCCCTCACCGCCCCCTCCGCGGGAGCACGGCGCTGGAGCCTGCCCTGCATTTTAGGGCAAGCCAGCTCCCCTGGCTGCCAGGGGAGGGTGACATGGTGGCCACGAGCTGGGGGTGAGGGTCACAGCCCAGAGAGGCCAGTGCCCCCAGGCCTGTCCCCACGTTGGGGAGCGTATCTGAAAGGCCTAGAGGTGGTTTGGGACCCCCCCCCCATCCTGCTTCGGGGCAGCCAAGCAGTTGGACCCTCAGCTCCCGAGGAAGGGACGTCGCACAGCCGCCCCCACCTGCTGAACTTCCCAGCCCTTCATGTCAGGTCTGCCCTCACTCCTCAGCCTGGGCTCGGAAGGTCTCCCAGGGGCTGACCTGAGGGTGGGTGGGGGTGTCGGGTGATTGAGTGGCTGGCCAGGCTGGGAGGGTCCGCCCTCCGTGGTGGGCCAAGCTGGTCACCCCACTGCAGCCGGGGCAAGCCTGCCTGAGGCTGGAAAGTCCCATGAAAGGCTCACAGCCAGGCACTGTGTTATTAACATGGTGTGGACAGGAGCCTCTGCCCACCCCAGCCCTGCGTCTTTCTGTGCCCATCGCTGCATTGTCATCGCTGGGGGCACCCAGACTCGGCCTCGTGGGGCAAAGAGACACCCCTGTCCTTGAGTACAGCCCCCAGCCACCCTACCTGCCATGGGCAGAGGGTAGGTGAGACCCCCAAAGGGGCCTGGTGCCCCTGCCAGTGTGAGGAGAGCTGACTACTGGCCTTGGGCAGCAGAGCCCGCGCCCCTCCCTCTTGCATCTGCTCCTTGAGTGTTAAGGCCATCCCCCCACCCTGCCCCCACCAAGTCTTGGGTAGAAGGAGGGGGTCTTGGTCCTGGGTGCCCAAGCCTGGTGTGCCCAGGGGCGAGGGGCTCATGAGGAAGGTGCTCCAGCCCATTCCTCAGTCTCTGCCTGAGGAAGCAGGGGGCCAGTACACTGGGCCTGCTGGGAACAGCTACCTCTGCTGTTTCTGAGTGCTCATCAGGTACATCGGAGAGCCCTGGAGGGACAGAAAGGCCTGGGGCCGAGGGAGGGAGGCTTTGTTAGGTACCTGTGTGGGAGCCTGCAGGGCCAGCACTTTGAGAGGCCACTCCAGAGCAGCACTGCAGGACAGCGGGGCAGGGAGGAGGGCTGGCCACAGCCAGCCAAGGTGACAAAGCCGCCTTCAGCAGCAGGAGGACCACTTCGAAGCTACCCCAGGTTTTGGCTCTGCTTACTGGGCTGAAGGGGATGAGCTCCCAATGCTGGTCCCTGGAGGAGGAGGCTCTTGAACCCAGCTGGGAAGGAAGGTAAAGGGCGTTCGTGGCTAGAGAAGCCCGAGCAGCAGGCCTGCTACTGGGATTGGGAGGGCCAGGAGGTATCCTGTGTCAGGGCCACAGCCCAGGAGCGCGTGGCAGTCAGAGAGGAGCAGGGGCAGCGGTCCGGAGGGTGGAGGTGAGCCCCAGCCTCCCTGCCCCCCAGGCTCCCCGAGCTCCAGCCCTGAGGTGTTGTCCCAGCCGTCTGACCTGGATCTCCAGGACATAGAGGAGGTGGAGATTGGCAGAGACACCTTCTGGCCCGGTGAGTGAGCAGAACTGGGTTACTAGGTGACCAGAGCTCTGTGTGTGCCAGGCTCCTCACAATGCCCACTGCTGTGGCTCCCCCAATGCTGGCACCACCCCCTTCTTGGGGCCCCTTCTCTTCCTTGGCACCAGCTCAGCTCTGCCCTGTGGCCCCTCCCCCATTCTAATGCCAGTCCAGTCACTGATGCTTCCCGAGGCGGTGACTGCAGCCCATTGCCACCTGCCCCAGTGGCACCACGTGGACTCCTGCCAGCCCCAGCCGGACGTAGTGAAGCAGGAACTCCTCCCTCCCCTCCACCTGCCTCAGGCTGGGGCCTCTGGCTCAGAGCACCACTGTCCCCCCAGATCCACCAGTTATCCTGGGTCCCCTCCTACTGCATCCCCTAGATGGCCTCCCCTCAGCCTGACTGGAGCTGTGTCAATCCAGGTCCCCTGCACCTCCCCCTTGAGAAGCCGCCTGGGTTCCTTCCAGGCGACGTTAGTGATAGGCTGGATTTAACAGTGCTGAGCCCTCGCCCACACCTGGGTGGCCCTGGGGTGGGGAGCAGGTGTCTGAGGTCAGGTCCCTGGGAGGAGACCCTGGGCCAGAGATTTGCGTGGGAAGCTCCTGGGGTGGGCATGGGAGCTGGGCGGCAGGGCACTTGCCACCGAGGCCTGATGCAGCCCCATGAGGAGCTGTGCCCATACAGACCTCGTCCTCGGCCGGGGCTGGAGAGCGCTGTCTGGAGCTTTGGAGTCCCCCAGGTTCTGGGTCCTCACCAGCACTGAGTGCTTTCTCCTGGCTACGGTCTGTCTTGCCACCGTGGCTCCGTGCCCTGGCACAGCTGCTGTGGTGACTGTAATGGTCCCAGCAGCTCTGGGTCACCCTGCAACGCCCCCCACCCCTGTGTCTATGACAGCCCTTCCGGGCACGGCACCTGGAGCCCCTGTCCGCTTGTCTCCCATCCACTGGGTGCCTGGCCCCTCCTCGTCCCCTCTGAGCACCCCTGTCCAGCTGTGCTCTTATCCCCTCCCCGTCCCTCCGTGTCACGGTGGGGGCACGCGGGTACTATCCGCCTCTGCCGTTTCTCATTTCAGACTCCGAGCCCGAGCCGGAGCAGGCTCCACGCTCTCCCGGCTCTCAGACCCCTGACGAGGGGGCGGGCGGGGCGCTGCGCAGCCTCCTGAGGAGCCTTCCCCGCAGGGCCCGGTGCGGCGCTGGCTTCGGGCCCGAGTCCAGCGCGGAGCGGCCGGCGGGCCAGCCGCCTGGGGCCGTCCCCTGCGCTCAGCCGCGGGGCGCCTGGCGCGTGACGCTCGTGCCGCAAGCAGCGGCCGGGCCCGAGGGCGCGCCCGAGCGAGCCGCCGAGCTGGGAGTCAACTTCGGTCGGAGCCGGCAGGGCAGCGCGCGGGGGGCCAAGCCGCACAGGTGCGAGTCCTGCGGCAAGAGCTTCAAGTACAACTCGCTGCTGCTGAAGCACCAGCGCATCCACACGGGCGAGAAGCCCTACGCCTGCCACGAGTGCGGCAAGCGCTTCCGCGGCTGGTCGGGCTTCATCCAGCACCACCGCATCCACACGGGCGAGAAGCCCTACGAGTGCGGCCAGTGCGGCCGCGCCTTCAGCCACAGCTCGCACTTCACGCAGCACCTGCGCATCCACAACGGCGAGAAGCCCTACAAGTGCGGCGAGTGCGGCCAGGCCTTCAGCCAGAGCTCCAACCTGGTGCGCCACCAGCGGCTGCACACGGGCGAGAAGCCCTACGCCTGCAGCCAGTGCGGCAAGGCCTTTATCTGGAGCTCCGTGCTCATCGAGCACCAGCGCATCCACACTGGCGAGAAGCCCTACGAGTGCGCCGACTGCGGCAAGGCCTTCCGCGGCCGCTCGCACTTCTTTCGGCACCTGCGGACCCACACGGGCGAGAAGCCCTTCGCGTGCGGCGCCTGCGGCAAGGCCTTCGGCCAGAGCTCCCAGCTCATCCAGCACCAGCGGGTGCACTACCGCGAGTAGCCCGGCGGGGGCTCGGGGCGAAGCCTCCTGCCTGCCCCCACGGTGGGCATTGCCCAGCACCGCATGCCATGTGTCCGGAATAAATTCTTTTTGATTGTTGGAAGTGGGAGCCGGCACCTGCCTGGGTGAGGCCTTGGGGCAGCTTCCCATCCCCGAGGACCCGCTGCAGGATGGGGTTGACGGGGCTGCTTCACCAAGACCTGCCACGCAGGGCCACGGGGTCCCTGGAGCCTGGCGGGCGGCCCGAGTGTCCTAGGGGAGGATCTGAGGCCTGGAGTTGTCCTGACTTGCCCAGAGCCTGGAAGTAGTCAGGCCTTTCTGACGCTGATACCCCACCATCAACGCGGGGGGCGCGCCCAGAGCAGGAGGTGAGGACAGGGCCGCTCTAGAAGTGCCCACAGGCCTGGCCAGGCTGCCTGCCACCTGGGCGAGGGGTGTCCAGGAATTCGGTTCCCTTATGTATTTGGGAAGCCTCTGCTTCTGTCCAATGCAGCAGACTCTTCCCCACGTGCCCTCTCAGCTCTGCTGCCTCCTCCCCCTGCCTCCATTCAGCGGGGAGCCTGCTGGGCAGCAGTGGCCCGGGCCTCCTCTGCATCAGCCCCTTGCCCTGGGATGTGGGGGCCCAGGGTGTTCAGGTCTTGACAGGTGTGGGCTGGTACAGCTGGGCCTGCCAGGCCCTTTTCAGAGCTGCCGGGACACTGCTTCTGGGCAGGGGAGTCTGGGCCACGAAGTTCTGAGAGAGCTCAGGTGGGGGTGGCCTCAAGTGCTGAGTGCCAGTGATTCTGCCAGCGCCTTCTCCCTGCCCTGTCTGTGCCCTCCGGTACAGCTGGCAGACCCCGGAGTCCAGCCTGGCTCCTACGAGGCTGCCCCTCTCCAGGTCTCACCTCCCCTCCTGCTGTGACTCGTCCAGAACCCTGGGGCTCGTCCCCACATGTGTCTGTGGCGGGCCTGTGAGGTCACTGTCCTGTCGAAGACGAAGGCTACCGTCCCCGCTTTTTGGCGGTGCCTGCGGAGGCCTGCGCTGTGCGCATCTGATGTCAGCCCCAGCAAGCCATTTTTCCGGAGAAGAACCCGGAGGCTCCGAGGTGACCCGTGGCTTGCTCGAGGTCACACGATCAGTGACGGCACCAGATGAATCCGAGCTCCCTGACCAGCCATCCACCCAGACCCCTGCTGAGACAGCGGGACCTCGTTTCCAACTCGGAAGCCCGGGGAACGCGGCTGCCCGGACTGGGAGCCCGCAGCACAGGGCCCTGTGCCACCCCTTGGGGAAGGCGGCCCCAGGCTCCGCCAGCCCCCGCCTCCCTCTCCAGGCCATGCCCTGGGGGCCCTGTGGACGCCCCACTCCGCCGGGTGAGAACGAGTTTAGGGGTGCGGGCTGGAGGTCAGTGTGTCTGTCCGAAGTCAGCTGGGAGGCAGGCGCCTACTTGAGGCGTCCGTGCTGGTGTGCGGTGGCCCTTGGGTTCAGACTGTCGGCCTGAAAGGTAAGGGTGAGAACGCCTGCATTCTGCTTGTTCAGTAACACGCGTGGGCAGCCAGGCCGAGGGGCTGGCTCTGCAGGGACCGCCCCGCGCGCCCCCGACTCCCCCGCTGGACTCCCGCTCGCTGCGACCGGAGAGAGCCCGGCGGTCCTCCACGCCGTCCTAGACAGTCCCGGAAGTGGCCGCGGCGCCGGGAGGGGCGGGGAGGGGGCGGGGCCGGGCGCACTCTCCGCAGCCCGCACGAGACTCGAGCAGCGCCAGCTCACGGGAGGCCTCCCGGGGGAAGGGAGTGCGGCGCGGCGAGTCCGGCAGGGCTGCTCCTCCGCGCCGGGTCGTAAACCCTCTGCAAGGTCTCTGTGTACCCCCTCGTTGGGCAGGGCCCGCGAGATGGGCTGAAATGGCATTTGCGTCTTTCCCAGTGTCCTCAGCTCCTTCTCCAAGCCCGCGGGCACGGGGCTGATTCTCGAACGTGCCATCTGATCCACTCGACATTTCCCGGGAACCCCAGAGCGGCCCGGCAGGACTTTTAAGGGCATTTTTCTACCTTGTGGTGGCTGCCGGGTGTATCAGCGTGTAGTTGAACAGGACATAATATTCCTGAGCCCTCCTGGGACGCCTGCGACCCTGAGCTGTGCTCGGCCTCTTGGTCACGGCCCTCCCCATCCTCCTTCGATTTGCATCACTCGAGCCGCTTGTCCGGGCGGCCGCCCCCGGGGCTGGTTCGGAGCCCTGTCCCACCCCTACCAGCTCTGCCCCTGAGAGGAACCTGGACGCAGACCACCGGGAGCATCTCCAGCTCAACGGCCAATCTCCAACCCACACCACCTCCAAACCCACACCACCACTCCTCTCCCTCCTGCGACCCAGGACCTCGATTCTCAGCCTTCGCCCTCTCCCTCCTCCCCGAAGTGACCGGGGATCTTCCTAAAGACCCGATGGTATCTGGGAGCCCAGGTTTGGGATCCGCCAGCCCTGATTCCATACCCCACACTTACCCTTCCTCACGGAGCTCGTTTCTGCCTCTGACAATGGAGGAAGCGCAGCCGGGTCGGCACCGCACATGGTGGTTGGAAGGACGGCATGGGTGGGGTTCTCTGCACAGTGCCAGGCACGCAGCAGATCCCCATAAAAAGAGCTCCTGGAAGGGCTCTGTCGACAGTGTGAGTGGATAGTCTTAGCAGAGGACCACCTGAGGCCTGGGTTGGTCACAGCAAATGTGAGGGACCAGGAAAAGGGGTGCATGTGAGTTTTGGAACCCAGGAAATGATCATCTGTATCTGGCACAGTATCTGTTTTTGAGCCCAGAAGGAACTAAAGGTCCTGGAGAGGCTCTGAACCCTAAAGCACTGGACCCTAAAGCAGGGACAGGTCTTCTGAGGCAGCTCCTGCGGCCCCAGACAAGCGGAGAGCCAAGTGCTGACCTAATCGTGGCCTTGGGGGCAGGTGTGCATGCCCATGGATTAGCAAATAAAGGACCAAAATGAGCTTAAGTTTGGACCCTTTTCAGTTCACAAGGCTTTTTATTTTTACATACATATATGTAGCATGGTGTATTGTAAGGAAGTCGACCTTGGAATTTCAAGCCCAATTCTACAGTTAACTGTGAGGTTGGATGAGTTATTAATCTCTGAATCTGTTTCCTGATTAGTAAATGATGCGTTAGGGTTCTCCAGAGAAACAGAACCAATGGTGTGGGGTAGGGGAGGGCAAGAGAAAGAGGGTTATTATCGGGAATGCACTCACAGGGTTATGGGGTCTGGGCAGTCCCAAGACCTGCAGCTGTCAAGCAGAGGAGCTGATGGTGTGAGTCCCCGTCTGAAAGCCAGCAGGCTTGAGACGCACCAAGAGCTGATGTTTCCATTCAAGTCTGAAGGCAGGAAAAGACCTAGGTCCCGGTTCAGTCAGGCAGGAGGAGATTCCCATGCGGGCCTTGAACTCATTGAATGAGGCCCACCCACATTATGAAGGGCACTCTGCGTCACTCAGTTCACAAATTCAAATGTTAATTTTATCCAAAAACACCCCCACAGACACACTCAGCACACACAGTGCCACTACTTGCTCTCAGATTGCTCTCCAGACTGGGGGAACCAACTGACAAGGCTCCCAGTGCCCCCAGCTAAGAGACTACCTTCCCCGTAACTTTTCAGCATGTTCACTTGATTTTCCAAGCTTAACAGACTTGTGATATTACTTTAATCGCAAACAAGGCTCTGCTGTCCCACGTGCTTACTTTGCCACATGGCACAGTGTGTGTCACAGACGCACTCTTCACAAGGACAGGTCCAGACCTGTGTCAGTCACTGCTTCATCCCAGCACCCAGCACAGAGTCTGACTCATGGTGAGCTGTGGACAAATGTGCACCCAATTAACGACTTGTTACTGCCTCAGGGTTCTCTTTTCCAGATGTCTAGAGCAACTCACATTTATTCGCTCCTTATTTCAGACTGGGAGAAAGGGCCTGAGCAGAAGGATCAGAGTTCAAAGGAGGGGACACAGCGCCACAGAGGCAACGCCTGGAGCACCACAGATTGGGGACTGGGCACGTACTCGGGTGAGGGTGGAAAGAGCATGGAAGTCAGGGTTCAGTCAGAAGACAGAGGCCTCGCCAGTCATTTCAACAGAGAGGATTTCGCATCATGAATTACTATGTACGAAGTGGCTACCAAAGGAGCTGAAAAGAGATCTCTTAAGTATCTCAGAAGCAAAAACTGCAGAGAGCAGCTGCTACACTAGGGTTGTGGACACAAAGAGAAGAGTGTGGAATTATTGGGATCAGAAAGCCTGGGAACTAAACCCCTAAGGAGAGGGCTTCGCAGGTCTCTGGTCCCTGATCTGGCCCCGAGAGTGGGGCCAGACCCCCGAGACGGGGCGTCGCTGGCTGCGGTCTGAGGTCCTCCAGCAGGGGGGTGATGAAGCTGCTTCTGCGAAGTTGGGAACCCGCTCCCCGGTTTTAGCAGCCGCGGAGGGAAGTGCTCCCGCCAGGGCGAAGCAACAGAGTTCGCAAGACAAGCAACCAGGGAAGCAAACAGACCGGAAGTCTGAGGAAAAACCGGAAGCAAACGGGAAGGAGTGTGCCCCTCCCTCCTCCCCAGCCTCGAGCGCTTTCTCTGGCGCCCCTAGTGGGAAAGCCTAGCATGGCTCCAGCTGGCCAAGCAGAAAAAGGTTTGCGGAGACCAGGCCAGCCACAGAGGTGGAGCTGAGGGTCAAAACCTCCTGCCTGGAGCAGGAGGGCAGAGAGGCCTTGTACGTTCGAGCGGATTCATAAGATAAATGCTAAAGGGCTCAGATGGCTGAGATGAGATTTTGTAGAAAAACCTGGCAGTGGTCAAGTGCAGCCAGGGCTTCAGGAGTCCAGCCTGGTTTGTAAGTCTCCAGGAGCCCACGCGTGGCCGCAGGTGCAAACTGTCCCAGAGCTCAGAGCAGCCATGCACGGGAGAATTCCTCCCAGAGAGAAACGCCGTGAATATGACTTCCGGGGACACGCACAGCTGGTGGAAACCGTATGCACGTAGTGTGCATAGGTGAGATGTAATGGAACCCTGGAGAAGCACCTTGTGAACGTGGGAAGGGCTTTGCACATGCTCAGGCTCCGCTGGGGATCAGAACATTCTCACAGGAGAGAAGCCAATGAGCGGCAACGGACGTGGCCACACCTTCGTGGAAGCACTGGTCCTCAGGCATCAAAATGGACATGGAGAGGCCCTGCAAATGTAATGACTGTGGGAACGCCCACCTCCTGAGTTCATGCTGCCGTGAGGTAGCGGACTGTGGATGCGGGCATGTGGAGAGGTCTCAGATAATCCCCACTGAAGAGGAACCCTGTGGATGTCATCCACGCACCAGAATCCGATAAATTGCACCAAGGGGCCCCACCCCCACCCCCTGTGCGGTGACCACAGCAAAACCTTTAAGCAAAGATCTCAAGCCCCGAAATGTCAGGGCCGTCACCAGGGATGCAGCAGGGAGTGAAACACCCGTCTCTTGTCTCACACCAAACCATAGCCAAGGGATTCACCACGAGGTGAATGAGGTGCGAGAGGGAGGATTCTGCAGGCGGAGCCTCCCCTCGGGGTTGTGGCCTCAGAACGGGGGCCTTCTCCCTGGAGACGTGGACCCTGTTTCTTACAGCAGCTTCTATGCGTCACCGGCAGGCAGTGCCAGTTGACACCAATCAAGGGATCTCAACACTCAGCCTGCACATGTGCAGATCCGCTGGGGAAACGCAGCCCCTCCCATCCTCAGATCCTAAAAGGGATAAGGCCTTGCCCATTAGCTGAGTCCAGGAGAACCTGGCTGGGACCAGAGGGTGAGAACCGACCCCTGCGGCTGCTACAGGCCCCATCAGGGGCCTCCCCACCCGGGGAGGGTTTCCTGGCAGTGTCTTTGGAGTCGCCGCACGTTTCTGCCCAGTTTTCACAGCCCACTCCTCCCTGGGTTCCGGCTGGGTATCTTCCTCAGAATGGCTCCACGCCTCGCCTGCCTGGTTGATGGAGGTCTCGCTCTGATCACATCCAGTTCCTGAGGACCACCGGCCACTCACCAGGCCGCTTTGCCTTGCGTTTTCTAGGGTCTTGTTTCATGGGGTCATGGGAACCCTCTCAGGGACCACCCAACTACCTGAGAAGCCCGCTGGAAAACGCGGATTCCCAGGCCCCACCCCAAGGGATTCAGCAGGCCTCAGGGGAAGTCAGGGAATCTGGATTTAGTTCAGATACCCAAATGCATTGATCATGGGCCAGATTCGGGAATCTGTTCTCCTCCAAGCCCTCAAAGCAGAAGCTGCTGGCCGGCCCTCTGCACAGGCCGCGGTCCAGGCCCTCCTCAGACACCACCTGGACGGGCAGTTTGAGCCGTGGGACGCCCCTGCTTGGGCCAGAATTGGGTCCTGCACCTCCGACCTGCAGGCCCCAGCTCGGCGTCTGGGCCCTCTGGGCCTCTGGCAGACGCGCTCCGCCAGGCGCCCCCTGCCTCCGTGACGCCCCCTCTCTCGCTCCACAGCGCGGCCCCATGCTGGATCACAGCCTCAAGACCCCTCCGGCCCCCAGCCGCGCGAGCAACGCCAGGCACGCGCCCGCCCCCGACCCGCTACCCTTGGGTTCGCGCCGGGTCCCCCGTCGGTCCTCTGAACGGGTCCTCCGAGCTGCCTAGAGCGCCCGGAAATGCCCTCGGCACGGGGCGGGGCTTGCGGGGGCGGTGCTTGCGGGGCGGGGCTTGCGGGGGGCGGGGCCGCGCTTCCGATTCGCGCTGCGCTCGGCGGGCTGGGTCTAGGCAGTGCCCCCAGCGCGGGAGCCGCCGGTCAAGCCTTTAAAGATCACAGTGTTCAACAGGTTTCTTTTTCCCAATAGCATTTATTCATACTCTTTGAAGAAATTTGGGAAGTGCAAGAAAAATAGAAGAGACAGAAATTTTCTCCTCAGCACTACGGGCTGGGGATCCCAAATCCAAACACCTTAAACTCAAGGCTTTGGAGCAGCCGACGTGCCGCGCACAGGAAATAGTCATTGGAACACCTCGGACTTCGGATGTGGGAATTTGGGAGGCTCAGCTGCTAACTACGGTACAAATATTCCCAAATCCAAAAAAAGGCCAAAGCCCGCCCCCCCCTTTTTTTTTTTTTTTGAGACCGAGTCTCGCTCTGTGGCCCAGGCTGGAGTGCAGTGGCTCTATCTCGGCTCACTGCAACGTCCGCCTCCCGGGTTCACGCCGTTCTCCTGCCTCAGCCTCCCGAGTAGCTGGGACTATAGGCGCCGCCACCACGCCCGGCTAATTTTTTGTATTTTTAGTGGAGACGGGGTTTCACCGTGTTATCCAGGATGGTCTCGATCTCCTAACCTCGTGATCCTCCCGTCTCGGCCTCCCAAAGTGCTGGGATTACAGGCGTGAGCCCCCGCGCCCGGCCACCAAAACACTTCTGGTCCCAGGCATTTGGGATAAGGGATACTCAGGCTGAACAAGGAACGTCTGTGCACGTTTTTAGCAGCTGTTGCTGTTACACTAAATAGACTCCATGGTTAACTTGTCCCTAAAATAACCTTCACGTCCTGAGGTCTGAGATCTGCTGGGAGCAGTGCTGGAAGCCCTATTTCCCCACGCGAGAGAGGCGCCAGCATCCCTCATTTACAGGAGGAATTCGAGACTTGGTGAGGACGTCCCACAGCCCGGATTTGAACCCAGGCTTGGATTCCGAGGCCCACGTACTTGCTCCACAGTGCCTTCTGCTGGCCACCTTCCCTGCCCTCAAAGATTGCTGTAACCAGAAGTGGATGAGCATTTCGAGGAGGAATGCTCCCCGCACAAGCCGAGGTGTTTGCAGGGTATCCCAGACTCCCCTTTGGTGTCCCTGGAGTGCCCATGCCAGCGACCTTTTGGTGGCTCTCTTACCCCAGTTGGAACTGTCGCCAAGGGTGTCCCCATCGTGGGGAGAGGAAGAGAGGAAGTGGATTAGCGGCGTCAGGCCTTGCGGAGGTGCACTCGCACCGTCCTGCGCTACGGTCTCAGAAGCAGGAGGACGCTTTCCGGGAGCCGGCTGCTGTGGCACCTGCAGCAGTTTCAGCAGTTGGATAGCTCCAGCCGCCCTGTCACACCCTCACTCCTCATCCACTCCAAAATTCAAGGCAGCATGCCAGGCCCCAGGTATGTCGAGGCGGAAAGCTACGGTCCCTGCCCGATGGAGCCGTGCAGTTCCCCGGAGCGTGGGTGGAGGAGGGGGGACAGGTGTCCAGACGTGTGTGTACATGGGCCGGCAACTCCCAGTCCTTGAGTCTCAGGTGGGCAAAATCATGCCGCCACTGTGGCCCTCGTGTGCCTGACTCCAGGCAGGGCCTTCCCGTCCTGCCTCCCGGCACTCTGTGTGTGGCCCTTCTGTGAGGCTGTTGCCCCTCAAGCAGCCCCTGGGATGCGAAACCCCCTCGTTCACACGGCAGAGTATTCAGCCCAGCGCCTGCTGCAGAGCCTGGGTGAACAGCGTCTGGGTGACGAGAGTAACAGGCAGGATGCAAGTGGAGGCAGGCGGCTTCCGCGGACCTCGGTCCATGTGCCCGTCCAGCAGGACCCTGAGCCCAGCTCCCATCTGGGGCGAGGGCTCCGCGGTGGCAGGCAGGAGGGGCTGCATAATGAGCTCCGGAAAGCTCTAGAATGCCGTCTGTCGCCATTACACTTGACGGAGGGCGTGGTGAATAGCAAGGGCTTGGGGCATGTGGTTGGATTTTGGGTTTTTCCTTGCAGGACTGTGCCGAACCTGCAGCATTGGGAAGCTCTTGGCCTCTGCCCTTTCTCTGAAACGTGCCTCTTCTGCCTGAATGGCTTGGTCATTCTTTCCTCATCCATAACCTTGAATAGCTTCACCAAGATCCATGCTAGTGTCAATATTTTATATTAATTTTTCCTGGGATATGGTGCTCTTGATTTTTTTGAATTAGGGTATAATTTGCATAGCTAAAATGCCCAACTCTTAAGCACACGGCTTGACTGTTTACATGTTTACACTCTTGCTAATCCACCCAGGTCACAGCATGGAACTTTCCAGAGCTTCTCTTACCCTTCCTTTCCCCTCCCCAAGCTGATGGGTATGCTAGCTTCTGGAGGGCCCCGTCTGCCATCGGGCCTCTCAGGGGTGGATTCCGCGCGATGTGCTAGTGGTCACCCCATGTGGTTCCAAATGTCCGTTGGCCCCTTCCGGGCCGGTGTGTGGTTTCCGATTCTGAGTGTTTGCTTTGACCCCATTTTTATTGTTGGGGTTGTGTACTTCTCATGCCGTTTTCCCATCCCAAACCTGTGGTGTCTTTTCTGAGTGAGAACACCCTTGTGGCTACAAGAGCCCCAGAGTAGGAAGCCCAGCATTGGTGTGGCAAGGTTGGGTTCCCTAAGAGCCAAGCGGCCTCCCCACCTCAGCGCCCTTCCCAAACTCCTGCTTACACGTCAGGACCCACTGGCAGTGCTGTTCGAGTCACTGCTCCCTGGTCTCTGCTTCTAATGAGGCCTGCATGTGCTGCTTTCCAGCACCTGGCAGGCAGTGCCCGCTGTGCCTCTGTGTTTCTCCCCTTTCATGAACTCCCAGGGCAGCCCCTGTGGCGCTCTGTCCATCTTTGGGGGTGTCCCTGGTGCCCAGCACAGCAGGAGTGAATGTCCTGGGCCAGTTCTGCCTGACTGCAGAGCATGGAGGTGCCAGTCAGCACTGGTCAGGCCGGCCGCTGGGTCTTGTTGTGCCCGCCGCTTCCTGCCACCCTTGCATTTTCTTCTCTTAGGGCCACTGGTGTGTCTCACCTGGAACCTTCTCACCAACAGCCCATCTGTTACTTCACAGATCCTGCCATGCAGGAGCCGTGCACAGCTTGGCTGAGGTCTCTGCCAGGGTCTCCTGGGGCTGCCATTCAGCTGTCCTGGGCTCCAATCTCCTGTGGAGCTTGAGGTCCGTCCCCGACCATTCAGGCTGTGGAGGGATTTCCATCCTGCGGCTGTGGGGGTCAGGCCCTCAGCCTCCAGGGGTAACTCAGAGGCCTGTGCCTCTCCTGCTGCTTCTGTCAGGAGACTGGGAGTCCTTCCTTTCCGTGTCACCTGTGTCCTGGCTCCGTGTCCACTTGCTTCAGTTGACCCACGGCCTCTTCTCTGAACAATGGTTCTCTTTCTCTGAGTTCTTTTTATTTTGTTTGGTTTGGTTTGGTTGGTTTGTTTTGAGACAGGGTCTCACTCTGTCACCTAAGCTGGAGTGCAATGGCGTGATCTCGGCTCACCGCAATCTCCACCTCCCGGGGTCAAGTGATTCTCCTGCCTCAGCCTCCCAAGTACCTGGGATTACAGGTGGACACCACCACACCCGGCTAATTTTTGTATTTTTAGTAGAGACGGGATTTCACCATGTTGGCCAGGCTGGTCTCAAACCCCTGACCTCAAGTGATCCACCTGCCTCGGCCTCCCAAAGTGCTGGGATTACAGGCGTGAGCCACTGTGCCTGGCCCAGCTCTCTTTGTTTTTAAGGGGTGCCTTGGTAATTTCTTCATCATACTTTTTTTTTCAGGGTAGCAGGTAAGGGACTCAGTGGATAGGCTCATGGAGACAGTCCTTGAAGGCCTGATATTCTAAGACGCGGCTACTTTATTTTATTTATTTATTTTTTTGAGACGGAGTCTCGCTCTGGAGTGCAGTGGTGAAATCTTACTGCATCCTCCACCTCCTGGGTTCAACCGATTCTCCTGCCCCAGCCTCCCGTGTAGCTGGGACTAACGCAATCACCACTACGCCTGGCTAATTTTTTTTTTTTTTTTTTTTTTTTTTTTTTTGCGGAGACTGGGTTTCACTATGTTTGCCAGGCTGGTCTCGAACTCCTGACCTGGAGTGATCCTCTTGCCTCGACCTCCCGGAGTTCTGTGATTACACGCGTAAGCTCCCTCGCCAGCCTAGACTCGGCTACTTTTGGATCAAGAAATCCAGAAGTTTCTAGACTGTGAACTTGCTCTTTACCATGGACATTCACCACCTGCAACTTCCCAGGGGTTCTCTGTCTCGCCCCACACTGTGAGGACCCCCTTACCAAACAGAATTCCAGGGTGCTGGCTCTTCGCGGGATCTGAGCTATTCGCCGGCGTCCTGAGTTGCTTGGGTTCACTCCCCCACCCTCGTGTCCCTGCCTGAGTGCTGCCTTGTGTTTTCGATTCTGTTTGTCAGAGGCCCTAGCGTGGGGCTTCTCTGTGGGAGAGCAGGAGGGAAGCGGTGAGGGGCGATTCCGGAGGAGGCAGAGCCCCAGGTGTCCGTGGGAAGCTCCAAGGCCGGGCCACGGGACGGCCACCCTGGGCTGTGACACAGTCCAGCATCTTCGCTAAGGCACCTGCTGGAGGCTCCGCCTGGGTCCCAGGACCCTGACTGTGCCGGGCAGCTGCCAGCGAGGAGGCGGGGCCGAGGCGAGGGCGGGGCCGAGGTGGGGGGCGGGGAAGGAGGGGCGGGGGGGGGGGGTCTGTCTGATGGGCGGGGCTTCTGGATGGGCGGGGCTGCCGGCTCTGAGGTCTGAGCCGGGCTCCCGGCGGAGGAAGCTGACGACTCCTAGAGGCTCAGTGCGCGAGCCCGAAGTTGGGCCTGGAAAGGGGGCACCGCCTTCCCGGTTCTGGTGGATGGGGAGTGAGGGGAAGGACAAAAGCGGCACAGGAAATAGCATGACACGGGCCCGGGGCAGGGCGCATTTGGAAAGGGGCGAGGAGAGGACAGTGGCCTCCGGCACGGCGGCAGTGGGCCTGGAGAGGCAGTCGGGCCCCGTCGCGAAGAGCCTCCGCCCGGCGTAAGGAGCCGGGACTGTCTAGGAGGCAGTGGAGGCTCCGGAAAGCCAAGCGCCTCCCGCCCAGGCTCGCGTGCTTGGAGTACCGGAGACTGCAGAGCAAGAGAGGGTCTTCAGAAGACCCACGACGTTCCACCGGGATGCGGAGGGGAACGGTTATTTGTACTTCTACATCATCTCTTTTGGGGGTGTATGTGGGGGGGGGGGGGTGTGTGTTGTTGTTGTTTTGCGACAGAATCTCTGTCACCCAGGCTGGAGTGCAGTGCTGATCTCGGCTCACTGCAGCCTCTGCCTCCTGGGCTCAAGTGATCCCCCCGCCTCAGCCTCCCGAGTACCTGGGACCACAGGCGCCTGCCACCACGCCCGGCTAATTAAAAAAAAATTTTTTTTTAGTCGACACAGCGGTCTGTGTTGCTCAGGCTGGTCTGAAACTCCTGGACTCAAACCATCCTGCCGCCTCGGCCTCCCAAAGTGCTGGGATTACATTCATGAGCCACTGCGCCCACCCGGTCTAAGTGTTTTATTTATTTATTTATATTTATTTATTTTTTTGAGACAGAATCTTGTTCTGTCGCCCAGGCGGGAGTGCAGTGGCGCAATCTCAGCTCACTGCAAGCTCCGCCTCCCGGGTTCACGCCATTCTCCTGCCTCAGCCTCCCGAGTAGCTGAGACTACAGGCACCCGCCACCACGCCCGGCTAATTTTTTTTTGTATTTTTAGTACAGACGGGGTTTCACCGTGTTAGCCAGGATGGTCTCGATCTCCTGACCTCGTGATCTGCCCGCCTCGGCCTCCCAAAGTGCTGGGATTACAGGAGTGAGCCACCGCGCCGGGTCAAGTGTTTTACTTTTTATGTTTTACAACAGCTTCTAATTTGTTACAAATAAATGTGCAGCATGTGGTGGGAGTGTTCAGGTGTTTACGGGTGCAGCGCGCAGGGAACGCGGTTCCAGGCGCGAGATGTGGAGGCCCAGAGGCAGAAGCCCCGTGGCGGCAGCGCGCGCAGGCGCGCAGGGGACTGTCGGAGGAGCAGGCGGGGACCTGGGCTCCCAGGGCTGTGCCCCCCCCCCCCCGCCCCAGGTCCAGTTCCAGGGGCGCGTCTGGCCCTTTGTTGCTGTCTTATTAGGGTTCTTTCATGGGGGTCGGTTCTTAATTCTTTCTTTTCTCCCCAGAGAGGGTCTACTTGTTGTAAGAGGGAAGAGTCCACACCGCAGCAGTACACTTTTGCACACATGATGAAAAGCGTCACTTTTGCAGCATTCCAGCTGGAGATGCGTGACCTTCAGTCTGCGGCGGGCGGCAGGGCGAGAGGCTTGGACAGGAGGTGCATCTTGCCCGGGGAAGGCTGAACGAATGAGAGCTCGGTCCCTGGTGAGAAAGAGCCCAGAGCATGCGAGAGGCGGGCAGCAAAGGCTTCTCTGCAGCGGAGACGCGAGGGCGGCGACCTGCAGGGAGGCGGGGGCAGCGCCTGGGGCGCTCCAAGCTCTCGACCCCAAGGAAGCCCACGCTCGGGACCCGCGTGCTGCCACAGCCCCGGGGGCCTGGAGGGGCCCGTGCGCCGAGCGGAGGACCCGGGACAAGCGCGGGGCGCTGCGGGGAACGGAAGGGAACGCGCGTGGTCTTCCCACCGCGGGCCTTCGACGCCTCCTGACACGTACTGCGGGCGCCCGGGTCCGGTCCTCAGTTGGTTCGAGCCGAATCCCGGCGCGCCAACGGCTCGACCTTGCCCGCCACGAGGCGGGGCTTCCTGCCCGGCAGGAAGGACTCGGCTGGCGCCTGCGGGCAACCGTAGAGCTGAAGGCGCCGCGGCTGGGCCGTCCCGCTCTCCGGGGCCGCCGAGCGCACTGTCCTCCCGCGGCCCAGAGCGTCACCGGAAGTGCCTGGGGGGCGGGCCAGAAGTGGGGACTGCGGCGCTTCCGGCGCGCGGCGGGGCAGGGACCGTAGCGGGTGCAGTCCAGCTGTCCTGGGTGCCGCGGCGACGGCTATTCTTGCTCTGGCGTCGATTCGGGAGGGTCAAGGAGCGGCGGAGGGAACGGGGCTGGCACCGCCGTCCTGGCCGGCGCGTCCTGCACTCCCCTTGCAGCGCAGGCCCCAGCCGCTCTCCGGCGCGGCGTGGAGGAGGCGGCCCTGCAGGTGCATTCCCGGGGTGCCGACGCATGCAGGGCTTCCTGTGAGCTGAGTTCCCCCCGCGCGTTTTCAGGCCTTTGTAAGTTGTCAAATTTCCCACCGGCCCAGCTAATCGAGCCTCCTCCCAGCTGTGAACAGGAGAGCCTGTTACCTAATTCTTGCCGGTAAGGTACTTTCAAAAATCTGCTTCCAGACTAAAAAATTGCACTTTAAATACCTTTTTGCAAAATAGGCGGGGTCTCGCTTTGTTTCCCAGGCTGGCCGCCTACTCCTGGGCTCAAGCGATCCTCCCGCTCAGCCTCTCTGGCAGGCGGGATTACAGGCGGCTTAAATTAAATTTACTAATTAATTACTTTTTATTTACTTATTTTTTTAAGACAGGGTCTCCTTCTATCGCCCACCTGGAGTGCAGTGGCGAAATCTCAGTTCACCCCAGCCTAGACCTGGGCTCAGGCAGTCCTCCCACCTCAGCCTCCCTAGTAGCTGGGACTACAGACGCCTACCATCACACCTGGCTAATTTTTTAATTTTTTGTAGAGACGGGGTCTCACTATGTTGCCCAGGCTGGTCAGGAACTCCTGTACTCAGTCCTCCATCCCGAGCCTCTTGAAGTGCTAGGATTGCAAGTGTGAGCCACAGCACCCAGCCAAATTACACTTCTTAATTGCACTTGAGGTGAGACCCCCCCAAAAAATGTATTGCTTACTGGTTTTTCTTCTTGGTGAATTACATATTCATGATCTTTGCCAATTCTCCTTCGTTTCTTATTAATATATAGAGGTCTTTATCAGATAGGGATGAATCTTTGCATTGCACGTATTTCCCCTTTTTTGTTTTTTTACATTAAATTTTTTTATGTAGTTAAATTTGTCAGACATCTGATGTCAGGCTTAGAAAAATCATTCCTCAGTCCAAAACTTTATCATTCAAATGATTTGTTCTTTTTTTCTGGTTTAACATTTTTGTATTCAAATCCTTACAACTACCAAGAAAATTTTAAAATCCATGGGAATTTCTCTAGCTATTTGAAGACTGCTGGAGGGCGTGAGCTTGCTCAGCATGGAGCTAGGAAGCTGTGGCCATGCCCACCTGTGCTCTGTGTCAGCCCTGGGTCGAGGGGAACCGACAGAGCCTGGACCAGAGTTCCCCGGCATCCCGCAGAACACCGCTTCTGGGAGTGACTGTTGAGCCAGGACCTTGATTGCCAGTGACAGGGGTGGGCCCACCTGGGTGTTGCAGCTCCCGCAGGGCCTATTCTGACCGTCTCCTCTGAAGGCATTCTGACCTCACTGCCCCGGCCCCTGTACCTAGCCCTGGCTGCGATTTATTTTCCTTTTCTTTTACCTCAGCAGAAATTGTTCGAACTGCTGGCGTTCTGCAAGGTGGAGCCAGGAGGAGAGCCCCCAGGTGCCAAGGAGAGCAGTACCCTGATGGAGGCCCTTGCAGGTGAGGGGACACGTCTACAGTCGGGCCCAGAGTTCCAGGACAGGAATTGAACAGGAATACAGGAAAAACACCATGTCTCGGTCACTGGCGCAGAGCATATACTGTGTCCTCGGGCGCAGGATGAGGGAGGGAGGTAAACGCAGGCCCATCAGATCTCCTGGGCATCTGTTTGGTGACTGTCTTTGCCAGTGAACTGAGAGCTTTTGGTTAGAAAGTCTGGCAGCCCCAGGCTCTGCCTCTGGGAAGGTCTGGCTCAGTGCTTCTCAGCCTTGGCACTGTGGTTGTTTTGGAATGGATGAGTCTTTGTTGAGGGGCCATCATGTGCATTGTGGGAGGTTCAGCAGCACCCTCGCCTCTGCCCACTTGCTGTCAGTAGCGCCCCCTCCCAGTTGTGACAACCATAAACATCTCCACACGTTGTCAAATGTGCCCTTGGGACAGAATCACCCACAAGAGAACACTGTTTTATGTTTTGGGGCCACCCTGAGAGTGTGTCACAGCGACGGGCGGGAGGTGGGGTGGGTAGTGCAGGCCCTGCTATGGGGTCTGGCATTGCCTCCATTGGAAAGGCATCCTCAGGGCCTGCAAGCTGGATCCAGTAGAGCTCCACCGTGTATGTGGCCCCTTCTCATTGTAGTTTTGGTTCTTTTTCCTCATAAGCAATACCTTTGAGTCAGTTCTTGAACTTCCAAGTCTGCAAACCACACAAGACCAGGGCTGGCCTCTGCCAAGGGGCTTCTGTTCTGCGCACCACCCTGAGCCTCTCCCACGCTCTGGCTGTTCAGTGTCATGGGTCTGCAAGGGCAGAGAGAGGTGGGGACTGTTGACAGCAGCCTGCTCTCATCTGCCCTGGAACATCCCTGCCCCACCCCCACCTCCACAGGAGTTTCCATCACATCTGCACCCTCCACATTCTTGAAAGGTGCAGCCGGGACTCAGCCGCTTCTCTTCCGTTGCCACAGCAGACTGCCTGCAGGCAGAGAAGTCCCGCTCAGTTGCTGCGCTGGCCTCGGGGGCTCCCATCCTCCCACTGCCACTCCTGGCTGAGCCCTCCTGCCTCCTATGCAGGCCGAGGTCAGTAGCCAGCTTTCTCACGTCCCAGGGTTTCATCCCTACCCCTTAAGCCTTTTTTCTAAATGGCTACATGGTCTGTCCCTGTGAGCCGGAGGAACCAAATCTAACCAGTGGCTTCACTGTGAGACAAGGACCACTGATAATGCAGCCTGGTCGGGGCTGCTCAGCCTGGTCAGCGCCACTGCCCAGCCACATGGGTTGCTGCTTCCAGCTCTTAGTCCGGATTCCTTTTTTTTTTTTTAGACAAAGTCTTGCTCTGTCACCAGGCTGGAGTGCAGTGACACAAGCTCACTGCAGCCTCCACCTCCTGGGTTCAAGCGATTCTTCTGCCTCAGCCTCTCAAGTAGCTGGGACTACAGGTGTGTGCCACCACGCCCGGATAATTTTTGTATTTTTAGTAGAGACGGGGTTTCACCATGTTAGCCAGGATGGTCTTCATCTCTTGATGTCGTGATCTGCCCGCCTTGGCCTCCCAAAGTGCTGGGATGACAGGCATGAGCCACCATGACCGGCCTCTTGGTCCGGATTCTGAGTGAGGACACTCCTGTTTGCACGTAACAGAAGCTCCTAGAGTTTGGTGTTTGGGGGGAGTTGTTAAGGAGGCCACGTTGTCTCAGGGAGTCCAAGGTGAAAGGAATGAGCTGGGGCCATGGCTGGGTGTGGTGGCTCACACCTGTAATCCCAGCACTTCAGGAGACCGAGGTGGGAGGAGGGTTGAACCCAGGAGTTCAAGAGCAGCCTGGGCAACACATTGACACACTGTCTCTACAAAAAATTTTAAAACTAGCCTGGTGTGGTGGTGCTCACCTGGAGTCCCACCTACTTGGGAGGCAGAGGGAAGATCACGTGAGCCGTGAGGCTGCAGTGAGCCACGATGGCACCACTGCTCTCCAGCCTGGGTGATAGAGCAAGACCCTGGCTCACAAAAAAGGGAGGAGGGACAGACAGAAGGCAGAGCTGGGCCGTGGGCTCTGTTGGATGCCACCATCCCCACGCCTCCTGCGGCGTCTGCCTCGCTCCTGTCCTGGCTTGCTGCCAGCAGTCTCCAGCCTCTTTTGCTTTCCCAGCTGCCCTGCAGAGTAAGGCAGTGCCCAGAGCCTGCGTTTCTGTCCCCAGGACTGGGTGGGCTGAGACTGGAGGTTTAGCCCCACTTCTAGCCCCATTTAGCCTCGTTTCTGTATGTGTGTGTATTTATTTATTTATTTATTTAGAGATGGAGTCTCGCTCTGTCGCCCAGGCTGGAGTGCAGTGGCGCGATCTCAGCTCACTGCAAGCTCCGCCTCCCGGGTTCACGCCATTCTCCTGCGTCAGCCTCATGAGTGAGTAGCTGGGACTACAGGCACCCGCCACCATGCCCAGCAATTTTTTTATGTGTTTAGTAGAGACGGGGTTTCACCGTGTTAGCCAGGATGATCTCGATCTCCTGACCTTGTGATCTGCCTGCCTTGGCCTCCCAAAGTGCTGGGATGACAGGCGTGAGCCACTGCACCCGGGCTTCTGTTTGTATATTTTTAAAATTCTATTTTTTTTAAGAGACAGGATCTCACTGTGTTGGCCAGACTGGTCTCAAATTCCAAGTCTCAAGTGGTCCTCCTGCCTCAGCCTCCCAAAGTGCAGGGATTACAGGTGTGAGTCACCACGCCCAGCCCCACAGCCCGGTTTCTAGAGTGGCAGTGCAGGACTCTCATCCACCTCATAACCACAGGGGTTAAGAAGGTGGGGAGGAGAAAAAACTAGGCGGGCAAAATCAAAGGTGTCTTTGGAACACTGATGTCACCATCACCGTCATTGTCCTGTCGTCACCACGATTGCCAGAGCCACCCTCGACTCACATTCTCTTGCATCTAAAATCGTTGCTGTCCGGCCTCTTTTTCAGTTGTGAAGGCTGCTTTCCTGGCGCAGGCCCCAAGTGGCAGCCGATCAGCTGAGGTGCAGGCAGCTCGGAGTACGGAGCCTGCACCAGAGCCAGGCGCTCCCGAGGGAGAGGGCCACAGAGGGGGGCCTCCCCGGGCGCTGGGGTCTCTTGGCCTTTGTGAAAACGAGGAAGCCAGAGAGAGGCCCAGAGGTTCCCCTCGAGGTCCGGTCATTTCTGAGAAAACTGGAGGACAGAGTGGCCGCGAGTCAGACGTCCCTCCGAACGTAGGCCCGGGAGCAGAGGGCAGGGGCGGCTGGAAGGGGCGGCCTTTCCCGTGCAGCGCCTGTGGCCGCAGCTTCAAGTGCTCCTCGGACGCCGCGAAGCACCGGAGCATCCACTCCGGGGAGAAGCCGTACGAGTGCAGCGACTGCGGGAAGGCCTTCATCCACAGCTCGCACGTGGTCCGACACCAGCGGGCGCACAGCGGGGAGAGGCCCTATGCGTGCGCCGAGTGCGGCAAGGCCTTCAGCCAGAGCTTCAACCTCCTCCGGCACCAGCGCGTGCACACGGGCGAGAAGCCCTACGCGTGCGCCGACTGTGGCAAGGCTTTCGGCCAGAGGTCGGACGCCGCCAAGCACCGCCGCACCCACACCGGGGAGAGGCTCTACGCGTGCGGCGAGTGCGGGAAGCGCTTCCTGCACAGCTCGAACGTGGTCCGGCACCGGCGGACCCACCACGGGGAGAACCCGTACGAGTGCCGGGAGTGCGGCCAGGCCTTCAGCCAGAGCTCCAACCTCCTCCAGCACCAGCGCGTGCACACGGGGGAGCGGCCCTTCGCCTGCCAGGACTGCGGCCGCGCCTTCAGCCGCAGCTCCTTCCTCCGCGAGCACCGCCGCATCCACACCGGGGAGAAGCCCCACGAGTGCGGCCACTGCGGGCGCGCGTTCCGGGCGCTGTCGGGCTTCTTCCGGCACCAGCGGCTCCACACGGGCGAGAAGCCGTTCCGCTGCACCGAGTGCGGCCGCGCCTTTCGCCTGAGCTTCCACCTCATCCAGCACCAGCGGGTGCACGGCGCCGAGTGAGCCGGGGCTGCCGCTGAAGAGATGCCAGCGGCCTGGTGGGCGTAAGGCCGAGGCCGGGTGAGTCCTGTCCGCACCATGCACGGTGAGGAAGTAACAACCGGCTGCTCGCCTGGTTCTCGGGCTGCAGAAACCTCGCCCAGCCTGCATCTGCCTTGGCTCGGGAGCAGTCAGGAGAGACAGGGCTCGGCGAAGGTGAGCGCTGCCCATGGGAGGCGATTCCCAGAGGCGGGGAGGTCTCAGGCCGGCCGCCCGCTGCTGAGACGCCCCCCCTCCCACGGTCAGCTGCAGCGAAGGTCTCATCTGCTGGGGTGTAGTGGCCGGTGATTGAATGGGTCATTCCTACGCAGCCAGGTTGGTCAAGGCGGGGTGGGGCGGGGGTGCAGTTAGGAAGGGGGCCTCACGCCCTCCCCCCGTACCTTGCCGGCGAGCAGTTCATCCATGTCTTTCAACGCCTTTTCACAGCTGGTTGCTATGGTCCCGAGTTCTGTGTGCTTAGAAAATTATGGAACTTGGCCGGGCGCGGTGGCTCCTGCTTGTAATCCCAGCACTTCGGGAGGCCGAGGCAGGCGGATCACGCAGTCAAGAGATCGAGACCATCCTGACCAACATGGTGAAACCCTGTCTCTACTAAAAATACAAAAATTAGCCGGGCGTGGTGGCGCGCGCCTGTAATCCCAGCTGCTCGGGAGCCTGGGGCAGAAGAATCGCTTGAACCCGGGTGGCGGATGCTGCAGTGAGCTGAGATTTCGCCACTGCACTCCAGCCTGGGCAACAGAGCGAGACTCCATCTCAAAAAACAAACAAAAAATTATGGAACCTGAGAAGGGGGTCGTGGGGACCCTAGGACCCACTGTCTGCACTTGGCATCTGAAGTGGGGGTGGTCTTGTGGGACTGACCCCTTACCCTGTGGGTTCTGCACTAACTCCAGGCAGTTGGTGTCAGAATCGAGTTAAATCGAAGGACATCTCGTTGGTGTCTGAGAGTTGGAGAGCTGGTTGGTATGGAGGGAAAGGCTCACAGCCACGTGATGTCAGAAGCATTCTGTGGGTAGAGGAATCGTTTTGTCTTTGAGACTGTTATGAGTATGTACAAATGTTATTTCCTGTAAAATATTTTCATTTTTTAAAATGTTATTTCCGAGATAGAAAAGTGGAGGTGTCTCTTTGGGGAACGTTTTGGGTGCGTATAGTAAAGCTCTGTCACCATGAATTAAGCCAGGTGGGCTTTGAGTTTCTTGGGATGACTGAGGGAAATGTGAGCCGCCCGCTGGCCGTGAGCCCTGGGGCGTGGTTGCAGGATTCACCCATCCTGGTCTGGCTGTGGCTTGGGACCACCTCCTGCAGTTCTCTGCCCCAGGTAAGGACTGATTGGGAATAATTCTGGGTCCTGAGCTGGCTGCCACTTCCAAGACAGTCGCTTTGAGGGCTCTTGTTGGCACCCATTTCGTTAAAATGCATGAGCTTAGGGTTGTGCAGCCTGTAGGGGCAGGGGTGCTCTCAGAATGGATTTGGTGGCCCCACAGTTCATTAAGCTCCTGACTCCTGGGCCAGTGGTGAGGTGGGAAGATGAGCCTGTGTCTCCCGTGCTGAGCCAAGACCCTCAGGCCAGCTGAAGGTGACCTTCCAGGTACCAGTAGAGGTCAAAGCACCTGCTCTCTGAAGGAAGTTTACCCAGCTTAGCCTCATCCCTGCTCGTAAGTCAGCCATCAGCTTGCAGTCAAAGATCCCCAAGCACACAAGGAGAGTCAGCTGACTGAGGGCCAACAGAAACAGCAGGCAGCTGCTGTCAGCCACAAAGAAAGGCAGATCCTGAAACTGTCATCATACAGGTGAGAGGACAGTTACGTGTGAGGCGCAGTGACGGTGATGAGAAAACTGTAGGATACATATTGTCACCTGTGAATAGGCAGGACTTCTTAAAGAACTTTTGGAAATGAAAAATAGGCTAGACGCAGTGGCTCATGCCTATATCCCAACACTTTGGGCGGCCTAGGAGGGAGGATCACTTGAGCCCAGGAGTTCAAGACCAGCCTAGGCAACGTAGTGCTGGGCACGGTGGCTCACGCCTGTAAGCCCAGCACTTTGGCAGGCTGAGGCAGTGGATCACCTGAGGTCAGGAGTTTGAGACTATCCTAGCCAACATGGCAAAACCCCATTTCTACTAAAAGTACAAAATTAGCTGGGCCTGGTGGCCCATACCTGTAATCCCAGCTACTCAGGAGGCTAAGGCAGGAGAATCCCTTGAACCTGGGAGGCAGAGGCTGCAGTGAGCCGAGATCACGCCATTGCACCCCAGCCTGGGTAAAAAGAGCAAAACTCCATCTTTAAAAAAAAAAAAAAGGAAAATGATCTGAGTGATGGTCTTAAATATAAGATGGAATGGCAAGCAAAATTATGAATATATATGTTTGTATAAAAGAATAATGTCAACTAAAATTCTGGACAACAATAGCATGTAAATTGGAAGGGATAGAAATGTTCTAAGACCCTCCTGTTGTTGGGAAGCGGGTGTAAGACAGTGTTTAATTTGACTTTGATAAGTTAAATGTGCATAGTGTAATTTAATGTTAATTACTAAAAGAGTGTAACCAGTCTGTACATCTCTAATCCAATAAAAAGAATAATTTAAAATGTAATTTAAAATGTAGTCCCAGCTGCTTGGGAGACTGAGGCAGGAGGATCTCAGTTTGGATCCTCAGACCAGGAGTTTGAGGCAGCAGTGAGCTATGATTGTGCTGCTGTACTCCAGACTGGACAACACAGTGAGATCCCATAAAATAAATAAATGAAACGAACACAAACTTCTGTCAATTAAAAAATAAGAAAAATCAGGCTGGGCCTGAGCGCTGTGGCTCACACCTGTAATCCCAGCACTTTGGAGGCCGAGGTGGGTGGATTGCTTAAGCCTAGGAGTTCGAAACCAGCCTGGGCAACATAGGGAGAACCTGTCTCTACAAAAAAATACAAAAAGTAAGCTGGGCATGGTGATGTATGCCTGTAGTTCCAACCACCCAGGAGGCTGAGGTGGGAGGATCACCTGAGCCTGGGAGCTCAAGACTGCAGTGAGTCGTAGTCACGCCACTACACTCCAGCCTGGGCAACAGAGTGAGACCCTCTCTCAAAAAAAAAAAATAATAATAATCAGAAACAAACTGGGCAAATTAAGATGATGGAAACAAAACTAAATATGTCCCTAACCACAGTAAGCTGTATGGAATTGCCGGTTAACAGGTAAAGGTTAGGGCCGGGCGCAGTGGCTCATGCCTGTGATTCCAGCACTTTGGGAGGCTGAGGTGGGTGGAACACCTGAGGTCAGAGGTTCGAGACCAGCCTGGCCAACATAGTGAAACCCCATCTCTACTAAAAATACAAAAATTAGCCAGTTGTGGTGGTGCATGTCTATAATCCCAGCTACTCGGGAGGCTGAGACAGGAGAATGGCTTGAACCTGGGAGGCGGAGGTTGCAGTGAGCCAAGATCGCGCCACTGCACTCCAGCCTGGGTGACAGAGTGAGACTCTGTCTCACAGACACAGGTAAAGGCTAGGAGGAAAATCCATGACCCAGAGTCACACACATGAAGACACACAGGAGGGAGGCGTGAGTCAACCAAGGGGAGGAAAGGCAAGCTCAGGTGCCTCAGAGGTGAGAGGCAGTCATGTGCCATGTGAAGCCCAGAACATTGTTTTAAAAAGGAAACTCAAAAATAACGATGGGCCAGGTGCAGTGGCTCACGCCTGTAATCCCAACACTTTGGGAGGCCCAGGCGGGCTATCACTTGAAATCAGGAATTCGAGACCAGCCTGGCTAACATGACAAAACTCCATCTCTGTTAATAATACAAAAATTGGGCAAGTGTGGTGGTGTGCACCTGTAATCCCAACTACTTGGGAGGTTGAGGCACAAGAATCGCTTGAACCTGGGAGGCGGAGGCTGCAGTGAGCCGAGATCCCGCCACTGACTCCAGCCTGGGTATCACTCAGACTCAGTGAGACTCCACCTCAAAAAAAATTTAAAAAAAATTAAAATGGTATCTTAGAATGGAAATGTGATAGGCAAAATTAAATTAGCAAGAAGGTGGAAAGTGGAGAAAATCTGTTTGAAAGAATGAAAAGATAAGGTGGGTGACAGGATAAATTAAGACTAACAGGAATTCCAAGGGGGGGGAAAGCAAAAACAGAAGATGGTGGGAATGAAGTTTAGAGAAATAATTTCCCCCCAGAACCGAGAAACATGAATCTCCAGAGTAAAAGCACTTACCGATATCCCGCACAAAGATGGAAGAAATTACCTATATCCAGGCATGACGTGAAACATCGGACAGTCCGGGACATACAGACGATCCGAGAGCGCAGATCACACAGAGGCTGAGAAATCCCTTCCCAAGGGCAAATTGGAAGTTAGAAAACATCGAAACAATGCTTCGAAAATTACGAGTGAAAATAATTTGCAACCTAGGATTTTATACCTACGCAAGTGGTCAGTCAAGTGTGACGGTATGACAGCATTTTCAGATATGCAAACTCTAAGTTTTAAAAATTCATTTTCAATGCCGGGCGCGGTGGCTCACGCCTGTAATCCCAGCACTTTGGGAGGCCGAGGCGGGCGGATCACAAGGTCAGGAGATCGAGACCATGGTGAAACTCCGTCTCTACTAAAAATAGAAAAAATTAGCCGGGCGCAGCGGCGGGCGCCTGTAGTCCCAGCTACTCGGGAGGCTGAGGCAGGAGAATGGCGTGAACCCGGGAGGCGGAGCTTGCAGTGAGCCGAGATTGCGCCACTGCACTCCAGCCTGGCCGACAGAGCAAGACTCCGTCTCAAAAAAAAAAAAAAAAAAAAAAAAATTCATTTTCATAATACATGTTTTCAGGAGCCTACTAAAGGAGGAGCTCCAAATCAAGGGAGTAAACCAAGAAAGAGGAAGAAGTGGGGCCGACCACTGTGCTGTAATCCTAGCACTTTGGGAGGCTGAGGCGGGCGGATCACTAGATCAGGAGTTCAAGACCAGCCTGGCCAATATGGTGAAACCCTGTCTCTACTAAAAATACAAAAATTAGTTGGGCGTGATGGTGCGTGCCTGTAGTCCCAGCTACTCAGGAGGCTGAGGCAGGAGAATCGCTGGAACCTGGGAGGTGGAAGTTGCAGTGAGCCAAGATTGCACCACTGCACTCCAGCCTGGCAACAGCAAGAATCCGTCTGGGAAAAAAAAAAAAAAAAAAAAGGAAGAAGTGGAATCTTGTAAACGGGGTTAGTGGTGAGGCATCCCCACGTGACAGCGGAGCCCCAGGGCTGGGCAGAGAAAGCCGCGTGTCCTGGGACCGTCTGAAATTTCCCACGGTCCACTCTGGAGCCACAGTGACTTACTTTCCTTCCACCAGTAAAATATGCTCGCCACCCCCCAAGTCAAGCCACCCAGAGGTCTGTTCCTGCTGCTGTCTCAGCTCAGAGGCTGTCAGCTCATGATTCTCCTCTGGTCCGGATATATGAGATGCCTCTTGAGGCTGTAAACTAAAGAAAAACATCACCTGCCTCTACCCCAGCATAGGATTTTGAGACAGGGCCAGGATAAGCACAGTAATGCTCCCGTTTGAAAGAGAGTGGGGGCTCATTTATTGCAGACCCCAGTCTGTAGCACTTCTGTGACTCAGTCAACGGCATGTTGCCAAGGGACCTCGTTTAGGGGGCAGAGTCTGTGTCTCTTTTAGGGCCCCATTTTCCCTGGGAGTGACATTATTACCCATTTTTTCCCCCTCAGATTTTGGCTCTGCCCTTGGTGTCTCTCCTCTGTGTTTTGAGGTGTCCGACAGCCTGTATTTGAGGCTAAACAGCTGTCTCAGTTGCTCACTGCCTGTAGAAGGAGGGAACCCAAAGGCTTCATTTTCAACTGTCTCCGTCTCTTTTCATTTAAACTGATACAGTGCCCTTAAAAATCTTGTGGGTTTCTGGCCAGGCACGGTGGCTCACGCCCGTATCCCAGCACTTTGTGAGGCCGAGGCGGGCGGATCACGAGGTCAAGAGATTGAGACCATCCTGGCCAACATGGTGAAACCCCGTCTCTATTAAAATTACAAAATTTAGCTGGGTGTGGTGGTGGGCACCTGTAGTCCCAGCTACTCAGGAGGCTGAGGCAGGAGAATTGCTTGAACCCAGGAGGCAGAGTCTGCAGTGAGCCAAGATTGTGCCATTGCCCTCTAGCGTGGCGAAAGAGCGAGATTCCATCTCAAAAAAAAAAAATAAATCTTGTGGGAGTCTTAGATTATGTTCTCCACTAGACAAAAAATTGACTTAAACATCTGTCAGTGTTTTATCTGTTTTGTATGATGTGTTAGTATGTTGTGGGAAAACATCCTTTAGCATCTTAGAAACGCTTTTGTCTAGCTGAGAGGGTTTGTAGTATATACTATCTTCTATCTTTTTATTATTATTTTTTTAAGAGACAAGGTCTTGCTCTGTTACTTAGGCTAGAGTGCAGTGGTGCAGCCAGTTCACAGCAGCCTTGAACTCCTGGCCTCCCACCTCGGCCTCCCAAAGGGCAGGGATGACAGGTGTGAGCCACCACACCCAGCCCCAAGATAGTAAACCTTTCTGGGGCCTTAACAATGGATATGGCCACAACCTTGATTTTATCTTTATCCTGAGGCCACTTATGACTTGAATATTTTTGGGCAGTGGTGATGCACCCTGTAGTCCCAGCTGGTCAGGATGCTGAGGCAGGAGGATCCCTTGAGCAATGTAGGGAGAACCTTGTCTCTAAAAAACAAAAAGCAAATTTAAAACAATTTTTAAAAGACAATGCTTTGCTGACTGCAGAGACAACACGTGAGATGGTTTTGTTTCCCAAACCAGGTCAGGTCCCGGCTCTGTTTCCTCCAGATTCCACCTGCAGACTAGACGATCCCTCCTTTCGCTCATTTCACCCTCATAGGCCTCACCAGTGCCACGAGGAGCATTCGCTGAAATTTTTGCCACTCTATCTGGAGCTCTGCTTAGCCGGATCCGTTTTCTAATTTCCAAGTTACTGAAGGCAATTTTTTTTTTTTTTTTCGAGACAAAGTCTCACTCTGTTGCCCAGGCTGGAGTGTATTATCTCAAGCCACTGCAAGTCTCCCGGTTCACTCATCTCCTGCCTCAGCCTCCCAGTAGCTGGGACTACAGGCCACGCCTACAAGGCTTTTGTTTCTTTTTAGTAGAGATGGAGTTTTACCATCTTAGCCACAGGGATGGTCTCGATCTCCTGACCTCAGGGATCCACCCGCCTCGGCCTCCCAAAGTTGGGATTACAGGCTTGTTTCACCACCGGCTTTTTTTTTTTTTTTTTTTTGAGACAGAGTCTGGTTCTGTTTCCCAGGCTGGAGTGCAGTGGTGCGATCTCGGCTCACTGCAGCCTCCACCTCCCGGGTTCAAGTGATTCTCCTGCCTCAGCCTCCTAAGCAGCTGAGATTACAGGCGTGCACCACCATGCCCAGCTAATTTTTGTATTTTTAGTAGAGACAGGGTTTTGCCGTGTTGGCCAGACTGGTCTTGAACTCCTGACCTCAGGTGAACCACCCACCTTGGCCTTTCAAAGTGCTGGGATTAGAGGCACGGGCCACAGTGCCCGCCCAAAGGCAGTTTTTTTTCACCCAATTTTTTCACTACTACCTAATCATGGTTTCCCCCAGGCTCTGCTAACAGTCTCCTCCTGTGTTTCCGGCCTCCAGCCCCAGACTGCACTATCAGCGCACTGCGTCTTAGGTGTTGGTTCTGCCAGCACCTGTCTTAGATGAGGCTGCTGTGTCAAAATTCCACAGACCAACTGGCTTCATAGCAGACATTTATTTCTCCCAGCTCTGCAGGCTGGGAGTCCAGCCTCCAGGTGCCACAGACCCAGTTCCTGGGGAGGGACCACCCCTGGCTTACAGACGTGGCCGTCCCCATGCCTGCTCGTGGAGAGGAGGCTCCGGTGTCTCCTCCCATGAGGATGCTCATCTCATCGTGACGATCCCCCAGGATCTTCTCTAACCTGCTCCCCTCCCAAAGGCCCCACCTCCAACACCGTCTTACTGGGGGTTAGGACTTTCACATGTGAACTGGAGGTGGGGGGCAAATATTCAGTCCATAGCAGCCCCCACTTTGGGACCCAGTGTCTCTATTAGAACTTGCTGGGTAATGGCCCACCCAAACACCTGGTGGCTCAGAACCGCAGGGACACGGTGCTCCTGTGGCTGCAGGTGCGAGGGCCCGAGTCCTGGCCTCCCTGGGACCTGTTCCTTAGCTGTGCTCGGTTGCTCGGGGCTGCTGCAGTCCTGCATCCCCCAGGAGAGCCCTTCTGAGGTCACGGTTGCAGAAGGAAGCCCTTGTGATGCAGGCAGAGAGGAGAAAATCAGTACCTGAAGCATCTGACAGAAAAGGAAAAAAAATCCAAAAGAAACCATTTAGAATAGACTCAAAGGACATAACATACCTGGGACTGCACCTGAGGTGCTCACTTAGGTGATATTTAGGAAAGATGTGTAAGATTTCTACATGTAAACTTAGAGATGGGATGTTATTATTACAAATTTTTCTAAGCCAGGGTCACCCCTGCTGGAGGTTAGTGGTACAATCACAGCTCACTGCAGCCTCAGCCTACCGGGCTCATCCTGCAGCCTTAGCCCCTGGGGGACTACCGGTGTGCACCACCATGCCCGGCTGTTTTTTTTTTTTTTTCTTCCTTGTTTTGGTAGAGACAGGGTCTCACTATGTTGCCCAGGCTGGTGAGATGGAGCGTTACTCGCAGACATGTAAAAACTCAAACAGTGGCGGGTGTGCCCATCCATGAATGGACCAGGGGGTATCGGGAAGGCGTTGGGGCTCCTGGTTACTGTCAGTCGCCCGCGAGGCCCAAGCAGCAGCCACTCTGTTCTTGTGATCATGGCTGAGTGGCATCCACAGTGTGAGTCTCCACCCGGCCCGTTAGCCAGCTCCGGCTGCAGGGCCTGTGCGCCCTTTTCCGTCTGGGCAGCAGTGAATGAAGTTGCTCTAAGTCCCTCCCTGCTCTTGGTGCACTTCAGAGCGGGCTCACCAGGCCACAGGGTAACAGGAGAGGCTGAGTGTGCGGCATCCTCCGTCACAGAAACGCGTCTTGCACCAGCACACACAGCTGGCTTTCCCAATACTATTGCCCGTCGATGGCACCACCCAGCTTTTCTCTGCCTGAGGGTGGTATCTGTCCACCTGGGGTTTCTACTCTGCATGTTTCGTCTTTTCTTTTCCTTGAGATGGAGTTTCACTCATTGCCCAGGCTGGAGGATAATGCCATAATCTCAGCTCACTGCAACCTCCGCCTCCCGGGTTCAAATTACTCCCCTGCCTCAGCCTCCTGAGCAGCTGGGATTACAGGCACACGCCACCACGCCTGGCTTATTTCTGTATTTTGAGTAGAGACAGGAATTCACCACGTTGGCCAGGCTGGTCTTGAACCCCTGACCTTAAGTGATCCACTTGCCTCAGCCTCCCAGAGTGCTGGAATTACAGGCGTGAGCCACCACACCTGGCCATGTTTTATCTTTTATCCAGGTAGTCTGTGACTATCCAAATGAGGCTCTGACAGTCTGCAGAGATCGTGTCAGTCTGAAGAGAGCTGGGTTAAAGGCAGGTTGTTCAGGGTGAGAAGGGGACAGTGAGGCAGTGGGTGGTCGCAGTCTCACGTCTCAGAAGGATGCGCTGAGCAGGCCCAGGGTTTTGGGCAAGTGAGGTCCACAGCCCTCTAATGAGTACCTTTAGAGGCCACTGGCCTGCAAGTTCTAACGACGGGGACCGCCTTAGGGGCATCTCCCTGGAGTTCCCAATCGCCCCCTCGCCCCTCACCCTGCTCTGCCCTGAGCTGTGGGTTGGGAGATGTTTCTGGACGGGACCAGACCCCGCAACCTGGAGAGCCAGCTCTGGGCTCGGAATTGCTGGGCTTAACGTCCAGGCATGAAGTCAGCTCCTCGTGTGTCCTCATCTGTACAGTGAGGGGAGGGCCCATCTCCACCGTCTCCTGCGAGGACAGACTCTGAGGTGACGTGGGTCGGGCCTGCACCTTCCGTGGCTTCCTTTCTGGAGTCTGGGCCTCCACGGCCAGTGGCCTTATTTTCTGTGGAGCTGTTCAATGTCCAGGCACAGAAGCGCCTCTCTGGGAGCACAGCTGGGGACATGAGAGCCTCAGGGCCCCTGGAGTTGTTCTGTCATAGGTCCCGGGAGGAGCTGGACCGGCTGCCTGAGCCCCTTGGGGCAGCAGCCTCCCAGCCAGTAAGCCGCAGCACAAGAGGCTCGGGCCTGGAGCACCGAGGGCCCCACAGCAGGAGGGGTGGGGGTGCAGCCTCCAGGGCGTTGGGGTCCTCTCGGCTGACTAGGGGCCTCACACAGTTGGCTGCCAGCTGCCTCATGGGGTGGGTGGGAGCCCCGGTGTGAGGGAGACAGCTGCAGAGGCAGCCCTGAAAGCAAAGCGTGGAGCAGATGGCAGAGGGTCCCGCTTGGCAGAGGAGAGGGCAGCAGAGGGTCCCGCGTTGTGGGTGGCAAGCTGCCCAGGTGCTGAGGCAAGAGACCGAGGGCACAAGCTGTTCCAGTATAATAAAGAAAATATAGGGAAGCTCGAGGTGGGCAGAGCCCACCGCAGCTCAAGGAGGGCTGCCTGCCTCTGTAGACTCCACCTCTGGGGACAGAGCATAGCCAAACAAAAGGCAGCAGAAACTTCTGCAGACTTAAATGTCCCTGTCCGACAGCTTTGAAGAGAGCAGTGGTTCTCCCAGCACAGAGTTTGAGATCTGAGAACGGACAGACTGCCTCCTCAAGTGGGTCCCTGACCCCCTGGAGGCCCCCCCAGTAGGGGCAGACTGACACCTCACACGGCCGGGTACCCCTCTGAGATGAAACGTCGAGAGGAACGATCAGGCAGCAGCATTTGCTGTTCAGCAATATTTGCTGTTCTGCAGCCTCCACTGCTGATACCCAGGCCAACAGGGTCTGGAGTGGACCTCCAGCAAACTCCAACAGACCTGCAGCTGAGGGTCCTGACTGTTAGAAGGAAAACTAACAAACAGAAAGGATATCCACACCAAAACCCCATCTGTACATCCCCATCATCAAAGATCAAAGGTAAATAAAACCACAAAAATGGGGAAAAAACAGAGCAGAAAAGCTGAAAATTCTAAAAATCAGAGTGCCTCTCCCCCTCCAAAGGAATGCAGCTCCTCGCCAGCAACGGAACAAAGCTGGACAGAGAATGACTTTGACAAGTTGAGAGAAGACTTCAGATGATCAAACTTCTCCGAGCTAAAGGAGGAAGTTCGAACCCATTGCAAAGAAGCTAAAATCCTTGAAAAAAGATTAGACGAATGTCTAACTAGAATAACCAGTGTAGAGAAGTCCTTATATGACCTGATGGAGCTGAAAACCATGGCACAAGAACTATGTGACGAATGCACAAGCTTCAGTAGCCGATTTGATCAACTGGAAGAAAGGGCATCAGTGATTGAAGATCAGATGAATGAAATGAAGCGAGAAGTTTAGAGAAAAAAAGAGTGAAAAGAAATGAACAAAGCCTCCAAGAAATATGGGACCATGTGAAAAGATCAAATCTACGTCTGACTGGTGTACCTGAAAGTGATGAGGAGAATGGAACCAAGTTGGAGGACACTCTGCAGGATATTATCCAGGAGAACCTCCCCAACCTAGCAAGGCAGGTCAACATTCAAATTCAGGAAATACAGAGAAGGCCACAAAGATACTTCTCGAGAATAGCAACTCCAAGACACATAATTATCAGATTCACCAAAGTTGAAATGAAGGAAAAAATGTTAAGGGCAGCCAGAGAGAAAGGTCGGGTTACCCACAAAGGGAAGCCCATCAGACTAATAGCGGATCTCTCGGCAGAAAATCTACAAGCCAGAACAGAGTGGGGGCCAATATTCAACATTCTTAAAAGAATTTTCAACCCAGAATTTCATATCCAGCCAAACTAAGCTTCATAAGTGAAGGAGAAATAAAATCCTTTACAGACAAGCAAATGCTGAGAGATTTTGTCACCACCAGGCCTGCCCTACAAGAGCTCCTGAAGGAAGCACTAAACATGGAAAGGAACAACTGGTACCAGCGACTGCAAAATCATGCCAAATTGTAAAGACCATCAATGCTAGGAAGAAACTGAATCAACTAACGAGCAAAATAACCAGCTAACATCATAATGACAGGATCAAATTCACACATAACAATATTAACCTTAAATGTTAAGTGGGCTAAATGCTCCAATTAAAAGACACAGACTGGCAAATTAGATAAAGAGTCAAGACCCATCAGTGTGCTGTATTCAGGAGACCCATCTCACGTGCAGAGACATACGTAGGCTCAAAGTAAAGGGATGGAGGAAGATCAACCAAGCAAATGGAAAACAAAAAAAAAGCAGGGGTTGCAATCCTAGTCTCTGACAAAACAGACTTTAAACCATCAAAGATCAAGAGAGACAATGAAGGCCACTACATAATGGTAAAGGGATCAATTCAACAGGAAGAGCTAACTATCCTAAATATATATGCACCCAATACAGGAGCACCCAGATTCATAAAGCAAGTCCTTAGAGACTTACAAAGAGACTCAGACTCCCACACAATAATAATGGGAGACTTTAACACCCCACTGTCAACATTAGACAGATCAACAAGACAGAAAGTTAACAAGGATATCCAGGAATTGAACTCAGCTCTGCACCAAGCAGACCTAATAGTCATCTACAGAACTCTCCACCCCAAATCAACAGAATATACATTCTTCTCAGCACCACATCGCACTTACTCCAAAATTGACCACATAGTTGGAAGTAAAGCACTCCTCAGCAAATGTACAAGAACAGAAATCACAACAAACTGTCTCTCAGACCACAGTGCAATCAAACTAGAACTCAGGACTAAGAAACTCAATCAGAACCGCTCAACTACATGGAAACTGAACAACCTGCTCCTGAATGACTACTGGGTACATAACGAAATGAAGGCAGAAATAAAGATGTTCTTTGAAAGCAGTGAGAACCAAGACACAACATACCAGAATCTCTGGGACACATTTAAAGCAGTGTGTAGAGGGAAATTTATAGCACTAAATGCCCACAAGAGAAAGCAGGAATGATCTAAAATTGACACCCTAACATCACAATTAAAAGAACTAGAGAAGCAAGAGCTAGCAGAAGGCAAGAAATAACTAAGATCAGAGCAGAACTGAAGGAGATAGAGACACAAAAAAAAACCTTCAAAAAAATCAGTGAATCCAGGTGCTGGTTTTTTGAAAAGATCAACAAAATTGACAGACCACTAGCAAGACTAATAAAGAAGAGAAGAGAGAAGAATCAAATGGACGCAATAAAAAATGATAAAGGGGATATCACCACCAATCCCACAGAAATACAAACTACCATCAGAGAATACTATAAACACCTCTATGCAAATAAACTAGAAAATCTAGAAGAAATGGATAAATTCCTGGACACATATACACCCTCCCAAGACTAAACCAGGAAGAAGTTGAATCTCTGAATAGACCAATAACAGGCTCTGAAACTGAGGCAATAATTAATAGCTTACCAACCAAAAAAAATCCAGGACCAGACGGATTCACAGCCGAATTCTACCAGAGGTACAAGGAGGAGCTGGTACCATTCCTTCTGAAACTATTCCAATCAATAGAAAAAGAGGGAATCCTCCCTAGGTCATTTTGTGAGGCCAGCATCATCCTGATAACAAAGCCTGGCAGAGACACAACAAAAAAAGAATTTTAGACCAATATCCCTGAGGAGCATTGATGCAAAAATCCTCAATAAAATACTGGCAAACCGAATCCAGCAGCACATCAAAAAGCTTATCCACCATGATCAAGTGGGCTTCATTCCTGGGATGCAAGGCTGGTTCAACATACGCAAATCAATAAACATAATCCCTCATATAAACAGAACCAAAGACAAAAACCACATGATTATCTCAATAGATGCAGAAAAGGCCTTTGACAAAATTCAACAGCCCTTCATGCTAAAAACTCTCAATATGTTAGGTATTGATGTGACGTATCTCAAAATAAGAGCTATTATGACAAACCCACAGCCAATATCATACTGAATGGACAAAAACTGGAAGCATTACCTTTGAAAACTGGCACAAGACAGGGATGCCCTCTCTCACCACTCCTATTCAACATAGTATTGGAAGTTCTGGCTAGGGCAATCAGGCAAGAGAAAGAAATAAAGGGTATTCAATTTGGAAAAGAGGAAGTCAAATTTTCCCTGTTTACAGATGACATGATTGTATATCTTTCTAGATATACAATCATGTATATCTACATTGTCTCAGCCCAAAATCTCCTTAAGCTGATAAACAACTTCAGCAAAGTCTCAGGATACAAAAATCAATGCGCAAAAATCACAAGCATTCTTATACACAGATAACAGACAAACAGAGAGCCAAATCATGAGTGAACTCCCATTCACAATTGCTTCAAAGAGAATAAAATACCTAGGAATCCAACTTAAAGGGATGTAAAGGACCTCTTCAAGGAGAACTACAAACTACTGCTCAATGAAATAAAAGAGGGCACAAACAAATGGAAAAACATTCCGTGCTCACAGATAGGAAGAATCAATATTGTGAAAATGGCCATACTGCCCAAGGTAATTTATAGATTCAGTGCCATCCCCATCAAGCTACCAATGACTTTCTTCACAGAATTGGAAAAACACTAAAGTTTATATGGAACCAAAAAAGAGCCCGCATTGCCAAGTCCATCATAAGCCAAAAGAACGAAGCTGGAGGCATCACGCTACCTGACTTCAAACTATACTACAAGGCTACAGTAACCAAAAAACATGGTACTGGTACCAAAACAGAGATACAGACCAATGGAACAGAACAGAGCCCTCAGAAATAATACCACACATCTACAACCATCTAATCTTTGACAAACCTGACAAAAACAAGAAATGGGGAAAGGATTCTCTATGTAATAAGTGGTGCTGGGAAAACTGGCTAGCCATATGTAGGAAATTGAAACTGGATCCCTTCCGTACACCTTATACAAAAATTAATTCAAGATGGATTAAAGACTTAAATGTTAGACCTAAAACCATGAAAACCCTAGAAGAAAACCTAGGCAATACCATTCAGGACATAGGCATAGGCAAGGACCTCATGTCTAAAACACCAAAAGCAAAGGCAACAAAAGCCAAAATTGACAAATGGGATCTAATTAAACTAACGAGCTTCTGCACAGCAAAAGAAACTACCATCAGAGTGAACAGGCAACCTACAGAATGGGAGAACATTTTTGCAATCTATTCATCTGACAAAGGGCTAATATCCAGAATCTACAAAGAACTCAAACAAATTTACAAGAAAAAAAAACCCTATCAAAAAGTGGGCGAAGAATATGAACAGACACTTCTCAGAAGAAGACATTTATGCAGCCAACAGACACATGAAAACATGTTCATCATCACTGGCTATCAGAGAAATGCAAATGAAAACCACAATGAGATACCATCTCACACCAGTTAGAATGGCGATCATTAAAAAGTCAGGAAACAACAGGTGCTGGAGGGGATGTGGAGAAACAGGAACACTTTACATTGTTGGTGGGACTGTAAACTAGTTCAACCATTGTGGAAGACAGTGTGGCGATTCCTCAAGGATCTAGAACTAGAAATACCATTTGACCCAGCCATCCCATTACTGGGTATATACCCAAAGTATTATAAATCATGCTGCTATAAAGACACATGCACATGTATGTTTATTGTGGCACTCTTCACGATAGCAAAGACTTGGAACCAACCCAAATGTCCGTCAATGATAGACTGGATTAAGAAAATGTGGCACATATACACCATGGAATACTATGCAGCCATAAAAAAGGATGAGTTCATGTCCTTTGTAGGGACATGGATGAAGCTGGAAACCATCATTCTCAGCAAACTATGGCAAGGACAAAAAACCAAACACCACATGTTCTCACTCATGGGTGGGAACAATGAGAACACTTGGACACAGGAAGGGGAACATCACACACCGGGGTCTGTCATGGGGTTGGGGAATGGGGGAGGGATAGCATTAGAAGATATACCTAATGTAAATGACGAGTTAATGGGTGCAGCACACCAACATGGCACATGTATACATATGTAACAAACCTGCACGTTGTGCACATGTACCCTAGAACTTAAAGTATAATTTTAAAAAATTTAAAAAATAGAATAAGACCATCCTGGCTAACACGGTGAAACCCCGTCTCTACTAAGAAATACAAAAAAGTAGCCGGGCGAGGTGGCGGGCGCCTGTAGTCCCAGCTACTCGGGAGGCTGAGGCCGGAGAATGGCATGAACCCAGGAGGCGGAGCTTGCAGTGAGCTGAGATCCGGCCACTGCACTCTAGCCTGGGCGACAGAGCGAGACTCCGTCTCAAAAAAAAAAAAAAAAAAAAAAAAAAAATTGAATAAGAAGTTATGCTAGAAATATAGATATATGAATATTATTAATCATCAATTTGTAGCATTACTCTTTATTCCAATATAATAATAATCCTTGCTCTACAATTATAACCTAGGAAAAACCAGGCCATACAGAGATAGGAGCTGAAGGGGCACAGTGAGCAGTGACCAGAAGTGTGAGCCTCTGTCATGCCCGGACATGGCCACTAGAGGGCTCCTTGGTCTAGCGGTAATGCCAGTGCCTGGGAAGGCGCCCGTTACTTAGCAGACCATGGTCTAGCGGCAGCACCAGTGCCTGGGAAGGCGCCCGTTACTTAGCAGACCGAGAAAGGGAGTCTCCCTTTCCCGGGGGAGTTAGAGAAGACTCTACTCCTCCACCTCTTGTGGAAGCCGCAGCCTCCGGAGGCCTAACCGTCTCCCTGTGATGCTGTGCTTCAGCGGTCACGCTCCTGTTTCGCTTTCATGTTCCGCCCTGTACACCTGGTCTGCCTTCTAGATAGCAGTAGCAGAATTAGTGAACGTACTAAAAATCTTTGAAACGCATAGAAGAAATAATGGCATAAGCTGTCCTCTCTGCCTCAGCTGCCAGGTAGGGAAGGGCCCCCTGTCTGGTGGACACGTGACTTGCATGACCTTACCTATCACTGGAGACGACTCACACTCCTGACACTGCCCTTTTGCCTTGTATCCAATAAATCACAGCGCAGCCAGGCATTCGGGGCCACTACCGGTCTCCGCGTCTTGGTGGGAGTGGTCCCCCGGGCCCAGCTGTCTTGTATCTCTTTGTCTTGTGTATTTATTTCTACGATCTCTTGTCTCTGCACACAGGGAGAAAAACACACAGACCTTGTAGGGCTGGTCCCTACACCGCCTGGCAGAGGAGAGAGCGGCAGAGGCTCCCGCCTGGCAGAGGAGAGAGCGGTAGAGGCTCCCGCGTGGCAGAGGAGAGGGTGGCAGAGGGTGCTGCGTGGCAGAGGAGGGGGCCGCAAAAGGTCCCACGTGGCAGAGGAGGGGGCCGCAAAAGGTCCCACGTGGCAGAGGAGGGGGCCACAGAGGGTCCTGCGTGGCAGAGGAGAGGGCAGCCAACAGGCAGCTCTGGGAGGATACAGGGTTAGGAAACTGAGGCAGGAGGCCATCATAAGAGCTACGTACAAAGAGTGTGGATGTGATGAAAACTAAACAGGGGCCATTGGGCTCTGTGACCAGGCAGTAACTGTGCCCTTCCTGAGTTCCAGGCACCGAAGAACTTGGTGAAGAGTCCAGGCCCCTGCTGAGAGGGTGGCGCGTGTGCAAACGTGGGATCCTTGCCGAAGGTGCTCAGCCTCAGAGCACACGAAGGTGTCTCTCTTCCCCCATCGAGCAGGAACCCGGGGTCCAGGCTCGGACGCTGATTGGATGTGACAGCCCAGCGGACTCCGTGCTCGGGGGTGGAGGCAGTGCTTCAAAGGACAGGGCAGGCGTCAGGGACTTTTCTTTCTCTTTGAGATGGGGTCTTGCTCTGTTGCCCAGGCTGGAGTGCAGGGGCACAATCACAGCTCACTGCAGCCTCAGCCTCCGCTCAAGTGATCCTTCGGCCTCAGGCCTCTAAAATGCCAAGATCCCAGGTGTGAGCCACTGTGCCTGGCCTGGGGACTTTTTCTGTAGTGACACACAAACACTTCACACAACATGGCCTGGGGACTTTTTCTGTAGTGACACACAAACACCTCACACAACATTTTATTGTACAAAATTCCCCAATACTGCTTTAATAGTGAAAAAAAAAAAAAAAACCACAAAAGAAGTTTCAACACAGACACAGCTCGTCATTAGAATTCAAAGTCTTCTCCTGCCATGGCGAGAGCCCAGGCGAACCTCTCCCGCTGTGTTTTGCTGTAGATCTTCTCCACTGGCACCCTGAATCGCTTGCACCTGTGGGAGGCAGTGTCAGCCCGGGCAAGCGGGCAATTCACCCACCTTGAAGGCCAGGTCAGGGCACTGGGGAAGGGCGAGCGTCCTCCGTGCGGCAGGGACACCAGAGCCGGCTGGGGTAGCTGGGGCCTGCTCCTCTAGGCCTGCTCCACCCCACGCATGCCACCACGCTGGAGCATCAGCGAGGTGTCAAAGACAACCTGCTGTGGCCCAGGTGTCCACTGAGCAGGGCGCCCAGCCACCTTCCACTCCCAGTGGGCAGGCTGAGCTCCACAGGCCCTGCTGATGACGCCGAGTCCCAGGCCACTGTCAGCACCCCCACCTCACCCTGTCCATCCCAACGTTCAGGGCAGGGAGAACTGATGACACAGGACGCAGCATCAGGGGTCCCTGTCACAGGGAGGGCCTGCGCTGACCCCAGGGGACACAGGGGACAGGAGCAATGCTGGGACTGAACAGAGGCCTCTGGAAAACCCAGGCCCCCCGGAGGCCACAGGTGGGAACTGAGACCCCAGGCACACGTACCAGGCAATGCTGATCCTGGGGTCCAGGTAGTTGAGCTTGGACGTGCTGAGAGCCACCTGCTTGTTCTCCTCCTTGTCCGTGGCCTGCACACTCAGCCACGCCAGCTGCTCCTGCAGCTTCTCCAGGAGCCGCCTCTTCTTCTCCAGGACACTGGCAAGAGAAGAGGCTGCGAGGCCCCGCGCTGGACTAGTGCCACCTGAGGAGACCTGCACTTCTCCAGCCCTGCCGCCTTCCCTCCCGGTGCAGCCCCGTCCTTAGCACTGTCGTCAGTCATCACAGCAAAAGACCAGCCAGGATCAAAGGCTGAAGCCCAGCCCCACCCCAGCTGCCAAGTCAGATACGGAGGAGCACCCTGGGCAGAGGGTGAGCAGCTCATCAGGACCTGACTCACGGGAGGGTGAGCAGCCCGTCAGCACCTGACTCAAAGGAGGGTGAGATGCTCGACACAACAGACCGAGGCCGGCCCAAACAGGATGAGGGCAGCGGGACTAGGCCCGAGAAAGCAAACACAAATGCCCTTTCACTTCCGGGAAGCCGCTCAGCCCTCCTTCCCAACCCCTTAGGGAAAGCACATTTCAACAGAGACGCCCCTTCCACATTACTCGTACCCTCCAATGCCACAACATCACCCATGCACGCAACCTTTGACCCCAACTCTTCTAGGAATTTTGGCCACAAACACACTCAAACATGCGCGGAAAGACACTTGCACCTGCAGAAATACGGCCGAGAAGGGGGCAGCCCGCCGAGCCGGAAGCATAGGCCCTGGGAAGTGCCTTCCCAGCATGAGCCACATCCCCAAGGGCAGAGGGGCACATGAGGGGCTGCTGTTTATGTGGAAAAAAGGAGGGAAAACAGAGGGAGAGCCAGCATGCACACACAGTCCTTCTGGAAATGCTTAAGAAATTTCTTTTGTCTTTTTTTTTTTTTTCTTGAGACAGAGTCTCACTTTGTCACCCAGGCCGGAGTGCAGTGGCACAATCTCGGCTCACTGGAACGTCTGTCTCCCAGGTTCAAGTGATTCTCCTGCCTCCTGAGTAGCTGGGACTACAGGCATGTGCCACCACGCCCGGCTAAGTTTTTGTTTTGTTTTGTTTTGTTTTTGTATTTTTAGTAGAGAGGGGGTTTCACCATGTTGGCCATGATGGTCTCAAACTCCCAACCTCAAGTGATCTGCCTGCCTCGGCCTCCCAGAGTGTTGGGATTACAGGCGTGAGCCACCGTGCCTGGCCAGGAAATGCTAAAGAAATTTCACGGCCGGGCGCGGTGGCTCAAGCCTGTAATCCCAGCACTTTGGGAGGCTGAGACGGGCGGATCACGAGGTCAGGAGATCAAGACCATCCTGGCTAACACGGTGAAACCCCCTCTCTACTAAAAAAAATACAAAAAACTAGCCGGCCGAGGTGGCGGGTGCCTGTAGTCCCAGCTACTCAGGAGGCTGAGGCAGGAGAATGGCGTAAACCTGGGAGGCGGAGCTTGCAGTGAGCTGAGATCCGGCCACTGCACTCCAGCCTGGGCGACAGAGCGAGACTCCGTCTCAAAAAAAAAAAAAAAATTTCACAGCAGCTGCCTCTGGGGACAGGTCAGGGGTGGGTCACAGCCTTATTTTTCACTGAATACCCTTTAGTCCAATGGACATTTCCTTCACACATGCCACTATTAAAAACAGACCCCTGCATCTCACGATGCTCGTCCTGAAAAGTTTTACCCTTTAAGAACCACAGCCATGCCAGGAGCAGTGGCTCACACCTGTAATCCCAGCACTTTGGGAGGTCGAGGCGGGCGGATCACGAGGTCAGGAGATTGAGACCATCCTGGCTAACATGGTGAAACTCTGTCCCTACTAAAAATACAAAAATTAGCCAGGCGTGGTGGCGTGCACCTATAATCCCAGCTACTCAGGAGGCTGAGGCAGAAGAATTGCTTGAACCCAGGAGGCGGAGGTTGTGGTGAGCCGAGATGGCACCATTGCACTCCAGCCTGGGTAACAGAGCGAGACTCCATCTCAAAAAAAAGAACCACAGCCACAATAATGAGGAATGAATGAAAGAGGGAACATCACAAAGAAAGAAAAAAGATAATATGGGAATACTGTGAATAACTGGGCACCAGCCAGTTAGACACCCTAGACTAAACAAATTCCCAGAAAGATACAAACTACCAGAACTGACTCACGAAGTATAGAAAATATGAGTAGAACTAGAACAAGTGATTGTATCAGTAACTTTAAACTTCTCTCAAAGAAAAGCCCAGGCCTAGATGGTTTCACCAGTGAATTCATTTAACAAACTGACCCTAGCCACACACAGCAGTGCAAGCCTATAGTCTCAGCTATTTGGGAAGCTGAGGTGGAAGGATTGCTTGAGCCCAGGAGTTCAAGACCAGCCTGAGCAACACAGCAAGACTCTCTCTCTTTAAAAAGGTACCAATTTTTCATAAACTTTCATGAAATATTAGATATTATATTAAATATTATTCAACTCATTACCAGCATTACCTGATACCAAAATCAATGACATCATAAGAAAACTATAGACTAACATGCTCATGAATACAGAAGCAAAAACCTCAACAAAATATCAGCAAACTGAATCCAGCAATGGACAAAAATGATTACACAATAGGATCAAGTAGGATTTATCCCAGGAATGCAAGGATGGTTTCACATCTGATCATCAATTAGTATAATACATCCTATCAATATAAGGAAGGGACAAAAACAAGATCTCAACAGGTGCAGAAAAACCATTTGACAAAATCCAATGCTCTTCATGATTAAAAAAGACCTCAACAAACTAGGAATAGAAGTAAATTTTGTTAACCTGACAAACAGCTTCTGTGAAAAACCTACAGTTAACATCATATTCCGTGATAAAAGCATGAGAATTTTGTCCCCAGTATCAGGAACAAGGCAAGGATGTCCCACTCATGTCCAGTGTACTGGAGATTCCTGCTAGGTCCATAATGCAAAAATATGAAATAAAAGGCATATGATTGGAAAAGAAGTAAAACTATCTCTGTTTGCATACAATATGGCCTTTATAGATACAGTCCTAAGGGCCAGGCACGGTGGCTCATACTTGTAATCTCAGAGCTCTGGGAGGCCAAGGCAGGATTGCTTAAAGCCAGGAGTTCAAGAGTAGCTTGGGCAACATACAAAAATTTTCTTAGTGTAAAAGTTAGCCAGGTGTGGCGGTTCACACCTGTGGTCCCAGCTATTCAGGAGGCTGAGACATTTGGCTGTCCACATACAAGAGGATGACCCTGGGCCCTTCCCTCAGATCACACACAAAAATTAACTCAGAACCAATGACCCAAATGTAAGAGTAAACCTATAAACCTCTTAGGAGAAAACAGAGAAATCTATCTTCATGGCCTTGGGTTAGGTAAAGCCTTCTCGGACGTGACACAAAAATAAGCTACAAAAGAAAAAAAACAGATGAACTGGACTCATTCAAATCTTAAAATGTGTCACAGGACACCAACAAGAAAGAACAAAGACATTGCCGGGCATGGTGGCTCATGCCTGTAATCCCAGCACTTTGGGAGGTCGAGGTGGGTGGATCACCTGAGGTCAGGAGTTCAAGACCAGCCTGACCGATATGGTGAAACCCCATCTCTACTGAATTACAAACATTAGCCAGGTGTAGTGGTGTGTGTCTGTAGTCCCAGCTACTCAGGAGGCTGAGGCAGGAGAATTGCTTGAACCCAGGAGGCAGAGGTTGCAGTGAGGCAAGATCGCGCCACTGCACTCTAGCCTCGGCGACAGAGCAAGACTCCATCTCAAAAAAAAAACCGGGGGGGGGGGGTGCTGGGCATGGTGACTCACGCCTGTAATCCCAGCACTTTGCACTTTGGGAGGCTGAGGTGGGCAGACTGCCTGAGCTCAGGAGTTCAAGACCAGCCTGGGCAACACGGTGAAAGCCCGTCTCTACTAAAATACAAATAATTAGCTGGGCATGGTAGTGGCGCCTATAATCCCAGCTACTCAGGAGCCTGAGGCAGGAGAATTGCTTGAACCCGGGAGGCAGAGATTGCAGCGAGCCGAGATCACACCATTGCACTCCAGCCTGGGCGACAGAGCAACACTGTGTCTCCAAAGGAAAAGAAAAAAAAGAAAGAAAGAACAAAGACAACCCAAGAGTGGGAGAAACATCGACGTGCTCTGCCAGGTCAGTAATAAAGTGACCACCCGACCAAAACATGGACAGAGGATCTGAGCAGTCATTCTCCAGAGACAATACAGAAATGGGCAACAAGCACCTGCCAAGAGCACCCACGATCCGACCCACTTCACACCCACTGGGCTCTTTCCGACACACGGAAAACTGACCCTACAGTGGCGCCGGGACAGAGGAGTCGGGGCCCTCACGTGCTGCTGGTGAGGAGGGGATGGTGCCGCCGCCCTGGAGAAGAGTCTGGCACCTTCTTCTCATTTCCTGACCCCACAAAGACAATCACAAACCTCAGCAGCCAGGGTCTCCTCCTCCCATGGCTCCGTATGTCCCACTCTTGTCCACAAGGCATAGAGTTTGTATTTTGAAAAATCACAAAGTTGGCCAGGTGCGGTGGCTCAGGCCTGTAATCCCAGCATTTGAGATGCCGAGTCAGGAAGATCACTTGAGGCCAGGAGTTTGACCAGCCTGGCCAACATGGAGAAAACCCGTTTCTACTAAATAAATGAATTAACCGGGCATGGTGGTGCATGCCTGTAATCCCAGCTACTTGGGAGGCTGAGGTAGGAGTCGCTTGAACCTGGGAGGTTTTTATAAAAATAAAAAATCACAAAATAACAATTGAAGAGGAAAACAAAACTGGCCTTGGGAAGGCAGGTCCAAAGCTGCCACATCTCGGTTGGGACAGGGCCCCGGGAGAAGGCGTCTGAGGTCACGGGTACTCACCTCCTGGACTTGTCATCCCCTTGGGCTTTGTGCTCGGCCCTGGCCTTCCTCAGCTGTGCCCTGGCCTCAGCCACCTGCTCCTTCTTCACCTGGATCTGCAGGGAAAGGGTCCAGACAGGGCTGCCCCTCCCTGTCCCACACCAGCCGCTGCGCCCACACCCTCCCACACCCTCCATGCCCACCGCGGCTGGCTCCCCGGCCTGTGCCGAGGCTCTGGGAAGTGGGGAGGGGTCCCTTGAGGGCTGGGCTGGGGGCTCTCCTGGGAGCTGCTACCTTGGTCTGGAGATTCTGCATCGACTTCTCAAACGTGCTGGAGGTCGCTCGCTGATGGTTGCAGAGAATGGCCACGGCTCGGTTGGCTCGGTTGTAGGATAAGATCTTGGCTGCTATGCTGTCCTCGGCTGAGAGGCACGGGCTGTCAGAAGCAGCACCCATGGGGCAGCCGCCCTCCCTGTCTGCCCTGAGTCGGACTTACTCAACGCGCCACACAGCACAGCCCCTTCCACTCACACAGGCACCCGCTGGGATGGGGAGAGCGAGGGCCGAGGGTCAGTGACCCTCCGAGGTGGCCCCGAGAGCAGGGCCCAGCGTCTTTAACCACAGCAAGGCCTCGGGTGTGGCCACAGCACAGGTAGCACCACCCAGGCCTTCCAAAGCCCTGTAGCAAGAAGGAGGCCCAGCCACCTGGACAGGTGAGTCTGCGGGGCCCTGCCTGTCACAAGTCCCCAGCACCTGGTTTCCCTGGCAACACCCCCTCAAGGTACCATGTTGTCTCCATTTTCCAGTCAGGAACGAGATTCAGAGAACGTAAGCACTGGCCCCAGACACCTGCTGGAGCGGCCACTCCTTCACGCCCCTCCTGCACAGCCCACCCAGCTCTGGAAGTGCGTCCGCAGGGGGCCCAGCACCTTCGTTTCCTCTCCCAGGCCCAGCCTCGACCCCTATGTCCTCACCCAGAATCTCCTGCCTCCCTCGGTGGAGGGAGCATCTCTGCTGGGGCTCTCACCTGGATGCCAGCTAGCTCCTTCACATCCCACAGCCCAACGCTGCCCCAGCTCGCAAGGGTGTCCCCAGGGCAGCACAGCACCAGCCTCTGAGGCCCATGGGTGCACACAAAACACAGGCCGAGCGTCAGTGCCCGAGTGCCCGGACTCGGTGCCTCCTCCAGGAAGCCCTGCTTGGGGAATGCGGAGGGCACCGGGGTGGGAGGCACCCTCTGGACGAGTCTGTGCGTCTGATCTGCCCGGACATCACGGAGCAGCCCGGACATCACCACGGAGCAGCCCGGACATCACGGAGCAGGGGCAGCACCAAGGGCAGAGGGAGGAGAGGCCCTCGCCGAGCTTGGACGGCCTCCCCAGGTTGATGGCAGGGGACTAAGAGCAGAAGCTCTAAGCTCTAAGAGCAGAAGCTGAGGCAGGGGCTGCGGACAGAGGCCCAGAGGTCAGGGTGCTCAGACAGCTGAGGGCAGGAGGGGCAGAACCACCGGAAAGTGCAGAGGCCTCCTGGGCCTTCAAGAAAGAACCCTGAGGAGGAGCTGAGGAACAACCGCCTCAGCAACAGGGGCTCCCCGCAGGGAGCACATGGCTGGGATGCCTGGGGTCCCGAGGGCCAGCACTTCCCTCCTCCTCCCCAGGACTCCGGCCACCCAGGCCGCCAAGCAGCCAGCCCACAGCCTCAGCCCATTTCCCAAAGAAGCGGCCCCACCCCGAGGCTCACTCAACAAGGGCCAGCAGGGGAGCCCTGCCTGGGGCAGGGGCCACGCTCCCCGGCGTGAGTGTGGGTGTGGGGCCTGCTCACCACGTGTCAGGGCCCGCAGCTGCTCCTGCAGAGTGACGGAGGCGTTGTAGGTCCGGAACACCTTGGCCGTCAGCCCGTCCATCAGCTCGTGGAGGTGTTTGTTCAGGCTGGTCGTCTGGGGAGGAAATGGTCTCTATAATTACGTGGTTTTGTGGGGCCGTCCCAGCCTCCCACGGAAAGGAAAGGGCATTTCAGCCGTCGGGTCAGGCCAAACCCTGGGCCTTGCTATGAGAGATGGAGCCAGACTCAGCAGCCACACCCTCTCGCCGGGTCCTGCCGCCGCCCACTGCTGAGGAAACACGAGCCGGCTTACGGTGAGCCTGTCGAAGAGGTCGTCCTGGGGGTCCTTGTTCTTCATAAAGAGCTCTAAGTTCTTGTACACCTGAAGGAGAAAGAAGGAATTTCAGAGGACAGAAGAAACCCGAATCAAGGGAGGGCATGAAGGGCATCTATGCAGAGCCTGGAAGCCCACGGGAGGCTTCCCTGAGGAAGGTGGCCCGAGCAGCATCGCTGTCACCTGTCGGCACCCTCCCCCGACACGGCCCCTGCCCTCCAATGCGGCCGTCACCGCTAACACACGTACGGGCGGCGTGCTCAGGAGGTGGGTGCAACTCCTGCCCTGCAGTTAGTTCCCCTGGGTGACCGCGGCAGGTGGCCCGGAGTCCCCAGCTCCTTCTTCCATCCATGCCGGATTTCCACCAGGTGACCCCACACCCTTGTAATGTGGGACACTCATCTGACATCACAGGACCTCAGGACCTTTGGGGTGCCCGTGTCCAACCTCCCTCCACCAGTCCCTTTGGGGAGAGGACACTCAATCCTTTCTGACGAGACCAACTCTGCTCCGAGGAAACACCAGCCTGCGCCTGCACCTGCCTGCCCTCCCCTTGGTTTCACCTGCTGGTCCTCCCTGAGCGCTGGGCATCGGCTCCAGCGCGGAGGTTGCTGTGGCGTGTGCACTGCTCTCTCCAGCACCGGCATGGCAGCCCTCCCTCACCAGACACAGGCAGGAGGCCTCACACCCCCAGCCGACCCCCTTACCATCCTTGTACCACAGCTGATGAACCCCATTCGACAAACCCACAGGCACCGGGACACGGCGGGAAGCCCCGGCCCACAGCTCCCGACCTCCGGCTTCTTCCCTCATCCTCCTCCACACGTTTGGTTTCATACCGCTGATCCTGACGAGGCTTTACGTCCCGCCTTTTCTTTTTTTTTTTTTTTTTTTTTTTGAGACGGAGTCTCGCTCTGTCGCCCAGGCTGGAGTGCAGTGGCCGGATCTCAGCTCACTGCAAGCTCCGCCTCCCGGGTTCACGCCATTCTCCTGCCTCAGCCTCCCGAGTAGCTGGGACTACAGGCGCCCGCCACCTCGCCCGGCTAGTTTTTTGTATTTCTTAATAGAGACAGGGTTTCACCCTGTTAGCCAGGATGGTCTCGATCTCCTGACCTCGTGATCCGCCCGTCTCGGCCTCCCAAAGTGCTGGGATTACAGGCTTGAGCCACCGCGCCCGGCCCTGCCTTTTCTTTAGGCCACACGCATTCCATTACCGAGTGCTCCCCTCAACAGCACTGTAAATGGCTGGCTAGTCCTGTCTGGACAGAGTGCGACTCCCCGTCCCGGCCTGCACCGCGGCCGACGCTTCACCGTGGCAGGGGCACTGCAGTGAGCGCCCCCTCGCCTCTTCCTTTTGTGTGTTGGCTTTTGTCTCCTACCTCCAATTAACTCATCCCTTAGGACTGACTTCCCGACCAGACTGCCTGAGGCCTGGCCCTGCCAGGGACTCCTGTTTCTCTGCTGCCATTTCTGTTTTTGAACGGCTCCACCCCATCCCATAGTGGGGTCACATTACTTTTTTGTTGTTTAATTTTTGGAGACTAGGTCTGGCTCTGTCACCTGGGCTGGCGTGCAGTGGCACGATCATAGCTCACTGCAGTCTCCAACTCCTGGGCTCCAGCAATCCTCTCACCTAGCCCTCCCAAGGTGTCTGGACTACAGGCATGGGCCTTGCGCCCGGCCTGAGTCACATTTGTGCTTTTGAGGTGCAGGGAGGTCGTGCGTGGATCTGTCCAACGTCACTGCGATGTGGTGCCCACCCAGAGAGGGGATACCATCACTCTTCAGGACAGCCATTCAAAGGTGAGGATGCTCCCCAAATTCCAATCTTGCTTCAAGCCAGTCTGGAGACCAGAGATTTACCCAGCCCTTCCCGACCGCACTCATACCTCTGGGCATCGATGCTAGTGGAGCGAGGGGCTGTGGGGGTGGTGGGCAGCCACAGGCTTAAGTCCCGCCCATAGCCCCTGCAGCAGAGGAAAGCGGGCATGGTGGCAGCCCCTCCCAGGTGCACTGGCGTGAAAGTGTCCCCCAAATTCGTGTCCTCACCAGAACCTCAGAATGTACCTTTTTTTATTTTTTTAAGACAGAGTCTCGGCCAGCCACAGTGGCTCACGCCTGTAATCCCAGCACTTTGGGAGGTTAAGGCGGGTGGATCACAAGGTCAAGAGTTCAACACCAGCCTGGCCAACATGGTGAAATCCTGTCTCTACTAAGAATACAAAAATTAGCCGAGCATGGTGGCGGCGCCTGTAGTCCCAGCTACTCGGGCAGGAGAATCGCTTTAACCCAGGAGGTGGAGGTTGCAGTGAGCTGAGATCACACCACTGCACTCTAGCCTGGGCAACAGCACGAGACTCTGTCTCAAAAAAAAAAAAAAAAAAAAAAAAAAGGGTCTCATTTTGTCACCCAGGCAGGAGTGCAGTGGAGTGATCAAGGCTCACCACAGCCTCAACCTCCCAGGCTCAAGCAATCCTCCCCCACCTCAGCCTCTGGAGTAACTGGGACCACAAGCATGCACCATCACGTGCAGCTAATTTTTATTTATTTATTTTGAGACAGAGTCTTGCTGTCGCCCAGGCTGGAGTGCAATGGCACGATCTCAGTTCACTGCAAGCTCTGCCTCCCGGGTTCACGCTATTCTCCTGCCTCAGCCTCCCGAGCAGTTGGGACTACAGGCTCCTGACACCACGCCCAGCTAATTTATTGTATTTTTAGTAGAGACAGGGTTTCACCATGTTGACCAGGAGGGTCTCGATCTCCTGACCTTGTGATCCGCCCACCTCGGCCTCCCAAAGTGCTGGGATTACCAGCATGAGCCACCGTGCCCGGCTGTTTTTTTAATTATTATTTTAGAGACAGGGTCTCATTATGTTGCCCAGGTGGTCTCAAACTCCTGGGCTCAAGTGATCCTCCCCCCTCAGCCTCCCACAGCACTGGAATTACAGGAGTGCACCACCATGCCAGGCCAGAACGTGACCTTATTTAAAAATAGAGTCTTTAGAGACTGTTACGACGAACACATAGAAAGAGTGGGGTGGGCCCTAACTCCAATACGACAGCGTCCTTGTGAGAAGACACAGAGGCAGAGACGCAGCGAGAGGCAGCCTCAGACCAAGGACACCCAGGATCCGCGGTCCCACCGGATGCTGGGAAGGCAGGAGGATCCTCCCCGAGTGTGGGTAGAGTGCGGCTCTGCCAGCACCTTGACTCGGACTCTGGCCCCCAGGACTGAGCGACAATAAATGTCTGTTGTTAAACCACTGGGTCTGCACTGTCTTCCTCCAGCAGCCCTGGGAGATGCTCCAGCCGGGGGGCAGGAGCCAAAGCTGGTGTGACAGAGGCACCCTGCTCAGCCCCCGACCAGCTCCCTTGTGACCCCTTGGGTCTACCATGGGGCATAGCCTCTCCTTCACCCTCACCCTCATCAGCCCCAGCACAGCGGGCCTCACCCAGCAGACAGGACGTGGCAAATGGGCCACAGACCCCACAGCAGCTCTGGCACGACCCCAAAAACATCCAGAGCAAACACGTGTCACGTAGGGAGGAGCAGCCGGCCGCGAGGGCACTTACAGGCTTCTCCACCGGGACTCTGTTGTTGTAGCGGATGGAGTCCTTCCCCAGGAAGTCAAATTCCACCACGTGCTGGCAGCCGTCGGCCACACGCATTCAGCTGCCACACGCATTCACGCCACACACATTCACGCCACACGCAGGCACGCCACACACATTCACGCCACACACATGCACGCCACACATGCAGCGCCAGCTACTACATGCACGCCACACACAGTGCACGCCACATGCACATGCACGCCACACACATGCACGCCACACACATGCACGCCACACACATGCACGCCACACACAGGCACGCCACACACAGGCACGCCACACGCATGCACGCCACACAGGCACGCCACACACGTGCACGCCACACGCGTGCACGCCACACGCATGCATGCCACACGCGTGCACGCCACACACAGGCACGCCATACGCATGCACACCACACACATGCACACCACACACACAGACACGCCACACACACATGCACATACACCACACAATGCACATGCACACCCTACACACATTCACACCCACACACGTGCACACGCACACACACCCCCATCAGACTGCAGTTCCACCCCACACACAGGCCCACATCGCCACACTGTGCCATCCAACTGGGTGTCCTCGCCAGGAGAGCCAGGATGAGGAGCCCCAGGAGGCGAGAAGGCCGCGTACCTTATCGATGAAATACAGGGCCACCGCCCGCTGTCTCGTCTTCATTTCCTGAGACTTCCAATCAGCCCGGTACTGGGAGCGGATCTCGTCCACAAATCCCCGCAGGCGTCGAGCTGTTTCAAACTTCTGCCAAGCTTTCTCCCCCTAAATGAAAAAAATAACAGGAAAGAAAACATTCGTATTCCTGTTAAATAATGGAGGAGGCTGTCAACTCTCCCTGCCCCAAACCTCCTGCTTCTCCACTCGATGGTGGAGTGGTCAGGGGCTGGGGCAGCAAATCCAGCTGGGTGATGCTGGCAGTGAGCACCCACGTCCACTCCTGGCTTTGGGGCTTGTGGCTGCTGGCACAGCATGACCTCAGCGCGGGCTGGCCGACTCCCAGCCCATCTCAGAAGCCTCTGCCGGTGCCCGGCTTACATACCTCCCTGCCAGCGTCCTCAGGGAGACCTCCCGGGGAGGAAACGCCCTGCTGAGCCCCGCGCTCACCTTCAGCTTCGAGCAAGGGTTCAGCATGACGTACTTGATGGAGTTCTGAATGCTCTCGGTCCACGCTGCCAGCCACATGACAGTGTTATCAGAGCGCACCTCCTTCCACTGGTGCCCCGCCGGTGGCTTGGGGATCGAGTCCCTGCAGCAGAACAATGACACAAACGTAACTTGGAGACCTTATTCTCTGGAATGCAAGCAAAAGGAGCTGCTCTGCTCAACCATCCCACTTGGTGGCCATGGTAGTGGCATGGCTCCTGACCGAGTCTGGCATCAGAGGTGGCCTGCCTGGCAGCTCAGACAAAAGCAGCCGCTCAATCTGTGCTCTGCACACACAGGAAGGCCACGGTGCACCAGGAGGCTGGGCGGCCACCCAAGCAAGGGATCGCTCTGTTCAAACCTCTCAGCACCAACTGGGATGAAGAGTGCCCTGCTCCACACAGCCTGGCCACTGGAGGTCCTGCAGGCAGGGTCCCTACTCCACACTGTGGTCACACGGTACAACAGGCGGCCCAGCAGTCCCCTCTCCACCACTTGGAATGTCCCTCCAACAAGTTCAAAACACCTAATGCTACTGGGCCATCCAGATGGTGTGGGATATGAAAACCACACGGGGGTGTCCTTGGCAGGAGAAAGTCTCAGCCACAGCAAGGCGAGGACTTCTGACCCCGTGGTAAGCACCCTGGGAGGGCCGCCCTTACCCGGCCACACCCGCAGGCTGAGCTCCACAGGAATGGTGTGGGGGTCACCAGCCACACGTTTCTCAGTGTGCCTCCCTCTCCCAGGAGGTGAAGAAAAGCCAGACTCACCCAGGTGGCAGGGATCCAGCACCTGCCTGCTGCCCGCCCGGCCACGTACCTGCTGCAGTTGATGACCACATCCTCCGGCATGACCCTCCTCTTCAACATCCCCATCTTGGGATGGTTGCCACGGCCACGGAACAAGCCGGGCGGCTCAGTCTTGAAATTGCCTATTTTTTCTCGGTGACCATCTAAAATACAGTAGCCGAACTCTTGCTGAAGTTTTTCGGCCTCTTCTTTTAGCTTCTGAGTTAATAAAACAGTCAGTAGATGTTACCAGTGAAGAGAAGAGGACAGGCCTCAGTCCCTTGTTGCTCACCTGGGACCACCCTGCTCTGGCTAACTCAGCTGGGCCCTCAAAGCCCTTCACAATCCATGGAGGTCGCAGGGGCAAGGGACAGTGCAGGTGGGCACACAGGGGGCACCAGGAGCCACGGCCCAACCACCCCATGGTCTGGACTCCCCGGCCCCTGCGCAGGCTTCGGCTGTTTTAGGCCTGAGCAGCAAAGCCAGGGGGAGGGAGCGTGGCTGCCCGCCATGGAGGAGGAGGGCTAAGGGAATCCCTGAGAAGGCCACATGGAGATCACAGCACGGCAGGTTCCTGTTAGATGTAGGGAGACGCATGGCACAGAACAGCGAGAAGCCGACTGGCCTGCACAAGCCCCGCCCTCAGCCCACAACCCGTCTGGGAACCCACCCTTTATCAATGATGGTAAATCACTCATCCATTTCAAACTGGCTTTACTCTCAAATGTGCTCTGGGGAAGCGGAACGACACTTCAGCACACGCAGGGGCACTAAGGCTGCCAAGCCAAGAGCAGCTTTGTGAGAAGGGGCTTCTCTAAGGCCACAGGCCTTTCTCAGCCTTTGGGCCAGGCTGGCCTCTCATTCCCAGGGGCCACTTTGGGTCACACAACGCTCGAGTCAGCCCAACCTGCTTCTCCTCCCTGGTCAGCACTTTCCGGGCTGCGGCCTTGTCCACAAAGTATCTGTGGATCTCCGTGAAGTCACACTTGTCCAGGCTCTTGATGACTTCTCTCTCTTCCACTGTCATTTCCTGCACAAACCACAGACACGCACTCACCATGTCTGACGGAGGCGTGCGTGCGACGGGCAGAACCTGTGCAGGCCTGCGGTCCCGTGAACAGGGCCTCTCCCCGCAGACCCCACAGTTAGAGCTGGGTCTGTTGTTGCAGGGGTGGAGTGGGGTGGAGCAGCCGAGGGCACAGTTCTCCAAAAGCAACTTCACAACAAGTCAGGAGTAAAACTGGCTAAAACCTTTGACTCAGTAATTCCACTTTGAGATCCATCCTAAGTAAACTCTCCAGTATGAAAACGAGCATGACGATGGCACTAAGGGCAACAGCAGAAACGCCATGACCGGACAGAGCGGGATAAACGATGGGGAGCTCATTTGGTGAACGTGATGGGATTCAGGAGGCCAAAGTCTCAGTCCATACGTGCTGCTGCAACGAAATCCCGGGGACGGGTCAGTGATAAACCACAGTCACAGCTCTGGGGGCTGGAAGGCTGGGATCAGGGCCCCGGCATTTGATGTCTGTGGAGGACCCAGTCCCTGCTTCTGAGAGGGTGCCCTGAAGGCTGTCCTCACGCAGTGGAGCGGGGACAGAAGGACAGAAGGGGCCCAGCTAATTCCACCCAGCCCTGCCCTAAGGCCCTAAATTAATCCTAAGGGCTGCAGCAAGGCAGTGTCCTCACAGCCCAATCAGCTCCTGAAGGCCCTACCTCTGTCCTGTGGCGCTGGGGATTCAGTTTCAAGGTGAATTTTGGAAACCACAGAAGAAAACAGTTTGATGATGATCTACCCGTGTGGAGACTAAACAGGATAAAATACCGAGTGGGGAAAACATTACATGCACACTGATCACACTCACACGAAAACTAGTGCCCAGGAGAAGCCAGGACACGGGAACAGGAGACGCTGACCTGAGGGAGAGCCGCAGGTCACAGGCAAGTGTTTCTCCTCTCATTTCCTACACAACAAAAACTCTGTACAGCCCATGGCCAAAAGCCCAGGCTTGCGGGCACCAGCTCACGGTCCCAGTCCAGGCTCGGCCACTCAGGCGTGGGAGACCTCAGGAGCTGCTGCTAAACCGTGTCTCACTGTGGGATGGGGACGACCCGCCTCTGCCGAGGAGCTCAGGTGCGACACCATCTGTGCCGGACAGAGCCCTGCTCGGCCACAACCGCGGGCTCAGGTCTGTCCCTGTGTCTCCCGGGGCCCTCGGATCGACCATCTGTGCCGGACGGAGCCCTGCTCGGCCATCTACCGCCCATTCCAGTTCTGCTGCCTTGCGACGCTGCCTCCCTTCCTAGCTCTGCTAGTGACTAGAAGTGCTGACCGGGAGCGCGGAGCTGAGGACAGTCCGTGTGTCAGCTGGCACCACTCGGATCGACCAAGCTGTGGTGACAGGCAGAGGGGTGGCATCAGGACAGAGGAAGAGGGTCCACAAGCAGGGCCCACACAGGGCACAAGGAAGCACAGGCTCCAGCAGCTGGCTCAGGGCAGTCAGACACCCACATGCAAAGCACGAGCCTCGGCCTCTACCCCACACAGTAACCAAAATTAACTCAGAGTTCCACCTAAACTAAGCCCACCTCAATGGAAACCTAAAACCAAGACTTCTGGGAAAAACATAGGAGGAAATCTTTGTGCTGCTGAATTAAGCATATTTCTTAGACAAAACAACAAAAGCACAACCTGTGACAAAACATGATACACGGGACCTAGTCAGTATTCCAAACTCCTGACCTTCCAAAGACATTGTTAAGAGAATGCAAATATAAACTACAAACACCATGAAAAAGTTTTACAGGCCGGGCGCGGTGGCTCAAGCCTGTAATCCCAGCACTTTGGGAGGCCGAGACGGGTGGATCACGAGGTCAGGAGATCGAGACCATCCTGGCTAACATGGTGAAACCCCGTCTCTACTAAAAATACAAAAAACTAGCCGGGCGTGGTGGCGGGCGCCTGTAGTCCCAGCTACTCGGAGGCTGAGGCGGGAGAATGGCGTGAACCCGGGAGGCGGAGCTTGCAGTGAGCCGAGATCGCGCCACTGCACTCCAGCCTGGGCGACACAGCGAGACTCCGTCTCAAAAAAAAAAAAAAAAAAAAAGTTTTACAAATCCTATTTCTGATAATGGACTTAAAACAGGACACAAAAGTACTCACCATAAAAGAGGCTGATAAACTCAATAACTAAGTTAACATTTTCTGCTTGGAGACCTCACTGAGAAACGAAAAGGCAAAGTCTGGGAGATGATATCACAGCACGTGCAACTGGCAAAGAAGCTGTATCCAGAATGCATTTTCAGAACTCCGATAAATTAGCGAGGAATATGCAAGCAACTCAATTTTTTAAACAGACAGAAGTTCACAAACGAAAATACTGAAATGACACATGGGTACACCAAAAGATGCTTAAATATCACTTCTCATTAGGGAAACGCAAACCATACCCACGGTGAGGTGTCACCTCGTGCCCACTAGAGAGGCGCCTCACACCCGTGGCAGGCTGTGGACAGTTCAGCCTGGCGTTTCCAGTAAGCTGGACACACATGTAGCCCGTGACCCAACAACTTCACCCCTAAGTCCTGTGGGAATGTTCGTGGCAGCTTTACACACGCAAAGGCCAAAAACAGGAATTAATCAAACACCCACGAACAGGGAAATGGACTAGCACGAGTCACACGACGCAGGAAACGGGACCTAGCCAGAGCCAGGCAGAAGCCGTGGGACAGCAAGTCGGGGCGAGTCTTGCAGGTGTGGTGCCGACAGAAACCCCGCAGGGCACAAAGCCCACGGCACACACATGAAACCAGTCGGGCCACGGGCGAAGGGCAGTCACCTTGAAAATGAGCAAGGAAAAAACCTTGAGGGAGCACCCTCCCCTCCAAAGAGCTTCTCACCAAACCTGTCTTCCCGGGGGCTGGGAAATGGCAGTGGCCTCCTCCACTCTCCCTCTTACATGCCAGACCCCTGTCCTTTCAGCGGTCCATGGAGTCAGGCTACCACCAATCCGGCTCCACACCCACGGCCTGCCTGAGAAGGGAAAGGTCTGAGGTGCACTAGGTCGGGCACGCTGGCACCGCCTATGGTCCCAGCTACTCAGGAGGCCGAGACAGGAGGATGGCTTGAGCCCAGGAGCTCGAAGCGAGTGGCCACGCAGCGGCACCGGGAACTTGCAAGGGGCGTCCAGAGGCGGCACTGCAGAACCTCAGGGGCCTGGCCAGCCAGGTCCAGGACAGCTGTGGCGGCCGCCCAGGGTACCTACCTTTCGCCAGTCATTAAAGAAGTTCTTCCGGAAAACCTCCTTTGTTGTGTATTCATGATCCAACATCCTCCCATAAAAAGTGGCCACCTCCTCCGCTTTCACGCTCAATCTCATGGGCTTTCCTGTAGGCATCAAAAGACACATCACATGAGAGAGCGGCCACAGGCTTGGCCTCCAGCTGACATGACTTCATTGCTTTAAACTACGCTTTCGTGCGTACTATGCCAAGAGCAAGAAGCTAGGCCTTATTCCGTAAGTTCAGCAGCATGTTCTACATGACAAACGACAATCACCCTGCGTGGAGGTGACCACCACAGTGATCTTGGAGTGGGTGGTGAAAACGCTGCAGATTTCAGGTGCTACTGATTTCTTCTCCTTTAGCACTTTACTTTGCTACTACATTTATATTACATGAAAATGGAACATGTACAATTTTAAAACACACCAATCTCTACAAAATTACGGAAGCAAAATAAAAGTTAATGCTTCAAAGCAGAAAACGGAATAACTGTAAGTGTAACCTTGTAAAACTCTGCCAGCCTCTGTCCCACCAGTCCCTGCGTTTTCTTCTAAGATCGGTATGGTTTAGAGATGCAGGGGGTGAGCTGGGGCCAGGTGAGCAGAGCGAGAGGCTCCTGGTAGGAATGAGGGTGTTCACCAGGAATTCTTCCAATTGCGTGTCTGAAAAGTTTTCATAAGAAAATTTTAGAGAAATAAAGGCATAATCATTTGGTAACAAGGAAGAAGGTATTCCTGATAACTAGCCTCTCAGGACAGAGGACGAGAGGCCCAGAGGCCAGCAGCACAGGCCCGAGGGGCTCAGTTCCCGCTGCCCCTCTGTGGAGGCTCGGCCCCACTGGGCCCCACGTGACACCACTGCTCCCCGGACTGCCTGCCATGGTCCTGCACGGGTAGTCCTCGCCCGCCACATCCCTCCTGGCCAGGGAGGTCCTGCAGGGCCGCTCTGGGGCGGGCAAGGCGGCCGCTACACTGGGCCAGGGGCACAGCGTGAGACGCTCAGTAAGGCCCCGTGGCCTCCTGTGGGCAGCCCCCACAGACACAGCTAGAACCTCTGTCCCTGTGGAATCTCCAGTTCAGCTTCGGAGAAACAGGCTATGAACAAAAAATGGCATCAAAGCAGCTCAGCGAACTTAGGTGTGCCTGTGACCCGGCAGGGGGCCCACAGGAGGGCTGGCGGGAGGGGCACAGCACGGCGTGGGGGCCCGCCCTGGGGGAGAAGAGGTTTGCTTTTCTTAGAAGGATGCCTTCTAGCAGAGATGAAGAAAATGGGCTGAAGCAGCTAAAATCAGCAGCACAAGAGCCAAGCCGAAGCTCCTCGGCCCTGGGGCAGACAGCAGGGCTCAAGGGCAGGAGGGGTGGGTCCTGCACTGGGCCCTGCTGACCCAGAGCCCCCGGGGTCCCGCCTCTGAGGGTGGCTCAGCGCTCATGTGGATCACGAGCTCCGCTTCTTGCTGAGAATCACAAGCTGGGATCAAGTGACCATTCTGTGATCCACAGGCGTACACGCAGTGCACATACTGTGTATACTCAGAACACACAGGGAACACAGTGGTGCAGGGGAGGGAGGGAGGGTGGGCCTTGCCCAGCGGGTCCTGGACACAACAGGCACAGCCAGTGCAGGCTCAGCAGGAAAGGCAGGGACAGGAGCCCCTGAGCTGCTGCCCTCCAAGCACGGGTCAGTCTTGGTCAGCAGCCCCCACGCATCACTTGCAAGAAGAGGGCACGGAGCGCTCATAGCCAGAAGCCTGCAGCGGGGCTGAGGGAGTAAGCCAGATGCCCACTGGGAGCCCACGCCCAGGGAGCCAAGCACAGGCCGGGGAGGAGCCGCTCCCTGCGTCCTCACCGTCATAGAAGAAACACACTCCATTGGGAAGGGGCTCGTATGGGGGTGCGAAGTACGGGCCCTTGTGCTCCAGCTGTCTCCACTTCACCCTGTCTTCGCGCTTCTCCTCCTCCCACCTAAAGATGGAGACAGCACGTGTCACTCTCCTGGGCCAGGCCCAGTGTGAGCCTCTTCCCCCCTCCCATGGTGGCTCCTCCCTGTGGCTCCCAGCAGGGGGGCCGTGCGGCCTCCACCTCACGGGGGGAGGAAAACAAGGCCTGCAGAGGGAGGCAACCCCCCCTGACCTGAGCCCCGTGCCTGTGCACCCGCCCGTGCCCCACCCACAGTGGCCCGTGGGCTGCTGACCTCAGCCCCCTGCCTGTGCACCCGCCCGTGCCCCACCCATAGCGGCTCGTGCGCTGCTGAGTCACGGATCCCACCAAGCCCGGCTAAGCGGGGAAGGGCAAGGCAACGTGCCTCTCCCAGGCTCTAGGGCCTCTCCCCAGATGGGTCCCTTCAGAGCCGCTCTAGAATCCTCCGGAACCTCTCCATGGGACCGTTTCATTAGCTAAATAAAGGACCTGGCTGCTTATGAGACAGCCCTGCCTCCCAGGAGCTGGATGGAGGGGGCCAGCAGTGCAGCCAGTGGAGAGGCACCACAGCAGGGCGCAGGACCGCCACCCACAGAGGATCGGGCAGGGTGGAGGAGGCCGGGCAGGGAGGGGAGGCCCTGAAGCCAGAAGCCTCAGGGGTTTTCAGGGAAGGGTTCCTGTTGGGCGTGGGGGAGGGCTTGCAATGCACTAACACAATGAGGCTCCACAGGGCTCCCTGCCAAGGTCCCCCTTCCCAGGGCATCCCGGCCTGGCAAGCTCAGCTCTGGAGGTTGGGGGCGGAGGACGGGGACACAGCCAGCATGGTGGCTACAGCCCATCCTAACTCTCCAGGCCAGTCATTGTCTATCCATTGAGGCTCCAGCCAAGCCCAAGCCCAAGCCCGCCCTGAGCCAGCCCTGAGCCAGCACTGCCTCGTAGAAAGGGCTCAACTGAACCCAGACACTGAGAGGGGCCTGGGAGGAGAGGAGCGAGACGGGGCATGGCTGGCAGGCAGTGGGCAGGCTCAGTCAGCAGGGCTGAGGAAAGAGCAAGCCCAGCATCTAGGATGGCCAGTGCAAAGGCCTCAGTGGGAGAGGCTTTGGTGGGAGGGTGGGAGCGCCATCAGGATGGGGGAGAGTGAGATGGACACACCTTCTGAGCCTCCCCCAGACGCACAAGGACAGAAGGTTCCAGATCACACCCCCACCTGCCAGAGCCAGGAGACCCGCACGTGACCCCAGCCAGGTGGTGCTGTCAGGGGCCTGGTGGGCCTGTTCGGCTGGGATGAGTGTCCTCAGAGCAACAGGAAGTCTCTGAAGGGTCTGAGAGAGGAAAGCATGTGCCACTGACATTTCTGAAAGGGCCTTTCTGGCTGTCTCTGCAGAGGAGGGAATGGGCAGGGTTAGAAGAGCCAGAGGCAGAGGTGATAAAGTAGGGAGAAGTTAACCGGCTCAAGAACCTTCCAGGGTGGAGCCCAGCACGGTAGCTCACGCCTGTAATCCCAGCACTTTGGGAGGCTGAGGCAGGCTCAGGAGCTCAAGGCCAGCCTGGCCAACATGGTGAAAGTACAAAAAGCTAGCTGGCAGATACTGCAGGCAGCTGGAGTCTGGGGGAAGAGTCGGGGGAAGGGGGGTTCTGCTGACTCTGCAGAGCTTTTCCATGTCAGGTGAGACCAGCCTCACCCTTCTTACAGGTTTTAGGAGTTCAAGAGAGCCCAGCAGCCCTAATACAGCATGTCTAGGGTGGGGCTGATAGGAGGCGGCATCGCTAAGTACCCTGAAGAATGAAACCTAGACCTCGCCCTCTTAACCTAGACAACGCCTTCTTAGAGAATCAGGGTGTGAGAAAATGTGAAACCACAGGTATCTCAGAACTGACTGATAGGAGCCAGGCGTGGTGGCTCAAGCCTGTGATCCCAGCACTTTGGGAGGTTGAGGTCGGTGGATCACTTGAGGCTAGGAGTTCGAGATCTGCATGGCTAACATGGCGAAACCCCATCTCTACTAAAAATACAAAAATTAGCTAGGTGTGGTGGCTGGCGCCTGTAATCCTAGCTACTCAGGAGGCTGAGGCAGGAGAATCACTTGAACCCAGGAGGTAGAGGTTGCAGTGAGCTGAAATTGCACCACTGCACTCCAGCCTGGGTGACAGGGCAAGTCTCAGGAAATAATAATAATAAAAAAAATAGGGCCGGGCGCGGTGGCTCAAGCCTGTAATCCCAGCACTTTGGGAGGCCGAGACGGGTGGATCACGAGGTCAGAAGATCGAGACCATCCTGGCAAACACGGTGAAACCCCGTCTCTACTAAAAAATACAAAAAACTAGCCGGGCGAGATGGCGGGCGCCTGTAGTCCCAGTTACTTGGGAGGCTGAGGCAGGAGAATGGCGTAAACCCGGGAGGCGGAGCTTGCAGTGAGCTGAGATCCGGCCACTGCACTCCAGCCCGGGCGACAGAGCGAGACTCCGTCTCAAAAAAAAATAAAATAAAATAAAATAAAAAATAAAAATAAAGAACTGACTGACAGTAACACAAAGCCTCTAGGGTAATCACACCATCAGTCTCATTTCACAGATGAAGACACTGAGTTGAAACAACTTGCAGGCCAGCAGCCAGGCAGGGCTGCAGTGCCGGGTGTGCTCAAGCCCAACTGAGCGTCGCACGTTGTGCACGTTGTAGTGACATTCTTTCACCCCTGCAGAGACCCGCGTACCCAGCACCACCATCAGACGCAAGCTGGCTTTCAAAGGGAGACCTTGCTCCAAACCCACCTTTCCACCTGGGTGACTGCAGCCCAGCAGCACTTTTTGGAAAGCACCTACCTGCCTGTGCACCCTCGGAGAGATGCGCCTCAGTGCAGGGCCCACAGCCAGCCCAGCTCCAGGGCAGGCCAGAACTCCCTCCTCCCAAGACGCCCTCCCCCATCTGGGCTCTCTTGGGTCCCAAGATCCTGGAGGCAGACAGGACATTTCTGCGGCATGGCCTTGGGCAGCTGTGCAGGCCCTCAGCTGTGAACGGCTATGGTGACAGCGCACCACCAGGCCACAGAGACACACCACGCTGGAAGCACCAAGTGAATGACGGTGAACCCACTGGCGGAAACTCCTGCAGGATCTCCACGCACCAGTGAGGCTGTCAACTCTCCAGCTCTTCCGAAACCTCCAGCATTTCGTGCGCAGTGACCCAACCCCATGCGGCTACCCCAGGCCCAGTATGCGCCGGCAGGGCTTCTCACATGTCCCCCAGGAAAGCGCCTGGGACCACGAACGGCCACCAGGGCCACTGGATCCATGCGGCGTGTGCCTGGTGATGTAGATACGACAGTGAGTGTCCGCGGTCATGCAGAATCGTCCTGGAGACAACCCGGGAACCGACTCCAGGAAAGGGCGGGTCTCAAAAGACCAGGCACAGCAACAGAAGGTTTTTATAAAGTACCTGACCAAACCCTACAGTGCTGAGGCCCAGGCACAGCTACACAAATGATGAAACCGCAAGCCAAAAAAAGGGGGAGATTTCCCCAAACAGGGTTGGTGGGCTGGTGCCTGGGGAAGGAGGGGTGACGTCACGGGGGGCCTGCACACCCCGGGCAGGAGGCGGGCCGCTCACACCGCGGCAGGCATGCTCTCCCGGCCCGACTTTTGGGAAAACCGGAAGCAGGGCAAGGCCGTCCCACGAGGCCCGTCACTCCCCTTTCTGGACCTAACCCAGCCCGGTGCTCAGGGCCCTCGCCGCCTGCTCAATGGGCCGCCTTACCTGGTTCCACTGCCCTTCTGCGTCCTGCGCGAGCCCGGGACGCCCCGGGAGGCCGGGCGGCGGGGGACCTCCCCGAGCAGCGTCAGAGCCGCCCGGAGCCGCAGCAGCCGCACCACGCGCATCTGCCGGCCTCCGGGAAAGGGCGACAAGCTGGGCCCCGCCCCAGCGGCCCGCCCCGCTCCGCCCCCAGCGGCCAGCCCCGCCCCGCCCCGCCCCCAGCGGCCAGCCCCGCCCCGCCCCGCCTCCGGGCGCAGCCTCCGCCCCCAGCGGCGCTCATTCCGAGGCTGTGCGGTCTAAGCCTGCACCGGGCTGCGGCAGCGGGGCCACCGACTGTCCTGCCGGCCTCCCCCTGGTCTCCCTGCCTTCGTGGTCCAGCGCCCTTTCACGCTGGGGCGGGGCCCTAGATCCAAACCCAGTCCCACTGACCTCTGCAGCACAGGGCTGGCTGTCAGGGTGCCCCACAGGTCACACAGGCCAGTGAGCTCCTGCCCAGGGCTGGCACACAGCTCTCTCCCAGAGCCTCCGAGGGCAGGGGCACCTGGCAGGTCCTTCCTAAGCACATGCTCCGCTGCTGGGGAGAAGGGACCTCACAGGCTCAGATGGCCCCTACCTCATCCCCTACAAACAGCAGCACTTCCAGGATGCAGAAACCGGCAGAAGCGCCTGCTATCCAGCCCACAGCAGCCCCTCAGAGGTGGTGCCTCTGGACAAAGGTCATTGCAAGTCCTGCGAAATCATCACTGCCAACCAGCCTCTCACTCCCAAGGAGACCAGAGACCGGGCACAGCTGGAGCCTCCCTCCTGCACTCAGTCCTCAGCATGACCCCTGACCCTGGCCAGGGTTTAACCCCAGTGTCTTCACTGGGGAGCATGGCCAAGGGCAAAACCTCTAGACCAGCACTTGGTAGTGGGCCCTGAGCCACAACAGGCCACACCGCTCACCTCCGGCAGCACTACAGCCTTGTTCTTCCCCGTAAAACCCAGACACCAGGACCGTGGGAAGCAGATGAATTCACATGCATCCCGCACTTTCGCTGTGACCGTTGGGAATGCAGTGGACACAGGCAGGAAGGGAGCCTGGGCTGCCACCGCACGCCCTCAGCGACCCTCCCCTGCCACCAGCTGACTCAGTGTCCATGTCATCTAGCTGCTGGAAACCACGGGCAGAGGCCGAGGGCTGCACTCGCTGGCTCTCAGGGCCCAGGCAGACCTGGTAGGTGTCCCATCATTTCAGAATGAGCAGCTCGGCAGCTGAAGGTACACACACACCAGGACACAGCAGCTGACTCTCCGGGCGGGCCACCTCCTCCCAGGGGCTGCGGAACAGCGACGCATTATTTTTTCAGACAACCCTTTCTACAACCCAGAACAGGGCCTTAGCCCAGGCCCACTATTCCTTCAACAAAATCCTGAAGTCAATGTGTTTTCCAATTCAGGTTTCTAAGGGTTTTTGGTTTATTGTTTTTTACTTTTTGTGGAGATGGGGTCTCCCTATGTTGCCCCGGCTGGTCTTGAACTCTTGGGCTCAAGTACCTTGGCCTCCCAAAGCGCTGGGATTTCAGGTGTGAGCCACCATGCCCAGTTGATTCCTCAGGTTTTGTAAGAGGGAGTGTGGCAGGACAAAAACCCTAAGATTTCTCAATAGATGCAGAAAAAGCACCAGACAAATCCAGCACCATTTCATGATAAACAGAATGGAAAACCCACTCAATAACAGAACAGAAGGAAACCTAACCTGAAAAGCGGCATCTACAAAACCCCGCAGCTAACCTCATATGCAAGAAGAAAGACTGGACGCTCCCCCTGAAATCAAGAATAAGACGAGGATGTCCACTCTCACCACTGCCACTCAACACGGTACCAGAGGCTCTCACCGAGCAAACAGGCAAGCAGATGAAATAAGACACCCAGATCAGAAAGAGAGAAGTAAATCATCTCTTTTTGCAGGTGTCATAATCTTGTATATAGAAAATCCCACAGAATCCACAAAAATTGGCTGAGCACCGTAGCTCATGCCTGTAATCCAAGCACTTTGGGAGGTCAAAGCACGTGGATCACTTGAGTCCAGGAGTTCAAGACCAGCCTGGGCAACATAGTGAGACCCTATCTCTATAGAAAATAAAATTTTAAAAAAGAATCCACAAAAACTATTAGAGCTAATAGACAAATTCAGCACAATTGTAGGGTACAAGATCAATATGCAAACATCAGTTGTATTTCTAACCAGGAGCCATGCGCAAACCGAAAATGAAATTAAGAAAATAATTTACAATAGCATCAAAAAATAAAATATTGCACAATAAATTTAACAAAGGAAGTATCAAGCTTATACTCTGAAAACTGTAAAACATTGGCCAAAGAAATTAAAGACAGCCTAAATAAATAAGCAGCCATCCCGTGTTCATGGACCAGATGATTTCATAAGGTTAAGACAGCAATACTCGCCAAACAGATCCAAAAACTCAATACAATCCCCATCAAAATTCCTGAAAACTCAATGTAATCCCCATCAAAATTCCAGCTGGCGTTTTTGCAGAAATGGACAACCTGATCCTAAAATTCACAGGGAAATACAAGGGACCCAGAATAGCCAAAACAATATTTGAAAAAGAATAACAAAGTTGCTGATCTCAAAACTTCAAAACTGGCCTGGGCAACACAGCAAGACCCCATCTGTACTAAAGATTGTTAAATTAGCCAGGCATGATGGTGTGTGCCTGTAGAAAGGGAGGAGACCATCTCTCATATTGTCTTCTGCCTAATTTTTGCCTCAAAGAAAAGAAAAAGTAGGAGTTAAAGAAAAGGCAGAAGTGAAATTCAATAGTCAGCCCAGCGCCACACCCCAGGCCTGGTAGTTAAAGATCGACCCCTGACCTAATCACTTAAGTTTTCTATCGATTCCAGACACTGTATGAGGAAGCATTGTGTAACTCCCTGTTTGGTTCTGTTTTGATCACCAGTGCATGCAGCCCCAGTCACGCAGCCCCTGCGCGCACAACGTATCACGGCCCTTTCATGTGGACACCTTACAGTTGTAAGTCCCTAAAAGGCACAGGAATCTTGACTTTGGGGAGCTCGGATCTTGGGACACGATTCTACCGATGTTCCCAGCTGATTAAAGCTTCTTCCTTCCTAAAACTGGTGTCCGAGAGGTTTTGTCTGCGACCTGTCCTGCTATAGTAGTCCCAGCTACTCGGGGGGCTGAGCGAGAAGACTGCTTGGACCCAAGCGTTCAAGACTGCCGTGAGCTATGATCAGGCTACTGCACTCCAGCCTGAACCATCTCTTAAAACAAATGTTTTTTGGCCGGGCTTGGTGGCTCATGCCTGTAATCTCAGCACTTTGGGAGGCCAAGGCGGGCGGATCACCTGAGGTCTGGAGTTCAGGACCAGCCTGACCAACATGGAGAAACCCTGTCTCTACTAAAAATTCAAAATTAGCCAGGCATGGTGGCACATGCCTGTAATCCCAGCTACTTGGGAGGCTGAAGCAGGAGAATCACTTGAACCCGGGAGGCGGAAGTTGTGGTGAGCTGAGATCGCACCATTGCACTCCAGCCTGGGCAACAGAGTGAGACTCCGTCTCTCTCTCTATATATATATATAAAAAATAATATGTAATATATATATTATTTTTTAAAAGGGGGATAATCTAAATAAACATTTCTCCAAAGATGAGATACAAAAGGCCAACAATCCTGTAAAAAGATGCTCAAAATCATCAGCCATGGGAGAAATGAAAATCCAATCCACAATGAGGTCACCTCACACCTGGGTGGCTGCAGTCAACACGCTGGGGAGGGCGTGGAAAAGTGGCACCCACTGCACAAGGCCAGAGACACAGTTGGGGAGTCTAGGCCTGCAGACCAGGAAGGGTTTCTATGAACTGTCTGCCAATATTCCTGGGGTTGGTGGCCCCCTCCCCTTGTGCCCTCTTCCTCCCCAAGCCACTCAGGGGCTGCCCAAGGGAGCAGAGGCGGGGCTTCACCACTCTTCCTCACAGCAAGTAGGAGGACCCCTGTTTTGCATGAGAGAAACTAGGCTTAGAAAATTTAAAGAATTTTCCCAGAATCGAACAGGTGCTAAATGCAGGAGCCGGATACCCACAAAGACCTTTCCCACCTGGAAGCCCGAAGCCGGAGCTCCAAGGCTATGCAGGGACTGCCCAGGTGGGAGGCAGCGCCGCCCAGCAGACACAGCTGCAAGCAGCAGCGGGGTTTACCCCATCCCGAAGCCACACTGCAAAAGAAAGTGACTTTGACCTTAATGATATACTTAATTCCAACTATTTCACCCAAAATACTGTCAACATAATATGCTAATGAGAGAGTACGCATCGCTCTTCTCATAGCAGGTGTGTGTGTCACATCCCCAGCACGTCTCCACTGGGAGAGCTGCCCGGCTCGTGGCTGCGTACAGGACAGAGCAGGGGTGACGGCTACAACGCAGTGTGGCCCACTTGTGGCTGTGTGACCTTGGGCCGGTTACTTAACCTTTTTTTTTTTTTTTGAATAGCAAATAGTTTATTAGTATATGGTTTCAACGGGAGTAATAAATTCACATATAAAGGAGACAATAATCAAGTCAAAAGAATAAATGCTTACTAATCATCAGAAAATCTGTGGCCATTAGGGCTGGCACGTAAAAATCCAAAATCACTCAGAGGCCAAATCTTAAAGAAGATTCGTCCTCTTATTAGTCCATATGGAATAGGTCCATAGTATCTAGAATCTGTGGAATTCTGTAGATTATCACCTTCTAACCAAACATGACCCATTGGCACCATAGGTCTGTTCTATAATTCATTCAATTTTTAGGGAAGTCGCAGGGCTTCCAGGGAAAAAAAAAATTAAAGCATGTCAGAGGAGGAGGGAAGGTTCACCTTCCCCACCCAGCAACGACTGCTCTCTATGGGCCTAACAGATGCTTTTAACTGAGCTTTGGGAAACGGCTTCTTGATCTCAGCCTTTGTGGCCTCTGTCAAGAGCAGAAACCAAGGGCAGTGAACAAAGGGGTCAGGGGTGAGCTTGGGGCTGCTCCCAACTCCGGAGCAGGTGCAGGCCACATCAGACCATGCTGCCAGCGTCCACCCTGGCCCAGGCACAAAACACCAGAAAGGGAAGGTCACAGAGCCACTACGGAAGGTCCCGACCCCACTGCCCCATCCACTGCTAACTTCTTTTTCTTTCTTCTTCTTCCTCCTCCTCCTCCTTCTTCTATTACTATTATTATTATTATTATTATTATCATCATTAGAGACAGAGTCTCGCTCTGTGACCCAGGCTGGAGTGCAGTGACGTGATCTCGGCTCACCACAACCTCTGCCTCCCAGGTTTAAGCGATTCTCCTGCCTCAGTCTCCCGACCACCACACCCGGCTAATTTTGTATTTTTAGTAGAGACAAGGTTTCACCATTTTGGACAGGCTGGTCTCAAACTCCTAACCTGGTGATCCACCCACCTCCGCCTCCCAAAGTGCTAGGATTACAGGCGTGAGCCACCGCGCCCAGCCTGCTAACTTATCTCACAATAAAATCTTAGAAGAAAATCAGACACTAAGTTCATCCGTTGTTTTCTCGTATCTGCAAGAATCAGCATCGCCAGGCGTGAGTGCCTGTGAAGCTGCTCATCAGAATCACATTCATTGTTTATTTACTACTGAAGATGCCTACTTGGCCTTTTTTTCTTGGGTGGCTTTTCATGGTTATTAGTCTTCACTAGCTTGGTGATCTGTGCAAATCTAGAAAACAAATTTATACATAAATATGCAACTCTGCAGCTCATTCAGGGTTGCCATTTTAACAACAGAGAGTCAAACAGCCTCATGGAAGCCTCCCATGCTTTTAATGACCCTTTTCTCATTTTTAAAAAGTACACCTGGCAAAGCTGCTGGCAACCTACATGCTGGGGCATCAAGGAGTCCTAAGTACAGCACCAGCTGGTGGTAGAAGTCCCCACCCCAGGCCAGAAGCTGCGAGCACATCTCAGGCACTTCCCGACCCCGGGGAAGAGTGGGCGGGCAGTACAGAAGTCTTGGTCCCTTTCTCCAGCCATCTCTGTCCCCACCAACACCACAGCAGTTCAGAAATCATCAATTTGGAAAAACAGTCCTTCAAAAGGGACTATTGAAGAAGAAGTGTGAAAAACTATCTTCAGAAACAAAACTCACGCTGAACAGAGAGAGGAAAAGACACTTCGCTTAAGTGGGAGTGGCACGGGGCCCACCTCGGGCTGCATGGGTCAGGGTGCTGTCCCCAGGAACCCCAAGGAGGTTATGGGGGCGCCAGGCACCCCGGTCTGAACCTGCCCACTCATCGGCTGACTGCCCACTCTACCAAGCACTACACTACAGCTGCTCACTCCAACATCTGACCATCACAACACACACCCACATCAGTGCAGAGATTGAGACACAGGAATGCTGGCCTGCAAGGAAACTTGTGATTTCTTGAAAATCACGTTAGAGCCCTACTGAGGCAGAGGCCTGGGCCAGTAGAGAAGGGTGAGAGGAGGCCGTCATAACACAGCTGGAAAGCAGGATTAATAGATGGATTCCATGTGGAATCCAGGCCCTCTAGGATGGGGCCCTCAAAGATGACACCAAGGTCTGTGCCTGAGAAGACAGAAGGAGCCACTTCACTGAAACGAGAGGACTAGGAGGGAAGGGCGCATTCATGTTCTCCTCGACGTCTACTGCAGAGGCAGGAGGGAGGGGGAGGGAGGGATGGGGAGGGGGATGGAGAAGGGGGGAGGAGGGGGAGGGGAGGGAGGGGGGAGGAATGGGAGGGGGGGAGGGAGGGAGGGGGAGGGAGTGGAGTGGTGGAGGAATGGATAAATGGTGGAATGGAGCAGTGGCCGGTATGAAAGAAATAGTATAGACGAATGGAAATGGAAGGGAATGAAGGGAATGGAATAATGGAATGGATAGGAAGGGTACCTGCTATGGCCGAAAGCATGTGGCTCACTTCGTAATCCCAGCACTTTGGGAGGCCGAGGCGCATGGATCACGAGGTCAGGAGTGATCGAGACTATCCTGGCTAACACGGTGAAACCCTGCCTTTACTAAAAATACAAAACACTAGCTAGGCGAGGTGGCGGTGCCTGTAGTCCCAGCTACTCGGGAGGCTGAGGCGGGAGAATGGCATAAACCCGGGAGGCGGAGGTTGCAGTGAGCCAAGATCGCACCACTGCACTCCAGCCTGGGCAACAGAGCGAGACTCTGTCTCAAAAAAAAAAAAAAGAAAGGTACCCGTGGGAGACTCCCCATAGACAGGTCCCGATTCCCAAACACAGACACGCACCACACTGCAGGCACCAGCCAGTCCTTCCCAAGGAGCTTACCCTTGCTGGGCAGAGCCACGCACTGAGAGGCAGAGCCCACAAGCCCACTGGCAGCCAAGGTCACCCCCATGCCTGACCTGGCAGAGCCCTGCTGGAGGCAGGTCCACAGGGCATCCCTGAGTGGCTGAAAGGTCTGAACCAGCACTGGGCACAGGAGCCCAGCAATGCCAGCCCGAGGCATCTGCTGGTCTCTGGAGGACACAGTTGTAAACTCTACATAGACAGAGAGAAGCAGGCTGGCCCCTCCAGCTCCTGCCGCCACGCGCGGCTGGGAGGTGTCACTCACACCCCACGTGGAACAGAGCCTCTCAGGCTATACTCCCACACCTCTGGCTGGCACTTCAGCAGAGTTTTTCACTGTTTTAAATTAAAATACAGATAAGGCTTGCATTAATTTAGTAGCAAAGTTTAGCACCAACTCAGGGCTTTCATAAAATATATAAGAATACATTACATAGTACCAGAACACAGAGAAGAGATAAAGTAATTCACACTTAAACTATACTGATAAAGTCAGTCATCAGTAAAATGGCAAAATCCAAATCATCAACACTTTTTCTAAATTGAAGTCCCACAAAGCATTTATTATTGCATCGCTTTTCAAACAAACCGTTATCTAACAACCCATTGGTAATGAGGTAGACTCTGGGGGTTCTGATTCTGCCCAGTCAGCATGTCAGCAGGAAACATCTGCAGAAAGTCATAAGCAGGGAGATGCTGGGGGCAGGGGTGATGGTCAAGTGGGTGTGGACACATCTGTCTTCTGAGGGTGGCAGTGGCTTTGCAGAGGGACAATTCTGCCAAAACTCATCCAATGGTCACTTCAATGAGTACAATGTATCACGTGGAGATGGCGTGTCTGTAAAGTTCGCTTCTCACAAAGTGCTCCTGCATTATTTTTTTTTTCTTTTTTTTTCTTTTTTTTTTTTTTTTTTTTGAGACAGAGTCTCGCTCTGTCGCCCAGGCTGGAGTGCAGTGGCCGGATCTCAGCTCACTGCAAGCTCCGCCTCCCGGGTTCACGCCATTCTCCTGCCTCAGCCTCCCGAGCAGCTGGGACTACAGGCGCCCGCCACCTCGCCCAGCTAGTTTTTTTGTATTTTTTAGTAGAGACGGGGTTTCACCGTGTTAGCCAGGATGGTCTCGATCTCCTGACCTCGTGATCCGCCCGTCTCGGCCTCCCAAAGTGCTGGGATTACAGGCTTGAGCCACCGCGCCCGGCCAGTGCCCCTGCATTATTACCCTAGAGCCCAGGAGAATGGGCGGCTCTTCTGGCTCTCAGCCAAGGCCTTGTTTCCCCTCCGGACAGCTCCGAAGGCAATGCCAGGCCTCCTGAAGCTCGGGAGTGAGGAGGAAATGCCAGGTTCCTAAGTACGAGGCTGCTCCAAATGCCTCACAGGCGATGCAGGAACAGAAAACCCAGAGGTGTTATCTTCGTGGAGCACCTTGACCACCCAGCTAATGGGATACTGAGACACCCAGAAACTTGGTTCTTGGACCAGCTATTGCCCCTCAAATTTGCTTTCCCTTGCCAAGATCCCACAAAATGATTTTTTAAAAAAGATTTATTTTAAACAAACAAAGCAGCACCAGAGAAAAAGAAAGGGGGCTGTGCTGGGTGTGGCAGCATACTTGTAGTCCCAGCTACTCAGGAGGCTGAAGTGGGAGGATCACTAGAGCCCAGGAACTGGAAGCCAGCCCAGGCAACACGGCAAGACATCTCTAAAAAAGAGAAAAGGAGAAGGAAGGGGGACGTATTTTAGCCCGTTTTCTGCTGCTGTAACAAATAGCACAGACTGGGAAATTTATAAAGAACACATATTTATCTGGTTCACCAGAGGCTGGGAAGGCCAAGATCAAGAAGCTGCATCCGGCAAGGACCTTCTTGCTGCATTACCCCAGCGGTAGAAGATGAACTAGCACACAGGGCAGAGGGAGGACACTGAGCAAACTCACCATTTTGATCAGGAACCAACTCCCATGGCAAGAAATCTACTCTCAAGATGACAACATTGTCCATTCATGAGGGTAGAGCCAAATCACCTTTCAAAAGCCTCGCTTCCTTTTTTTTTTTTTTTTTTTTTTTAGAGATGGAGTCTTGCTCTGTTGCCCAGGCTGGAGTGCAGTGGTGCAATCTCGGCTCACTGCAACCTCCGCCTCCCAGGTTCAAGCGATTCTCCTGTGTCAGCCTCCCAAGCAGCTGGGATTACAGGCATACTCCACCACATCCGCTAATTTTTGTTTTGTTTTGTTTTCTTTTTGAGACGGAGTCTCGCCCTGTCGCCCATGCTGGAGTGCAGTGATGCGATCTCAGTTCATTGCAAGCTCCCCCTCCCGGGTTCACCCCATTCTCCTGCCTCCGCCTCCCAAGCAGCTGGGACTACAGGCGCCGCCACCATGCCCAACTAATTTTTTTGTATTTTTAGTAGAGACGGGGTTTCACCATGTTAGCCAGGATGGTCTCGATCTCCTGACCTCATGATCTGCCCGCCTTGGCCTCCCAAAGTGCTGGGATTACAGGCGTGAGCCACTGTACACGGCTAATTTTTGTACTTTTTAGTAGAGACGCGGTTTCACTATATGTTGGCCAGGCTGGTCTCAAACTCCTGACCTCAAGTGATCCACCCGCCTTGGCCTCCCAAAGTGCTAGAATTACAGGCCTGCCTGGCCAGGCCTCAACTCTTAAAAGTAGTTACTATTTAATATTAAGTACTACAAATGGCAACTAAATTGCAACATGAGTTTTAGGAGGAACATTGAAACCACTGCAGGCAGCCAGACAGCCAGCCAGCAGAGAAGAATTGAAACAATCCAGGAAGTTTATAAAGCACAATGGGAGAGAGGGCAGAGGCACCCTCAGCCCAAGGTGGGCTGTGCAGGACCACCGCTTCGAGCCCCGCAGCAGGCCAGGCCTCGAAGCTCAGGCACCAAGGTGAGGACGGGTGCCTGGAGCTCAGCAGGCTCCTCCGTGATGCAGCTACAGCAGCCAGGGGTCCCCCCACGCTGAGGAGGGTGAGGAGGGGTGGCTGCTATGGAAGGTGCCCAGGAGACGTGGAGCCTGGCCAGGGCCTCTGCATCCCACAGCAGCCTTGCAAGCCAGAGGGGACCTCCACCCAGGGCCTCCATCTGTGCTAAGAGTGGAGTTCCTGGAGTTGGAAAGTCCTGCCCCCTAAGCCCTACCACCCTGGAGAGGCCCCAGTCATGACAAAGCCCACTGGTAAACCCAGGCCCACCCCATCCAGAGACACTCCCACCAGCTCCCTGCTCCAAAGTCCCTCAGTACTTGTCACAAATAGTGAGCAGCAGACGTGAGACAATCACAAGAAAATGTCCACACAGAGGATAGCATGAGGGGTGGTAAGGCCATGAGACCACTCGGGGCAACAAGAGAACTGACAGAAAACCGTCATGGCTTTGAGAGGGCCCAGGACCTCATGCCCTGAGCCGCAGCTTCGGCTCAGGACTCCACATGACCCTGTGGCCCTTCTGTCCCACACTCACCTGACAGACATCCCCCGCCGACCTCCCCAACTATGTAGCCTGTTAATGCTGCCATGTAAGGGGTGCCCTGCAGGGGTGTGGCAGGAGGGTCCCAAGAAGACCGGCACATTCCAGCCTATGTCACTCCTGTACTCACTGACAGCTGGGGGGTGCGGTTGGGGGCCCTCCAGAGGGACTGATCTAACCCCATGCGCCGCTGAAAAGCCGTTTCCCCCAGGTGGGGACAGAGGGAGAGTCAGAGACGGGATTTGGGTGCCGCTGCTGGCCGTGAGGATGAAGGGCCAAATGGAGGGCGTGGAGAAGGGACCCTAGCTGACAGCCAGCAAGACAATGGCCCTCAGTCCCACCGCTGCAGGGACTGACCCAACCCCCAGGAGCCTGGTGCCTCGAGGCGGGAGCCCAGCCCGGCCAGCGCACCCCAACTCACCCTAAGCTGAGAATCCTGCCAAACCCACAAGAGCATCTGGCCTACGGAACTGTGAGCTATGACCAGGCGTTGCTTAACGCCTGCACAGAACGCCTGTGGCTGGCTTAGAGGGCAGAACCGCGGTCTCCGGGGCAGCAGCCAAATCGCCTGAGGAGCCTTTCCTCAGGAGGCAGGTTCTCAGCTCCTCACCACAAAACTACCCACCAGAGGCCAATAGGCGGGCCAGGAGCCTCTTCTGTTTAGTTTCATTAGGGAAAATCTCAAGCACACACAAACAGAGAGAATGGCCTATGAAAACCCATTATATGAACTGAACTTTTCCTACCACACCCAACCAAATCAGACTCGAGGGACCCAGGAAAAGCTCTCAGGCACACGGCACCTGCTCCCAGAGCCCCCCCCCCCCCCCCCCCCCCCCCCCCCCCCCCACTGCAAGTCTAGCTGCTGAAATGACCTGCTGCAACCTTACAACCAGGTGTGCCTAATGGCTGCTGGAACAACCTACCTGACCCAAAGACTAGGTTTACCTACGTGTCTTTCACCAATCTGAGCTTGCCAGCTCCCCGAAACTTCACCAGTGCCAATGTGTTTTCTTTCAAAACAACAGGTAACATTTCTCTTTCCAATAAACCCCCAGCATGCTCTTTGTTCTTGACCAAAGACCACTCTGTACACCTTTTTTTTTTTTTTTTTTTTTTGAGATGGAGTCTTGCTCGGTCACCCAGGTTGGAGTGCAGTGGCATGATCTCAGCTCACTGCAACCTCTGCCTCATGGGTTCAAGTAATTCTCCTGCCTCAGCCTCCCGAGTAGCTGGGATTACAGGTACCCACCATCACACCCAGCTAATTTTTGTATTTTTAGTAGAGACAGGGTTTCGCCATGTTGGCCAGGCTGGTCTCAAACTCCTGACCTCAAGTGATCTGCCCACCTCGGCCTCCCAAAGTGCTGGGATTACAGGCATGACCCACTGCGCTGGGCCTCATCTGTGTATTTTCGTTTGAGTTTGACAAGTATTAATAAACTCCCACAACCCCATTACACCAACTCAAAACTTACCAGCTCACATCCCATCTCTTTCCATTGAGTGCCCACCCTCTTCTCTCCCCAGTGGGTTATTCTGAAGCAACTCCAAGGCAGCGCATCGCTTCACCCACAAACATTTCCAGTTATGTCCAAAGATGCAAACTCTTCTTTTAAAGACCACAACCACGTGCCCGCCACGGCAGCACATACGCTAAAAGTGGAACAATACAGAGAAGTTTCGCATGGCCCCTGTGCGAGGATGACAGGCAAATTCATTATGCTCTCCACAAAAACAATTAAAAAGAACACAACCACTATACGCCATCACTCTTTCTTTCTTTTCTTTTATTATTTTAAGACGGAGTCTCGTTCTGTCACACAGGTTGGAGTTTAGTGGCACGATCTCAGCTCACTGCAACCTCCGTCTTCCGGGTTCAAGCGATTCTCCTGCCTCAGACTCCTGAGTAGCTGGGATTACAGGCACCCACCACTGTGCCCAGCTAATTTTTGTATTCTTAGCAGAGATGGGTTTTCGCCATGTTGGCCACGCTGGTCTCGAACTCCTGACCTCAAGTGATCCACTCGCCTAGGCCTCCCAAAGTGCTGGAATTACAGGTGTGAGCCACTGCGCCCGGTCCACTATTACACTTTAAAAAACAAATTCCTTATTATCAGATATCCACAGAATGCTCAAATTCCCTAACTGTCTCATCATTTAAAAAATCTTTCTGTAAATCAGAATTGAAACAAAGTCCAATGCATTTGAATAGACTTTTTGGTTCTCTTTTTATTTTTAATGTATTCTACTTCAATTTAAATTTTTAGAAAACTTACTATTTTGGAAAATTTCAAGTATATGCAGTAGAATTATAAGCACTCCCCACTGACAGAGACTGCCCTCGACCACACTTGAGTCTGGCTCCTGGGTCCTCCTCTTTGACCAGGCCCTGACCTTGGCTTAGTCCTTGACCTACTTAGTCCAGTTTCAGCAAGACTCCTGCTGGTTGTGTCAGTGAAAACCCCCACCCTTGGTATCTGATCCTCAACATCGGGTCAAATTCCTCCTCCCTCAGCCTCTACAGCTCATCACCCTGGCCTGCCAAAGAACCCCTACCCCTGATGTCTCCTGATGGTAACTTTCCGACTCTGCTTCTTGGCTAAACATCCCCACACGTCTTTGTTGTATTTGGAGTTGAGCTCAATCTCTCTCCCCTACTGCAAAACCCCATGACAGCGGCCTCTCCTGGAAGTCTGCCTTACCATCTCTAACAAGCATCATCAAAACTTTTTCTCGGCCGAGCACGGTGGCTCAGGCCTGTAATCCCAGCACTTTGGGAGGCCAAGGTGGGTGGATCACCTGAGGTCAGGAGTTCGAGACCATCCCGGCCAACATGGCAAAACCCCATCTCTACTAAAAATACAAAGATTAGCCAGACAGCGGTGGCAGCGCATGCCTGTAATCCCAGCTACTCGGGAGGATGAGACAAAGACGGGACAATCACTTGAGCCTGGAAAGCAGAGCTTGTGGTGAGCCGAGATCGTGCCACTGCACTCCAATCTGCGGGACAGAGTGAGAGTGAGACCCTGTCTAAAAAAAAAAAGAAAGAAAAGAAAAGAAAAGAAATGGAAAATAATTCCATTTACAATAGCATAAAAAAAAAAATACTGAGCAATAAATTTAACAAAAGAGATATAAAGCTTATACTCTGAAAACTGTAACACATTGCCAGAAGAAATTAAAGACACCCTAAATAAGTGAACAGCTATCCTGTATTCATGGACTGGATGACTTCATATGGTTAAGACAGCAATACTTGGCCAGGTGTAGTGGCTCATGCCTGTAATCCCAGCACTTTGGGAGGCCAAGGCAGGTGGATCACCTGAGGTTGGGAGTTCAAGACCAGCCTGACCAACATGGAGAAACACCCTCTCTACTAAAAATACAAAATCAGCTGAGTATGGGGGAACATGCTGTAATCCCAGCTACTCAGGAGGCTGAGGCAAGAGAATTGCTTGAACCCAGGAGGTGGAGGTTGTGAGCCGAGATTGTGCCATTGCACTCCAGCCTGGGCAACAAGAGTGAAACTCTATCTCTAAATAAATAAATAAATAAATAAAGACAGCAACACTCTCCGAACAGACAGAAAAACTCAATGCAATCCCCATCAAAATTCTAGCTGGTGCTTTTGCAGAAATTGACAGCCTGATCCTAAAATTCACAGGGAAATACAAAGAACAAAGTTAGAGGAATCATACTTCCTGATTTCGAAACTTCAGGGCTACAGAGATGAAGACAGAGGGGCACTGTCAGAAGGACGTGCACAGAAACCGGTGGGTCCACTCAGAGTCTGGAAATAAACCCACACACCTGTGGGCAACTGATTTCAACAAGGATGTCAGACCACTCCACGGGAAAAGAACAGTCTTTTCAACAAGGGGTGCTGACTATCCACATGCACAGAATGAAGTTAGACCTCTTCCTCACATCAAATGCAAACATTAACTCAAAGTGGATCAAAAACCTAAATGTAAGAGCCAAAGCTATAAAACTCTTAGAAAAAAACATAGGTACAAATCTTTATGACCCTGAATTAGATCACGGTTTTTGGGTTGGTTGGTTGGTTTAGGCTGGGTCTCACTCTGTCACACAGGGTGCAGTAAAGTGGCACAATCACAGTTCACTGCAGCCTCGAACTCCTGGGCTCCAGCAATCCTTCCACCTCAGCTCACCACAGCTGGGACTACATGTGTTCACCACAGTGCCCAGCTGATTTTTAAATTTTTCGTCAAGTCGCAGTTTCACATCAATGCCCAGCCTGCTCTCAATCTCTCGGCCTCAAGTGATCCTCCTGCCTCAGCCTCCCAAAATGCTGGGATCATAGGCAGATAATGGTTTTTAAAAACACCCACACGCAAAGCACAAACAACCCAAGATAAAACACACACATTGAACTCAGGTAAAAGAGATCAACCGAAAACTTTTGTGCTTCAAAAGACACCATCAAGAAAGCAAAAGACAATCCACAGATAAGGGTCTGGTGTCTGGAATATGCAAAAAATCTTCTACAACTCAACAATAAAAAATAAATAATCCAACCAAAACCAGGTAAAGGGCCAGGTGGGGTGGCTTGCACATGTAATCTCAGCACTTCGAGAAACCAAAGTGGGCGGATCACTTGAACCCACAAGTTTGAGATGAGCCTGGGCAAGATGGGGAGACCCCATCTCTCCAAAAAATTTAAAAATTAGCTAGGCGTGGTGACGCACACCTGTATTCCCAGCTACTCAGGAGGCTGAAGTGGGAGGGCGGCTTGAGCCCAGGAGTTCAAGGCTGCAGCAAGCTATGATGGTGTCACTGCACTCCAGCCTGGGCAACAAAGCGAGACCCTGTCTCTTTAAAAAAAAAAGGCAAAGAGTGTAAACAAACATTTCTCCAAAGATGAGATACAAATGGCCAATAAACACATGAAAAGATGCTTAGTATCACTAATCACTAGGGAAATGCAAATCAAATCCACAGGGAGTTACAGTGAGTTACCACTTTGCATCCACCAGAATGGCCATAATGAAAAAGACAGAAAATAAGTGTTGGCAAGAATGTGTAGAAACTGGACTCCTTGTACAATGCTGCTGGGAATGTAAAATGGTAATGCTGCTTTAAGAAAGGTTGTTGGGGCCGGGCACGGTGGCTCATGCCTGTCCCAACACTTTGGGATCACTTGAGGTCAGGAGTTCGAGACGAGCCTGGCCAACATGGTGAAACCCTGTCTCTACTAAAAATACAAAAATTAGCCAGGCGTGGTGGCAGGTGCCTGTAATCCCAGTTACTTGGGAGGCTGAGGCAGGAGGATCGCTTGAACCCAGGAGGCAGAGGTTGCAGTGAGCCGAGATCGCGCCACTGCACTCCAGCCTGGGCGACAGAGAGAGATTCCATCTCAAAAAAAAAGTCTGTTGGTTCTTCAATAAATTCAACATGAAATGACCACAGGAGCCAGAAATTCCACTTCTAGTTATGTACCCGAAAGCACTGCAAAGAGGTATTCAGACAAATACTTATAAAGAAATACTTTTAGCAGCATCATTCACAATAGCCCAACGGTAGGAACAACCCAAATGTACATCAACAGACAAAGGGATCGACGAAGCCCAGATACACACGCAGCACGGTGTTTCCAGCTGTGCAGGGGAATGAAGTGTTAACACAGTACAGTGTGGATGGATCTTGGAAACACTTGACATAAAAGAAGCCAGGCACAAAAGGAAAAATACTGTAGGATTCTGTTTACAGGAAACAGCCAGAATAAGCAAATCCATGGAAATAGAAAGTAGATTAGTGGTTGCCAGGGGATGGGGGAATGGAGAATGGGAACATTAAAATAAAAACTTTAGACAAATTAAATTTAACAAAGTTTATCTGAGCAACGAATCATCTGAGAATTGGGCAAAGTTCCCAGAACCAGAACGGGTCCAGAGCGAGTCCAGGGCTGCTGTGTGGTCAGACCACACTTATGGACAGAAAAAAAAAAAAAGTGACAAAAAATGAAAGAGACAAAAAAAAAGAAGAAAAAGAAAAGAAAAAAAGGAAAGTGATGCACAGGAAACAGCCACGCAATTCTGTGAAGTTGCAGCAACACTGAACACTTGGCATATTTCACCACGAAAGTCTCCATTTCTGCCTTCATTGGAACAGATTCAGCAACCTGGGAGACGTGGCCTGTGCACCGCCCGCCTAGTCATGATTACATTCCCAGCTCACGGCCGGGATGGCAGGACAGCGCCGAAGCGGCACGTGGCAGACACAACCGGGGACGGCCCAGCTCCTCAGCAGACACAATCTGACACGACGCAGAGCAAACAGCACATTAAACGGCTCCCGCGTTCCAAGGCCAGGTGCTTAGTTCATCTATGGAAACCTTATTTAAAACGACACAATTAGCTTAAACTGACTCATCCTACCTTAGATTCTACTCGCTGTGAATGGATGCACACAGCCTGCCATCAAGCCATGGATGTACCACATTTCTCAAAAGCAAAACCTAACCATTTTTCCATCAGGCTTTTTTCTTTGTTCTGCTGGACACAGAAAGCTATTTACATGATTATCGGACACAAGAAAGCAGCAGAGAAGAGAGCAGAGGGAGAGAAAGGTGAGTGAGGACTGCAGGCCTAATGCTTTTCAACCTTTTTTTGGTTCTAATCTTTGAAAAAGATGTGGTCACACTGATTGTTACCACAGTAACAATCTGACAAGATCATTTATCTAAAACAAAAACAAACAAACAGGAAGGGCCCCCGGCACATGAGGGAGATGCCAGACCCCCTTGTTACACCTGGGCCCCGACACGAATGTGCAAGAGCCAGATTTCTGCACCTGTCAGAGGCGGCTCGCGTTACCAACCGGCTCCGCAGTCCTGTGGATTCCTAACTCCGCTCAAGTGGAAACAAAGACTGGAAAAAGAACAGGAAGCAGGTCCCAATTCCACTGCAAAGGCCAGGCTCCCAGGACGAAAGCTGATCTCACCCCGTGCCCTTGCTCCCCCCATCCCCTCGCTCCCCCATTTCACCTCACTCTACAAAGAAAAGGGATAAAGAGAACAAATCTCACCCGACAATAAGATTGTCCTGCCCTGGATTTTCTTTTGAAATGGAGAATTTATTTTCTTCTCTCAAGCACTGCCATAAGTCACAAGAGAACAGGGTTACACTGAGGAAATTTCCATGTCATAATAAATAGAACTTCTGTGAAAACACTAGGATGAACCCCACCACGGCATCCTGCACTATGGGAGGCCGAGGCAGGTGGATCACAAGGTCAGGAGTTCGAGACCAGCCTGGCCAACACAGTGAAACCCCATCTCTACTAAAAATACTAAAACTAGCTGGTCATAGTGGCATGCACCTGTAGTCCCAGATACTCGGGAGGCTGAGGCAGGAGAATAGATTGAACCCAGGAAGCAGAAGTTGTGGTGAGCTGAGATTGTGCCACTGCACTCCAGCCTGGGCAACAGAGCAAGACTCCGTCTCAAAAAACAAAACTTCATGAGGCTGAGTATGGTGGCTTACACTTGCAATTCCAGCACTTTAGGAGGATAAGGCAGGAGGATCTCTTGAGCCTAGGAGTTCTAGACTAGCGTGGGCAACATAGGGAGATAGGGAGATCCCATCTCTACAAAAATTAAAAAAGAGAATTAGCCAGCGTGATGGTGCACACCAGTAGTCCAACTACTCAGGACGCTGAGGTGGGAGGATCACTTGGGCCCAAGAGGTTGAGGCTGCAGTGAGCTATGATCACCACTGCACTCCAGCCTGGGCAATAAAGTGAAACCTTGTCTCAAAAAAAAAAAAAAAAAAAGTTCATGAGTAAAAACAAAAATTAAGAATACAACATTTGAACATATTGAAGATTGTGAGTTTAAAAATGAAACAGTAAGGCCAAGTGTGGTGATTCATGCCTGTAATCCCAGCACTTTGGGAGGCTGAGGCAGGGACTGCTTGGGGCAAGGAGTTCAAGATCAGCCAGAGCAACATAGTGAGGCCTTGTTTCTACAAAAATAAAAATAAAAGCATAAGGCCAAGCGCAGTGGTTCACACCTGTAATCCCAGCACTTTAGCAGGCTGAGGCGGGCAGATCACCTGAGGTCAGGAGTTCTAGACCAGCCTGGCCAACGTGGTGAAATCTCATATCTACTAAAAATACAAAATTAGCCAGGTGTGGTGGCGCACGACTGTAGTCCCGTCTACTAAGGAGGCTGAGGCAGGAGAATCGCTAGAAACCGGGAGGCAGGGCCGGGCGCGGTGGCTCAAGCCTGTAATCCCAGCACTTTGGGAGGCCGAGACGGGCGGATCACGAGGTCAGGAGATCGAGACCATCCTGGCTAACATGGTGAAAACCCGTCTCTACTAAAAAAATACAAAAAAAAACTAGCCGTGCGTGGTGGCGGGCACCTGTAGTCCCAGCTACTCGGGAGGCTGAGGCAGGAGAATGGCGTGAACCCGGGAGGCGGAGCTTGCAGTGAGCTGAGATCCGGCCACTGCACTCCAGCCTGGGTGACAGAGCAAGACTCCGTCTCAAGAAAAAAAAAAAAAAGAAACCGGGAGGCAGAGGATGCAGTTAGCCAAGATTGCACCATTGCACTCCAGCCTGGGTGACAGGAGCAAAACTCCGTCTTAAAAAAAAAAAAAAAATTAGCTGGGCATGGTAGCACCTGCCTGTGGTCTCAGCTACTGGAGAGGCTAAGGCGGAGGATCACTTGAGCCCAAGGGTTTGAGGTTATAGTAAACTATGATCACCACTGCACTCCCACCTGGGAGACACAGCAAGACTCTATCTCTAAAAAAATTAATAATATAAATAAACACAAATGAAATATTAGCAGTAAATAAAAGGTTTGAACCTGGTCTTCACCCCATCCTCCCTGATTTTTCTGCTTTGGCTTCTTCACTTTGAGCTTCTTTGCATTTTCCAGCTTTATCTGCCCAGTACTCTCTCTCTTCCTTTAATCAAAGAAGTATGCTCCTGTAACTCCAAAGAAGAAACGGCAACACCAATGCCAAAATGATGTTTTTGACAGAAAGAAACATAAACTTCACAGAAAAACAGTGACATCACACCCCTCCCATTCCTCCCTGTTCTGTCCTGGGCTGTGGTTCAGACACCACCCACAGCCGAGAGCTCCTCCCACCCCATTCTCTACTAGTGTAGTGATGGGGTTCGACCCCCATGTTACAAAAGCCGGGCAGGCAGGTGAAGCACCCCCGGCAACAAAATCCAACGTCACAAACATGCAAAGGCCACTGCTTTCCAAAAGTATTGCTACTTCCTGAGAACAACTTCATTAGCAACTGCTTCAAATTGGGCCCCTGACCGTTTCCCATCGCCTCTCTAACTGCACCTGAGTGTCCTCACCTGCGAGAAAGCACACATGTCCCCGGGGCCCTGGGGTGAGCAGCAGGATGGTTCCACAGAGGTGAGCCTGGACCCAGGACACTGCTGCACCTGTGGCTGGAGTGACACCGAAAACACAGCAGCAGCTGAGAGGGCAGGAGAGGTGACCGGCCACGAGCCTCTGTTGGCTCCAACCACCAAGGGATGGTGCTTATTCCTGACCCCATTACTACGCAACCAGGCTCTCTAGAAGTTTACATTAGCTGGTCCCGAGCATCTTCCTGGGTGCAATACGCCATCCTGTTCACGTTTTTTAAATCACTATTAAGTAAAGGCGGTTTTTTTTTTTTTTTTTTTTTTTTGAGACAGGGTCTCACTATGTTGCCCAGGCTGGTCTCAAACCCTGAGCTCAAATGATCCTCCTGCCTCAGCCTCCCAAAGTGCTGGGATTACAGGTGTGAGCCACCGCACTGGCCCTTAAGTAGACTATTTCGAATGCTGCATACAGACTCCCCTGAAAATAGCCAGTTCGTGGGTTTTAGTTGGGAACCTATGGCTTTAAATGCGTCAGACCAAAAGAAAAAGAAAAACAGCTGCAAACCTGAGGTGTGACAAGGCGGCGGCCAGCAAAGTGATCCAGGAGAAGGGAGGCAGTTCACCGCGCCAGAAGGGAAGGGCAGGGAAAAGGCCAGCTCCATGAGGAAAGGCCCTGGGGCAAAGCGCATCCAAAGTCGTCACTCTGGGGCAGAAGACAGAGCGGGATCCCATCAGCGACGGCTGTTTCCAGACCCTCTTCCTAGGCAGCCAGAGCAGCACCTCTGGTCAGGTGCAGGGCCCAGGCGAAAAGTCAGGAGCCAAGGGAGCGATGGGGGCGGGTGGGGCAGCGAGCGAAGAGGACACCGAGGGGGAGGGGCGGTGGGGGGGAGGGGTAACGAACGGGGAAGAGGACAAGGGGGCCTGGAGGGGGACACCAAAGGAGGGCCCACGGAGGTGGAGGAAACACTGAGGGGTGAAGCACACGGAGGGGGGACACGGAGGGGGGACACGGTGGAGGGGTGCGTGGAGGAGGAGGAGGAGGAGGGGACACGCTGGTGGCGTAGTGCGCGGAGGGGGAGGTACACGGAGGAGTCGCGGAGCGGAAGGGATGTGGGGGGTCGTCACCAAGAGCGCGACCTGGGTCACCCACAGGAAGAGAGCCACTGAGGGCACCTCCTGACCCCTCCCTCCGGGCGGCCCCGCGCCCTCAGGCCGAGTCCCACCTCCCCGCAGCGCTTCCGGGACCCATGCGAGCCACTCCGCCACCGCCCACCGGACCCTGCTTCCCTGGTCTGCGCGGAGACGCCAGCAAGGCCCCGAGCCCGCGCATGCGCAGCCGATGCCACGTGCCGGGCCTTGACGCCGCGGCCGACGCCGGGAAGGGGGCGGGCTGCGCGGGCGCGGGAGAGGCCCACGCGGTGGCCACGCGAGGCAGAGCGGGATCCCATCTGGTGGCGGGGCTCCGTTGGGCCCCTGGGCGTGCGCGCTCTGCGGGCCGCGGTGCTGACGGTCACCCAGGAGGTGGGTGGGAGGGCGTTCCTGGGCCGCCTGTGCTGTTGGCTTCCGCGAGGTGGTGGAACCTCGCCAGTCCCTGCAGCGCTTTTGCGATTCTGAAGATAAAGAGGATCGTATTTTGAGAAAAGCGCACGGAGCAGGGAGCTCAAGGAGCAAGGCCTGAGGTGCAAGCTGTCACTGGGTCGCATCTGCTTAGCAGCCTGCACATTGCTAGCGAGAGTCTCCACTCAGCCTGAACATAGTGCTTGGGAGGAGGAGGGCCGCCAGGCCACACCCGTGGGGTGCAGGACGCGCCACGTCAGGGGGTGTGGGCGTGACGTGAGATCCCAGAGGCTGAGTCTGGAAAACTGAGCATATGTGGCTACAGTAGCGGAATGGACAAAGACCACCAGGCCGAGAGGGAGCTGTGTGGACAAGGGCAGGGCGAGTGGCCACGGGTGGCCAGCGTGGAGTACGGCTCCCTCCAAAGCAGGCCCTTCCTGCAGGTATTTTATCTGGGAAGTGGACTCAGGAAGCACGGGTAAGGGAGTAGGGAAGTACACGTGTTGGGGAGCAGGTGAGAGCCGGGGCCCCTGGACTAGTCCTCCTGGAGGCCTCTGGGAGAGCACAGGACACAGTTCCGAGTGGGTTTGCTCTGGTTTCCAGGGGCCATCCTCGCCGCCCCCACCTCTGCCAACTGCACTTCCAGCAGACCCCGGGCACAGGCCAGCAACCCTAGGCACTGAGAAAAGCCCTCAGGCAGGAAGTTGCAGGTGCGGGCATGATCCCCTGTACATTGCAGAGAGATGATGGCACCAGTGGGCACACTGCTCGCAGGACAGGAGGAAACAGGACTTGGTCAGGCCAGAGACAGTAGGAGCCTAAACCACAGGCCTGCAGAGGTTGAGGGGAAGTGTCTGATAATTAGTAGGGTGTGGAAATGAGAATGAGCAAATTGAGTATGGTGCCCAGGGCTTCCAGTTTGGGTGGTCGGGTCTTCTGGCCCTAAAGCCCTGTCACGGGAAGGCGAACTGCCTGGAAAACGTACACCTGGGGAAGACAGAGGAGGTTATTACAAACACTCCTTCACTTTACAACTTGGCTGTTTTATGATAAGTTTTAGTGCATTTGTTTGAGGTTATTAAAGATGCCATTTTACTGCCTTCTTAACAAATGGACGTAGGCAGATAACTGTTTTCCTGTTGTGGTGAGTAATGGCCCGGCGAGGCAGCCTTCTGTGGAGCAGGCACTGCAGAACCTTTGCATGCAGATGGCATCTCCTCTACAATGGCCGCCAGGGTTGCTAGAGCCACACAGACACTGAACTCATTTTACTCAGGAATGCCACAGAAACGATAGCCAAAAAAGGATACCATGAAGGCGACATAGATCACATGCTTTTTAAAAAGCCCATCGTCAGCATAAGTGACAACACCATTACCACTCAGTCACCGAGATTAAAAATTAGTCACACGTGGAAAATAGAAACAGGTTTTCAGGGAGAAGAAGGCTTTGTTTCCACTGAATAATGCCCCCTCTTTTGTTTGGTAAATAGATGATCCTTATTTCCTGATGATCTACATTTTCGAGGGTAGCTCTGCCTAGGTGGTCTCAGATTTGGGGTTAAAGCCTTGGCATCAGTTGACTGTCTGGGTAGGGCTCAAAAACTATAAATTGTATCCGAAAATGTCTGACAACAAGGTCAGAGATTCCATCCAGACTGAATCTAGATTAGGTCACAAATGATTAACAGTCCTTGTAATTAAGAACTTTTATCTTGGCCAGGTGTGATGGCTCTTGCCTGTAACCCCAGCACTTTAGGAGGCGGAGGCGGGCGGATCACTAGAGGCCAGGAGTTTGAGACCAGCCTGGGCAACATGGTGAAACCCTGTCTCTACTAAAAATACAAAAATTAGCCAGGTGTGGTGGCGGGTGCCTGTGATCCCAGCTACTCGGGAGGCTGCAGCAGGAGAATCTCTTGAGCCCAGGACGCGGAGGTTGCTGTGAGCCAAGCTCACAACACTGTACTCCAGTCTGGCCGACAGAACAAGACTCCGTCTCCCTCTCTTTTTTTTTTCTCTGAGTCTCGCTCTGTCGCCAGGCTGGAGGGCAGTGGCGCGATCTCGACTTACTGCAATCTCTGCCTTCTGGGTTCAAGCTATTCCCCTGCCTCAGCCTCCCAAGTAGCTGAGACTACAGGTACACGCCACCACACCCAGCTAATTTTTTGTATTTTAGTAGAGACTCAGTTTCACCATGCTGGCCAGGATGGTCTCGATCTCCTGACCTCGTGATCTGCCGCCTCAGCCTCCCAAAGTGCTGGGATTACAGGCATGAGCCACCATGCCCAGCCGCAAGACTGTGTCTCAAAATAAAATAAAATATTTTTAAAAAAAGAACTTTCTTCTTGTGTGCATCACAATACTTCAGCGAGACACAGTCCTCATCCGAGCCACCATGGGGTTGGCCGTTGCCCCTCTCCTTCCCTTTAAGCTCTGGTCCAGCCCAGCCTTCGGTCTTCTGAGCCTCTATGTACCTCGGCTGGGCCCCGGCCCCTGTCCTCAGCCCGTCCTGTCCGCTTCCCCTCCCTGGCCACTCTGGGCAGAGGCCTTGCTTTCTGTGTCACTGACACCTGGGGACAATTCACAGAGGTACCCCACACCCACACTCCCAACACGGTGTCTGTCCCACCTGTGCCCGCCACCCACCAAACCTCTGCTCCCCTCCATCTTCTCCCCTGTTACTGTGGTTGAACTCTTCACACCCCCTGTTAAAGGCCAGCCACCTGTCAGCCCTCCCCTGACCCTGCAAACAGTACTGCACCTGTCCTCAGAATTCAGGTGTGCCCACTCCCTATGTCTGTCTTTGCTCCTCTGGCTCACTTTGATCCCCATTAAAGCACTCTCATTCTCTGGCTGGGCACAGTGGCTCACGCCTGTAATCTCAACACTTCGACGAGGCAGGTGGATCACTTGAGCCCAGGAATTCGAGACCAACCTGGGCAACATGGGGAGGGCCTGTCTCTACAAAAAATACAAAAATAAGCCAGGCATGGTGGCACACACTTGTAATCCCAGCTGCTTGGGAGGCTGAGGAAGGAGGATTGAGCCCAGGAGTTCAAGACTGCAGTGAGCTGTGATCACACCACTGTACTCCAGCCTGGGCGTCAGAGTGACACAGCCTGTCTCAAAAAGAAAAGGTCTCACTCTCAAAGCTCCCTGAGACCACTTCCAACAGGGTCTCCACCAGCCTCCTCCACTCTTGGCAGCCTGGTCTTGCTGTCGATGGCGCAGGATGGCGCATGTGTTGGTCACGGCTTCCCTTGGAACTGGCTCCTCCCTGGGCTCCTGGGGGCCACCTGGCCCTGTTTCTGCTGCCCTCCTCCTTGGGCCCACTATCGTGAACTATCCTGGCACTCTGTCCCCAGCAACTGTATAGCAAAGACGTCTACAATGTGGACCTTGGCCTCCAGCCTGGCCCCTGAACTTGAGACTTGGCAGCCTTCAGGTCGTCTCCCCTGAGCTGTGTGACAGAAGCTCCAGCCCAGCATCCCAAACCCAAGGCTCTGCCTGCTGAAACCTCCTCCTCCCAAACCGTCCCCATCTGTTGGTCACACCAGCCATCTCTGAGCTGCCAAGGCCAAAATCGTGTCTGAGTCCTCCACACCGCTTCCTCCCACTGCAATGTGGAACCCACCAGCAACCCTCACACACGTTCTAGTTTCACTGCTCTATGGCAGTGGGCTCTGCACCAGGCTGGACCACAGAAGGCCATGGGTGGCTTCCGTTGTATAAAACATGCCACAAGTGCATCCAGCTGCCGGGATCAGTGCCGGTAAGTGCCCACTGCAGACACCCAGCGCACTGTGCCCGGGCCACCCTCACCAAGGCGCTGTCCTAAGGATGAAACTGGCAACCAGAATCAAGCCCACACCAGGCCACTCTGCCACATTCAGAGGACAATCATGTGTTCCCCTTCCCCATATCTTTTTCCTTTTATTTGCCAGAAAAGTGCAGTTCCCCAGAAGCCAGCAGGCCAACCACAGGCATCTCCCTCCCTCCCCAAGCGCACGCCGCCCCTCAGCACCCGGGAGGGACGTGAACACACACAGCCCGGGAAGGTCCCAGAGCAGGCTGGGTGCTCCTTAATTACGGAGGCCCCACCACCAGGGCCTGGCAGGGCACCCAGAAGATGAGGACTTTAAGGAGCTTTCTCTGTCCCCACGTGGCTCCTCCTACCATGCTCCCGGCAAGCTAGTGTTCTCAGCGGCTCTTTTTTTTCTTAACAACTCTTATTTTCAAATAAGAATAAATACGTGTGTCTGTTCTCTGGGGCTTTAGGCAGCCCCGAGCTGACCCTGTGACTGGGGAGGGATTGATGGCCCCGTCTCACCAGGAAGCCAGGTGCATCTTTTACTAAAGGTGGTTTCTGAATGATGAATGGCTTTCTCACGAACACAAAATTGTTGATTGTAGTTACAAACAATTCATTTTCACGTCCTGTTGATTCTGCCCCAGCCGTCCCTCGTGACGCCTCCACGGATGATGCATCGGTGGCTATTACCACCATTGATGAAGGCTTCCTGGTCGCCCCGTGGTACCTGTTACTCCATTCATCACAGACAAGCAGCGGGAGAGCGTGTTCTCTTCGGGCCTTGCAGTTATTTATCCTTGAATTTGTGTGGGTTTCTGCACCTTCTAAATACAGGTGCAAACCCAAACTCCAAGATCTTAATAGGCTGCAACAGTGGCCAAAATACACGGCCAGTTAAATTCTTTGGGTTTAGCCAATCCCCCAAAGCGTACCTCTTCTGCTTCACATTCTAAAAAAATACTGATGTGCATAAACAGTGTCAGCAATCTCAACTAATTAAGGTTTCCAACCAGAAGGAAAGTTGAAGTAAGTACCAGCAATCTGCATCAAATCATCAACTTTTAGGACTGACCTGGAAGACCCCAAGCCTGAATGCCCCAGCACCCACTGGGCAAGGGGCAGCCAGTCCCCAACATGGCCTAATCCAGGCCAAGCAGGAAATTTCTGGAATCAGCTGCTTTTTCCAGATTTCTCTCTCTCGACTCCCTCCTCCTGGCTGCCTCTCTGGTTCAGTGGTGGCATTCCCCTGAGCTTGACCGGGCTCTGCAGATGGGCTGGCATACATGGAAGCAGCTTGTGCTGTGAGGAGTCCTGGCTTCCAGCTCACAGCCATTGTGCCTTGGGTGAGTCAGTCAGTCTCTCCAGACCTTGGGGTCTTCACCCAGGACAAGTGGAGGCTCAGAGAGGAACCCAGGTTCCTGCCCATCTGGAAAATCTGCATGTTCCTGGTTGCAGCAAGAGCCTACCAGGCTCACACTTGCAAAGTACTGGTCCATAAAAAGCATAAAGCAGGCCGGGCACAGCAGCTCACACCTGTAATCCTAGCGCTTTGGGAGGCCAAGGTGGGCCGATTGCTTGAGCCCAGAGTTTGAGTCCAGCCTGGGCAACATAGCAAGACCCCATCTCTACAAAAAATACAAAAACTAGCTGGATGTGGTGGCGCATGCAAGCGGTCCCTGCTACTTGGGAGACTGAGATGGGAGGATTGCCTAAGCCTGGGAGGCTGAGGCTGCAGTGAAGTGAGCCGTGATCACACCACTACACTCCAGCCTGGGTGACAGAGGGCGACCCTGTCTCAAAAAAAAAAAAAAAAAAAGGCCGGTCACAGTGGCTTACACCTATAATCCCAACACTTTGGGAGGCTAAGGCAGGCAGATCACTGGAGCTCAGAAGTTCAAGACCAGCCTGGACAACAGGGTGAAACCCTGTCTCAATTTTTCTTTTTTATAAATTAAAAAAGAAAAAACAAGCATAAAGCAGCCCCGTCAGCAATTATCATCTCATTTGCAAAAGGTCCCTGTGCTGACTGCTGTGCCCCTCCCGCCACTGTCCGTTTCCCTGCCTATTACACCAAGATTCTCCTCTACTTTCTCACCCTCCCACCCTCTCCTTTTTCCCCCTAAATTTTTTAACTTCAGAAGTGCACAATACACATGTAACAAACCCACACATGTACCTCCAAATCTAAAATAATTTTTAAAAACAAAAAGGAAACTCTAAATTTTTTTCAGTGCAATGATACATTCTTGCTGTGGCAAGTCCAGTAATACAGAAGCATGCAAAGAAAAAGGCAGCACCACCCCCCTCCAACACACACACACACACACACACACACACACACACACACACACACTGAACTGAGGAAGCCAGAAATGGTGGAACAGCAGGATGGAACTGACGCGCTCAGTCTGGGCTCCTGCAAACACACACAGATGTGAGTTTGCTTCTGTGTCTTTCCTTTTTTAGAAAATACCAACATGGAATTTTGTCCACACATATTTTTCTGCAGTTTGTTTTATTCAATATAGCGGGGTTTTTTTGTTTTGTTTTGTTTTGTTTGTTTGTTGTGGAGACAAAGTCTGGCTCTGTCACCCAGGCTGGAGTGCAGTGGCACAATCTCAGCTCACCGCAACCTCCACCTCCCAGGCCCAAGAAATTCTTCCACCTCAGCCTCCTGAGTAGCTGGGACTACAGGCGCCAGCCACCACGCCCAGCTAATTTTTGTATGTTTTTGTAAAGACAGGGTTTTACCATGTTGCCTGGTCTAGTCTCAAACTCCTGAGCTCAAGTGATCCACCTGCCTCGGTCTTCCAAAGTGCCAGGATTACCGGCATGAGCCACTGCACCCGGCCAGCACGTATGTCTTTTATATATAATAACTGCGTATATCCACAGCATGGAAATGCCAGTATATATTTGTCCCTGCCTCTGTTAAAGAGCATTAGGGTTATATTCAGGTTTTTATTTTGTTTGCTGTGAATTCTGACATTTTTACGTTAGAATGCTTAATTTCAAAAAGTGGGGCCACTGAAGCAAAGAGCATACATATTTTAAACTTTAATAGCTTCTTCCTGATTTCCTAAAAGGCTTGATCTCTTCACACCATCCGAGCAGGTCTTGGGAATGCCTGCTTTTGTTCATCCTTATCAGCACTGCATGTTATCAATCTTTCAAATTTTTGACAATCTAATGACTTAAAACGGGTATCTCATGGTTACTTGGTTTGCCTTTCTCTGAATACCGATGCAAGAGAATATGGGTCCATGGGCACCGGCAACTTGCATCTTCCTTTTTTTTCTTAGAGATGGGATCTTGCTTTGTCACCCAGGCTGGAGTGCAGTGGCACAATCGTAGTTCTCTGCTGCCTCAAACTCCTGGACTCAAGGGATCCTCTCACCTCAGCCTCTTGAGTAGCTGTTATTTATTGGTGTACGCCATTACATCCAACTAAGTTCTTTTATCTTTTTAGAGATGGGGGATCTTGCTATGTTGCCCAGGCTGGTCTCAAGTGATCCTCCCACCTTGGCCTTGATCAACAAGAATGAGCTTAAAATGTACATTTCTTATGTAATGTCTTTTTAGACAGCCTGTAGCTTTGTCACATTTGTGAAAGAAAATGTCTCAATTTCTATTTCTGTTTTTTTGTTTGTTTGTTTGTTTCGTTTCGTTTGAGACGCAGTCTCGCTCATTGTCCAGGCTGGAGTGCAGTGGTGCGGTCTCAGTTCACTGTAAGCTCTGCCTCCCCGGTTCACACCATTCTCCTGCCTCAGCCTCCTGAGCAGCTGGGACTACAGGCACCCACCACCACGTCCAGCTAATTTTTTGTATTTTTATAGAGACAAGGTTTCACCATGTTAGCCAGGATGGTCTCGATCTCCTGACCTCGTGATCCACCCGCCTCAGCCTCCCAAAGTGCTGGGATTACAGGCGTGAGCCACCGTGCCCGGCCTTTTGGTTTTTTTGTTTTGTTTTGTTTTGTTTAAAGCAAGTGATTTTTACATAGGGTCTTAGTCTGCTTGGACTGCCATAATAAAATACCACAGACTGAGTGGCTTAAACAACAGAAATAAATTTTCTCAGAGCTCTGAAGGCTGAGAAGTTCAAGATCAAGGTGCCAGACAATGCAGTTCCTGGTGAGGGCCCCCACTGGCTTGCAGACATGTCCTCCTGTGGTGGTCGGGGAGAAAGTGATCTGTCACTTTGCTGTGGTCACCATCATCTTCTTCTTCCTCCTCCTTCCTCTTCTGCTCCCTCCTTTCTTCTTCACCCTCCCTCTTTCTTCCTCTACGGCATCAACACATGAATTTAGGGGAGAAGAAAGGAAGGTTGGATGACTCTGCATCAAGTCATCCAACCTTTAGGGTTGAACCAAAAGACCCCAAACCCAAACTCTTCCTTCTTCTTCTTTCTTCTTTGCTCCTTCTCCTGCTCCTTCTCCTTCCTCTTTGACAGAGGCTTGCTTTGTCGCCCAGGCTGGAGTGCAATGGTGCAATCACAGCTCACTGCAGCCTCAAACTCCTGAGCTGAAGTGATCCTCCTGCCTCAGCCTCCCGAGTAGCTAGGACTACAGGCATGCACCACCACACCTGGCTAATTTTTAAAATATTTTTGTAGAGATGGGGTCTCACTGTGTTGCCCAGGCTGCTCTTGAACTCCTGGCCTCAAGCAGTCCTCCTGCCTTGGCCTCCTAAAGCACTGGGATGACGGGCGTGAGTGCCGCACCTGTCGGATGTTTCTTCCCAAGAGGGCACTAACCTTCCTGTGGCTGAGCCCCACCCTCATGGCCACATCAAGGGCCCTAATGCCTCCCAAAGGCCCATCTCTGGGTAGCATCACATTGAGGGTGAGGACTTCAACATACGAATTTAGGGGACACAGACATGCAGTCTGGAACACACAGTTAGCTTAAAACCAACTACCTTACTTTTTTTTTTTTTTTTTTTTTTTGAGACAGAGTCTCACTCTATGGCCCAGGTTAGAGTGCAGTGGCGAGATCTCAGCTCACTGCAACCTCCGCCACCTGAGTTCAAGTGATTCTCCTGCCTCAGCCTCCCGAGTAGCTGGGATTACAGGTGCGTGCCACCACACCTGGCTAATTTTTGTATTTTTAGTAGAGACAGAGTCTCACCGTGTTGGCCAGGCTGGTCTTGAATGCCTGACCTCAGGTGATCCACCCGCCTCGGCCTCCCAAAGTGCTGGGATTACAGGCGTGAGTCACCGCACCCGGCCAGCCAAGTTTTTTAATTAGTTCTAATAGTTTTTTGGTTGAATTTCTTGGGATTTCAGATTACACAATCATGTCACCTGAATATAAAAATAACATTGCCTCCTTTCTTCCAATCCTTGGTTTTCTGTGTTATTTCTTTAATCAGGAGCTACAAAACCCTTCTGAAGAACAGAGGTGGTAGCAGGCATCCCTATCTCACTCTAGATCTCAATGACAATGATTTTAAGATTTTACCATGTGGTTAGTCTTTATCTGTGTTTGATCCTTTGTCTTTATGAGGAGTTTTTAAAATTAGGAAGTGTTGAATTTATCAAATGTTTTGGGCCCACATGAATATCGGTGCACGAGTTTTCTTTTTTTAATAGACGGATGAGATCTCCTTGTTGAACAATTTCCTGATGTGGAAACTGTTTGGTCAGGCTGGGTCTATGCTTTAACACACTGCTGGATTTTATTTGCTAATATTTTATCAAAATTTTAATGTATATTGTGTCTGGGTGATTTTGGCTTCAAATATCAGAAAACCCGACTCAAAGTGACTTAAGTGGGAAGGAGATCTGTTATCGCAGCAAGCGAGGAGGAAGAGGAGCAAGTCCGGGGTGGTGGTGGAGGGCCGGCGGGGGGGTGCTGCCCGGTGCTTTCCTCTCTGCCGCCTTCAGGGTGTCTGCAGCTTCCCCCACTGTCACAAGATGCCTGCATGGTTCTTGGTGTCACACTCAGCCCCAGGAGTGCCCAGGGAGGAAGACATGGCCTCCCCTCTGTGGACCCTCTGAGGGCAGAGGAACTTCTCCCTGAAGGCCCTCGAAGACCCCTGCCTGCCCCACCTGCCACCTGTGTCACCAGCCCATGGGTGTAGATTGGTCACTGCCAGGGGAGCAGGACTAACATGACTGCAGGAGCTGCCTGTGTCCTGCTCGCCTTGGAGCAGAACGGCGACGGTGCAGGTGCGCCCGCCATTGCGGGCCATTTCGCAAACCCAGGCTCCGACACGTGAGGGCGCCTACATGGCTCTAACACCCTCTGGCCAGGCACCCCGGTCTATACCTACTGGGGCCAGGATTAGCCAGCCTCCCCTGGAGCATGTGGCTTCACTGAGGAGACGATCACATGAGCCAAAGGGGACTCTGTCAGGACAGAGAGTTGAGGTGGATGGGCTGGGCCACCAACGTGGTCTGCAACATCTGTTCATGGAGAAAAGCGGGCCGGGTTTAGTGGCTCACGCCTGTAATCCCAACACTTTGGGAGGCTGAGGAGGGCGGATCACCTGAGGTCAGGAGTTTGAGACCAGCCCGGCCAACATGGTGAAACCACGTCTCTACTAAAAATACAAAACTTAACCAGGTGTGGTGGCCCATGCCTGTAATCCCAGCTGCTAGAGAGGCAGAGGCACGAGAATCACTTGAACCCGGGAGGCAGAGGTTGCAGTGAGCCAAGATTGTGCCATTGCACTCCAGTCTGGGCAATAAGAGCAAAACTCTGTCTCAAAAAAAAAAAACAAAAACAAAAACCTCTTTTTTTCTTTTGAGACAGGATCTCTCTCGGTCACCCAGGGTGGAGTGCAGTGGCACAATTATAGCTCATTGCAGCCTTGATCTCCTAGCCTCAAGTGATCCTTCTGCCTCAGCCTCCCGAGGAGCTGGGACCACAAGCACACACCACCACACCCAGCTAATTTTTTTATTATTATTAGAAGAGACAGGATCGCATTGGGATTACAGGCATGAGGCACCGCATCCAGTCATCACATCATTTTCTATACCCTGTCTTTATTAGATTTTGGCACATTCTAGCTTCTAAGATGCATGGGAGACCGGGTGTGGTGGCTCACACCTGTAATCCCATCACTTTGGGAGGCTGAGGTGGGAAGACCCCTTGAGCCTAGGAGTTCAAGACCAGACTGGGCAACATGGCAAAACCTCGTCTCTACTAAAAATACAAGACTTAGCAGGGCGCAGTGACTCATGCCTGTAATCTCAGCACTTTGGGAGGCTGAGGGGGGTGGATCACCTGAGGTCAGAAGTTTGAGACCAGCCTGACCAACACGGTGAAACTATCTCTACTAAAAATACGAAAATTAGCCGGGCATGGTGGCGGGCACCTGTAATCCCAGCTATTCAGGAGGCTGAGGCAGGAGAATTGCTTGAACTTGGGAGGCGGAGGTTGCAGTGAGCCAAGATTGCGCCACTGCAGTCCAGCTTGGGCAACAGAGCAAGACTCCGTGTAAAAAAAAAAATTAGCCAGTGTGCTCCTGTAGTCCCAGCTATTTGGGAGAACTGCTTGAGCCCAGGAGGCAGAGGTTGCAGTGAGCTATGATCGTGCCACTGCACTTCAGCCTGGGCAACGGAGAGAGACTCTGTCTTAAAAAAAAAAAAAAAAAAAAAAAGGAAAGAGGCCGGGCACGGTGGCTCATGCCTGTACTCCCAGCACTTTGGGAGGGTGAGACGGGCAGATCACAAAGTCAGGAGATCGAGACCATCCTGGCTAACACAGTGAAACCCCGTCTCTACTAAAAAGACAAAAAAATTAGGCCGGGTGCGGTGGCTCAAGCCTGTAGTCCCAGCACTTTGGGAGGCCGAGATGGGCAGATCACGAGGTCAGGAGATCGAGACCATCCTGGCTAACACAGTGAAACCCCGTCTCTACTAAAAAATACAAAAAAACTAGCAGGGCGAGGTGGCGGGCGCCTGTAGTCCCAGCTGCTCGGGAGGCTGAGGCAGGAGAATGGTGTAAACCAGGGAGGCAGAGCTTGCAGTGAGCCGAGATCCGGCCACTGCACTCCAGCCTGGGCAACAGAGTGAGACTCCATCTCAAAATAAATAAATTAATTAATTAATTAAAAAATAAAAAAATAAAAAAATTAGCTGGGCGTGGTGGTGGGCGCCTGTAGTCCCAGCTACTCTGGAGACTGAGGCAGGAAAATGGCATGAACCCGGGAAGTGGAGCTTGCAGTGAGCCGAGATCGCACCACTGCACTCCAGCCTGGGCAACAGAGCAAGACTCTATCTTAAAAATACAGGAAAATTTCCATCCCTTTACGAGTTGGAGTAGCATCTCGAGCCTAGGGCCCTTCAACAGTTCATTCTACTGTTATTGGTCTACTTATGTTTTCTCCCTTTTCTCAGGTCAACTTTGATCATTTATGTTTTGGTAGAAAATCATCCATTTTCTTTAGATCAAGTTGGTTTTCATAATGCTCTCTTAAAGCCTGTAACATTGTTCCTGTAGCTTAGTTATTCCTCCCAAGGTGCACTGGAGCTTTCCCCCTATGGCCAGCCACTGCTGGCCAACCCCAGTCTGTTCTTGTTCTCTTCCTAATCAACAAAACCTTGACTGTGTATGGGACAGCGACGTGCGCAGTTGGAGTGGCACCCCCTGGCTTGGCTGTGTGTCCACATTCTGGGGGATTTCTGGGACGTCTTGCTTCTCTGATTAATTTTTCTCTTCTTTCTTTCCTTTCTGAAACACAGAAAGGAGCCCACAGGAGGAGTGGCCTCACCTCCACTGACAGGCTGAAGGCACACGCTGGGGAGACACACGTGGCAGGAGCCTGGCGTGGCCCCTGTGGCTGCGACCAGCCTCTAGGGAAAGAAGAAACAACGCTCAGGCGAACCCTAGCTCAGGCCAACCCTAGCAGACACAATGTCTTTATTCCGTCCCAGGGATTTGTCAACTTTGTTTTTCTCAAACCATCAGCTTTTTTGCTTTGTGAGTGATAACAATGTTTAATCTTTAGTCATTTACTCCTCCTACTTTTTTTTTTTTAATTTTTAATTTTTTATTTTTGAGACAGAGCCTCGCTCTGTCGCCCAGGCTGGGGTGCAGTGGTGTGATCTCGGCTCACTGCAAGCTCCGCCTCCCAGCTTCACGCCATTCTCCTACCTCTGCCTCCAGAGTAGCTGGGACTACAGGTGCCCGCCACGATATCCGGCTAATTTTTTGTATTCTTAGTAGAGACAGGGTTTCACCACGTTAGCCAGGATGGTCTCGATCGCCTGATGTCATGATCCGCCAGCCTTGGCCTCCCAAAGTGCTGGGATTACAGGCGTGAGCCACTGCGCCCGGCCAACTCCTCCTACTGTCTTCTGATGTGGTTAATTTTTGTGTGTATATATGCAGTAAAATCACTTAAGGTTACAGCATTTCCTTTGGTTTTATTCTATAAATTTAATTTAATTTACTTTCTAGTTACATTTTAGGTAATATGCAACTTTTGTTTTTTGAGACAGGGTCTCGTTCATGTCCCAGGCTGAGGGTGCAGTGGCATGATCAGCGCTCACAGCAGCCTCCAACTCGTGACCTCAAACAACCCTCCTGCCTCGGCCTCCCAAAGTGCTGGGATTCCAGATATGGGGCAAGGGGCGTGGAGCTCCATGCCCTCCCTGGGTCTACCACCCTCCAGGAGCATCCACACGCTCAGCTCTCCAGAAGCCCTGAACCCTGTCCTGTGGGGGTTTTGTGGAGGGTTCATTACATAGGCATGTCTGACAACTGTTTATTAATATAAATGAACAAAAAGTGCATTATCTAAACCCAGCAAGGCCTGTATTTTCAGACTTTCTTGGCCTCTTTGTGTAGCATTCTTTCCTCCAAGGTACGAGGCAGAACCTTCTCTGGAATGAGGGTCTTCTGACCCACAGATGAGAGTCCTGCCTTGGACAGGTGAAAGGAGGACAGAAGGTCAGAGAAAGAGATTCTGTTTCCTGAGGTCTAAAGCGCCCCAGCATTGTAACACATGACCGTAATGAGGGTTATGGGAGTTAGGAGTCAAGAGCCCTGGACTAAAACCTGTATCTATATAATCCTCATCTCACAGTGCTGTTCACTAGTTCCACACAAGCTTGCTGGCAGCTGACCAAGTCTCCTGTCAGTGTGCTCAGATAATCAGGGAGTCCCTCCATTTCATCTTCTTGGAGAATAGGCTTCTGACCTGCTGCCCACCAGCCTGGCTGCTCCCAACTCCTGGGAACTTCCTTCATTGCAAACATTTCCTGCAGCCCCACTGCTGGGTGGGATGCCTGGCTCCTGTCTCCGGGTCTTATCCGTCCTTGCTTTAATTCAGCAGTGTGCCGGCACCGGCTGGCACGCCGCCTCTTCCCAACCCTGTCCACTAACTTCACTTCATCAGCGTGAAACCGGCCTTGGTGGGCGTAATTACACCAAGGAAATCAGCAAATGCTAAAATCAGGGCTCCTCCCCACCCAAGCGCTGCTTTAATCCCTCATTTTGTTGGCGCTTATCTTCCAGTGGCTTCCTGAGAAAGAGGTTGAATGGGCAAGAAAAACCTGTGAATATATTCCACAGCTGAAAATATCCTTATTGTACTCCCCAACCTGATTTTAGCTGAGCATAACATTCACATTTAGAATATTTTCCTTCAGTGGCCAGGCACGGTGGCTCATGCCTGTAATCCCAGCACTTTAGGAGGCCGAGGCAGGCAGATCGCTTGAGTAGTTCAGGAGTTCAAGACCAGCCTGGTCAACATGATGAAACCCCGTCTCTATTAAAAATACAAAAATTAGCCAGGTGTGGTGGCGCACACCTGTAATCCCAGCTACTCAGGAGGCGGAAGTATGAGAATTGACTGAACCCCAGAGGTGGAGATTGCAGTGAGCCGAGATTGCGCCACTGCACTCCAGCCTAGACGACAAGAACACGACTTCATCTCAATAAATAAATAAATAAATAAATAAATAAATAAATAAAATAATTGAATATTTTCCTTCAGGAAACAGCACCCTGCAGGGAGGGGAAGTCTTATGACCCTCAAAATTTGAGAGCCGCTCTTAACCTCCCAATGGCCTCTGTCTGCTGAACCAAGAAACCTGCAAAACTGCTGAGTAAACAAATATGTAAGAACTGGATACCATTGGCTGGGCGCGGTGGCTCACGCCTGTAATCCCAGCACTTTGGGAGGCCGAGGCGGGCGGATCACAAGGTCAGGAGATCGAGACCACGGTGAAACCCCGTCTCTACTAAAAATACAAAAAAAAAATTAGCCGGGCGCGGTGGCGGGCGCCTATAGTCCCAGCTACTCAGGAGGCTGAGGCAGGAGAATGGCGTGAACCCCGGAGGCGGAGCTTGCAGTGAGCTGAGATCGCGCCACTGCACTCCAGCCTGGGCGACAAAGCAAGACTCCGTCTCAAAAAAAAAAAAAAAAAAAAAAGAACTGGATACCATTTCAGTCACACACACTTGCTGAAGGCCGCTGATACGGTAATGCCTCCTGTACACATAGCAGACTCTAAAGACTGCTAAGAGAGTTTGAGTCTCCGCTGGTACAGGACCTCGGCAGCCTGCAAGGAGATGACTCGCGTGGAAGTCCCCACACAAGTGCACCCAGTGTGAACTGTGGAAGCATCAGCCCATGCTCAGGTCCACGGGTAAGATGGCCAGGAGCCCCTGCCCTTGAGGAAACTTGGGCCACAGAGCTGCTGGTGAAGGGGCCAGGTGAAGGTCTCACGTAGCCTGTGTGATTCAGGCAGAAGTGAGAAGGACAGGTGGGAACTCACCAGGCGGACGACAAGCTGAAGGACTCCCAGGGAGCAGACGCTTCAAGGCCCCAAAAGGCGAGGAGAAAGGAAAAAAAAAAAAAGGCCGGGTGTGGTGGCTCATCCCTGTAATCCCAGCACCTTTGGGAGGTCAAGGCAGACGAATTGCTGGGCAACGTGGCGAAATCCTGTCTCTACAAAATATACAAAACTTAGCCAGGTGTGGTGGTGCAAGCCTGTAGTCCCAGCTACTCAGGAGGCTGAGGTGGGAGGATCACATGAGCCCGGGAGGTGGAGGCTGCAGTGAGCTGTGATCGTACCACTGCACTCCAGCCTGGGCAACAGAGTGAGACCCTGTCTCAAAAGGCCAGGAGTGGAGGACAGGCCTTGGCCAGGAGGTTTGGCATGACTGGCAGGGGCCTCATAAGAAGACTGTTGGTGGGAGGAGCCTGCTGCAGATAGATGGCTGCCACAGACCACGGAGCTTAGCCTTCAGGATTGAGATCTGGGGATGACAGGCTCATGTGTGCTTGTTGCGGGGCGGGGAGCACAGGCACGAGAATGAGCCCAGGACTCAGCTCCCAGGCTCGGCTGGGCCTATGGTGGGGCAGTCAACATGGATAAGGCCTGGGCTTCAGAGGAACTTGATGAACAGGAGCCGTGGTTACCATCTGTGCCCTGGCCTTCCTTCCCTTCAAAGGGTGTGTTCTGAGCTAAGGAGACCCACATGAAATCTGAGCGGGTTCCGAAGTCACCAGACACCTAGGGAAGTATGGAAGGCCGGGAAGAACACACACAGCCGGGTGAGCCCTGCAGGGAGCAGTGCGGGCTCAAGGCTTCCAGTCCTGGGGTTGCAGGCCAGTTCTCCAAGCAAGTGGTCCTGGAGGCAAGCTGGTTCTGAAAGTAGGTTCTGAAAACAGATCAGTCCAGGAAGCAAGCTCTGGAAGTAAAGAGATTCAGAAAGCAGGTTTGTTCTGGAAACAAGTTCTACAAACAGGTAGTTCTGAAAGCACGTGGGTTCCAGAGATAGGTGCTAGAAGGAGGTGGGTTCTGTACCGAGGTTCTGGAAGGAGGCGGGTTCTGGACGGGGGTTCTGGACTGAGGTTCTGGAAGGAGGCGGATTCTGGACGGAGGTTCTGGAAGGAGGCGGGTTCTGGACTGAGGTTCTGGAAGGCGGCGGATTCTGGAAGGCGGTTCTGGAAGGCGGCGGGTTCTGGACGGAGGTTCTGGAAGGAGGCGGATTCTGGAAGGACGCGGGTTCTGGAGGCCGATTTTGGAAGCAGGACGCCACCGACAGACGCACCTCGGACTGGGGCCAGGCCTGGAGCCTCCGCTCCGCGGGCAGAGAGAAGAAAGCAGGCATTGTCGGAGAACTCACACAAGCACTTGTCCCTAACAAAACCGTTTTTAAAAACCCCATTGTGAACATTTTTGGAACAAGCCTCTTAGAGGGTCCCGTTGCCGGGGTGACGGGACGAAACGGCGCGGCCTGGCAGACTCCTGGAGTCCCCGCAAAGGGAGCCCAGGAGCCGGGCACGCCGAGGCCAGGTCCGCCCTGACTCTCAGCTTGGGACGTTCCGTAGAGTTTTTCCTCCGTTTCCCGAACTTCTCCCGCAAGCTCGGCGGTCGCTGCGGCGCATGCGCAGTATAACCTGCCAGCCGGCCGCGGGCGTTCAGGCCTCGGTTGCCAGGGGTTACCGTCCCTCGGGTGGGCGGGGCTGGCCGTCCAGAGCCCGCCTTCCTAGAGCTCTGGTTGGCTGACATAGCTGTCCGTCGAAGCGGCATTGCCGCCTATTGGGCAACGGCCTGCTTGGCACGCCGGACCCGTGGCACGCCCAGCCGCGCAGCGGGCCACCCCCACCCAGGAGGGACAGTCGGGGACCGGCGCGGGCACTGAGTAGCCCGCGGCCCGGGTGGTGTGGGAGGCCCTGGTCCGGCTGCGGAGCGCTGCGCGAGAGGCTGACCCCGAAGAACCCCCAGCGCGGCGGGCGCGGCGATGATCCTGGAGGAGAGGCAGGACGGCGCGGGCGCCGGCGAAGAGAGTCCGCGGCTGCAGGTGCGCAGCACTGGCGCGGTGGCGGGAGGAGGGGCCCGGAATCCCGGCCCTTTCCTGCCCCCACTCGAAGCGCGTTCCGGGCACCCCCCTCCCACGTCTCACTCGGCCCGGACGCAGGCAGGGAAACTGAGGCCAGAGCCTGCGTCCCTCCTCCTCTGAGCTCGGTGGAGGTGCTTCCAGGCCACTCATGTGAGCCAGGAAATGCGGGGAGCCAAAGTCTGGATCATCCTCACCGCTGAAGCGGGTCGGGGGACGCCCTCCTCGTGGCCCCCTTCTGGGCGGGTGTGGGGCTGGGCTCTGTGAGCGCCCTCCCCACACCCGCCGTCGTGTTCCTTTGCGGCACCTGTATAGCCTCCTTCCCTAGCTCGGTCCTCCCTCTGCACCGCTCAGGAACTGCGTGCCCATTGGGTGCACTGGTAGCAGCAGGCAGCGAAGCCTCCTGGGTATGGGAAATCGAGAGAGGTCTTCCCGGCTGTCCTCTCCTGACTTCCCAAACCTCCTCCCCTTCTGAAGTCCCTAACCTGAGGCGCTGACTGGGCAAGTGGGAGGGATGGGCAGGGCTATGGAGACCTGCTGAGTCTGTGCCCGGGAAGGAGGGGACCTCTGTGGGCCTTGCTCTGCAGTCCAGAGCCTGCGTGTTCCCTGCGGACCAGCTCGAGGCTGTCCCAGTGCTCCTGCCAGGCCCTGGGTGCCCATGCCCGTCGCGGGCTTTCAGCGGGGGGCTGCTCCTGCTCCTCGCCCCAGGTGAGCCTTTGATAGCACCTGGCCCTCCTCCCCTCTGGGACATCGGACTGCGTTGTCCCTGGTTCTATTCAGCTTCCGTGTCTGGACTCAGGTCTCTTAGAGGAGGAGGCGGTGCTATCAGCCAAGGCTTGGCTTCAGGTCACTGGGCTGCCGATGCTGACCATAGCCCTCAAGGACTCCCTTCCTGCCCACCCCTAGGCGTGCAAGAGGCTGCAGCACCTCCTGGGCACTGGAGGGAGAGGCAGCCTTTGCCCGACCCCTGTGAACTCGCTCTGGCAGGGCGGCCATGCCTGCAGGTGGCCTGGGACAGCAAAGTTGTTTTGGGTGGAATGTTTGGGAGGCTGTACAAACAAGATGTCCCAGAGGGCTCTGGAGGTGACGCTTTTCAGGCTGGGGGCTGTGCCCGGGCTCTCTGTCCTGGCCCTCCCTGGGCTGTCACCTTGGAAAGTCGGGGAGAAGCTGTTTCCAGGCTGCCGCGTCTCTCGCAGTGTCCAGAAATGACCCCGCAGTCAGGGTACTGGGGAGGGGTCTGTGGGAGGTGGCCGGGGAGCGGAGGCAGGCCCTGTGTCACGCACACACCACTCAGGCCGTCCTGCCATCTGGAAGGTCTTCCCTGATGCCTGCGGCCAGGCTGGAGTGAGGCCTGTTCCACCCCCATCAGGCTGGCCCCCAAACTGGCCCTAACGCTCGGAGTTCAGGGAGTCAGGGGTCGGTCATTCCTCCGCTTAGAGACCACGCCTGGGCCTGAGGCCCTGTGGACGGGTCTGGGTGACTTGTATTTGCCCCGGGTATGATGAGAGTGTGTTTTCCGCAAGCGCTTACCTGGTGCCGGGGCCAGAGCCGCAGCTGGAGTCCTGCCATTGGTGCCTCCCAAGCCCTGGGCCTCAGCCCGTCTGAGGAACAGGGTGAGTAAGTGGCCAAGGCTGCCAAGCTGGTAAGGGGAGAAGCCTGGCACAGCCCAGGGCGGCCAACCCAGCTGCCGTCCCTCCCACAGGGGCTGCAGGGGCTCCCGGGGAGGACCACAGAGAATACAGCCTGGCTGTATGCAGGTCCTGTGGTTTCCTCGGGAGGTCAAGGGAGGCCAGTGAGAGAAGGGGGAGCGGGCTGAGGAGGGAGAGCATTGGAGCAGCAGGTGGGCAGAGTGACTGTGCCCCCCTCGCCTGGTCTCCAGCATGCCGAGTGGGTCAGCCTGAGGTTCCCTGGCCTGGCTGGACAGGAGCACCCTCTGGGTGCTGGTTACAAACGGATTCCTAGGCCCCTGCCCAGGTAGATTGGGCTCCAGGAAGAGGGGTGCTCAGGAACCACCAGTGCCTGGGTGCCCCAGGGAGCATCAGAGAGAGTGGGGGTCCCTGGCGTGAGTGGCCAGTCTGTGATCCCTCTGGCGTGCGTGCTGCTTGTAGCCCCGCGTCCCAGGAGACCTCTGTGCGCCAATGCCCATTGAATTCTGCTCCCTCATCAGTGGGGGGCAGAGATGGTGGGTCGGGTAGGTGCTAATGTGTCCGCCTTCCTGGGGCTTCCAGTTCTTGCATTCAGGTGAGACTTCAGTGGGGGCAGAGGAGAGGGATCCCTGAGATGGGTGGGTGTCAGCAGACAGGGTGCCCAGGGCCAGGGCTCTGAGGGGAAGAAGCTGGTTTGCTCCAGGTGGGTGGCCTCTGCCTGGGGACTGCCTGGCCCAGGGCCAGGGGATCCTGGGGGAGGGTGGAGGTCTGGCCCTGCTCTGATGTTTTGCTGTTCCCAGATCTGGGCTGGGATAACTGTCTCCATATTATGCCAGTCCCCAGGTCAGCCCCATTCTGGCCATGGCCACACTGTTTCCTCACTGGTAGAGGAGCCCCACTGTCAGGGTTTGGGGGCTGTTTCTCTGTTCTCCGTCCCTCTCCATCGAGGCACGGCCAGGCCCTTCATGTGTGGCTGCCTCTCGGGACCCCCGCCGACCATAGCCTCTCTGTTCTTTCCTAATGCAAGGTGGAAATGGTCACAGTAGGGTGTCAGGGCACCGTGGGGGTGGTGGGGGGGGGGGCTCCAGGTCACCTTTGTATCCAGAGGATGGGGAGGTTGTAGCAGGAGCAGGGGCTGAACACCTGTGTCCACGCCCCTTCTGCTGGGCACAACCTTCAGCCCAGTCTGGAAAGTGGGGCATGGGCCTCCCCCTCCAAGGTCTACCCAGCCTCAAAGGTCCAGCTCAGGTCTGCTCATCCCCATGTAGGCCAGGAAGTCACTTGACCAGCAGGGAGCACTGCAGGTGGGGAGGCCGAGGAATGGCCCAGGGCCACGGCAGGTGCCTGTGGGGCTCTGAGGGGCCAGGTTCCCCACAGCTCTCCTGGGGCCAGGAGGGGAGCAGGGACCTGGCTGGGTGTCTGATGCCCGTTGCACAGCCAGAGCCCTTAAAGCCACTGGAGCCTTGCAGTGGGGCCTTTGCAGGGAGGGGGTGTAGTACAGTGGGTGGCACGGGGGTCTCCTAGGTACTGGGCAGAGGCCCTCAAGGTGGTAGTGCGGGTGGGAAAGATAGGGATGGGAGGCGGGGGTGGGCAGGCCTCAAGTTCAGGGAGCTGCTCAGATCTGAGGCGCCCGTGCCTCTCCCACCTGTGGGCCTCTCCAGCCTGAGCCCCTGAAGCAGCTCTGGAGGGAATTTCTTTTCTGCAGGAGGCGGGAGTGGGAAACGGGAGCAGGATGAGGGTTCCCAAGTGCACATTGGCCCGTCCCCTGCTGGGTGGTGTCCACAGGGACAGAGCTGGGCTGGGGGGAGGCCAGCGTCCTGGGCCAGCACACCCTCCTCCCAGCCACCATGGCCTCTCTGCTTTGGCCCTTTAGCGCCTGTGTCCCTCCCCCCATCCCCTAAGCACCGGCTCATCTTCAGTTCAGGGAGCTCCATCAGGCTCCCTCACCCCCAGCACTCAGCAGGAGGCTGCTGGTGTGGGTGTCCAGGGGATGGCACAGGTGTCCAGCAGACGGCGCAGGGTTTTGGGGGATGGCACAGGTGTCTGGTGGACGGCACGGGTGTCCAGGGGACGGCGTGGGAGTTTGGGGGATGGTGTGGGTTCCAGGGGACGGCACAGGGGTTTGGGGATGGTGTGGGTTCCAGGAGATGGCACAGGGGTTTTGGGGGATGGTGTGGGTTCCAGGAGATGGTGCAGGGGTTTTGGGGGATGGTATGGGTTCCGGGGGACAGTGCAGGGGTTTGGGGGATGGGGTGGGTTCCAGGGGACGGTGCCTTATCCTCCAGTCTCTGTCTCTGCCTTCCTATGGCCACTTCCATGTGGCTGTGTTCACATTTCCCATCTCTTATAAGGACCCTTGTCACTGCGATTAAGGACCCCCCCCACCTCCAAGGTGGCCTCATCTTAACTCATTATATCTGCAAAGACCCTATTTCTAGACAAATTGCACTCACATGTACTGGGCGTTAGGACTTGAACCTGTCTTTTGTGGGGACACAATTCACCCATAATAGATGGTCACCCGCTCAGCTGGCTGCTGTGAGCTTGGGGGGCAGGACGAGCAGGCCCTCTGTCTAGGAAATCAAATCATTCCTGTATAATGGGAGTAAACTAATTACAATGCAGACAAAGGTCTCATTCACATTAGCAAAAATAACTCTCTGTAGATATCTAGGGGAAACCCAGGAAAACACATGTGAGCTCTTTACGGGGAAGACGGAAAGGCCTGAGAGACGTGTGTGCGTGGAGAGGGTGCCGGGTCCACAGAGGGGAAGACCCAGTGCCATGTGCACGTTGGCCCCATGAATCCGCAGCTTCATGCAGTGTCGGGTCAGTTTCATGGTGGCGGGATTCATCTTCAGACACGACAAGGTCCTGGGACAGAAGAGGTCCTGTCTCCTGACAAGGGCGGGAAGCAGTCCCAGGAGCCACCAGAGGCCTTGTCTTGCTGCTGACTGGCAGAAATGGCCAGATGGCCGCACCTGACACAGACCAGGCTCACCCAAGGGCTAGGTGGGAGTCAGTGTCCCTGAGCAGCGAGCCCTGAGCAGCACTGTGGGTCTCAAAGCATGGAAGGAGTGGGTGCTGGAGAGGCAAGCCAGCCGGCCCACGCCTGGGAGCCCACCCAGAGGACAGCCACAGGTAGCTGCAAAGAATCTTGTCGGGGTGGAGACCCAGGCATTCCCACGCAGCCATGGGGAAGAGCTGGGGGGAGGGGCGTGGTGAGAGGGAGGGACACATGAGGATCGCACGGGCAGGACCCCAACACCACAAGGATGGGGTGGGCTGAGGCATGAAACTGGATCACCCTGGAGTGAAATTTAAGCCCCAGCAGATTCGCACCACTTAAGAAGACACAGGAGCCATGAAAGTCCAGAAGGGGCCCTGCCGGGCATGCCCTGCTCTTTCGCCATGGCTGGTGCTGGGCAGGGCCATGGGGGTGCAATCTGTGGGTACAAGGCTCAGAGTCTCTTCTCTGTGAATGGGGAGTGCACAGGTGTGCGTTCACTTCGAGAACCATTCCCAAAGTCAGACTGCAGCCTCTGCACCCACCATCGGGGGCCAGTGGCTGCCCCCAGAGCCTCAGGGACGCTGTCCTTTGAGCCCACACCTAAACCCACAGGGGAATGGTTGGGAGGCGTGGGTGAATGGGATGGAAAAAAATTGGGAGGGGCAAGGGGGGGATCCAGAATGAAATCCGGAAGTGCAGAAGGAGACCCAGAAGAATCCTACTGTGAGGGGCAGCAGGCTGCCCCCTGCAGGGCTCCTGGAGCCCTACTTGTCCAGGCTGCCTGGTGAGGCCCTGGCTCCTGGTGTCCTTGGCAGGTGCCAGCCTCCCCTCCCGACCCCCATCACAAGTCAGCAGCATCCCCCCCACCACGTCCTTCTGCACTGACTGCCTCCTGGTCCTGCTCTGGCTGGGCCCATATTCACACTGGCTCTGTCCAGCCCCTCCCTGTGAGGTCAGCTCCAGCCCCAGCCCATGGTGGCCACCCCATTACCCTTGGGCAGGCTGCACTCCTCTCAGTGGCTGGCGAGGCACAGCCTGGTGCGGGCTCCACAGGGTCAGGCCGTGATCACCTGTGGCCTCCCTGCAGGGCTGTGACTCCCTGATGCAGATGCAGTGCGGCCAGCTGCAGAGCCGCAGGGCCCGGATTCACCAGCAGATTGACAAGGAGCTGCAGATGCGTACAGGCGCTGAGAACCTCTACAGGTGAGTGCCTGAGGCCACCCAGCCCCAGGAGCAGGGCTGACCTGGGTGAGGGGGGCAGAACAGCCACCCAGGCAGGTGTCTGCCCCATGGCCGGGTCAGGGAGACAGGTGCATGATCAGATGGGTCCTGGGGGGCACACAGTACAGGTGATGCCCAGCCATGACCCTCACAGACCTGCCTTCACGGACTCTGTGCTGGGCCAGAGGTGCCAGGAAACCAGTGTCCCTGCCGGGTGTGCAACTTGGGAAGCCCCAGCAGTGCACATGGGGGCTTCTCAGAAGAGCCATGGTTGAGGCTGAGCTGTGGCAGGTGACGGCGCATCCCAAGGTTGGGGACCTGGGAGAGGGGTGGAAGACCCGAGCTGCCTGTTCCTCAGAGCACGCCGCGTGTGAGCCGCACGTGTGTGTGTGAGTGCCCTTCAGTACCCTTAGCACCTGCTGCCTCCCTGCCCCCATCCTGGCCTTCCTTGGGGACCCCTGGTCCCTTTGCCGGGCCCTGATGCAGGCACAGAGAGGGGTGTGGCTCTCACCCACCATCCGAGGAAGTGGTGTTTGAATGCTGTCGAGGGCTGTATGAGCCCCAAAGAAAGCCATGGTGCTGAGGGAGGTGCCCGCAGGCCAGAGTCAGAACATGCAGGTGCTGGGGTCAGGGGTGATGAACTGTAGTGGGTATCACCTGTGAGCCCCCGGATGCCACTGCTGCACCTGCCCCACCCATGGGGGACAGACCCCGTCAGCGACATCTTCTGCAGGGTGGGCTCGGAGCTCCGACAGATCAGCTGGCAGGAGGGCGGCAGTGGGCATGGGGCCTTTGGCTCTACCTTGGGGCTGGGCTTTCAACTGCCACGGCCTCCCTCAGAGCCACCAGCAACAACCGGGTGAGAGAGACGGTCGCCCTGGAGCTGAGCTACGTCAACTCCAACCTGCAGCTGCTGAAGGAGGAGCTGGAGGAGCTCAGCGGTGGCGTGGACCCTGGCCAGCATGGGAGGTGCGGATGGGGGCCGGGACGGCGCGCACGCGTGCGTGTGTGTGCACGTGCTTCTGGAGCGGTTTAGGATGGTGGGGGGGTGCGCAGGTGCAAGGACACCCCCCAAGACACAGGCGCACGTGTGCACCCATGAGGGAGGGAGGCACCCAGTGCCACAGAGCCCTAGGAGTGGACCCCCGGCTGCCGTGTGCAGCAGGGTTTGGCCTTACAGTCTGAAGTCGATGCTTCTGGTTGTAGTGAAGCTGTTACTGTCCCCATGATCCCCCTGGGCCTGAAGGAGACCAAGGAGCTGGACTGGTCTACACCACTGAAGGTAGGCACTGGCCTACGAGCTCTGAGGGACACGGCCCTGCCCTGGAACCAAGGGGGTCTTGGAGGCTTCCTGGTCCAGGTGTCTCATTGAACAGATAGGGAAACTGAGGCCCAGAGGGAGGGAGGGCTGAAAGGGACACCAGGGACCTGGCAGAAGTGGCCACAGAGACCCAGCTTCTGCTGCGTTCAGGGCCCGCACTGGTGCCTGCACCGCAGGCTGGGGCTGATCCCATAGAGTGGGTATGAACACATGGCCTGCCCTCGGACAGGCAATGCCCTAAGAGGATGGGGCCTGGAAGCCCCAGCCGGGGCACAGGGTCCAGATTCGCCCACAGAGGGCACCACCGGCTTGGGACCACACACCCAGCACTGACTCATGAGGGTCCTGGAGAGGGCTCAGACCCCAGAACAGACTGGCACTGCCCGGCAGGGCCCTGCAGGAGCCACTGACTGTGTTCAGTGTTGGAGTCACTGAGTGGCAGATGGCACCTGCCTCCCGGCTATGGGGATGAATAAGGAAACGCACATAAAAGTAGCGCTGAGTCTCCAGGCGCCACCTCTGTGATGGGAAACCCCAGGGCCAGAGGGGCTCCAAGCTGCATCAACCCACCAGGTCCCTCCATACAGTTGGCCCCAGCCCTTCTCTGGGGCTTCTCCTGAGGGGCCCAGGGCCCCCACCCTGCATGGCAGCCAGCCTGCTGTGCGACACAGCCCTCCTCCACCATGAGTCTTTCCCCACGGTGGGTTGGGAGACCTCAGGGAAGGAGGCCAGGCACAGGGGTACTGTGGATGCCAACACCTGCCCCCCATCAGGAGCTGATCTCGGTGCACTTTGGAGAGGACGGCACTTCCTACGAGGCAGAAATCAGAGAGCTGGAGGCCCTGCGGCAGGTGTGTGGTTCCCCCGCCCGCCCACCCTCCTGCAGTCCTGGGAGACACATGCAGAGGCTGAGGCTTAAGTCAGGAACAGACGGCGGAGCTCAGTGTGGACGTCTGGAGGATGTGGGGAGACGGGCGCACCAAGGACCCTGTGTGTGCAGACCCAGCCGGGGCGTGTCGAGGGGCTGGCAGGTGGCCCCGGTGCCGCATGCTGCTGGCCTTTGGGAGTTTCGGCTGCCCAGGGCCCCGCTGGCTTTGCCTCCCCGCCCCCCATGGTGCTGATGCCCACGGGACTTCCCAGGGCAGTGTGTGTGAGTGGGATGGGCCAGGGCGGTGGGGCCCAGCGGCTCCTGCCCTGCAGGCCATGCGGACCCCCAGCCGGAATGAGGCGGGCCTGGAGCTGCTCACAGCCTACTATAACCAGCTGTGCTTCCTGGACGCGCGCTTCCTCACCCCTGCCAGGAGCCTCGGGCTCTTCTTCCACTGGTAGGGGCTCTGCGGACGGGGGCACCCTGGGGAGGGGAGGCCTGGCCGCAGGAATTGTGGGAACTCCGCCCAGCCTGACCCGACACTGCAGGTACGACTCGCTTACTGGGGTCCCGGCCCAGCAGCGCGCCCTGGCCTTCGAGAAGGGCAGCGTTCTCTTCAACATCGGCGCCCTCCACACGCAGATTGGGGCACGCCAGAACCGCTCCTGCGCCGAGGGTGCCCACCGTGCTGTGGAGGCCTTCCAGAGGGCCGCTGGTGAGGGCGGCCCGGGCCGCGGGGGGGCAGGGTGTGGTGCCAGGGTGTTGCAGAGCCCCTTCTGCAGGGCAGGAGCTGGGGGGTGGTTAGGACGTCAGTCCCTCAGGTAGTGGGTCTGAGCACATCGGGCCCATGCGTGTCCCAGGAGCGGCCCTAGCTGGCCTCTCTGAGTGCTGCATGGGGCAGAGATGGGCAGGTCAGGGCCCTGCCTGTGTGAGCACCCCTCCCTCTGCAGGGACCTTCAGCCTCCTGAGGGAGAACTTCTCCCATGCGCCGAGCCCAGACATGAGCCCTGCGTCCCTCTGCGCACTGGAGCAGCTCATGATGGCCCAGGCCCAGGAATGTGTGTTTGAGGGTCTCTCACCCCCTGCCTCCATGGCCCCCCAAGACTGCCTGGCCCAGTTGCGCCTGGCGCAGGAGGCTGCCCAGGTGAGCTCGGGCACCCGTGTCAGGGTGCAGGGGGTGGGGCCGAGCTGGGGCCAGAGCCCAGGTCCAGGCAAGCGTGAGCTCTCCCGCCTCCTTCCTTGTGTGTCAGCCCCAAGCCGGCTGTTGTCCTGCTCCCTGGGGGGCTGGTCAGGAACCTGGGCGCCCAAGCCTCTGCCTCCAGGGAATGGCATGAAGCGGCAGGAACTGGGGTGCCAGGGAGGCTGCTGGGATGGTGGTCGGAGCGGGTGGAGGCTGGGTAGGGAGAGGCAGTCACCACCAGAGCGGGAGGCCCTCGCGTGCCTGCCATGTCCACCGGCAGGTGGCAGCCGAGTACAGACTAGTGCACCAGACCATGGCCCAGCCACCCGTCCACGACTACATGCCCGTCTCCTGGACTGCCCTGGTGCATGTCAAGGCCGAGTACTTCCGCTCCCTGGCCCACTACCACGTAGCCATGGCCCTCTGCGACGGCTCCCGTGAGTGCCCACCGCACTTGCCCATGATGCTGCAAAGGCCCCCCGCTCAGGGCTCATGGCCTCTCTGTCCCCCAGCAGCAACCGAGGGAGAGCTCCCCACACACGAGCAGGTCTTCCTCCAGCCCCCCACCTCCTGCAAGCCCCAAGGCCCTGTGCTGCCGCAGGAGCTGGAGGAGCGCAGGCAGCTTGGTAAGGCGCCCATGGATGGAGGGCCCTGGGGGCTCAGGTGGTCACCAACAGTGGCAGGGTGTCCCCCACCACCCTCACGCTGTTTGCCACCTGGTGTCCCCATGCTAACGAGTTGGGCCACCTACCTATCCCTGGATGCCCTGTGCCTGATGGGTGACGGTCCAGCACAGGGGCCCCAGGAGTGCTGGCAGCCTCTGAGCAGGTGGGAGACCCCTGGGAGCAGCTTGTCCCTGGCCCCTGCTCTGTATGAGGCAGAGCCCTCCTGCACAGCCAGCTCCTCACCCCTGTGGCATACGCCTACAGCAAAAGTGGCTGTGATGAGCCCCACAGCCCTGGCTTTGCCCACTCCTTCTGCCATGTCCCAGGGCCCACAGGCCCACATGGTATGTGACGTCCCAGTGCCCCTCGTACAGGCAAGGCACACCTGAAGCGCGCCATCCTGGGGCAGGAGGAGGCGCTGCGGCTGCACGCCCTGTGCCGCGTCCTGCGAGAGGTGGACCTGCTGCGGGCTGTGGTCGCCCAGACGCTGCAGCGCTCACTGGCCAAGTATGCGGAGCTTGACCGTGAGGATGACTTCTGTGAGACTGCCGAGGCCCCAGACATCCAGCGTGAGCAGCCAGGGCCTGTGTGGGTGGCTGCATCCCTGGCCAGGGTGGGGGCCTTCGTCCGGGAGAAAGGAAGGCTGATTGCATTAAAGATGCAATCGCCACGATGAATTCAACAGCAGTAGCACTTTCCAGGCCGCAATCTCAGGCCCACAGAGCTGCCGGGCCCTTCAGGGGCCTGGGGGATGGCCACGCCCCTCAGCCCCTCCCTCCCTGCACTGGCCTACCCTGAGGGGAAGCCCAAAGACCCGGGACAGGCACGCCTGGGACTTCAGGGAGGGATTCTGGGAGCCACTTGTGGCAGAGGAGGCTATGTGTTCAGGGCACCTGGGGCAGCTCCCCCCGCCATTGCAGTGCGGCCAGGCCAGGAGGTCAGAGGCAGGGCCTGTGTGCGCTCGGGGTCATGCCCTGCGCCCTGGAAAATCCCCGGGGCAGGTCTCCACAGGCTCCCAGCTTAGCTCTGCTCTTCCACCCTCTCAGCTAAGACCCACCAGAAGCCAGAGGCCAGGACGCCACGCCTGTCCCAGGGGAAGGGGCCTGACATCTTCCATCGGCTGGTGAGCACACCTGTCCCCAGGCACGGGCAGCTTGGGCTGCGTGGCTCTGACCAGCACATGGCCTCAGGCCGTTGATGGCGGTCTAGCCCTGCCCACCCGCCTTGTGGAACCCCACGGCGTCCCTCGGTGCACAGGTTGGATGGACGTGCTGGTTAGGCGGGGTCTCCTCAGTGTGTGACCCAGCTGGGCCTCTGACCTCTGAGCCCCCGCCAGGGGCCCCTGTCTGTGTTCTCAGCCAAGAACCGGTGGCGGCTGGTGGGGCCCATCCACCTGACCCGAGGAGAGGGTGGCTTCGGCCTCACGCTTCGGGGAGACTCGCCTGTCCTCATCGCTGCTGTCATTCCAGGGAGCCAGGCCGCGGTAAGGGCCCCACCGGCCCCCTGAGGCTGAGTCCCCAGTGCCAGCCAGGGTGTCCTGTCCCCGCCTCACCATCCAAGTCTCCCCACAGGCGGCCGGCCTGAAGGAGGGTGACTACATTGTGTCAGTGAACGGGCAGCCGTGCAGGTGGTGGAGACACGCAGAGGTGGTGGCGGAGCTGAAGGCTGCGGGAGAGGCGGGTGCCAGCCTGCAGGTGGTGTCAGTGCTGCCCAGCTCTAGGCTGCCCACCTTGGTGAGCCCTGGGGGCCCCGGAGGGGTGGTCCCCAGCCTGCTGTCCCCACCCTGGCCCTGGGCGTGCCCTGGATGCTTGAGCAGCATTGGGAAGGGGAGGTGGGGCTGCGGGTAACCCTCCCTGGGCCGCCTCCTGGGCAGGGGCCACCTGTGCTGTGGCCTCCATCTGAGGGCTCCTGCCCTGACCCCGAGGATGCTGAGCCCACCCCTCACTGGCCTCTGTATCCTCAGACTGGAGGCTTCTGGGCCAGGTGCTCCATCCCAGAAGTTTCATCTACCCAGCATGGTTGACCCAGGGTTGGGTGAAACCCATGGGGCCCCTACTATGTGGTCACCCTGATGGGAGCCCCCAAACAAGCCCCCGTGTGCCAGCCCCTCCCAGGTGGTTCTCACCCCTCCCAGACTGGCTGCAGGTGGGGACAGGCCAGCAGTGGCTGACCACAGTCTATCTCTGTCCCTGCTACAGGGGGACCGCCGACCCGCCCTGCTGGGCCCCAGGGGGCTTCTAAGCAGCCAGAGGGAGCATGGCTGCAAGACCCCGGCATCCACGTGGGCCAGCCCCCGGCCCCTCCTCAGCTGGAGCCGAAAAGCCCAGCAGGGCAAGCCTGGAGGCTGCTCCCAGCCCCGTGCCCCAGTGAAGCCAGCTCTGCCCTCATCCTCGAAGTGCCCAGGGTGGCTGTGAGGGCCAGGCTCCCTGCACACCTCAGCCCTGGCTCCAGCTGGTGGGAAGCACCAAGCATGCCCTCCCCACCCAGAGGACCTCTGGGCAATGCCTGCCCCGCCTCATGCCAGAGGCTGCCTCGGGCACCTGCCTGCCCATTAAAGACTATGGTCAGACCTGTCTGAGCCCAGTGATGGGAGCTGTGGCCTCTTCACCCACACACAGGAAGGGTGCCAGTCCCTCTGCCGGTCTGAGGTCAGCTTCCTGGGGCTGCCCCACCCTGAGGGCTCCTCACAGCCATCACGTCTGTGCCCCCGGGCTCTGTCCACCCTGCTGCTGCCCTGGGCACAGACCCTGAGGTCTCAGTCCTGCCTCCAGCCAAGTTTCTGCCTGGTGCCCAGTGACTCCTGCTGGGCACCCATTCACTCGCTGCCCCTCCACCATGCCACCATGCAGCAGCCAGGCACACCCACAGCATCCACAGACCCCTAGGCCGGGTCCCAGACACGGCCTTCCCCGAAAATACCTCCTGTTGTCCTGTCTGTGCATAGAGCAAGGGACTCCCCACCTCTGCACCCTGTGCTGGTCACCCCGGGCCCTGTGCTGGTCATCCCAGCAAGTGTCCCCTTTGCCCAGGAGTCCCCAGTGTCGTGGCCCAGGTCTCATGGTGGCCCTAAGCCTGCCAGCCCTGCTGCCCACCTTGCTGTCCTGCTCCGACCATAGGTGCCACCCTCCAGCTCCTGAGCATGTCAGCTCTCCCTGAGCCTGGGGCATGCACGGGCCCCCAGCCCTCCCCAGCCTGCTTGCGCCACTCTTGCTGGCCTCCACAGGCCGTGAGCTCTCAGTGTTTCAAGCAGGGGAAGTGGGGGCTGCCTCCAGGCCTCCATAGACTGGGTGGACAATGGCCCCCAAAGGCAGTCAGCAGGAGCACTGCCCCCAGGACCCCCACAGCAGTGGGCTCAGGACCTGGGCACCAAGGGGATGGGGTGGGAAGGGCTGCAGAGCAGGGCAGGCCCGAGCTGCACCCGAGAGGAGCCACGGAGCCAGAGTGGGGGTCCTCACCAAGGGCCCCAGGGCCCAGCAGGTTCTGAAAGGGACAGGGCTGGTGGGAGTCATTCCCTGCAGCCACCAGGGGGCAGCCGCCACCTGCTTAGCAGCCCTGGGAGGCGGCACAGGCAGGTGCACCTTGGGAGGGCTGAGGCACAGACCCCGGGTAGCAAGGCAGCCCCCAGCTCTGCAAGACCCCTGCCCTCTCGTCCAGTCCCTTCCGAGGGTCCCCAGGTGCGAGCAACCCGCCCTGCATCCCAAGCTCCAGTTCCAGGGTCCAGGACCCTGTGCTGCCACCTCCCTCGTGCTTCAGCCGGGAAAATGGGGGTGCGAGTGGGGTGTTTGGGGTCCCAGAGATGCAGGCGCCATGGTGCCATCTTCCTGGGTGGGAGGGTGGGGCTCCCCAGCCTTCTTGAGCCGGGGTGGGGGTCCAGGTCCCCCATTTGCCCTCCTGGGAAAATCTCTGTCTCAGCAGAATGGGCCAAGGTCATGCAGGTCTCCCCAGCACATATTAATTTGGTTAATAAAACTGTGCATCAAGGAGGCCATTAGGCGCTAATTGGGGATGACAGGATGGCGGCCCTGTCTGGGAAGTGCAGGGACTCCCCACCTCCTGTGGCCTGTCCAGACCCAAGGTGGGGACAGAGCTGCCACCTGCCTCCTGCACGGTGGGCGCCAGGCCACCATAGGCTGGGGGAGGGGACTTTTGCCCGGAGAGCATGCCCCTCCCCACCACAGACCCCTGGGGTATGCCCAACCCATCCCACCCCTGCCCACACACACCCCTCCCCTGGCTGCCACCAAGCCTGGGCCTGTGATCCTGGCCCTGCTCTCTGCCCCAGGCCATCTTGTCCCCTGCTGCCCCCTCAGGGGTCTCCCTTGGGGCTGCCTCCCTGCCATCCGGTCCCTCTGCCACAGAGTGGGGGCCTCGCAGCTGGAGTCACACGTGGCTGGGACCCGGCTCCTGTCACTGCCTCCATCCTGTGAAGTGGAGGAAGCCTGGTGCACAGGGGTGCTGTGGCGATGTGGGAGGCCCTGAGGTCCTACTGCCGGCCACGGGGAGGGGGGCGGAGGTCCCGGGATCTGGAGTCCTGAGTTCTAATCAAGGCAGGGCTGGGCAGGAGGGGGGTCCCCCTCCCCACCTGCCACTTGGGGCTGCTCCCGGGGCAGCAGTGAGCCCCACTCCAGAACAGAAAGCGGATGCCTACCAGCCCAGCCCCTCAGGCTTGGACCACGCCCTCCGGCCTCTGTGGGAGTCCTGCCAGATAGCCCCTGGGCTGCGGGAAGGGACCACGCCCCATCCCATCCTCACCCCTGCAGCAGCTGGTGGCTGCCTGCTGGGCACAGGGGCCTGCTGGACAGGGGACTACCCTGTCCAGCCCCCCCAGGGACTGCACGTCCACACAGGCAGCTGGGTCGGCAGTGGTGGACGGATTTGGGGAGGCATCACCATGGCTCCAGGAGGCTCTAGGAGGCCTTGGGGACTAGTCAAGGGTGTGATGCCAGGCCTGGCAGGACCTGCAGCTTCACCCCCGGGGCCAGTTGTGGCCTGTGCCCCGCCAGAGGGCAGTGCAGCCCCTGGGGCCAGCACACAGGGCGGCACCTCTGCTGAGCCTGCCCTAGCAGGAGGCGGCAGGTCAGGGTCCTGTCCCACCTGCCCAGGCTGGGGAGCAAAGCAGGATCAGGGCGAGGCTGGGGGAAGGCAGGGCTGGCCGCTGGGGAGCGCTCAGTCTGCAGGCTGTGCGGTGAGAGCCACTGGCTGAGGCTTCCCAGGGGGCACAGCTGCCCCGAGGGGCCGGCTCGAGGCTGTCCCTGCAGCAGCATGTGTTGGTGCTTGCCTCACCCCCCAAAGCGCCACACCTTGCCATCTGCAGAGCCCATTCTCTTCCCTTGAAGTCCTACTTGCACACTCCTGGGCGTTTCTGGCTAGCACCTTTTTGGCTTTTAGGGACGGGTTAGTGTCCCTTCCTCAGATGGCCTGGCCTGGCCACATCCCATGCATGGGCCTTAGCCCCCATTTTCTGGCCCAGCCTTATCACTTTGGTCACAGTGTCACAGACGGGCCGAGGGCAGGGACGGCACCAGCATGTCCATGAGTGCCTGAGCGTGTCGGGCATATGTTGCCTGGGAGGGAGGGGCCAGAGCCCAGGAGCTGCTGAGGCCACGGTATGGTCCAGACCCCACTCCCCATGCCCACGCAGAGCCAGGGCTGACGATGGATGTTGAGCAGCGCAGGGGCCGAGAGCGCACCGGGACCGTGTGTGCACCCTGCCCAGGCGCCGGGCCCACGGGGTGATGCTCCATTTTCAGAGTGCTCCCCAGGCAGGAGGCTGGGCTGAGCCTGAGTTGCCTTCCTTTCTGCTTTGCCAACAGAAAACTGCCGAGAAGGGAGAAGGCGGACTCCGTTTTGCTTGGGTCAGCAGTGAGCAGGATTAACGCAGGAAGAGGGAGCAGGGAGGGGTGGGAGCAGGGGCCTGGGGATGGACAGGGCTGGGAGTGGGATTGGAGATGGATTGGGGGGCACGAGAATGGATGGGTTGTGGGGGCTGGGGACAGACCGAGGTGAGCCAAGGGCAGGGTCCCCTACTTCACTCTCCTCCTCACCCCTCCCAGCCCCTCCTGCCTCCTCAAGCCAGCAGTTCCGGAAGACGAGTGAATGCCTACTGCCTGCAAGTGTTGGGGGTCAGGCCCTGTCCAACACCCTCGTCCCACCGCACCCTCCCACAGTCCCCGGAGCAGTGTTTTCCCTGTTCCCCACGGCCATGGTCAGGATCTGTGCCTCTACGAGGTGGGCCACGATGGCCAGTGGGCTGGCGAGGCTACAGCTGTCCTCAAGCGCGGACAGCACCCGCGGATCATCTGCAGACGTGGCGTGGAGGTCCAGAGAGCCTGGGGGTTGATCCTGGAGGGGAGCCGCGGAAGGCGGGGGACTGGGGGCGCTCCACGAAGCTCCAGAGAGAAACCGGCTCCATGGGCTTCAGACCCCCAGGACGGGGGTGCTGGGCAGCCGGGAGGGGCCCTGAGGAGAAGAGGGCATGGGGCCCAGACCCAGTGAGGCCTCAAGCCAGGGTGGCGGAGGTGGCAGTGGGAGCTCTGGGTCACCTAGGTGGTGCTGCTGTGCATGAGAGAGGTGACGGGCCAGGTCAGGCCACGGGTAGCAGACAAGCTTAGAGGGCTGAGTTTAGCCTCAGCTTCTCAGCACAAGGAGAGAGGCTGACAGCCTGTGGCCGCATCCTTAGTCACCTCCAGGGCACTCACGCCTGCCTGTGGCCACTCTAACCCTCCCAGTGTGAGAGGAAGAGATGGGACTCCAAAGACACAACCCCACCACCCTCCCCACCATCACTGGGGTCACTGCCCAACCCCTCTCCCCTTCCACCACCCCTGAGGTCACACACATACCACCATTCCCTCCCCAACGCCTGAGGCCACACCCCCCACCACTCTCCCCAACCCAAGGTCACATGGCATGTCACTGTCCCACCCACTGCTGACATCATGTCGCCTGTCTCTGTCATCGTGTGGACAGCACATACCCCACCCTCCCCACACCAATCTCTAGTCCCCATGAGGCCATCACCGGTGATAGCAGTTCCCCTGTCACTGCCATCCTCACCTCCAGCTCACTCCTCTCGGCAGCCGCCCCGTGGCCATGTTCCCCTCACCCCCACCACGGCCTTTAGTGCATTAGCTTCTCTGCCTGGTCCCCACTGTTTTTGATTTGTTTTGTTTTGTTTTGTTTAGATGGAGTCTCGCTCTGTCACCCAGACCGGAGTGTAGTGGCGCCATCTTGGCTCACTGCACCCTCTGCTTCCTGGGCTCAAGCAGTCCTCCCACCTCAGCCTCCCAAGTCGCTGGAACTACAGGTGCCTACCACCACACCCGGCTGATTTTTGTAGAGACATTTCACCGTGTTGCTCAGGCTGGTCTTGAACTCCTGGACTGAAGCTGTCCTCCCGCCTTGGCCTGCCAAAATGCTGGCATTACAGGCGTTAACCACCGCGCCCAGCCTCCACTGCTTTTTTCTTGGCTCCAGAGAGCAAGGTGGGACAGGCTGGGGATCTGCAGTGGGGGTGACTTGACCTCTCCAAGTCAGCAGGAGGAAGGGGCACCCACTTCTCCAGGGCAGGGTGGGCGGCGGAGGCTGCAGTGCCGCCCTTTGCCCTCCTGCCCATCCTCACGGCCACTCATTGCCCGTCAGCAATGACTGAACACCTGCTGCTGGGCGCTTTTGCCTCCCAGGAGCCCCTGGAGCCCTGGCCCCTCTGCGCTCTCCTTATGTCCTGCACATCCCAGTGATCCTTATGACACGTGAGGTGCGCCTGGAAGTCAGGAGATGATGCCTAATATCTTGTCACGGAGGCCCCAGGTTCCTCACCTGCAGGCAGAGCTGCTTGAGGGCGTCTTGCAGATTCAGAGCCTTGACAGGGTCCCCGATGCTTCCTGAGGACCGGGCCCAGTCTTGACCACATCTCTGTTCTGCCCACAACTCCCAGTGAGCCGTAGGGGAGGGAGGAGAAGCCAATGGGGTGGGAGATGCAGTCAAGGTCGGGGGTGAGCAGGCCACCAGCTGGGAGATGCATGGCAGGCTGACCTAGGTTCAGCTTGGGAGAGCCACCGGACACCCTCTGTCTCCGCCACGCTGGGCTCTGGGCTCTCAGCGGTGAGGACAGGCCTGGCTCTGCGGGGCTGACCATCTGGGGGCTGAGATTGCATCTCAGGGCAGGAGGAGGCTTGGGGAGGTGTGAGAGGCCTGGCTCCCGCTGCGCCTCCAGGCGAGCACGGTGTGGAAGGAGTGTGGGCGCGGGGAGGAGAGGCAGGGATGAGCCAGGCAGGGCTGACAGGGGAAGGCAGGGGAGGGCAGGCCGCCTGTGGAAGGGGACCTGGGCCTCTACGGGGGGCTGCCCCAAGAGGTCATTGCCTGGGGCACTGTGCCCATGCCTGGTGGATGCTTCTGGCGCCCTGCATCCAAGGACCAGGGGGCACCACCTCACAGCACGGCGTGGGAGGGTGCTGGGCGGGGTGTGGGGAGTGCCAGGGGGTGTCCCAGCCTGGGCATTGGCAGAGGAGGGGTAGGTTGGGGGTTCAGCCCAAGATGGGCCTGCCGGTTAGCGGATGCCAGTGGGTGCCCACGGGGGCGGCCTCCAAGAAGCTGCTGGGTGCACACTCTGTGGCTGGAGGGGGACTCAGGGGGACCTGGGGGTCACCCAAAGCCGTGGGAGAGGGTTGGGGGCTGGAGCTGATTGGAGGACTCCCTGGGGCCCTTGGGAGATGAGTTTGAGGAGACTAGGGGTGCAGGGGCTGTGCCGTGGGTGGGGAGGAGGGGAAGAGGAGTGAGAGGAGAGAAAGGAGTGGGGAAAGAGGAAGGGAGGAGACAAAACTGAGCTGAAGTGGTGAGCTCTGTTCCCCTAAGGGCAAGTACAGCCTGGCTTTGGGTGGGGCCCCAGTGGAGGGAGACAGGCAGGGCCCCTGCGGGTCAGCAGCCCAGGTTGGGCATGGGGTGGACCCTCCTGGGTCTGGGAGCCTGAGAGCTGCTGGGGGAGGCTGGACAGGAGGCCTGGGCAGGTCCCTCTCAAGGCTGTCTCCTCTGGAGTCAGGGCTCTGGCCTGGCCCTGTCCACCCCTTCTGGGAGTGGGGGCTCCAGCTTCACCCTCCTCACAGGGGCTCTGCCCCAGAGGCTGTACTGTCTTCAGGAGCCAGCAGCCCAGGCACCGAGGCCCACGCCACAGAGAGGCCTTGCCCGCAGCCTGGCGGGGTAACCCCACAGGGCACCCACCCCGGGATGGCTGGGCTGCATGCCCGGGCATAACTCAGTGTTCACCTGGGCGGGGATTGGCAGCCCCCGCGGCTCCGGCTCCCCCCACACCCGCTTCGGCCCCTAGACGGTGCGCCAGACATGCATTAAGGCAGGAGTGACTTATCGAGCTGTCAGGGGGAGCGTTTTAAGACAGAATTATAGGGGAGAGGAAAAAGATTTTTACCAAATTAATGAAAAATCAATGTGGCCTCAAAAATCCATTAGCCTTCATAATACGCTGGTTCCAGGCTGAGCCGCACAATCCGATGCCGGCTGTTAAATTCGCCACGGGCCCTGCCCACCATTCACCACTGCACGGTGCTTACTCCTGAGAGCGACACCTGCCCTGGGCCCAGAGCCCCTGGGGACCCCTGCCCTGGCTCCCTGACCACACACACAGGCTGTGGGGAGCCCTGGGGTGAAGCAGTGTAGACGGGACAGTGGTGTGGACGGGGTAGGGAGTGCACCGCTGGTTTTGGTGGTGTCCAGGGTAATCAGCTGCCAGGGTGGCATTGCCGGGGTGGCAGAGGGCCTGGTGTGGTGTTGGTGAGGGTGGCTAACAGTGACAGTGGCGAGTGACTGTGAGGTGAGTGACCTGGTGTGAGTGACCGCGGGGTGAGTGACAGTAGGTTGAGTGACCTGGGGTGAGTGACCAGGTTTTAGTGACTGTGGGGTGAGTGGCCTTGAGTGAGTGACTGTGGAGTGAGTGACTGTGAGGGTGAGTGACCTTGAGGGTGAGTGACCGTGGGATGAGTGACCATAGGTTGAGTGACCTGGGGTGAGTGACCAGGTTTTAGTGACCGTGGGGTAAGTGACCAGGTTTTAGTGACCGTGGGTGAGTGATCAGGTTTTAGTGACCATGGAATGAGTGGCCTGGAGTGACTGTGAGGGTGACTGTGGGTGAGTGGCCTAGAGTGAGTGACTGTGGAGTGAGTGACCGTGGGATGAGTGACATGGTTTTAGTGACCGGGGGTGAGTGGCCGTGGAATGAGTGGCCTGGAGTGAGTGACTGTGGAGTGAGTGACCAAATGACCGTGAGGGTGACTGACTGTGGGTGAGTGGCCTGGAGTGACTGTGAGGGTGACTGACCGTGGGTGAGTGAGTGGCCTGGAGTGAGTGACTGTAGAGTGAGTGACTGTGAGGGTGAGTGGCCGTGGGGTAAGTGACCTGGTTTTAGTGACTGTGAGGGTGAGTGACTGGTTTTAGTGACTGTGGGGTGAGTGACTGGGTCAGTAACCGTGTGGCCGCGTAGAGACAGGGTGGACAACATAGGAGGCTGCTGGTCTTGAGGCTGAGCCAAACGGGCTGTGAGATGTTGGAAAGAGGTGTTTGTACAGCCGTAACAGTGACCTTGGGGTGGCCAGGCACCCTGAGTAGGACGTGGACAGCTCCCTCCTGGGAACATCCTGTCCCCCTGCCCACCTGGAGGCCCTTTGCCCTTACACAGGTCACTTGCTGGGTAGGCAGAGCCAGCGTTGTGGCCCCAGGGAGGTCTTGGGACAGCAGCAACCCTGATGGAGCCTGGAGCAGGTGGTTCCAAGGGGATTCCTTCCTTCCCCTGAAGAGGGAGACCTCCCTTCCACCTCGCCCTGCCCCCTGCCCATCTGAGCTGAGATGGGGCGCATCCAGGTGGGGCGGCTGTAGACAGAGGGGTTGCCTGAGATCTCCGTGTGCCCAACATGTAACAGGCGAGGCACTGGGAGTCTAGATGGATTTTTTATTAAATTGACAGAAGTCTCTCTTGACCTGGTGTCTCCTTGAATCCCAGCTTAAAACTCTCCCTGGGGCCCTGACAGCTGCCTCCGTCAGTGACCCCCTCCCTCTGATCCCTCGCAGAGAGGCAGGGCCAGCAGCAGTCTTGTCCCCACCTCCCTGAAGGGCTCTCCATGGGGCAGGGCAGGACTCCCAGGGAAACCACCCCTCACCTTGCAGTCCAGGGGCCCTCAGGCCATGTGCATCTGGCAGCTCCCCTCACCTGGGCTCCTCTCCCCGGCCCCCTTGCCTCACCCTCCTCCAGCCAAGACCACGTTGGCACATGGCCCACCTGCCTGTGCCCCACCTGGCTCCACGTATAGGCCCTGCGCACCCAGACAGCACTTCCCAGTAGGTTTACCCTCCCTCTGGAGCTCCCGATCCCCTTCTCACCGCAGATCCATCCACCCACCCATCCATCCATTCATCCATCCACCCATCCATCCACCCACCCATTCATCCATCCATCCATCCACCCATCTACTCATCCATCCATCCATCCATCCATCCATATCCACCCACCCTCGATCGATCGATCGATCGATCGATCGATCGATCGATTTCGATTGATCGATCGATCGATCAGTCGATTGATCGACGATTGACGATCGATCGATCGATCGATCGATCGATCGACGATCGATGATCGATCGATCGATCGATCGATCGATCGATCGATCGACGACCGATTGATCGATCGATCGATCGACTGGATTCATTTTACCGAATATCGATCGATCGATCGATCGACGATTGATCGATCGATGACGATCGACGATCGCATCGGACGATGATCGCATTTATCGATCGATCGACGGTCGACGACATTTATCGATCGATCGACGGGATCGATCGACGGGACGATCTGATTTATAGGTGACGATCGACACTGGACGACGTACCGGGACGCACTCCATCCATACATCACCACCAATCCATCCATCCATCCATCCACCCATCCATCCGACCATCCATCTATCCATCCATCCACCCACCCATCACCCATCCATACATCAATCCATCCATCCATCCATCCATCCACCCACCCTCCCACCCATTCATCCATCCATCCTCCCATCCACTTATCCATCCACTCATCCACCCATCCATCCACTCATCTACCCATCCACCCATCCACCCATCCATCCATCCATCCATCCATTCACCAAAGGGTCTTTAAGATTCTCGTGGGATTTCTGCCCTGCTGCAAACTGGCCGCCCAGGAGTCCTGGCTCTCACAAACCTTCTGCCCCGACCCTCACTGGCTTAGTCTGGGATCTTCATGGGCAACAGCTCATGCAGAGCCTAGCAGGCAGAGCCAGGGAAGGACAATACCAGGGCTGGGAGGAGGGGACACTCAGGGTGCTCCCACTTGCATTGAGTTGGGGAGCCTCAGCCCAGAAGGGAGTGCCTTTGCCCAAGGGCACAAGCTTGAAGGGCAGTGGCAGCACCAGCGCCCCAGCCGGTGTGTAGCTGTCTCTGGGGCTCCAGCACTCGACTCACTCAGCCCTGCTGGAGCCAGCCTGGCCACGGCTGTGGTCTCATGGATCAAATTCCAATCCAATTCATGATTGGTGGATTGGTGGGGTGGGTATGGGGGCCCCAGGACCTGTCTGCGGTTTTCCCGGTTGCCCGGCTCCAAGGCCCCAGAGGCTCCCAGTGCCCACCAAGCACACCTGTTTCCCGTGGTCGATCTGGTGGATGACACACACCAGCCATGAATTGCTCAGGCTGGCAGGCCCACCCCAAGGTGACCTCCGAGGGGTACCCAGGGCTGGCATAGGGCCCATGTCACAAGCAGCCACATTCCTGGCTTCTCAGCCCCTCCCTGCAGGTGGAATACACCCTCTCTTGCTGGTCTCTGTCTCTGTCCTGGAATCTTCATCCTTCCCCGATGTGTCTGTCTGTGGGTCTCATGTGGGTATCTGGGGTCCCTGCTCCCTCCTTCTCTCTGGGTCTGTGTCTGCCTTCTCCCCACCAGCCCCACAGCCTCTGAGAGGCCTCCTCCCTCTCTGTTGCTGGGGGCCCTCCCCTCAGGGTGCCCTTTGGGGCTGTCTGTTCTCACACCTGGGAGGATCTGGGATGCCCAGGGCTGGGCATCCAGTAAAGCCAGGCAGGCCCTCAGGGCCGCCAGACGCCTGGGAAGGGGTTGTAGCTGCCCCTGGGTGCAGAGGTCACAGCCACTCCCACGCTTCGACCTGGGGCCAAGGTGGAGCTCAGGGACCAGGGATTGGGTCCTCCTGCCCAGCCTGGGCAGCGCTGAGTGCCACTCACAGCAGTGGGTGGCAGGCCTCAGCTCTGTCCCCTGCCCTAGGGCAACGTTGGAGTCCCCTCGGGCCTCTGGGTCCGTGGAGCAGTGCCTGGTGGGGGTTGAGGTGGGAGGAGGTGCTTCTCCACGTCAGTGCTCACTCCGTGGCCTCTGCTGGGTGGACGCCCCCTCCCCCAGGCCCAGCCAGGCCCTCGCCTGTCTGATCGATGTTGGGGCACATCTGATGCCGGAGCGGATCTGCTGACCCAGACCTGGCCTGCCCCCTGCCGCCCCCACCTCATCAACCTCGTCAATAGCAGATCATCCGGCCTGGTGCTGCCTTCAGCCCCCTGGGGAGCTGGGGCAGGAACAGTGGCCTGGCCCTGGAGCCATAGCAGGGCGCCATCCTGAGAGACAGGTTGGGCAGCCAACTGGTGGCACAGGGCTTCAACACTCAGCCCATCTCCCCAGTGGATTCTTAAGCCCGGCAGGGCAGCCCCCTCAAGGCTGCCTGGGGGCCTCCTCCAGGCCTCACTCCTGGGACTTTAGCACAGACATTTGGGCCACTGACCCTCAACAGGACTCTGAGACTGGGCCAGCCGGGGCCCCTGCAGGAATTCCTGGGCACGTTGCTTTCAGTTTGGAGAATTGCTAACAGGCTGGGCGGCCCCAGAGCGTGTGGGGCTGTGGGGCTGTGGGGCTGTGGGGCTGTGGGGCGGGTGGGCCCCCATCACAGGGTGTCCACAGGGAGGCCCAGTGGCCCTGCCCGGTTAGAGAGCCCATGGCTCACTGTCCCCAGGAAGAGGGTTCAGAGCTCCTCACTGGGCCTGCCCGCCACCTCCATTATTGCCCTTAGCACTCCTGGCTGGGCAGTTCACACGAGGCACAAAGGCCAGGGATGCACAGATGGGACAGAGAAGAGATTTACCCACCTGGGGCCAAGGCCTGGCCCACGAAGCATGGCAGCCAGCGGGTGGTGCCGTGGTGAGGGTGGACGTGGGCCACCCAGCCTCCACAAGCCCATCCAGGGCAAAGAGTGTCTGTTCCTCCCAGGTGAAGGCTGTGGCCAGGACAGTGGAGCAGTCGGTCACGGGCAGCTTCCCTGGGAAGGGCCCTGGGGGCTTGCAAGTAAGGGAAGAAATCCAGGCCCCTGCCCCAGCAGGATCCTAGCGGTGTGCTTCTGGGCTGGGGCCCTGCCTCCCACTCCTGCAGAGTCCCCTCCGCTGGGGTTCCCTTCCTCTCTGTGTGCACAGCTGACCTCCTTTCCTGAGCCGTGGCGATCCCAGCACGTCCAGAGCAGATGAGGGAGTGGGACAAAGCGCGAGAACTGGGGTTCACCTCTGCTAGGGTCTCCTCTTTGTGCGTTTGTAATGGACGCATGAGTTCCCCTGAACAGGGAAAGGCTTTTTCTTTTTTTTGCAAGGTCTCACTCTGTCACCCAGGTTGGAGTGCAGAGGCACGATCATGGCTGACTGAAACCTCTACCTCCTGGACTCAAGTGATCCTCCCGCCTCGGCCTCCCAAGCATCTGGGACCACAGGTGCGTGCCACCACACCCAGCTAGCTTTTTAAATTTTTTGTTGAGAAAAGGTCTGCTTATGTTGGCCAGGCTGGTCTTGAACTCCTGGGCTCAAGTGATCCTTCTGCCTCAGCCTCCTAAAGTGCTGGGATTGCAGGCACGAGCCACTGTGCCCAGCTAATTTAAAAATTTTTTTTAACTTTTTTTTTTGAGACGCAGTTTCGCTCATTGTCCAGCCTGGAATGCAAAGGCAGTTCTCGGCTCACTGCAACCTCTGCCTCCAGGTTTAAGCGATTCTTCTGCCTCAGCCTCCCGAGTAGCTGAGATTACAGCCATGCGCCACCACTCCTGGCTAATTTTGTATTTTTAGTAGAGACGGAGTTTCACCATGTTGGCCAGGCTGGTCTCGGATTCCTGACCTCAGATGATCTGTCCACCTCGGCCTCCCAAAGTGCTGGGGTTATAGGTGTGAGCCACCACACCTGGCCTGATTTTTTAACTTTATTTTTGTCTTTTGTAGAGACAGGGTCTCACTCTGTTGCCCAGGCTGTGGTAAATCCTTGAATAAGTTTGTGTGTTTCTGGGTTGTGGGTTTTATAATGCACATAACATGTGAGCTCAGCTGAACAGATAAGCACTTAAATAGACAAAGAAGAAAACACTTGAGACTTGTTTACTACTCACTCTGGGAACCTGGGTTTTTGCTTGCCCTGGAAGAGGCTGGGTCCCAGCAGTCTATTCTGCAAGCCCTCTATCCCTATGGGCTGGAGGAGTGAGGGGACCTGCCCAGGGGCAAGTTCTTGGTGCACAGGTACCAGGATGGAGTTACCCAAAGGGGAGAAGCACAGTCCTCCCTGGGAAGGGGCAACTGCAGAGGGTTTTGAAGAATGAATAGGAGTTCTTTAGGCTGACTGCAGAAGCTTGAAACAGCATGGTGTGGGGAGGTAGGGAGGAGGGAGAGGAGGTCAGGCAGGCCAGCTCCTCCTGGGGGCTGCAGAGGAGGTTTTGGCAGGGCCAGAACTTGGGGCAGGTCACCTGGTCACTGTGGGGAGTGGGTTGGAAGAGCAGCTGAGAGGTTTCCTGGGACTCTGATACAGCCCCTTCGGTCCAGGGGCTGGACTTGTGCTCTTATTTTAGCACCCGGAGAAGTCCAGAGACCTGTCCAGGGTCACATAGCACTAGAGACCTGGCTCGGTGGGACCTAGACACTCACCTACTGGCCTGTTCAGGGCTGTCTGTTGAGGCTTGACGGGGAGTCCCCGAGCGCAGGCCCGGCCCCTGCCCCCAGCATCCCTTCCCTGCCCTGGCACTGTGTCTAGGGGTGCACAGGGGGGCTGAGAGGAGACTGGGTGGGCCCTGCCGTGGGGGGGTCGCATTTGGCTGCTCCCCCTCCCCGTGGCTGACTTGCGAGGAGGCTGGGATTGATCTGTTCTTGGAACTGGCGTTTGTGAATATTCCTAAAGAGGAGAATCAATCAATTATCCCGGAGCAGGGCCATTTTTCTAACTGGGAGAACAAGCAGTTTTATGCACCTCGGAAGAGCCTCCCGGGGTCGATCGTGGCCGGGCCGAGCCAGCCGCCCTCTGAATCTCTCCTGGACTGGCGGTAGCCCCCGTCTCTACAGGCAGCCCTCCCACGACTCTGCCTGCTGCCAGGTCAGCATCCCCCACCTCTGTGTGGCAGGGAAGCCCAAAGACGCCTGCCGGGGCTCCAGGAAGGGAGTTGAGGCCCCTCGGTGATTGGACCGAGGCAGAATCGCTCCTTCTGTTGAGCCCCAAACCCCACTGCCAAGACAGGGCCCCAGGCCTGAAGACCTCCCGCCGACCCGAGAGTCCCAGGCATGGGGACGCTCCCACTCCAGCCTGCCCTGTCCCAGACTCCAACCCAGTGAGGGTGCAGAGTGCAGGGCAGGTGCAGACAGCAGTGGCCGCCTGCCAGGCCGGGAAGCTCCAGTGGTCTGAGGGTCCCAGATTCCACTGTCAGCAAGGGAACGCCTTCCCCGCAGCCCCAGCACTGACTCCTCTGTTCCAGGATCTGGACCCTGCCTGCATGTGGCACCTGCCCCCAGCCCTGCTCTTCCCAGAGCCCTTCTGGCCTGGGCCTGCCCTCCGGGGACTCCCACAGGGTGCCGGACTGCAGGGCCCCGCCCATGCCCTTCTGCACAAACCTTGGGTGCTCTCCCCTCCCACCGCCCCCTCCTGGACTGTCACCGTTCCTCCTAGGGGGCAGTGACAGAAGGGGCCCACCTACCCATATGCCCCCCAGTTCCCTCCATCACCCCGACCCTGGAAGGAGGGTCAGGCTGGACTCGTGAGCCCCAGGACAGACTGTCCCGAAACGGTCACCTCCCGAGCCCAGTGTCCCACTCAGACAGAGCTGGGCCTCCATAGAGGAACCCACAGGACAGCTTGATTATTTAAAATTGTGATTATGGTAAAATGTGTTACGATTTCAGCCATCTCTGAGGGTGCACCTGAGTGGTGTGAAGCGTGCCCACATCCTCATGCCTCCAGAATCTTCCATCTTCCCAAACCGGCTGTTCCCATGAAGCGCTCCCTCCCCAGCCCGGTCCCCGGTCCCCACCCTAATTCTCGGAGCCTCAGAGCCTCAGGTCACTGGGGTCACAGCGTGTGTCCTGTGTCCGCCCCCTTCGCTCAGCGCAGGGTGTCCCCGAGGGGCTCTGGCGAGGGGTGGGCAACCTTCTGGCTGGCAGGTGGCAGGAGTCCCTCACCTAGGAAGGGCAGTGGAAGCCAGAAGCCCTGAGGGTGAGGGTTTGCGGGCGGATGTGTGGGGGTGGGGCCGCAGTAACTACCGGCCAGCAGCAAATGGACAGCTCACGGCGGCCAGCAGAGAGCGTTTTTAATGGTCCCTAAAGCCCTTGGCCAGTCAGCGCTGAGCTCAGCATGCCCTCAGTGAGCCTGGGAGGGGCGTGGGGCAGCCCGGGACCACCCCAGACATCTCCCACTGCCGCCTCTTCCCTGCCAGGGCCCCCAGAACCCACCCAAGAACTCAGGGGCAGGGCACAGAGCCCTGTGGGTCCCCAGACCCCAGCGTTGACCCCTCCACGCTGGGCCAGAACTGCCCTGCCCTTGGGGGCTCTGCAGGGATACTCGGAAGCTCCGCCAGCACCCCCGCCCTGTTTGTCACAGGGCCCATTAGGTGCTGACAGTTGCTTCCCCATCTGCCTGGCTGGGGCGGGGCCGAGGTCCCCGGAGCCCATCCATCTTGGACCCTGGGGTCTTCCTCTTCCACCTCCGTCTGTGCTGGAGGCCTCTGAGGGCAGCCTCTCCCCAGCCCAGGCTCCGGGGCTGTCTTCCAAGAAGGACAGCAGGGAGGAAGCGTGGGAGGAGGCGGCTCCCTGGCCAAGAGGGCAGCGCAGGTCGGTCCTAGCACCACCACAGTCCAACCCTGGGGGTACCAGAACCCGGGGACACCTGCCTGGGCTGGGGGAGCCCGGAGCTGATTTGTTCGCTCTCCCGCCCCGACAAAACTCACTCAGCCGGGGCTTTGGGCCTCCGCTGCCGATCACCTGGGTAAGAGGGTTCGTGGGAGGCCAGTCAGGCTCCAGGCAGCCCAGACAGGGTCCAGCCACCGGCCTTGTGGGACTGAACCACCGTTGGCCCTGGGTGCCAGGTGCTGGGGAGAGAGCCAGTGGCTCCCCGGGGTTCCCCTTGGTTTAGCACCCAATCCCAGCTGTGGGCACTGGGGGCCCAGGGCCTCTAGGAGCCTCCTCTGGGCCTGTGGGGAGGGTCTGGCAGCTTCTTCAGTCTTCCCAGAGGCTGTGGGCAGGCCTTGGGTGCAGGATATAGCCTGGCCCGGCACTGCAGCTGCCCTGGGGTCAGGACTGCCTGGCAGGCTGTGGTTTATTTATATGACCCAGCTTATTTATTTATAGGGTTCTTGATGGGAGGTGCGGGTCCTGGCCTGCACCCCAGAGATACGCAAGCCCCACTGCAGAGGGGCAAGGACGTGCCCCTGGGCCGTAGCCAATGCCCACTACTCCTCCGGGAGGCAGTCCTCAATTGCACACTCCCCTCCCAAACCCACCTTCTCCCTCGGTGGGGAAGCAGAGGCCACAGAGGTGAGCGTCAGTGGAGGCATGTCAGGACACAGCACAGGGCACGATGATGACATCAGTCTGACGTCACCACATATGTCAAGCCCTGGCTCCAGGCTGCCCCCCAAGCTCGCTGTGGACCTGCTGGCTGTGGCTCCGTGGGGGTTGGAGTGTCACGGGCACCGGAACTGGGCAGGGTTGAGATGGTATGGACCCAGCCAGGCTCTGCGGCCACCAGACTCCCCTCCTGCCCTTCACACAGGGTCTCCAGATAAAATTCAGGACACCCAGGTACTTGTGAATTTTCGACAAGCAATGAAATTTTTTTAAGTATAAGTATATCCCAAACAGTGCATGTAAGATATACTTACACTAAAATGGTTTTGTTGTTTTTTAAATCAGAAATCTAAATGTAACTCTGCCCCCTGGATTTCTGTTTGCTAAAGCTGGCTGCCCTCCTGGCACTGGGCAAACACCTGCCCAGAAGCCCTCAGAGGACAGAAAGATCTCGCCTTGGCAGGGGTGTGTCCCGGGAGACTGGGACAGGCTGGCCACCTGTACATCACTGTCCTTGCCCTGTTTCCTCCATATTTCAACTTCCCACTTGCCCTGTGCCCCCGTCCCTGAGGCCCGGATTAATTTGAGAAGGACAATGTTTATATTAACCATTCATTTATTGACGTCTGCTTGCTGGGTCAATGGCCAAATTTATTGTCTCACAAGATGGGCCGCATCGAGCTGCGTGCAGCCTCCACCCTCCCCTGCCAGCCGGGGCGATCGGCCGCTGTCAATACGCAGACCGCTGACCTTGGGCCTGCAGTCTCTGCTGGGGGCTGGGATCTCCCGGAGAGGCTTCAGGAGCAGGGAAGGGGTGGGCAGTGGGGTTCACCCCTGCATCGCCCCATTGCTCTGCTTGACGAGGCCCACACTCAGCCCCACAGCCAGGGGGGCACTGACACAGGCTGAGGGTCGGGCCCAGGCAGGGGGAGGGTACAAGCCCTAGAAAAGAGGCCCCTGGGAACCCGGGGCCACACCCCTGCTGGGCACCTGCTAAGGACCGGCTCAGGCTGCCAGTCTGATGGGGGAGGCAGTCACCAGATAGCCCTGTGAAAGACAAATGGTTTCGTGGACTGAGGAAAGGAGACTCTGGGGGTCCCAAGCCCCTGAGGAGACACCATCTTGGACCTCACCGGGGGACATTTGGAACAGGGAGGGGCAGAGAAGCCTGGGGAGGGGACAGAAAACCTGGCGCCTGGTTGTTCCCCGCAACCCCGGGTCACTGGGCTGTCATCTGGGCAGAGAGGAGCACTAGGGACCTGCGATGGGGTGGGCACAGGTCTTGGGATACCCATGCCTGCAGGCCGGCCCCACAGGCTGGCTGAGGGTGGGAGGGGTGGGAGTGTGCCAGGCGCCCTCCAGCCCCGGGCATAGACCATGTGGGCCTTGTTCTCCCTCTGTCTCACGACGTCCTGTGGTGCCTTCAGGTGCCACTCCACACCCCTCTCCAGGAAAGACCCTGACCCCCAACTCCCCGGAGTCCCCCGAACCCTCATAACCTCAACAGACACACCTGGGAACACCCCTCAGAGGAGCAGCTCGGGCACCCCAAGCTGAGGCCGGTGCCCACCCGGGCTGAGCCCGGACTCCGGTCTAGAACCACCGGGCTCTCCTGCTCCCAGACAGCTCAGTGCCTTCATTCAGCAGCCGGCCCTGCTGAGCGTCCCCCAAGCGCGGGGCCCTGAGGAAGAGCTGTGACCCAGTGGACTAAGACCCCTGCCCTGCAGGGCCCAGGGGTGCGACTGGGTGGGGGCGGGTCCAGCCACAGTGTCCATCAGCAAGGCGGGAGGGGCTCGAGGGCAAGGTGGGGATCTGCAAGGGCATGGTACGCACGCAGGGTCTGTGGACCCCTGTGCAGGGGTGAGGGGCTACAGGGCCGAGAGGAGGCTGTGCAGGGGTGACAGGGCATACCAGTTGTGTGGGAGGTGGGAGAAGGGGGTCCAGGGTGAGCAGCGGGCCCGAGATGGGGGCGTCTACTGGAGCCTCTTCCCGGCTGCCCAGCGCCAAGATCTCAGGGACACCTTGCCAGCCTCCCCTCTCCGGCCTTCCCTCCACACTCTGGGCTGTGCTGCACCCCACAGCCACCAGACGGCGCGCAGAGCCCAGCAGGCACACACGGCCTGGGGGGTGGCAAGGGAGCCTGGTCAATGGGCTCATGTGTTGGCCGGGGCAGGCAGTCAATGCCCTGGGACAGCAGAGGTGCTGATTAAGATGCCACACTTGAGTTAGAACCTCCTGCAAGCGGTGATGAGCAATTGATCAGCTTGTCAGGGGAGCCGGACCAGAGATGAGGAGGGGAGGGGAGGGGAAGGGAGGGGACGCGGGGTGAGAGAAACAGGGTGGTGTGGGGGAGAGCGATGAGAAGAGACAGGGAGATGAAAAGAGACAGAGACAAAGGAAGGGCATATCCAGCGCCGTCTTGCCCACAGCCCAAGCGTTATCCCACCTGTGACCCAGTGCTGAGAGGAGGGTTGGGGACCCTTGGGACAGGTGGATCCCAGCCCCTCAGCACCCCTTGCCCAGCATCCCCTCCAGTGGGGTGGGGCATCCTGGCTTGCAAGTCTTTTCCTGTTTCCATTTGTATGTAGAATTTGTAGACTTTTTTGTTGAGCATTTTAAAATTTACAGAAAAGTGAACAGAAAGTGCAGAGCCGCTGCCTTGCCCTGGACCTGCCCCTGCGCCCGCCCCCGCTAGCCCCACAGTGCTCCGTTTGGCATCACTGACGAGCCGCAGCGCTCGCCCGAAGTCTGCACTGACACGTGGGCTTACTGCAGGTATGCCACGTGGGTTCTGGTGCACACTGCTGTTTCGTGGCACTGCATGGAGGGGCGTCACCACCCTCAGCACCCCTGCTGCGCCCCCAGCCCTCCTCCTCCCGACCTTGGCAGCCACAGACTCTTCCCTTCCCAGTGGTGTTGCCTTTCCCAGAGTGCCTTCTGGTGGTACTCACAGCATGTGGCCCTTTCAGAGGGCAGCTTTCCCTTAGAAATGGGCCTCGAAGTCTCCTCCAGGTCTTCCCGGAGCTGGAGAGCTCCTTCCTCGTGCTGAGTAACATCCCCCTGTCTGGAGGTTTGGGGCTGATCTCCCCCACCCCCCCGCTTCAGGCTTGGCACTGAAGGACGGAGCTACCCTGACACCCACATGGGGGTTGGTCAGTTTCTGTTCATCTGGGTGAACACTGAAAGGCCGCTCCCCGACTGTGTGTGGTGAGAGCGTGCTGAGTGTCCTAAGCAGTGCCTAGCTGTCCTGCTGAGGCTGCCCCATCTGCACGGCCACTGGCCACTGCTGTCGGTGCCTCTTGCCACTCCCGCCTTCTCTCCGTGCTTCTCCGTGGCCAGCCACACAGCGTCCTCCTTTCAGCTTTAGACGTTCGCCCTTGCCTTCCTTCGACAGAACACAAATCTCCTGCCCCTGACCCCAGCTGCCTCTTGCTTGTCATCACCAGCTGTGGTCACAGCACTGGGTCTGGTTGGTCACCCTGGACAGCGTAGATACAGTGTAGACACTACCCACAGCCATGGCGGCCTGCGGGCTGCACTGTCCTGAAGTCAGGCGTGCACTCTCTGTCTCTGTCTCGCTCTGTCTCTTCCTCTCCCTCTCTCTCTCGTCTCCATCTCTGTCTCCACCCCCACCCCTGTCTCTCTCCTGCTCACTCACCCCTCTCTGTCCTGGCCTGCACATGACCTGTCCCCACACTGAGTGTCAACAGCATGATTTCAGGACCTTTTGTTTTGGTTTGTTTTTGAGACAGGGTCTCGCTCTGTCACCCAGGTTGGACTGCCATGGTGCACAATCACAGCTCCCTGCAGCCTTGACCTCCTGGGACTCCAGCGATCCTCCAGCAGGTGGGAGGTTCTGGAGGTGCCCCCTTTCCACCCCTGGGGCTGAAATCACTTTTCAGTCTCAGTCGGCCCCCACCTCAGCCTCCGGAGTAGCTGCAGACCTCCCAGCCTTTGCCCACCCTAAAGCGTCTTCTCCAATCCCCATGGCAGCAGGTGGCCTGGCAGCAATCCCTGGCATGGAAACTGATTGTGAAGAGGCTGTTCGTTGTCAGTCTTGCTCCTGGGGAGGACTTCAGGCCCGCCTTTCTCCAGTATGTCCTTCTTTGTGTGATGACACTGCTCACTGCCCTGTGATGGCTTCCCTAGACTTTAGGTGCTCCCCTTCGTCCTCAGGGCTGTGAAGTTCATGCTGACATGTAGGTCACCAAGTGTCAAAGGAGGCGCCCACAACCCAGAGGCATGTGGAGCTGGGTGCTCACGCGTCGTAATGGCAGGGCCTTGGGAGGCTGAGTCCTGTGCAGATCGCTTGAGCGTTCCGGGGACAGCTGTGTGCACCCTGGGACCTTCCCAGGGAAGCTCCCACGTCTTCATCTGGTGAAGGGTGCTGCCACAGTGTCCGCATCCCCAGACGGTCCATCCTGGAGCTGCCCCACCCACGCCCATCCCCCACCTCAGTCACAGCCTGATTTGGTGGCCACGGGAGGCCAGGTCCAGGCTGGCAGCTGGCTGGATACCCAGGCAGGTCCTGGGGGGAACCCTTGGTCATCAGAGAAGAGGCTGGGGCAGGTGGGAGGCTCTGGGGTTGTCCCCCACCCCCAGGGCTGAGGTCACCTTCCAATCTCAGTTGGCTGCATTATTCATGGCCTGGCAGAGTGGCCTGAAACCCAACCCCAAGGCTCCAGTTCCCTCTGGCATGGCCGGGAGGGCTGGGCTGACTGGGGATGCCTTCCCCAAACCCCAAGGAGCCCTATGGGTGGCGGGGAGTACAAGTCAGAGATAATTAAAGAAGGGTGGCATTGCCTCTGCCA